>NW_006399754.1:11370943-11414871 GCF_000299155.1 Elephantulus edwardii | reverse complement strand
TTATGTGTATATGCATGTGTTTATATGTATGTGCATATGTACGTGCATATATGTATATATGTGTGTGTAATTATACACCTACACACATACATATTGTTGTTGGGTGCCATTAAGTTAAGTATGACCCTTAGCAACTCTAATAGATAGATAGATAGACAGACAGACAGGACAGACGGATGGATACATATAAAATTTGGTGAGGTCGCACTGCTAGATAAGCTCATTTCCCTGTGTACCCATCCACCGTGTGGATGATTCAGCCTTTTAGATATAAAAAGAACTCTCTAAAAACATAATGCCCAATTCTAGTCTCATCCAAAGTTAAAAATCTGCCCTCACAGCATCTGTGTTTTACTCAAGTCATCCTTAATAAGAAGCATTTTCTTAAAAAATTATAGATATAGAGATAGATACAGATATACATATCCTGCCTTGTTCCTAAAGGGTTTTAAGCTATTTACTTAAAAGTCTACAAAATAAGATTATAAATATTTTAATAAGCAGATTAAAAAAACAGACTATGATTAAATGATGCTATAGGAATAGAAGCCAACTCAATGCCATCGAGTTGAGTCTAACTCACAACAACCCATCAGGTTTCTGAGGCTGTAAGTATCTATGGAAGGAAACTGCCTATTTTCCCCCTGCTATTGGATTAGAACCACTGGTCTTTGAGCAGACACATTACATCTCACAAAATTTAAGGTGAAAAAAATTTAAAAGCAATATATATTTTACTAATCATTTTGAAAGATTGGGTCATCTGTTTAGAACAAAGATTCATATGGTCAATGGAAGAGGTAGCTGGGATCAATACTATTTAATACATATGTAATAAAAATGAAGTTATTGCTTAGGAAAAGCATAACAATTGCTGGCACTGAGAGAATGAATTTTGTCCTGAGGCCCTGTGGAGTTAAGGGTTTACTGTTCAAAACAGCTTCCCTATCCATTGACTTACTTTGTCATGTGGATGGGTGGGAAAATGTGAACAAGCTGTGTTAGCATAGCCTCCAGGGGACTGTCTAGTATCATCAGCCTACAAAGAGATTGGCTAGTCTTGCCATTAAATTGAGCAGATCACTAGCAGAATTAGAGAAAACGCACCACCACCAAAGAAGCAGCAAGAGAATGCAACATATTCTTTAGAATCACAGATTCTTGAGCCAGCCAGACTAGGCATACAGAAGTAGTAGCCGTAGCAACCACACCTGACATGAGATGGAGTATACTCTGGAACTGCTACCCCCATGGAGCCAGAGCTAAGAGCCTTTTGCCCAAGTCTGTGGGAGAACTGGGATGAGAGCTTTGTATACTGGTCTTAAGCTGTGAGGCTCAAGGCTGAGATGTCACTAAGCACATTTCCAAAGCTATTCTGACTGTATTGGGTTGCTAACCTGAATTATAACCTGTTGACTTCCCCAGGATGGTTCTGTGCGGTTTGTGAGCTACTGCATCAGATTCTGCAACCATAAAGCAGTAATATTGGTGTGGAGATGAGTAGAAAGAGGTACAGGAACATGGGAGACATGTCTGACCTCATGGAAACTGGTTTTGTGTTGTTGATGCTATTGACAGGGACAGTTCCCCTTTGTGAAGTTGGTAAAGGTCAGATCTGGCCTTCCCCATGCAGCCCTTGCTCTTTTTACAATTCCTCATAAAGGAGATAATAAAAAATAGGAATAATGCTAGAAATTAAAAGTTTTAGACATATTCACTCATTCAATGATACTATGGTTTGGGACTTGATCATCATCCACAAAAAAACCAGAAAATTAAATTGAAAAGCAGAATGGTTAAGTACATTTTCCAGTCACATAGTTGTTAGGCTGTGGCTCAAACTTGAAAGCTTTCTTCAGAATTGTACTTTTACTTACTATATTAGACTGACCCTTATATTTAAATAAGCAATGTCCCAACACTGCCTTATACTAGATGTCACTTTCACAACAACGCTTCTTAAGATATCCTTCAGAGTCAGTCAAAATGGAAACAACATCAACACTTCATTTAGAAGAAATTTCACTGAAGACAAACCAGAAGTGTGAGTTTCTAACTGATGGGAAGATATTAAAGATATTTAAAGTCTTATAAAAAGTAGATCTCCAGTCCTTCTGGCTATCCTCTGTGACTTTTATTTTCCTTTTCCCGAGCTTAGGGGGTTCTGCTCAGTGGTAAGGAGTTGCACTGCCAACCCAAAGGCAGCCAGTTTGAATCCACTAGCTGCTCCACAGGAGAAAATGGGCAAACCCCTCCCAGGCTATTTACTGCCTCTGAAAACCCCCCAGAGGGTCAGCTATGTGTCGGTTCAGAATCAGCCACACATAACCACCACCACAGAGGTTTGATAAGCACTGCGCGGCCCAGGGGTGGGTCACATCCTATTAGAGCAGAAGCACAGCTCCTACAGTGAAGACAGAGCCACAGGCCAAAGCAGCCACTGCCACCTGGGCTGCAGGTGAGGCTGTGGTCCTGCCACCATCGCTGAAGAACCTGATGAATCAAACAGTTGAGCTGCCTTTGCATGGAGGTGTCTCAAAGGAGTGACAATGGGCAGAGCTCCCTTAAGAAGTCGTTTGAATGAAAAGACAAAGCTTCCCACCACCCCCCCCCGCCCCAGTCACGACTGGGTTAACTCAGACTCACGGTGACTGCCATGTGTGTCAGAGAAATGGCTGATTTTTCAGACATTATGGTGAGGTCTTCTGTCTGAGGTGCCCCTGTGTGGACTTGAACTTCTGGGTTAGTGAGTGCATTAGTCATGTGTATTCCTTAGGAACTCCTAAAGGATAATAAAGAAACGTGAACTCACTGCAGTCCAGTCAGTTCTGACTCCTAGCAATCCTCTATCAGCTCTCTGAGGCTGTAAATCACAACAGGAGCTTTCTCACTTTGCTCATGAGGAAGCACTGGTGACTTTAAACTGCCAGAGAAAGGACGCCTTTCACTCACAGAGCAACTCACTAGAGACTACACCACTCGAGCTTCCTCAGAGGACAACTGCCTATTGTGTCCTCTAAGCAGATATGGTGCATAGCTTCCCCCAGAGCAGGTTTTCAGAGGTAGTAAATCTATGGGAGCTGGTTCTCCAGATGCTATTGGCTGGGACTGGTGAGCAGCAAGGTGGAATGCTGATTCGATAAGAGAAGTGAGGTGATGTGATAAGGCCTCATACTTAAAAACCTATTAGGGCCCTCGGACATGCAGCCCTCAGGCCTGGTTTAAACTGCTTTTTGTCAAACATTCTTCTAAGTGGTATAGCATTGGTCTGTGCATTGCTATACAGAGGTAACTCTGTGATGTAAACACTGTGACACTGATGTGCCAAATGAGATAATGGTTAACCATAGTGGACAGTGTTTCGTGGAGCTTCCTGATTAAAACAAGCTTAGAAGCAGGAGTGGCATCCACTTCCAAAATGGCTTGCCTCCAGAAACCCTATGAACAGTGCTCAAATCTTTCATTCATAGGGTCTCTACGAGTCATCTACGACTCAATGGCACTTAACAACAACAACAAAGGAGAGTGCCCATATTTCTCCCACCGAGCGGCTGATGGATTTGAACCATATTCCATTGAGTTGGCAGCACAGCTCCTTATGACTAAGCTACCACAGCCCCCTCCCAAAGGACGGTAAGATTCCTAAATTCCTGCCCCATGGGATAGAGTCCCCTATAGTTAGGTCACAGGGAGCTCTGATGGCCTAGAGATAAGAAGTCGTACTGCAATCCCAAAGGCACGTGGTCTCAATCTATCAGCTGCTTCACAGGAGAAGGACTGGCAATCTCCTACTCTGCAACTACTGCCTCTGAAAACCCACTGGAGGGTTGCCTGTGAGTCAGATCCAACTTCACGGCACACAACAACATAGCTAGACTAGGTAATACCCAAAGACTGAACAAACAATTGTCAGCTGCAGTCACAGAAAAGCATAGCACCTTCAGTCTTAACCACAAAACATGCTGGTGTAGCTACAGGGAAAAATGTACTTACAGGTAGCTGAATGGGTTAGGAGGCACGGAGAGGTTATTACAGATGATATAGTGATTACAAAAAAGTAAGATTTTGAAATAATGGTGATTATTACTATCAGCAGTGATTGCGAGAAAGAAATTAACACTATCATTAATATCAAACTAAAGTAAAATCTTCCCCAAGATTATTCAAAAGTGGCTGGAGAGGAGCATCAGTATCGGGCTGAATATATCTATTTAAGCTGGACTCCGAAGAGGCTATTGAATGAGGAATATCATTATCGATGTCAGATGGATCTTGGCCCAAAGCACAGATTATCAGAAAGATGTTTACTTATGTTTTATTGATTATGCAAAGGCATCTGACTGCGTAGATCATAATAAATGATGAACCAAAAAGCCAAATAAATAAATAAATAAATAGATAGATAGATAGATAGATAGATAGATAGATAAATAGATAAATAAATAAATACATACATACATACATACATACATACATACGAAACATCTACCAACCCCAAGGGTTGCCGTGGTTCATCTATGACTCGACGGCACTTAACAACAACATAGAGAGGGCTACGTTGGCCTAGTGGACAGAAAGTTATGTTATCAAGCCAAAGGGGGGGTGAGTATAATCGGCAGCCCTCAAGCCTGGTTTCAATTGTGTTTTTTTTGTCAAACATTCTTCAGGTGGTATAGCCCTGGTCTGTGCACTGCTGTAAAGAGGTAACCATGGTTGCTATGAAACTGAACACTGTGACACTGATGTGTCAAATGTGATAATGGTTATCTGGTGAGCAGTGTTTGGTGGAGCTTCCCGATTAAAACAAACTTGGAAGCAAAAGTGGCATCCACTTCAGAAACGGCTTGCCTCTGAAAACTCTATGAAGGTCTTTCATTCACAGGGTCGCTATGAGTCGTCTACAACTTGATGGCACTTAACATAAACCAAAAAGAACAAGGAGATACTGCTCAGTTTAAAGTCAGGAAAACATGTATTGTCACTGCCATCTAGTCAATATGTATGCTAAGCATACAATCTAGGAATTTGGACTTTATGAAAGGAGTACTAAAGGAAGACACCTCAAGATCCTGTCCACTCATCCTTGTTGCCAGTCAAGTCAAAACCGGCTCACCACTGACCCTCAGCAGGTTTTGGGGAAGTTATAAATAGCAGAGGAGGCTGGTGGTCCCTGGAGACCTCCACGTGTCCTGCCTTCCCTTGCTTCGATGACTTTTATCACGCAGGGGACAGAGTCTATAACGGTGCACTCCACTCCTGCAAAGTATTTCTCTGCGGTCCTCAGCTCACTTTCCTCTTCCTTTATCTTTCCTGAAGTAAAAGGTATTAAAGGTCAGATCCTAATGGGAGTTCCCCCATTAGAGTTGAGATGGGATTGAGGAGTGTAGAATTCCACTCTTTATCTTCCTGCAACTATTTGGCTTATTGGGATGATGAAGACTCATTCGGTAACATCCACACTGTATCACACCTGTGTGTTCTGAGGAAACACGTCTCAGCCCATCACACATAGGACAGGGCAAAGCTTTGCTTTGTTGTACATGGGGCCATTATGAGTCAAAGTCAATTCCATGACACCTAACAACAATTATTACTATTAAAAAACCAAACTAAGCCTGTCGCTGTCGATGCTGACTCATGATGACGCCACAGGACGGAGAACTGCCCCACAGCGTTTATCAAGGCTGGAATTTCTAGAGAAGCGGATTGCCACGTCTCTCTCCTGTAGACTGGACCATGAGTTCAAATCACCAGCTTTGGGACTAGCAGCCAAGCACCTGCACTTTTACACTACTCATGTGTACCAGTGTGTCAGGCAGATGTTACACAGAAACGATGAGAGGGAAGCAGGAGGGGCTTACGGAGGGTGCTCAGAGGGAAGCACCCTGAAATAGGAGAAATCTGAACAAATGACTTGGAAGAGGTCAGACAATATATCATAGAATGACATCAGTAAAGACTGTTCTAGAAGAACAGCAAGACATTCTGCATGGCTCCGGCAAAGTGAGGAATGAGAGGGGAAGAGAGAGGTAAAACACGGAGGAGTGTCGGTGGGCAGTGCCTGGGCCAGATCTAGAGGGTTTACAAGGCCACTGTACAGACTCTGGATTGGACCACGGGTGAGTGAAGGGTTCTGAGCAGCGGCCCCACAAGGTCTGACGTGGCTTCTCAAAAGACCACCCTCGCTGGTGTGTGAAGAAGGGACTACGGGCTTGCACAGAAGCAAGGAGACCAGCTCTCCCAGCAGCACTTCTGTCACATGCACGTACAGTGATGTCATCTTCCCTTGCTGCTAGTGCAGCAAAGGATGGTGAGCAGAGAACAGCAGACACAATGAACAGGAGCTAGATTTCTGAAGCCCAGTTTCAGAACTCTGACAAAGCCCCAGGCAGGATAGGATTCCCTAACGCAAAAATAAAAGAAAGAAACACAGTTTCTTTAAAGTAGGTTAACCAAAGGCAAGTCAATCTGACCTGAGGGAGCAGAAGCTTGCAGCCTGGGAGAAGCATTGCAATTAGTGGTCCAAGGAGGTGCTCGGAAGGCCAGGGTTACAGACTGCGCTAACAGAACAGAATGCCATCATGAGCTGGACCCTCCCGTCTTTGATACAAGTTACTCACCAGAGCATGTTCTAAAATATGTTGGAGTTTAAAATATTTAACAGTTAATACAGCACCACTTAAGCCTCAGAACCACACATAACACTGACTTCCAAAATGCATCTCATGCTTCCAACAATTCTCTCTCCTTTTCTCCCTCCCGGGTATATTAAGTGCTCAGGTCACACAAGCCCCCTTCACAAAATGCACCTTCTCCAGGCTCCTGCAAGGCTGAACCCACCCCACCCCACCCCCAGGTACACCGGGCACGCGAACACTCACGCATCACCAGGAAAAGGTTAGGGGTTCTCACACGAGATGCTGCCATACCCAAGACACACGGAGAAACTTACATTTCTCATTCCCCACTCATCTTGACAAAAATGGCAAGAAGAACAGAAGGGGAAAAGGCAAAGCATCCTGAGGGAGGTGGCGACCAATATGTAGCTTCCTTGGAAGTCTGGGACTTGTGAGAAGGCCACCAGGAGGTACACCCATCTGTGCCTCTACACCTCCTGTGATGGCAAAGGCAGGAGAGAACACACAAGTGTCGTGTCCAATTAAGCGTCCTTTTACTCTCGAGAGCCTTCATCACAATAAACACTACAAACAGTTGGATCTTTCGTTGTTAAAGATTAATACTATAAAGATCTGTCTCATGCCTATTACAGTTTTCTTTCATAGTCCTTTTAAGTCCCCCCCAAAAAAGGTAGCACTACCCACAAGCCATTAATAAGAAAAAAACCGAGTCAAGTAAAGGGGGCTGAATAATTCACCACCCTTGGAAAGAGTTCAAATATATAATATCCTAACTATACATTTAGCCCTGTAACATTAAAGATCATGTAAATTCATAAAGCTAACTTTTTAAACACACACACACACACACACACACACACACACAAAATCCTGTAATAAAATATCTTACTCAAGCCCTTTTCTCTGTTAGGTCTTTAGAGTTCAAACTCAAACCCACTAATTCTTCATTTTTACACACAGAATACACACATAAGTATACTGGAAGATGTAAATATATTTGCTTTACAAGTAAAGACTAGTTTATTGACACACTATTAAACTACTTGTTAATTACGCAAGAGAGCATTTACCGGTGAGGAGGCGATCAATAGTTCGGAATCTTCTTTTGTCCAATTGTACGCTGCATATTCAAGGACATTATTCTCTGCTTGCTGTTTGCACATGTAAGCACAGTTGCTTTCAAAAGCGGTGTGGATGCCTTTAAACAGAATCACACTAGTGCTGCAACCCATCCCCAAGGCGTGGATGTTCAGATTTCTAGCAATCTCTATCCCATTTCCACATCCTCTTCCTTGGCTCTTCAGAAACAGGCTCCCAGGGTACCATCTCCAAGATGAGCAGTTACCGGTACCGGAGCAGAAGGACGAGCCGCCACGCTGCCGTTACTAGCATCCTCCACTGCCCAACAGCCTGACAAAAATCCAGTCTCTGAGTGTAAGGGCTGGAGGGGTGGTGCAAAACAAGACGACACACCTCAGATGCACCAAAACCTTCAAAGTCCTGCTCTTCCAGCAGACGGCTTCCTTCACTGTTAACACGAAAGCAGTAGCGAGCAGGAGATTTATATGTGCTTGCCGGGAAACTGCCGGCTCCAGTGATGTGCTTGGGATTGTTCTGAATCTCAGAACCTGCCCAAAAATGAAAAAGACAGCGCCAGCCAGCCACCCTGCTGCAGATGCTGCTGGAAGGCACAAAGCATGTTCATCGGCTGCAAAGAAAAATCACTCTCTCTGAATGCTTAGCCTAGCATTTATATTAGCAAACACCTCTTTCCTTGACCTAAATATGCTGTTTGTTTAATCCTGCATCAGCAAGAGAGAAGAGAGAAGGAAGGGGGGAGGAAAATCCCCAAACGAGTGAAATCATTAAGATGACTGCTGCTATGGAAACACAGGGAAGCCCACTTCAAACAACCTTCGCATGTGTGGGTAAGAGCCTCCCGACAGCACACCACAAGGGAACACATTACCATGTTGATCTTGACTCCTGCCCACCTCTACTGTTTCTCTGCTAAAGAGATGTGTAGCAAGTTTGTACCACTTAAAAGGATCCTCCCGTGAGATCACGGCTAAAGGGTTACCTATCTATTCTCTCGGGCTGATGCTGTCTGAAGCAGCACTTCAATAAGCAAAGTAAAATGCAAGCTTGAGTTCCATAGCAAACACTGTCATTCTTTTCACTGCATAATTAATCCTGGTCTTTCAATCACAGACTGAATGCAGTGACTCTGTTCTACGTCTTATAGAAATCTTTGGGAATGACTAATAAGGGAAGCTTGTAATTGAGGTAATACCAAGCTCAGTCTTGCCATTTCTCTTCCTTACAAAATGAAAAGGGTTTTGGGGGGAGGGGGGGAAAACCCTAAAAAAAAAACCCCTCCCACCTAGAATTTACATCTAGAAAAAAGTTATTGTGGTTATAAAATCTGTTTTGATATTATTCCATATTTCACCAGGCAACAGATTTTTTTGTTCGTTTTCTATCTACAGACTTCAAAGTTAAAGTGAATTCTCATGATTATCTAAAGGATGGCACCAGAAACTAGCATGACAGAGTAAGAGCAGGTCTTTAGAGAATATCATCCGGCCTCATAATCTCTAAAGTCCTGTTTTCGACAGTTATGGAATCCCTGAGAAAAGTTAAACAGGTTTAGTCTAGCCCCTGCATTTTTATGCAAAGTACACGTAACAGCCACCTGGGATCGAGAGTGGATCCCACATGTTTAAAACATTTACTCTGTGGTGTCTCAAGCTTTCTGCTTCGAAGCAGAAGTTCCGTTCAAGAACTGTATAGTTCCAGATTATATACCAATTCTACATCAGAAGATACTGCTCTTCAGGTATAGAGGTTATGTTATGCTCTCTACACTGGAATCAACTTACGGTTGACCCTAGAGCAGGTTTTCAGAGACCGTAGGGTGCACAGGAGGAGACTGCCAGTCTTTCCCCCTTGGAGCAGCTGGTGGATTTGAACTTCCTGAGTATGGGTTGCTAGCATAACTCCTTGCCACAGGAGAAATAAGGTAACATGGAAACTCATCTACACAGAAATTGAATGTTGGAGGCTATACAAGACTAGACATAAAGGTTAACTTATCCCCATGGAGAAACTGGATATTAACACATTATCTAACACCTATGTTGCAAAGGAAACTTTTTTTGAAGCGATAGTTGATAGTTCATTCAGCATAAAGAAAGACGGTATCTCAGACCAACCTAAGTTTACTGACATCAAGTTGGAACAGACTCATAGCTGAACTTCCAGTGGGTTTTTGAAGCTGTAAATGATACAGGAGACTGCTCATCCTTCTCCTGTGGAACCACTGCCAGAGAATTGTCAGAGAAGCATAGGCTTTGAGTTATCACATCTCCCCACAGACCGTCCCCACTAGAGCGTCCTCAACCATGGTATACAGAAATTCATATTCATTTGTTATTATGTTTTCTTGTGCTGTCAAACCAATTCTAACTTGTAGCAACCCCAAGTCTGAAACAGAGTAGAACTTCTCCATAGGTTTTTTTTTAGTTGGAAAAATGGCTCTGGGTGGCACAAGTAGTTAAGGGTCCAATTACAAGCCAAAGAGTTGGCAGTTCAAGCTCATCCACAGTTACTTCAAGAGGCAGGCCTGGCGAGCTGCAAGTCGCAGGCTTGAACAGGCTGGGAGGCAAATCTACTCTGAACTCCTTGTTTGAACTCTTCAAAAGAAATTTTGGCCACTGGTAAATTGTATTTATTGGAAAAAACCTAAGTTAGTATTCAAAACAATGGAACAATTTCTTAATAGTCACTGGAAAGAAAAAAAGAAAAATATTCCTGAGAGTATTCTAATAAATATGTAAACACTTGTCTCAATTTTAAACATTAATCCTTTTGCAACCAACAAAATTAGTGAATAAGAAAAAAAAAATATTTAGAGCCAAGAACTCAGTAAGGCTAAAATCTGGATATTGTGGTAACATAAGCGTGGCAGAATGAATATTCAAAAATACGTGTTTGATTTCACTGATAATTTGGTACCAAAATTATCTCAATTGGTCTATATTCATCCTTATGAATTTCTTGAGAAGACACAAATAGAAAGATGGTTTCTCGTGGCAACCAATTCAGTCATCTACACTGTACATTTCAATTTGGATTTCACATTGCTTCTCACATTTTTAAATGTCATTCTAAATTACAGAGCAGCTCAACACTGAATATCCACTTTTAAACCCTCTACAATCCAAGTTCTCTCCTGCTAACATTGGCCCTTGACTCTCTCAGCATCCACTCACCCACTATGGTTCCAAATCAATCATCCCTGATGGTACAGACTGGATGAGATGGATTGATACAGTAACTGGGGCAATGGAGGTAGGTGTATTGGAGTGATTGACACTGGCTCAGGACAGGGCAGTGTTCAGAGCTGCTGTACACAGGGTCACTATGAGTCACAGGCAACTCGATGGCACATAACAACAGCAACACCCAGTTCTGCTTGCTTTCCTTCCCTTCATCTCTTATGAAATAAAGGTATTACAGGTAACGCTTACATGGCTAGTCAGATCATGAGAAATCAATAGACAATTTCTATATGATGATGTTGTTGTTGTTATGTGCCGTCAAGTCGCTTGCAACTCATAGCGAACCTATGTACAATGGCCCTAAACTCTGCTCTGTCCTGTGCCAGTCACACTGTCTCAGATACACCCATCCTGATTACCCCAGTCACTGAATCAATCCACCTCATAGAGGGTCTTCCCTTCCTACACTGTCCCTCCTCCAAGCATGATGTCCCCCTCCCCAGGCCCGGTCCCTCCTTACAACATGTCCAAAGTACGTTAGACGGAGCTTCAGAATCCTTGCCTCCAAGGAGCAGCCAGGTTTAACCCTCTCCAGGAAGAATCTGTTTTCCTAGCAGTCCATGGTACCCTCCATATTCTTATCCAGCACCACAGCTCAAAGGCATCAATTCTCCTTCTATTCTCCTTAGTCACTGTCCAACTCTCTGATGCATAACAAGTGATTGCAAAGATCATGGCCTGTATCACACGCACCATAGTCTCCAGAGACACACCATTGCTCTTCAATACTTTAGAGAGGTCCCTAACAGCAGACTTTCCCATCACAATACGTCCTTTAATTTCCTGGCTACTGGTGCCAAGAGTGTTGACTGTGGAGCCAAGCAGACTAAAGCTGTGAACAATCTCAATCTCTTCACCATCTATCCTGATGCTGCCAATATGGTATAATTACATATATGTATTTGGGAGAGAGACAATTCAATGCACAATACGATTCTTCATTATCTCTCTTCTAATTCACCCCAATAGCTTTGGACCTGATGTCTCTACCTCTATGCATTCTCCATTCCTCTACCAGAAGGATTTTTCTCCAGAAAGCTCTGATTATAACATCTTCCAAATATACAGAATACTTGGGTTGTTTTCATTTGCCTTCAGCTGTGGTACAGCAGCAGAGTCGGGACAGACTCATTCACTGACCCTCCAGTGGGGAGATTGCTTATCTGTCCACTGTTGTTGTTAGGTGCCACTGGGTCAAGCACAACTCATAGTGGCCCTATGAACAACAGGTCTAAACGCTGTCTGTCCTGTCGTGTCCAGTATCAGCCTCATCCTCTCTGGCAGACGAGCACATTGCAGTCACTGTGTCAATCTGTCTCACTGAGTGTATACCTGTACTTGTCTGCTGTGGACGGTGGTGTGTGCTGTGGAGTCGGAACGGATCCACAGCTGACCCTAAGCAGGTTTTCAGGGGCAGTATATCGCACAGCAGATTGCCCATCCTTCTCCCTAGAGCAGCTGGTGGATTAGAACCCATGCCTTTGGGAATGGAATTCACCTTCTTATCACTAAGCCACCAGAGCTCCTTTAAATTCCTCTCATGAATGACAACCAGATTTGTCACCAGTCTCATCCTCAGTAACCCCCATGAGTCTCTCTACAGCAGCCACAATGTCATCTCAAAAAACTTAACTGCCAACCCTGCAGAAGGTTTCTCAAGCTGCTCATGAAAGTGGAGGAGATTGCTCATCTTTTTCCACAAAGCCACTACAGGATTTGAACCTACTTCTCACGAGATGGGGCCTTTGGGTTAGCAGTGCAACTCCCCACGCACTTCGCCACCAGGGCTCCCCATTGTCACCGCGATCTATATACTCACACATTCCCCAACTGCTACATCGTCTGTCCTATTGCATAAGCCAACCCACCCACCTGACGAGCTTCTATTCCTCATTCAACCTGTCCTCACCTTGCTCAAGACTTCACTGACCTGCCCTTCTCTGAACCTTTACAGCACAAAAAAAGGCAGTACGGATCATCTGTCCGACTTTTATTTATGTACTGACATTTGTCACATTTATGCATGGAGCTTCAGTATCTGCAACAGCACTCAACAAATAGTTAATGAATTAAGATGCATGTGTGTTCAGCTATTCAAAAGGGCTGATGGTCATTTCAGCAGTTGGTGAGGGCCAAACAGACAATGCCACGCAGAAGAATGGAGGTAAACCCTTGGTTCGCACTATACACAAAAATTCACTTTAAAAAGGTTAGGGAGCTGGATATTAGAACTAAAACTATAAAACTCTTGAGAGAAAAAAGAGTATATATATTTGTGACTGTGAATTAAGCAATGGTTTATTAAATATGACACCCAAATCACAAGTAATAAAATTCTTTTTAAAAGCCTGGACAACATTAATATTTAAGACAAAACAACAACAACAACAACAAAAACCAGAGTGAAGGCTGCATAGTAGAGTGGACTTGGGGGGAGGGATTGTATAACAATGAAAGAATCTTCTTTTACTTTTCAAAACGAAGGCTGCATAGTGGAGTGGACTTGGGAGGAGGGATTGTATAACAACCGAAGAATTTTTCTTTTACTTTTCAAAGAGAAGAGAGAACTGGGGAGAGGGGATTGGGCAATGAGAAAAGTGCAACAATGAATGACTGGAAATCCAAAGTCTCTGTAAACTTTCATTAAAATTAATTTTAAAAAGTGGAGAAAAAAAAACCCCAAACATCTTGTATGCGTCAAAGTACACCATCAAGATAGTTAAAAGATAATCTAGAAATTGACAGAAAATATGTGCAAACCCTGTACGTATGATTATGTGATTAGGGAGGGTCTTGTATGCAAACCCAGGGGAGCTTGGGTGGTACGCTATGAAAGCAGCTGAGCCGGTAACCCAAAGCGTGCACTCTCCTGGTGGTTTATAGCTTTGAAAATCCAAACCATAAGTTACTAATTGGTTCCAATTAGACTGCAATGAGACCAAGGCAGATGCAAAATATATAAAGAACTCCTACAAGTCAACAACAGAAAGATGAATAACCCAATATAAAAACTGGCAAAGATTTGAACAGGAATTTCTCCAAAGAAAATTCTCAATGTCGTTAGTCATCACAAAAACGCAAAGTCAAAAACCACAATGAGATATCATTTCATGCCCACGAGGGCAGCTAGACTACAAAAGGCAGACAGTAACAAGTATCTGAAATGATGTGGGACATCTGAGCCCTCATATATTGCTGGTGGAAATTAGGAAATTAGTGAAACGGCTTGGTAGTTTCCCCAAACTTTAAACAGTTACCATATGACCCAGAAACTTCACTGTTGCTCATATACCTATGAGGATTAAAAATACATGTCTATGCAAAAACCTGCACCACAAATATGTACATTGCCGCATTAATCACAATAGTTAAAAAGAAGAAAGAACTCAAATGTCTATCAATACATGAACAGATATATACTCACACCAGGGAGTATTATAGTCACAAAAAGGAATGAAATAGTGTCATAATATGAATACACATCATGAACATTCAAGTGAAAAGAAGTCACACAGACACACAGGGCCACGTATAATCCCATTTATAGGACATGCTCCTCCTAACGGGCAAATCCAGAGACAGAAAACTGGTTCCTTGTTGCCTGGGGCTGTAGACGGAAGGAAATAAGAAGTAAGTGTTAAGGGGTTTCTTTTTTTGGGTCAGGACAAAGTTCTAAAATTAGATAGTACTTGACACGGCCTAGAGAATACTCAGTGAATACACTAAAAAAAACCTCCACTGAATTATATACTTTAGAAAGGTGGGTTTTATGGCATGAAAATAGTAGAAAAAACCTGATACCATTATTTACGTTTGACTGCTGGTGTCTAAAGTTCCACCCTTTCTTCTTCCCTTTCTGTTCTATATCTCAGTAAGCAAAAACAAACAATAAAAAGCTTCAAATGCACCCCTTCTTTCACAACAGTAGGAAGTCCAAACCACTTGTGGAACACTTAAATTCCTTAACCTCATCCCCTACTTCTAGGAAAAGTCCCAGGCCCATCTCCTGTCCCTGTTCTTGATGTCCATCCACTCGGCAGCTCCTCATGAGCTGCTCTCTTCTCCCTAGAAAACCTTTTCCATTGACCTTTTCCTAGGCTGAGCGCGGTGTTATCCGTATTAACACCCAGATCAAACTCTGAGAGGGACGGTTCATCCTGTGTCTTCAGAGTGGCTACAACAGCTAAAGGCATCTCTATAAATTTCAAAAGGAGGATGACACTTATCCTACCCACCTTAGAAAACTGTCAAGTTCATGCCACAGATCCTATGTCTTTGGGGAATATTCCTAGTAGTGGAATAACTGTTTTGAGTTGTGGTGTTGGAGAAGAGTATTGAACACACCATAGAATGCTAAGAGAACAAACGGTCTGTCCTAGAGAGGATTTTTTTAAAAAAGTTGCTCTTTGGAGGCAAGGATTTTGAAGCTCCATCTCACATATTTTGGACATGTGGCCAGGAGGGACCGATTCTTGGATAAGGACATCATGCTTGAAAGGGTGGAGGGACAGCACAGCAAGGAAGACCCCAGATGAGATGGATTGACCCAGTAGCTAGGGTAGTGGGGGAAGATGTGTCAGAGTCAGTGAGACTAGCTCAGGACAAAGCAGGCTTCAGAGCTACTGTGTGCAGAACTGCCATGAGTCACAGACAACTTGAGGGCACATAAAAAACACCACCACCACAGTCAAAAGCCTGTGACAAGCAGTAGCATGAAGGGTGGAATCTCTCTCATCTTTGGAGCCACGGTCTGGTCATCTGTGGATGACGGCCCCCTTCGTTCTATGGAACCTGGTTTCATCCCCTTCTGTTGCTGGGTCACCCAGCCTCTGAGTGCTGCTTGCTCAGAACAGCGCCCAGGGACCCTGTGCCTCCCAGATACTCTGGCGCCGGCACAGAGAAACCTATATTAGGGTTCTTCTCCTTAGGGAACATTTACTTTTTTAATACACTGGCAACAGATCTGACCCCAATATGTTATGTGGTTATGACTCTGGGGGTAAATTTTGAACAAAACCAAATGGCTTCGCAACAGGGGTACACACACAAAAGGGGCGCAGACAAACTCTCTCAGGGGCTCCCAGCTTCTGCTCCGTACCCACTGTCAGCGGTGTTCATACAATGGTAACTATACTCTTGGTTATTTCAAAGCCTTCTCACTCTGCTGTTGTGTTTAAATGAGGTCAATAAATGATGCGCTCTGGGGGCAGAGTCTATGGGGAGTGGCACTAACACGAAGGTGGTGGTAGGTCTCTCTGATGGTTCAAGCTTACTACTGGCCATGAGGGAAGAGATGTGGCTATTCACAGCTTCAGAAACCCCACTGGATGGAGAGCCAAGAGTTGGTTTCAATTTGATGGAAATGAAGAATGAATAAATGATGAGTACATTTAAGCGAGTCCTCCTTCCACTATTTCAGTTTTGATGTGTTGCCCGTGTTCCAGAAGTACACAATAGTGGGACAGTTCACCCTTAGTTTTCTTTTTTAAAAGATCTTTATTTATGATTAATTTTTTTAAAAGACAGTGCATGGCATTGCAGGCAGCACAATTCCTTACAAAGCCATCAGAGCCCTTGAATATGAATTTTTTTCCTGAGTTTTTAGGAGTGAGGTTTTTATAATTTTAATTATGTCTTGTAGTCAAAAGAAAGTATCAGTAAATGTTCCTGATTGTGTTAACGGATATTTTAGACTTGTGAAAGTAACTATTCCTTATAAGGTATCTGGAATTTTACTGATATTTGGAGAAAAGGATAAGTAAATTACAAGAGTGTTATTTTACCTGAAATAATACATTGCAACTATTTACAATGAAGAATGTCTTCATTATTAAGTGTTTATATTAGAAATTTTATAGATGACTTTGGCTTTAGGAAACATTCATTCCAAAGACTACAAAGAAAAAAAGAAAAAGTACCTGCTGACACTTTGCAAAAGGATGAATAAATAAAATTTGGTCATTAAAAAAAAAAGATAGTGAATGGGAATGATTATATGAAACTAACATGAATGAAGGACGGTATGAAATACAACATATACAAACATTGTAAGCAAACTAATATAAAATAAAAATGTATTCTTTGTTTATATAAAAAGGTATCTTTCTTTAACACGTTGCCACACACTTTTAAATTGACGACTGTGCTTAGAAACACATTTGCCATCATTTGCGGCAATGTGTTAATTAAGGTCTTCATTTTCAAAGGCTTGTCCCCCTTGCAACGGTCATTGCTCCATGTCCACTTCCTCACCACCTTTTTTCTTACTTGCACTTCCTCTTCTCTCTCGTAATCATTTGGACAAATGTGTGTTCATTAGACCTAAAATTCCCTTATGCCTGAATCTTGTAAGAGATGCTTGTATTGTTTGGAGAAATGAACACCCTCTTCACTTTAAATGTAAGAGAAGAAAAAAAATCATTTAGGGGAAAGGGAGACCACGGTATACTGAGTATGTGGTAAACACTAGGCCTTGTTCCAGATTCTGTTCAGCTCTGATGATGCTGATGTAACAGAATGTGGGCAGACAGTGCAGCAGCCAATTTACCTAAAGTTTCTTTGTTCAGCAGAATTTACTGATTTAAGTAGTTTTTTGTATACTTTATGTATACATGTGTGACCTGGTAAGGGATGGAAAGATCTTCATATGAATTTGTTACCCTAGTAGTGTCTTTTGTTCATAGGGTCACTATGAGTCGTTTATGACTAATGGCACTTAACAACAACAACATAGAGAGAACTCTGTGGGCCTGGTGCATAGAAAGTGATGCTACCAAGCCAAAGGTGGGTGTTTTCAATCTGTGGCCTGGTTTTAATAGGTTTTGGTCAAACATTCTTCTAAGTGGTATAGCACTGGTCTGTCGACCTGCTGTACAGAGGTAACTTGTGGTTGCTGTGATGCTAAACACTGTGACACTGATGTGTCAAATGCGACCATGGTTACCCATGGTGAACAGTGTTTGGTGGAGCTCCCCGATTAAAACAAGCTTGGAAACGGGAGTGGCATCCACTTCCAAAATAGCTTGCCTCCAGAAACTATGAATGTGGAGAAAGGATGAAAGTTATACAAATGTTCAGGTCTTTCATTCACAGGGTCACTATGAGTTGTCTATGACTCGATGGCACTTAACAACAACAACAACAACATCTTTTAAATAGAATGAATGATGCATTAAACTAAATTCTGCACATACTCCATTAGTGTAGGGTGTGTAAAGTATAGCTACATGTGATGTTATTAGATCTTCAACCACTAACAGAGTGGGGACGGGGGCTCTGGTGGCCGAGATGTAAGAAGCTGCACTGCTAACCCAGAGGTAAGTAGTTAGAATCCACCAGGAAGAATCCTCCGTGAAGGAAGATGGGCAGTCTCCTCTCATATGATTTATTGCCTCTAAAAACCCACTGACGGGTCAGCTTTGTCCTTCAGCTCCACAGCACACAGCAACGACAAACAGCTGCAATGCCTGGGGAGAATGGCACTCCTCTCCTGGCCTCTGAAGTCTGACCTAGGCCGAAGGCACATATGTGTGAGATACAGCATTAACCTCCGTTGATGGTTCGTTTGAGTAGATGTCACTTCAGATTTCTTCTATAACAACAAATTTTCACAATGCCATTTATCTTCTGGTTTCCTGCCTGCTGGTACCAAAAGGGTTGATTGTGGAACCAAGCAAGCTATAACTGTTAACAAGCTCTATCTCTTCTCCATCTATCACGATACTGCCAATTGGTCCAGTGGTGAGAATCTTCATTTTCTTGATGTTGAGCCTCAATCTACATTGCAGACTACAAGTCCTTGACCTTCTGCGGTAAATGCCTCATGTCCTCCTCAGTTTCAGCAAGCAACAATGTGTCATCTGCTTAACCCAGGTTGTTGATGATTCTTCCTCCAATCCTGATGTCTCATTTCTCCTCATAAAGTCCAGCCTCCTGAATGATCTTTTTCCACATTTAGACTGAAAAGGTATGGAGACAGGACGCCTCCCTGATTCTGAACCATGCAGTGCCTGCTTTCTCAGTGATTGCTTCCTGGTCCAACTGCTTCCTAGGTTTCACATCAGCGGTGTCCTGGGATTCCTATTCTTCTCAAAGTTAGTCACAATTTGTTGTGATCCACACAGTCAAATGCAAATGCCTTTGCACAGTGATGACTTTCTATGTAACAGAACCAACACTGCCAGGTACTGCGCCATCTTCATGATGGCCGGTAATATTTGTATTCACTGCTCAAGCTCTCTCTCCCTCCCTCCCTCCCTCTCTCCGTGTGTGTGTGTGTGTGTGTGTGTGTGTGTGTGTGTGTGTGTGTGTGTGTGTTTGTAGGTAGGTCTTTTGGGCAAGAAACAAAGTTAAATATCTTTTAAAATAAAAGAAAGAAATCTCCAAAACAAAGAGCTATGTGGGTTAGAAAGTTAATTTACTTACCTAGCATGGCTTTCCTATCACTTGGGAGTGGGGTTGGGGGAACATCCAGATTTTAAAAAAAGAGCAAAGAATAAAGCCAAATTTACAGAGATGAGATGAAATAGCAAAGGAAGAGAAAATCAGGGTGGGTCCTCTGTCTTTTGTCCCTCTCTCTACGTCCACAACTTATAAAGGACAGACAAGCCCTAGGAACAGACTCCATAATATTTTTATTTTCTCATTTTAGTCAGTAATGAACACCTAGGAAAATACCTTTAGCACTATATGCCATCAGAGAAAGGTGACGGCGAGAGTCCCTGTCTGATTCCACAGCAACGTCCACCCTCACACTGAGAGCTACCCTATGAAGGACTCCGCAGGGCCCTGCTTTCTCCTTCCACGTGCGAGGTTGCAGGCAGCATCAGAGCCTCAGTGACTGCTCCAGGAGGTCAGGAAGCAGCCTCCACATTGAGAGCTGTCCTGTGAAGGAATCCACAGGGTTCTGCTTTCTCCCTCCACGTGGGAGGCTGCAGGCAGCGTCAGAGCCTCAGTGACTGTACCAGGAGGTCAGGAAGCAGCTGCCACATGGTTTCAGAGGGGGCTCAGTTCTTTGGAGAGAAATAAAAAACTACTGACGGGCTGATTCTATGTCAGCTAAGAGAAGCTGCCGAAAGAGCCTGCAGAGTTGCAAAGACTGACAACCTCTCTGAAAACATCTGTGGAGGAAATGCTAAGTGCAGTGGGGGAGGGACACTGAGAGCACAAGATTTCACAATGGGGAGAGTTAAGTGTCAATGGCCCATCTGTAAGTGAAACGCTCAATGAAAGAAAACAAGGAAGCAGGGCAAATGGACAATGGTATCATAAAATCAGAACTAACAGTGACCTCATCAGTGGCCTCCACCAGGCTCCTCAAGGGAATTCTATTTTGGACACACACACACACACACCCCCTCTGAAAAGCTAACAGGAAGGCATACTGAATTTAAACAACTCAAGATGCTCACAGCATCATTTATACACCAGTATATCAATGAAACCATGTTCTTTAAATAGGGAATAAAGGATGTTAAAAAGCTGTTTTTAAATGTGAAGAGACAAACTAAAATCCAGATCCTACAGACTTCAATGACTAGTCTAGTGAATTTGAACAACTCATTCTTTTCAGTCTTTTACTGTCATTGTGTCAGTACTGGAATAGTGTCTCCGTGTAGCTAAAAAGTCCTTGAGCGCAAAAAAAGCAAAACACAGAAGCAGAAAATGTGAGCTTATCATTTTAAAAATGATTACAATGTGGTCAGATTTTCAATCAAAATAAAAAAAGATAAATAATAAAGAAATATACTATAGTGGTGACCCTTCACAAAATGTCAAGAAAAATGTAATTTTGCAAAACATTGCATTTTTTGGAGAAAGAAGAGTGAAAACTGTTTTGTGTCATTGAGGAAGGTCACTCCGTGACCCCACTGCACAGAGCAGAACTGCCCCACAGGGCTTCCTAAGATGTCAGCTCTTTTTCCTCACAATGCTCCCCAAAGGCTCAAACCAGTGACCTTCAATTAGCAGATAAACAATCAACCATTGCATCACAAGGGTTCCTCAAAACAAAAGTACACAAAGTATGTACTCTTTTGTCTGACCTTGTAGGGAAACCTAGTAAACATTAAGCTGTAAACATAATTCAGTAGTTCAAAGTCAGCAGCTGTTTTGCAGAAGAACAATGCAGTGGTTCACGTTCATAAAAGACGTGGAGCATCATGAGCCCTCCAGAATTCTCATGAGTCAGATTCAATTTGATGGCATTTGGGTTTTGTCCAAGCTTCCAGTCAAGGCAAAAAAGTATTAGATCTTTGCCTTTCTTCATTGATAGAAGTGTCTTCTATAATGCTTCCAAAAAAAATTCAACTTCATATAAAGATGAAATATAAAACCTTCATAAGATTCTCTTTTATACAGTCTATAACTGAGTATGGTTCATTTTAACTGTCGTTTAAACGTTACTTCAACTACATACTGCCTGATGCTTAAGAGATTTAACTAGGTCCAGTTAACCAGGCACCTCTAGTGAAAGCAAGCTTCTACTCTTTTGCCTAGCAGCTGCGTGTGTGAATTATTCGTACAACCCAAGGATTCCTTAACTGGATCAGAGAGGGGTAATCATCGTCCACCAGTTATAGAAACTGCCAATCCTTGCACATGAAAAACAGGTAGCCCAAGGAAGAGACACAGATGGCCAGTAAACTCATAAAAAGATGCTTAATATGATTATTCTTTAATGAAGTGCAAATCAAGGGGGAGAAACGCAATGAAATATACTTTATACCCACTAGAAAGCTATAATTTAAAAAGACAGATATAAACAAGAATAAGGTGATGCAGAAATCTGAACCTTCATACACTGCTGGAGAAAACAGAAAATGCTGCACCTCTTTTTTTCTTCTTCTTTTTCCTACTAGTTTATTTACAAAACTCAAATACAAATTTGAACAAATTCTTTTCATTTCCCTCACCCACCCATCAAACTGTACAACCCAATGATTAATCCCCTCCCCCTCCTGCGCATCCACATCCCTCTGCTTCCAGCCTCTCCCAAACCCTCCTGGATCCTTATACTCATTCTACAATAACAGTTTTATTTGAACAAACAACATGGCAATTCCTCCAAATGTTAGACACAGAGTTACCATTATGATCCAGTAATTCCATTGCAAGGTATATGCTGGTGGTGGTGGTGGTGGTTATATACCATCTGTTAGGTAGAAAAAAAGAGTTGAGAGCAAGAGAGACAGAAAGAAACTGGTTCCAAGAAACAAACGGGCCTTTATTGCTGGTCTTACAGGGATGCCAAGTGATCGCACTGTGAGAAGGTCAAAATGGCTTGAGGGCAGTCAAAGGTGGGTTCTTTTTTATAGGGGTTTTAGGGAGGTCTAGGGATGATGGTATTTTGCTTGGAATTTGGGGCTGTTAATTAACTTGGGTCTGGGCTTTTGTGATCAGACTCAGAGCCTTATTAGGATCCACTGTCTCGTCTGGTCTCAGCTCTGGTCGCCTTAGACATTAAGGTTTCTTCAAGGAGTGATCAGGCCTGGAGGCAACTGCCAAACATTCTTCCTCACCATCGACCCTGAATCGACGGGCCCTCCAGCAGGTTAGCAGCACAGTGTCTGAACAGTGGGCCATCAGAGCTCCCTTACAAGGTATATACAAAGAAAAAACCTAAAATGTCCACATAAAAACATATACACAAACATTCAGCAGCACCATGCATAATAAAGGAGAAAGTAGAAATAAGTCGAATGCATACTGCAAAATGGATGAACTTCAACACAATCTGCTAAGTGAATTAACATGGTCACAAAGAGCCATATGTCATATGATTTCATTTTCTGAAATATCTAAAACAGGCTAATCCATAGAGATAGTAGTGTAATGGCTGTTGAGGGCTATAGGGAATGGGAGGTGGGCGTAACACCTAAAGGACACACAGAATTCCTTTTCAAAGTAATAAAAATGTTCTAAAATGTATTACATTGCCTCACACTGCAGCCTTCAACACAACTGCATCTCCAAGTCTAAGTAAGATTAGATCTAAGGCCCAGAGCCCTCAATTCAAATTTATTAAAAAATTTTTTACTCTCTAGGTATTTTCCAACAAAATTTTCTTCACTGCTTTAACAAAATTATCTAGATCCAGGGACAAAATATCCTTTGTGGGGATGGGAGTGGGGAAATCGGAGAAAGGCTTATCAAATCAGGGATGTCCATTTTTATTTGCTCACAGAACTGGCTCTTTTTAGGCCATTCTTGTCATCTGTACAGAACTCTGGTGGCCTCGTGGTGAAGGAGCTGCCCTGCCAACCTAGAAGCCCAAAGTTCAAATCCATCAGCTGGTCTGAGGAAGAAGAATGGGCAGTATCATGCTACACAAATTACAGCCTCTGAAAATCCTCTGGAGAGTCAGCTATGAGTCGGTTCTGCCTTGAGAGAGGACAGCAAGAGTTAGGTGTGTTAACAGTATTATTAGTGCATGACATTGGCTCCAACTCATAGAAACCCAAGTTCAACATAACAAAATCCGGCCAGATCCTATCCTGCACCACCCGCCATCCTCAATCTGTGCTGGGCTCAAACTCCGCTGTGACAGCCAACTGTCAATCCTTCTCTTTGAGGATCCTATCTCTTCCTCATTAACATTCTACTATACAATGCAGAAGATTCACATTTACATTCTATGTCAATTTAGTTGCGTTTGAAAAACAAATGTTATACAAATAGTGTACACCTTTGTTTCTCCACAATGCTTAACCCAGAACATGACCTTGGAATTCATGCCTGCTACCCATCAGACTCTAGGCACAGGATTTAGTTACATGGTCTGGTTTAATCCTCCAAACTACCATAAAAGTTAAGTATTCTAGATGATCCCACTAAGAATTGCCATCCTTTGGCCTTGCTACTATAAATAAGATTTCCACAACACTTGTTCTTTTGTTTATTACCATGGAAGTATTGCAACCAACACTGACACCGTGTGGAGTGGGACTGAAAAATCAACCCCTGTGAAATCAACAAGAGCTGAAGTTAACCACAAATTCAAAGTTTCTTTACACCAGTAACTTTCCAAGTATTTCCCTGATGAGTTAGATTAAGGCATGAACTTTCAAATCATGATACTTACAGATACAACATGTGATACAGTGTTATTTTCTATTCTAGATTCTGTATATTCTAGTTCCCTGAAAGAGAGGAGAGACAGAAAAGGGAGGGAGGAAGAGGGAAAGAAGGAAAGAAGTAGGAAGCGATTTCTCTCTTGTTAGATACCATCAAATGGAGTTCCACTCCTAACGATCCTGTAAACAACAAATCTCAACTTGTGCTATCCTATGCCATCCTCGTCATCTCTGACACCCCGGAGACCACTGCTGTTGTGACAGTGTCGATCAGTCTCACTGGGGGTCTTCACGGCTTGCAGTTTGAAAAACACTATATGTGTCAATCATTAAGTAGTGTCTCAGCATTTAGGACTGCCAGGTATCACCACATATCCTATCACCTATGAATTAACAGATTTATCCTGGAGAGGGTTAAACCAGGCTGCTCCTTGGAGGCAAGGATTCTGAGGCTTTGTCTGACATACTTTGGCCATGTTGTAAGAAGAGACCGGTCGGTCCTTGGAGAAGGACATCATGCTTGGTAGGGTGGAGGGACAGCTCAGGAGGGGAAGTCCCTCTATGAGATGGATTGATTCAGTGACTGGGGCAATCAGGATGAGTGTGTTGGAGACAATGAGATTGGCACAGGACAGAGCAGAGTTTAGAGCTGTTGTACATAGGGTCACTATGAGTCGTAAGCGACTTGACAGCACATAACAACAACAACAACATAAGCAACAATGTCAGTCTAGAGACTAAGATGCACCTGATCCAAGCTATGGTCTTCACAATTACTTGCTAATGAAGGGACAGCAAAAACCCCATTTTTTTATAAACCTCCATTAATGTCAGAAGCAGAAGCGGGCCATAAAAATCCTTAGCTTAAGGCAAACACAAATGCCCCAGGTAAAGTCATGTCTGTCCTTGCAAAGTAAAGAATTCACTAGTGTCTACATGACACAGAAGGAGTAAAGGCAGGCAAAGTAGCCAGCCTGTCAAAAGCCGACCCACATGACTGATCCTCCAACCCACCAACCATGATCTTGGGGGGGGGCACCCAAAAAAAGCTATAAAAGCAATTGGGAGGGGGGACTCTGGGCTTTTTCCCTCGCCACCCTCTTGTGGAGGGAGAAAGTCTCCCCATGTGGAATTAATAAATGCTCTTGAAATTTTCAGACGTGTGACTGGATCTCCTTTGAGGGGCATTTCATGGACCGAAAACTATTCATCGGAGAGATAGAAAATGAATAAATATAATAGAAGAAAATTGATGTCTTTGAGTTGTGGTACTAGAGATGAGTATTAAACATATACCATGAACTGCCAAGAGAACAAACAGATCTGTCCGAGAGAAGGTGAAGCCAGGATGCTCCTTGAAGGTAAGGATTTTGAAGTTCTGTCTCACATACTTTGGGCATATGGTCAGAAGGGACCAGTCCTTGGAGAACGACATCATGCTTGGAAAGGAGGAGGGATAGCTCAGGAGAGGTAGACACCAGAAGCGATGGATTGACAGAGTAACTAGGGTAATGGGGGTAAGTATGTCAAAGACAGTGAGACTGGCTCAGGATAGAGCAGAGTTCAGAGCTATTGTACACAGGGTCACTATGTGTCACAGCAACCCAATGGCACATAATAAATTAGGGAGCTTTGGTGGCTGAGTGGTGAAGAGATGTGCTGCCAATCCAAAGATGTTTGGTTCGAATCTACTAGCTGCTTCATGGGAGAAAGGTGGGCAATCAACTCCCATGTGATTGACTTACTGCCTCCGAAAACTCAATGGAGGGTCAGCTATGAGTTGGTTCCAAGTCAATGGTACACAACAACAACAACAACAAATCAGGGAGTTCTTCTGGCTTAGAGGTGAGGAGTCACTCTACCAACCCAAAGAAACAAGGTGGGGATTCACCAGCTGCTCCATGGGAGAAAGGCAGCCAATTTCCTCCCGTGACATTTACAGCTTCTGAAGATTCTGGAGGATGAGCTATGAGTCAGTCCTGATGGTACAGAGTAACAATAACATAATCAATCTAGCTACAAGAGAATGGGACGGTCTACTTAAAAAAGTCACAAGATGTTATTCAGAAAACATGTAGTTCTGTATCTCACATGATCTGATCTGAATTGGTTGCCTTGCCACAAAAAAATTCAAGGAGAATATAGGGATGGGATTTCACTATTACTCTTAGTACTAACTTGTTGGGCTGGAGGCTATATGGAGAAAATGCTTCCCTTAGAGGGAGACAGTAACAGTGGTTCCTGGGAGTTGGAAGGTGGTCCACCATCAGGCCATTGGGGTTGCTGACCATTTTAGTTGGGGTTGGGCCATTTTCTGTTCTTTGATTTTTGTGGCGAAGACAGCCAATTAAGATCTCGTCTGTGAGACAGACCTCCATCCTTCCAAAATGATATCCTGTACCTGTTGCTGACAGCAACAGTCAAGAAATCAAAAGGTGTATTGGAAATCTGCTGTCAAGAAACTCTTTAAAGTGCTAAGAAACAAGGATGCCATTTTAAAGACTAAGGTGCACCTAAGCCATGGTAGTTCCAAAAACTTCTTAAGCATTTTAGTGGGTTTTTTTTAGTGTGCGTGTGTGTGTGTGTATGTGTGTGTGTGTACACCATCAAATCTGATCTGACTGGAGAAGGAGGAGACTGTCCCTCCTTCTCCAGCAGGGCATGTGGTGGATTCAAACTGTGCGCCTCTGGGATTGCAGTGCAGCTTCCTGCCACTAGGCCACCAGAGCTCCCTCTTAAGCATTTTAAAACTGCACCAAAAATAAAGACCAAAGAAGAATCAATACCTTTGAGCTGTAGTGTTGGGCACCAATACTGAATATGGACTGCCAAAAGAACAAACAAGTCTGTCTGGAGGAAGTGCAATGAGGGTGCTGTCAGGAGGGGCGCTGGAGGAGGACATCATGCTGGGAAAGGGATGGGACTCTTCAGTTTTAGAGTTCAAGACTACTCTGGGTACGTGGATTTAGAGAGGCAAGCTTGAGGAAAAGATGGTTCACTTGAGCGTTTCCAAACACAACAGATGGAGTAGCTCCAGCCATCAGAACCAGATAAAGGAACTAAGGACAGAGACATCTCTCCCAGGTCAAGGAAGTGCCAGCTCTTTCCTGTGAATGGCCAGCTCTCCTTACAGGTCTAGGGTGGAGCTATTATTTGTTGGGTGGTGGTAGTTGTTGTTTTGGGGTTTTTTATGGTGGGGTTTTTTGTTTCTTTGGTTGTTTGTTTGTTTTAGGAAGAGGAGAAGAGGGAGTACTGAGGTACACTGCCAAAGGAAAAAGGAGGGATGTCTCATTACAAAACAGTCAAGACTGACTATTAGCACTGAAATGGTGTGGGCCTTTCAAAGTGGCCAAACTTTGAATTGGCAGACTCTGAGCCGGAGGACCTGTTACCATCACAACATGAAAGTAAGCTCGCGAAACAGATCTCTTCATCAAAAACAAACGTCCTTCCATAAGACCAGCCATTCAGCATCAAGCTGACATACATCCTAACAAAGGGCTCAGATTTGTAACAAATTTGCTAATTTGGAGATGATGGATAATAGATATGCTTGCTGCAGAGAGTCAAATAGGAAAAGAACTAATCTTCAGCCCAAGTTCAATGACATCATACTCTAATAAGCCTCTTTATATAAAATTAAAAGATATCTCAAATTTATAATAAATATTTGAAAATACATACTTTATCATAAATATTTTCCATAATATTAAAAGTATTTTAAATAATTTTTGTCATCCTACAATGTAAAATTATTTTCTGTAATAAAGGTCCAATTTGTAATAATAAGAGCTCAATGTAAGAGGCATCTCTTCAAATGTCACCCAGAACTAATGAAGTGAAGAGCCAGCCACCTGTATTTACTCTTCCTTCACCGATTAAGAGGCCAAAACCCAGAGAATGAAACTATTCGGCCAAAGCTGCACAGCTGGTATGTGGGATACAAACCCAGAACTTCCTGTTCTTCAGTCCTTGTTCTTTACACACAAACAATAAATCTCATTAACAATAATGGCCCTACTACAAAGCATAAAAAAAGTATAAAGAGAATTTGTATATATGAGATTGTATATGAGAATATGAATGTCTTTGTTTTAGCTCCTTCAGATATGTTCCTGTATTTGGAAAAATATAAGGCTGAGGAGGGGGTGCGGTGGGGAGCAATCTACCTTTACATAAAACAAAAGGGAAAGTACAAGCTACAGAGCCCACGAGCAGCAGCAAAGATGTTCAGTCAGTGGCCACCAGGGGTCATTTGTGTCACTTTAGGCTCCCCAAAAAATGATAAAAGAGTGAAAGAGGTTCATGCATCGTCAGTGTGAGTCTCCATTTTCAGGGACTGTGGGGGATTCTATTCAGAGCATGAATCCCTCACTCCCATGGAAGCCGAGGAAGCACTCCAGCTATAACTGATGAGAAACACAGGGAACTGAAGGATGGTCTCAAACTACCTGCTTACAACACTCCACAGCACACCTGATGAGAGCAAGAGATTAGACTCCTCTGACTTCCACCGAGGAAGCAACGAAGACAGCTTCTGAGAAGACTTACTCATTCCACAACAACCAATAACTTAATCACACCTATTATATGACTCAATAAATAGCTTGATGATGCAGTATTTCCTGGGAAAAGTTAATGATACATTTCCTTCCTTTAAGGACTGAGAGCTGCCAATGTGTGTCACTGGCCGAAGGTCACCAAGTTCCCCAGGAAGGGTGCATCCTTAAGCTGAGATGCCTCAGTCTCTAAGCTGAGATGCCTCTATCCCAGGAATGCTGCTGAGAACATAACAGACGGTAAAAATTATCAAATGTGGCCTTCCGCGGCATGCTATCAATGAGTGGGTTTGGTGTTTGTTGCTTTTCCATTGAGGACATTCAAAAATAATTTCATTTTGGAAGGGTTTCCTTTCAAATGTCACACACTACTTTGTACATGGCAAACTACAAAAATGTCTAATTAAAGAGAGTGTTGTTCCATCAAAAAGTGTCCATCTAATTAAAAATCAACAGAAATTAAAAATAAGAAAATCACAAATCACCACAAAAATTTAAACTGTCTAAAATGTACACTTTTAATTCAACTGCATTAAACCTTCAGTAACAGATTCCAGTGGCCTAAATACCATTGGTTTTTAGGAAGAAGTGGGTCAGTAACTGTTAAGAATAGCTTGCGCTAATACCTGTAACTTTACAACACACGATGTTTTAATATATGTGAACACAGAATATAGATTTAAAGATGTATGGCTATGCTCCTAATCATTGGGTGAGAAATAAAAACAAGAAATTATTTTTATAATACTTTTTTTTTCTCGATCATCTAATCCAGCAAGATCCAGAGGCAGATAAGGCAAAGCTTTACTTTGGTTCTAGAGCAGGAAATTGGAACAAAGATGCCAGATTAGACTAAAAAGACCTGAACTGCTCTCAAAGGGAGACTCAGCACCAATGTAGGACAATTCTTCAACACTCAGTGTTGTCTACGCAAATAAAATAAAACAAAAATTATTTAGGGAAGAAATAAAACATCTTCTTCAGGAGATGTCTATAACTTATTGAGAATGTCAGTGACAGAAACACTGCAATATAAAATTCAACTAACTGCCTTAAAAGGTGGCTTTGGGTTTGACAATTTGGTGGATTCTCTAAGCTCCATGCTAATTACTGACTGTGTATATCATTTTAGGGGGCAAGATGAGAGTTAAGTGTGTCCACATCATCCTTCAACAGAGGTACATTTTAGAGCCTGAGAAGGTATGTGAAATGTCATCCGTAGGGAGCTGCTCTGGTAATCCGATACAACTGTCTCTCTGTTGGTTCAATGCACCAGCAGCTCCTTCGGAAAAAGCTGGTTAACCTCCTCCTGTGTGATTTGCAGCCTCAGAAGCCTGCTAGAGGATACACTAAGAGTGAGTTACAAGGTGGCCACAATGAGGGCTTTTTCCAAGAGCACTACATGGTAACAGGTGAGGACACAAAATATCACGCAAGTTTAAGGACCAGAGTCACAGAGTATTCAGTGAAGAGATTAGGATATCCAGTCCTGTTACCCAGACATACAGAACAGAAGCCTTTCTCCTCCATCATGAATCTTCTCCATCAAATCCCCAAAGAACCTCAAACATTCCCTACACAAAGGAAAGCTGTCTGAAAAGCCCAAGAGCAACAGGGAACAATTTATACAAAGAAGAGCTAAGTAAATTAAAAAAAAAAAAAAGTTGCACTTGTAGAAGAAAAGAAAAACTGATAAAAAATGTCTGACTGGCTTCAGGGGGTGTGTAACCTGCTTCAGGGGGTGTGAAGAACACGTCTTTCTTTCAAATGGCTAATCATGAAATATAGTCAAACCATGTGCTCCATCTAGTGGATTAATGGAAGATCTTCAGGATGAATAATATGTACACTTTCAACACTATTTTGTTCATTCACTTGCTATCATTCCTCTACCATGAACAGTGGCATAGAAAAGCGGATTATAAAGCTCTCAAACTTTCTTTTTTTAAAATAATTTTAATAAAAGTTTACAGAGACTTAGGGTTTTCATTCATTCATTGTTACACTTTTCTCTCTGCCCCACCCCTTTCCCCCCAATTCACTCTGCTTGAAAAGTAAAAGAAAAACTCTCATTGTTATGCAATCCCTGCCCCCAAGTCCACTCCACTGTGCAGCCTTCATTCTGGACTCCTGTCATGACAATAATACCCAATCATATATCTCTTTTGAACAGTTCTCTGTTCTGTTTCCAGTATACATCATTCCTCCCCTCCTTCTCTGTCTTCCCTCAACCCCAATGTCAGTACCATTTTACAACAGTGGACCTATGAAATATTTGTCCTTTTGTGACTGAGATATTTCACTCAGCATAATGTCCTCCAAGGTCACCCATTTTGTATAATATTTCTTGAGTAAAGCTCTCAAACTTTCAAGTGCTAAGGATGAATTCATTCAAATAGGTTGCCAGTAAATGCCAATTCTGCATCTTCCCAGTGTTTCCTAGGCTAAAGAGTCAGCAACGTGGGTTATTTCATGGATAACTAAACTAAATGGTCTCAAGTGACACACACCTAGCAAGTATAACTCAGATCTGACTTTAAGGTTTGTAGAGACTTGAGAGCCCCTTCATAATAAGACATTTATTAATCTTCACCTTAAGCCTAAGTTTATAACCTCCTTTCACAGACAGAACAAAAGAAAGGAAAAAAAAACCCTCTGGCTCAGAAGTCACACAGAATTCCTGGTTCTCCAAGTGTCCATCTGTTGTAACTTTGAGAAGGTCACTCAGTAAGATTCTCAGTTTCTTATCAGTGTAATTTGAATCTAGAGCTGCCAGGGGGATGTACAGAGATGAAGCATGGAAAACTCCTAGCACAATTCCTAGACTCCGGAGCATTCAGTGAACAGGTAGGGAGAGGCAGGTGAAGTAAGCAGGCAAGTTGTTGTTGTTGCGAAGGTTGAAACCAACTCTTCATTTACCCCATAGAATTTTCATAGGCAGTAAATCACATGGAAAGAGACTCTTCATCTTTCTCCTGTGGAGTGGTTGGTAGATTCAAACCACGTGCCTGGGGGTTGGCAGGGCAGCTCCTTAGCACTAAGCCACCAAAGCTTCCTAAACAGATATTGTTGTTTGCCGTCAAGTTGAAACCAGCACACAGCTGACCTGCCAGTGGGTTTGCAAACTCCTCCTCTGTACAGGCTCCTGAATGCCATCAACAGTTTGCACTCAGTTCACTAGCCAAAAGTTACCCACCCTGAGTCAGTTTCACTGTCTCCGACACACCTACCGCCATTACCACTGTTACTGTCTGGGGGTTTCCTCTCTTGTGCTGTCCCTCCACCCTTCCAAGCATGAAAGCCCTCTCTAGGTACCAGTCTCTGCTGGCCATGTGCCCAAAGTACGTGAGATAGAACTTTAAAATCCTTGCCTCTAAGGAGCAGCCTGATTTAACCTTCTGTAAAAGAAATCTATTTGTTGTCTTGGCTGGCAGTCCATGGTATGTTCAGCAACACAACTCAAAGGCAATAATTCTTCTTCTTTTTTTTTTCATTAGTATTTTGACTCTTTTTTTAACAGATTGTTTCCATTTCCCTCACCCCCCCCAATCAAATTGTACAACACCATGATTAATTCCCCAACCTCACCCCCACCCCCCGCACATCCTCATCCCTCTGCTTCCAGCCCCACCCCTTGGATCCTTATACTCATTCTACAATAATGGTTTTATACAATATTTGTCCTTGTGGGATTGAGTTAGCATAATGCTCTCCAGTCCCTCTCTGTTGGATAATAATTTATAAAATCATTGCGCCTGCATGCTGTATAGTATTCCACTGTGTGAATGTACCATAATTTCCCAATCCATTCATTTGTGGTTGGACATCTGGGCTGTTTCTATGTTCCTGTGATGTTGAATAATGCTGCTATGAACTTTAGTGTACAACAAGTCTCTGTTTGTGCCTCAGTTGTCATGCACAATCTTAAGAGGATAAAATTAATGAATGAGACCGTCTAAAGATTAAATCCATGTGTGCATCAAAACTTTTTCCAACAGGGTGGACTGGGAACGAACATTTGATAATACCATCTCATACAAGAGTCTCATAATAAAGTTCACCGAATACTCCTGGGCCTCCACAAGAAAAAGACTGAGAAGTGCTCAAAATCACTGGCAGTAAGAGAGATGTAAATCAAAATCACAATGAGGTACCATCTCATTCTAGTCACAGTGGCAAAGTTTAACAGGGCAGCAAGTAATAGATGTTGGAAAGGATGTGGTGAGAAAGGAACTCTTATACATTGTTGGTGGGATTGTAAAATAGTACAACCTTCCTGGAAGGCAGTTAGGCACTTCCTCAAAAAGCTGATTATAGAAATTCCATATGACCCAGTGATTAATTCTTCTTCTGTCAACTCTAGTCATTGTCCACCTCTCTGATGAGAGTCCAACAAGTAACAACAAAGACCATGGCCTGAATCAGGCTCACTTTAGACTCCAGACTGACATCTTCGCTCCTTAGCATTTTGGAGAGTTCCCTGACAGCATCTTTCCCCAGAGCTATAAGTCTTTTGATTTCTTGGCTGCTAATGTCAAGAGTGTTGACTGTGGATCTGAGCAAGCTGAAACTATCAATGATCTCAATCTCTTCTCCATCTATCATGGTACTGCCAATTGGTCCAGGGGTGAGAATCTTTGTCTTCTTGATGTTGTTGAACTTCAATCCACAGTGAATACTACAGCCCTTGACCTTCTGCAGCAAATGCTTCAGGTCCTCCTCAGTTTCATGGAGCAAGGTTGTGTCATCTGTATAACATAGGTTGTTGATGGGTCTTCCTCCAATCCTGATGCCAAATTCCTCCCCTTAAATCCCAGTCTCCTGAATTATCTGTTCGGCATATAGATTGAAAAGGTATGGAGACATGATGCATCCCTGACACATGACTTTCCTGATTTTGAACCATGCAGTGCTTTCTTACTCTGTTCTGAACAACTACTTCCTGGTCCTAATATAGGTTTTGCATGAGTGCAATCAAGTGTTCTGGGATTCCAGTTCTTCTCAAGTTTCTCAAGGTGACTAGAACACACCTATTAGAATTGGTAAATTTTTTAAAAGGTTGATCACATTTAGTGTTGGTGAGAATGTGCAGCAAATGAAGTCTCATACATTTTCGATGAGAATGTAAACCGACAAAAATTAACTCAGTACCAGTATGAAACAGTCACTCTGAAAAACAGTTTGATGGTTTAAGTTAAATAAAAACCAAAGTCATTGTCAAGGAGTTGAAATCACTCATAGTTGACCATCCAGAGGGCTTCCAGAGCTGTAAATTATATAAGACAAGACTGGTTATCTTTTTCTGAGTGGATTCGAACCACCAGAGAGATGTGACCCTTGGGTTAGCAGTGCGACCATATGGGCTAGCCATTCTCCTCCTTGATACCCAAGAGAAATTAAAACTATGCTCATATGAAGACATGCATACAAATGTTCACGGCAACTTTATGTGTAATAACCAAAGACAAGAACAATGCAAATACCCAAAAACATGTGAATGAGTACGTCAGTTATAGTATATCCATAGGGTCAAACATGAATAATAAAAGGAATGAATAATTATCAATAAAAAGGAATCAAATACCGATACATATAACAACAAGAATCAATCTCAGAATAATTAAAAAAAAGACTTGCTACTGTATTATTTAAATTTTTGAAAAATGTATTTATAGTAAGAGAAACCCAGCAATGGCTCTATAGGGACAAGGAAGGGGCCAGAGGAGGAAGAGGGATGGATTACAAAAATACAGGGAGACTGTGGGGGGTGAGCATCTTGAATGCAGTAATGGTTCTAGGTTAATACATATGTCAAAAGAGACCAAATTGGATGTTTTCAATATATGCAATTAAATGCCTGTCAATTATCTTTTAAAAAAAAAATCATGAGGATGGGGGGGGACAGTAACAGGCTTTCGGGTAGCACTAATTTTCACACAACAGATTGCCAAGTAAACACCCAACTTGTTTTCATTTGAACTAATCTAATTCAAAATCTGATTTAAACTTCCCAAAATATCCATTCTTTATAGTGAACTGGAAACAATTACTAAGCCCTTCTTAACACAAAACAAAAATGACTTCTAGAAAAAGGGGAAGATGAATGCGCATTTCACACTTCACAGCCCTTGGAAAAATAAGAGGATTTCAGTTTTTCCTCATGTCGTTTTTTGGCACCTTCCATGGGAAAGCACAAGTACACTCAACCTGTGTACAGAGATGGGAGATTGAGGAAGAAAAGCCAAAGTAATGCCTAAAAGTTATGAAACATTCATAAAGCAGTCAAGGTTCTCTTAACTCCACTATGAAAGTTTCAAAAAACACAATGAAGTAACTAAAAATGCATCTCATTCATCTTACGAGGTAATATATTGCTGTGTTGTTGTTAGGTGCTCGTCCAGTTACGTATGACTCCTGGTAACCCTATGAATAACAGATTTGAACCACATCCTATCCTGTATCGTTCTCATCATCTCTGACACACGAGAGCCCACTACTGCTGTCACCATAACAATCCATCTCTCGTTGAATGTCTCCCCACCCTTCACTGACCCTGCACCTTTCCAGGCATAATGTCCATTTTCAAGGAATAGCCTCTCCTGGAAGCATGCCCAAAGTATGTAAGATGAAGCGTCACCATCCTTGCCTCCAAGGAGCAGTCTGGCTACACTTTCTCCAAGACTGTTTTGTTTTGTTTTTGCATTCAGTCCATGGGCTATTCTGTGTTCTTCTCCAACACCAAAACTCAAAGGCATCAATTCTTCTTCTGCCATCCTTATTCCCTTTCCAGCTCTCAGATGCATAGCAAGTGACTGAAAGGACCATAACCTGAATCAGGCACATTAAGTCTTCAAACTAGAATTACTTCTCCTCAGTAACTTGGAGAGGTCTCTGACATCAAACTTTCCCAAGCCAGCCCCTGACTACTGCTACCAGGGGGGTGTTGGTTGTGGATTCAAGTAAGATGAAACAGTTGACAATTTCAATCAAATTCAAGCAATATAAAGTGAACATAATAATATATGCCATAAATTTTTAGGCTAAACCATCTGCCAAATCATTATAGAACATAAAACGAGCAACTTCTTAATTCACTTTATTTATGTCTGTTTATTTTCCACAAGAATTTATGAATGAAAATCCACACTACTTCATTTACAGTCCCCAATATGGAACACAAAAGCTTTCAGAAAACATCTTCTTTTAGATTACTTTTTTAATGCATCATTTAAAAAAAATCTGTTGGAACAATAGATCAAGTAAATACTTTTCTACTTTTGAAGTTCAAAACTTTACAGTTTGCACACATAATAATTATGTTAATAAGACTGCTAATACATAAGAAAAGAGCCTTAAAAGTACAACACTCCAGTTCACAAAATAAACCCTGTAATTTATGGTGTTACAAATAATTCTACGATCTATATTTTACTTTCTTGCCAATTGTGACTCACGGGAAGAAAAAAAAAAATTTTTCATTTCTTAACACTTGAGAGGGTGTTTTAACTACTAAAATAAAACTTCACTCAAATGAAATGGTGGGGAAAATGTTACAAAGGAGAAGCCTTAGTAGGAAGCTGTACATGTAATAATAAATCATAATGGTGGGGTTATCATTCTTTCAGCAGGCACAATGCTAGGTGGTGGAAATACAGTGAAAAAGAACTGATTCATTCGCGCAAGGGACTCCGACGGCCTTGTGGATAGGGAGTTGCAATGTCAAACCAAATGCCAGCAGTTTGACTTTCCTGTTCATCCACAGGGGGGAAATGGGCATTCTAGTTTCCTGCAATTTATAGCCTCTGAAAACCTGCTGAAGGTTCAGGTAAGAGTTCGTTCTGAATCAACAGCAGTGAGTATAAGGGTTATGAACAAAGTCATTTTCTAATCTCGATATGCTGACAGAATAAAAGAACACTGCATGGTTTAAAATCCGGGAAGGTATGAGTCAGGATCACACCCTGTCTCCGTACCATTTCACTTTTGTGTGTGTGCTGAAACCCGGGAATGAACCACCTAATTCACTCTTTATGTTCAGCAAATCATCTGAGAAGTTAGACTATAGAAAGAAGAATGTGGCAACAGAATAGAAGATGCATCAACAATCTGTGTTATGCAGATGACACAATCTTGTTTGCTGAAAGTGAAGAAGACATGAAGCACTTAGCGCAGAAGATCTATTTACTCTGCCTTCAACATGGATTACATCTCAACATCCAGAAAATAAAAGCCCTCACCACTGGACCAACAGGCAGCATCATGATAGAGAAAAAAGATTGAAGTTGTCAACAGTTTCATTTTACTTAAACTCACAATCAGCAAATGGTAACGGCAGTCAAGAAATCCAAAAGTCATGTTGCACTGGAAAAAGCTGTTGTCACGGGCCTCTTTAAAGTAGTTAAGAGCATGGAAATCCAAGTTTTCTGTACATTTTTGTTAAAATATCAACTATAAAAAATTTAAAACACCAAAGAAACAATAAACAACAGTAAAACTCAGTATTTACTTAGCAGAAAAAGAAATGAATAAATAAAGTGGTAAAAAGCAACCATGTCTGTTTAAAGACTAAGGTGCACCTGATCCAAGCATGACCTTTTCAATTGCTTACTACACATTTGAAAGCTGAACAATGAATGAGATTGTTCAGAGAAGAGTCTTTGACTTGTGATGCTGGAGAAGAGTGCAGAACTTCTCGTGAACAGACAAAGGGACAAGTGTGTCTTGGAGGAAGAGTAACCAGAGCTCTCCTTAGAGGCAAGAATGGTGACACTTGGTCTCCTACTTCGGACATATGGTCAGGAAGAGCTAGTCACTGGAAAAAGACATTGTGCTGGGAAAGACAGAGGATCAGAGAAAGAAAGAACCTCAACAGACGGCTGAACCCTGTGACTGTACAATGGACGCGGCCGTATCAGAGATGTCGGGGATGGAGCAGGACTGGGCAAGGCTGAGATCAGTGTGGTTAATGGGGTCATTGGGAGCCCGGCCGACTCCAGGGCCCCTAACAATAAGAGCATCGTGGTGGTGGTGGAGTGAGGTACCAATGTGTTGGCTCTCAAAGCGACTCCAGGTACAACAGAGGAAAACAGGGCCTGTGCCCGCCTGGTCCTCACAATCTCCACTGCACCTAAGAGCTCACTGTAATCTCTACACAAATGGTGACTTCCTAGGGCACTGCTGGTCACAGACACCGCTTCCTCCTCCTCTGTGTGCGCAGCAGCACAGCGCACCTGTGCCTAAGGTGCCTTGATAAGGAGGTACTGATTCCCCTGGGACCTGAGCAGCCGCTCCGGGATCACAATCTGCAGTGCTGCAATCTAGAGCCAGGAGCAGGCAGGCCTCGGGCTGAGGAGTCTCAATATTACCAGTCTCTTATTACCAGGTAACTCTGCCCAAGTTACTTACACTCAGTTTTCATATGGACCCAAAGGGAACAATGACAAGCCCCCCTTCGAGTATATTTTAAGAAGTCTTTGTTGTGGACTTGGAACCAACTCATGCCTGACCCTCCAGCAGGTCTTCAGAAATACTAAGTCACATGGGAGGAGACTGCCCGTCTTTCTCCCACAAAGGAGCTGGTGGACGCCAGCAGCTGCTGTGACTTTACAGCCTCTGAGAAACCCACTGAAAGGTCAGCTATGGGTCTTCAGGCTCAACAGCTTCCACAGGGCATTCTAACAACACCCAAGGTGAGCCTGCAAAGACCTTCATTAGATGCTTCCAGGAGTCAGCAGTCAGCAGCGTGGGGCCACCAGGCGTGGGGTTTGGAGTGGAGGCAGCATCTGTGATCAGAGTATCTTTGAAAGGAGCAGAGGAGTCACGTGAAGTTCAAGGAGAACAGCAGGTGGAAATAAGACACTTTCTCTTCGATGCTGCTAGTAAAAATGTGTACTAATAAACAGCTGCATTCCCCCAACCCCAATCCCACTTCTGGCTCACTGTATCTTCTGTATTTTTCACATTTTCAGCAACAAGCTAAGACACAAACAATCTTCCCTAAAAGTCATAAAGGTGCCCCAACCACACTTTCTCCTCGTCCTCAGGATACTGATATAGACCAGTGTGATTACCCCAGAAACACTGTTTCTTATGGGAGCTCTGGTGGCCTAGTGGCAAGAAGCTGCACTGCAATCCCAGGGGTATGTGGTTTGAATCCACCAGATGCTCTGCTGAAGGAGGGGTAATCTCCTATGGGTTAGACTCACTCTACAGCTGTGAGTGTGTTTTGTTCCTCAAGGATTTACACTTTTTAAACATTTTACTTACAACTGTGGACAGAAGTTTCAGAGAAAGGAAAAACAATCCAGTCTTTTTCTCACTTTGGAAATCAGATCTCCCTTCGAGCTGTCTCAGAGGGCTGGGCAGGCTGCCTGCTTGTGGGGCACACACACTTGTACCTTTGTAGCAGACCTCTAATCTCTAAGGGGGCTCCCATATAGGCAGCCCATCCCCCTAGTTACATACAGAGGGATCATCATGTCATCCTTCCCTACAGTGTGGGCTGGGCTGTCAGATCCTCCAGCAATTACAGGGCAGCATCCAGGAGCAGGGGCTCAAGAACCCTTCATGTATACAAGAGAGAAAAGTCGGAGAACTACACCAATCAGACCCAAGAAACAGAAAAGGCAGAGGAAAGCATATTCACACTTGAAGTCCTGATTCAAGCTGCAACACAGATGGAACTTGAAAACATTATGTTAACAGAAATAATTCTATCAAAATGGGACAGATACTGCCTGACTCCATTTACATGAGATATCAAAGAAAGCTATTATAATAAGGACAACCATGTTTACTAGTGGTTAGAAAGGTACAAGATTTGTCACAATAAAGGAAAAAAGGGAGAGGATTTGTTAAAAAAAGAAGATGATGCATGTTCACTGAAGGCAATCTCTATTAAGGGTGGAATAAGGAAGGGAGTTAAGGGCTCTTGCAGGAATTGGGGATTAAAGTGGAGAGTGGTAATAATGGAAGAGAACTGACTGCTTTGCTCAGAGCCATGCTAGCCCCATCCTTACCAGCCTCAGCTCACCCCATCTCTGAAACCCTCCACAGGCACAAGCAGAAGAGGGAGTAATGTTTCCTTGCAGCCCCACCTCTACATAGACTTCTATTGTAGACCAGAAACCTTCACACGGACTGGGAGCCCCACAAGCAGGGAAGGGCACTCCATGCACTGCCTGATGCCTGAGGCCTCTAATAAATGTTTGCTGAGTGAATGAATGAACTCGAGACACTTACTTATTGACATTTAATTACCACTTAGCCCAATGGTGATTCTTATTTATATGACAGATTAGTCGTGCTGTAAATGGATTTGCTAACAATACACCAGGGAGGTGCAGTTTTGGTTTGCTGGTCACAAAGCATGTTCAACTGCTCCTACAGCATTGCTGAACAGCTACAACAGGAGAGCCGGCCCAGCCCTGACTGCTAGGGGCCCCACGTTTTACGACACATGTTGTTCTGAAGCACAAACAAGGGGAGAAGAAGCCAGCAGCTGGCCCTCTGGTAACTGCTTCTGCCGACAGTCACTGAGCCTAGAGCCCTGGAACTCATCACCACTCAGTGGCTCGTATTTATACTTTCTAAACAGCCAGCACAGAGTTTTCCCTAATAACTGAAAGGTTTGAATTTACCCAGAGGCACCTCGAAAGAAATGTCTGGTAATCAATTTCCAAAGATTGTTTGTTGTTGATTGTTGTCGAGTCAAGCGCAACTCACAGAGACTCTATGAACAAAACACCTAATGCCTTTCCGTAATTGTCGTCATTTCATCAAGTTCGTAGAGTTTCCAGAGGCATGTGGTTTAGGAAGTGCAAGCGACTTCGCTTCCACACCTGTTTTACAACTGGGAACTCCACCAAACACTGTCCACAATGGGAAACCATTCTGGTATTTGATACCCCCACAATGGTACAAGGTTCAGCATCACAGCGACCCAGGCTACTTCATACTGCACATTGACAAGAGTGATGTACAAAGTGGAAGAGTGTTCCTCCAGATATAACAGCACTAGTTTCACTTAGCAGTGGTTAAGTGTCGTCAAGTCGAATATGACTGAGAGTAAGTTTTGCAAAAAAGCCTAAACTCTGTTCTACGACTAACATTCCTGTACAGACCCTCTTCTATAACTAACATCATTTCTGTACATTTAAAGAGTTTAGAGAGTTTGTAGATTACTTTAAATATAAATATATATTTTATATATATATATATATATATATATATATTATCAACACTGAAAATCCGAGGCAACACAGTTATTCTCTGATGGTCACCATGAGTTGGAATCGACCAGGTGCAACTGTTTTCTGTATGTTTTAAGAACAGGCTTTTGGTTTTGCCAGAAATCTGCAGGATAACTAGGACACAGTCTCAAAAAATATTCATTGCTGTTGAGTTGGAAGGACTCATAACTGGCCCTCCAGCAGGTTTTCAGAGGCAGAGGGGAAGCCTGCCCACCTTTCTCCCTCGGAGCACCTGATGGATGAGAACCACCTGCCTCTGGGTTGGCAGTACAACCCCTTCCCCACTAGGCCATCCAGAAATCCTTCTTGTGAGGTTTCCTGCAGCAGCAAGTGCTTCCTATAGCTAAGCTACTCGGCCCACTGGGGACCACAGATGTCCACTCACCAGACATCTCCATACTGTCCCGGATCATCGTCTGGTGGTTACTAGAAAAAAGCAATAGACCAAGCCTGCTGGAAGCCAGGACGATTTCCGAGTCCTTTACTCTAAAGCAAGATGGCATTAACTGCCCACTAACACTGTATCCAAGTACAAATGTCCAAAACACAGGCATATTTTTTAAATGGGAAAATTCATAATGGGATTAATTTAAAAGACCCATATTTTGGCTCCCTAAGAAATCACTTCTATTATGACAAAAGTTTGAAGACAGGATCCGTCATTTCTCCCAGAACTGCAATATAGTTTTTAAAACCATCAGTACAAATAAAACTAAAGAACAATTACCTGGTTCCAGAGGACAGCTGCTAATATCACATACATACTGCTCTACTTCCTTCTACACACATTTTACAGAGATAAGATGGAAATTTACCACAGTGAGAAAAGGAGGAGGGAAGGAACAATCCCAATTAGAATTCCAACCTACAAAATAACCCCTTAAAAGTCATCTAAGGGCAATCTTCTCTTGTACTAATTTACAGCCCTAGACACTTTTCAAGAGACAGCGTACTATGTTAATCCACATTTCTGAAATAGTGTCAATATGTCTGTTACGAACAAAATGATCCAGTAATAACTAAAACAAAACACACACAAACACACACACAAAAAAAAGGCTGGAGAAAATCATCTTCCAATACTGGGCTGGCTGGACTCAGAAGTTCTGCACAAAAGCCAGCCAAGCGGCTTGTCTCTGCCCTGCAGACTCCCAATCTCTCCCCTGGAATGTGGGATGCACACTGACCAGTCTGGCTGGAATGATGCAAGTCTGCTGTGAGTAGAAGGGTCCTGGCTTTCGGGGCCACAACACATGCAACTCCACACACAGCCCTGTCATTGCCCCAGAGGAAATTAGTTGTTGGTTTGAGGTTTCCAAAAAGAGGAAGGGATTTTTACTCCCAGCGTATTAACCTCCTTAGCTGTGCTCTGGACGCTCTGGAAAACAGCGCTTTCCATGCCACACAACTGGAAGGACCTGGCCTGGCAGCAGTCACCCCACAGAACTATTAGGAGGTGAACCTGTGACGTCAAGGATGATCTTCATCGATGAGATGGTCCAAAAAGGGCCATTCTGAATCACTGCTTTGTTATCAAATACCATATATGCAGGGAACTCTGGTGATCTGGTGGGAAGGAATTGCACTGCCAACTACAAGGAGGCAGTTCGAATCTACCTTGTGCTCCACATGAGAAAGATGGGAAATCTCCTCCTGTGTGATTTACAATCTCTGAAAACCTGCTGAAGGGTCACTTGTAGGTTGGTTCTGATTTGAAGGCACACAACAACCACACTGTGTGTGTGTGTGTACACACACGTGAACACACAGTACTCAAACACCATCAAAACCTCCTTTTAGTCGGAATTTTATTTATAAATGCAGATAGTGGTATGGGACTCTGTCGGAATTAACCACTTACTCCCTTTCTCTCTTGCACCTGACTCCTGGCCCCTGTTGTTGTTACGTGCTGTCCAGGCAAATTCCCCCTACAGCAACCCGTATGGAGTTCAGAACCACCATACAGCTTCCCAGGCTGAGCCCAGGTGGGACAGGGAGAAAAGCACTTGGCTGTGGACAGAAGAGTTAGCTGTCTGAACCTACCAGCCGCTCTGTAGAAGATGTGGCAGTCCATTTCCATGAAAACGTACAGCCTTGGAAAACCTGTGAGGTGCTTCTACTCATTGTGAGTCAGAATCGACTTGGCAGTAGTGGGATTGGGGTTTTTGTTTGGAAAATTTGCAGAAGCTCGATCTTCTCCTACAGCTGACCTCTGGTGAAGGCCAATCACTTAACTGCTGGGCCATCGAGGCCCCCAAGTACTGGCCCCTGACTCCGGGGGAGCTCTGGCGGTGAGCTCCTTGGGGAGATGCACACTAATTGGAAGGCGGTATACCTGGCAGTTCAAATCCACCAGCAGCTCTGGGGATGAAAGATGGGCAATCTATTCATTCAGTCTATTTCCAGCCTTGGAAAACCAGCTCAAGATCATCAGTGAACTGGTTCTCCTCGCTTGACAGCAATGAATTAAGAGCTTTGTAATATTCTGAGCTCTCTGAAGGGTCAGCTCTGGGTCAATTCAGATCTGACGGTACACGGGCACATCCATCCCCCTTCCTCTCCTAAAGAGAACACGTGTAATAGCTCATGCTTACTTTACCTGTGTGCCGAAGCCACAGAGGTGCTGCAGGCATGTTAATTAAAGGCTCCCTTTAACAGTGCAACAATGAATGAATGAAAACCCAAAATCTCTGTAAATGTTCATTAAAACTAATAAAATTTAATAATAATAAAAAAAATCAGGAAGAAAAAGAAGAAGAAAAAAAAAATAAAGGCTCTCTTTAGGTTATGCTCCAAGTGAAAATCCACCTTGACATTTCATCTCCAGAGGAAGAGAGAAGCGGGTTGCTTCAAAGTTTAGTCCCGTGTATCTCTGAGGGTCAAAATTAAAATAATGCCAAAGAGCTGTTGAGTTTCATGTTGTTTCTGGCAGCTCTGGTGAACTCAGACACTGGGGACAAATAAATAAGCCAGACTCGTATGTAAACGCTTAGCATTTCCCAAAATGATGCACTAATTAAATACATTCCAGTAGATTCTGGAAGTATGGTGTGTATGTGTGTGT
>NW_006399754.1:11370170-11370843 GCF_000299155.1 Elephantulus edwardii | reverse complement strand
TTTTATTTTTTCATTTCCTCAGAAAAACACGGCTTTTTTTTTCTCATGGACCAACTTAAAGTGAATAATAGTCTGGATGCAGATTCTCCCTGGATGGGAAGGTAGCCAGCCAACTGAAAGCTGTGGGGACGGACAAAGTCCTAGGTCAGTCACGCACACAGGTTTCAAATGAGTATCTGCATTTATTACTGTGAAAGCCCTGGAATTAGACAACAGAAATTGAAAAATAATTCTTTCTCTATTTTATTTTAAAACCTTTTCAGATCTAAGAATGCCTGCTTTTTCCTAATTGCTCTCACTCCTGGGGTAGTGTCTAAAAGCAATCTAACAAAAAATTACACATCAACTCCCCAGTCAAATTTTGTCTTAGCCACTTTCCTGTGTGCTAACGAACAGTAATGTCCAATTAAAGACTAAAGTGTGCTTGATCCAAGTCAGGGTTTTGTTTCGGTTTTTGTTGAGTTTTAGGATGGGGTGTTGGGTTGGGTTGTTTTTTTTTGTTGTTGTTGTTGTTGTTGTTTTCAATTGCTTCCTATAGATCTGAAAGTTGGACAGTGACCAACGATGACAGAAAACGAATCCAGTAATAACTAAAACAAAACACACACAAACACACACACAAAAAAAAGGCTGGAGAAAATCATCTTCCAATACTGGGCTGGCTGGACTCAGA
>NW_006399754.1:11363844-11370070 GCF_000299155.1 Elephantulus edwardii | reverse complement strand
ATTAAAGACTAAAGTGTGCTTGATCCAAGTCAGGGTTTTGTTTCGGTTTTTGTTGAGTTTTAGGATGGGGTGTTGGGTTGGGTTGTTTTTTTTTTGTTGTTGTTGTTGTTGTTTTCAATTGCTTCCTATAGATCTGAAAGTTGGACAGTGACCAACGATGACAGAAAACGAATCCATGTCTTTGAACTGTGCTGATGGAGAAAAGGGCTGACTACCCCACGGGCTGCCAACAGGACAAGCAAGTCCATCTGGGAGGACGTGCAAGCATGGCGTTCCTTAGAGGGAAGGACGATGAGAATTCCTCTCACATTCTCTGGGCATTATGCAACTCCACACACAGCCCTGTCACTGACCCAGAGGAAATTAAGAGAGGAAGTCATTTGTTGGTTTGAGGTTTCCAAAAAGAGGAAAGGATTTTTACACCCAGCGTGATAACCCCCTTAGATGTACTCTGGAAAAAAGCACTATCAGGTGGTCCTGGGCAAAGCCATCATGCTGGGAAAGGTGGAGGGTCAGAGAATGACACCCCACAACATGAACTGACACAGTGACTGTCCCCATGGGCCTGAGCATGTGGGAGATTGTGAGGACAGGACAAGGTCTAAGCTGTGATTCAGAGGGATACAGCACAAATTAACAAGTCAGGGAGCTCTGGTGGGCTAGTGGCAAGAAGCTGCACTATAATCCCAGAGGTGTGCAGTTCGAATCTACCAGCTGGAGGAGGGACAATCTCCTCTTGTATCAGTCAGATCCAATCTGATGGTACATGGACACACACACACACACACTAATAATAATAAATTTTTTTTAAATAATAAACATAACAAAAAGTCCACTTCAATTCATAGAGAGCCCATGTGACACAGAACTATCCCACTGGGTTTCCTGAGCTGTAATCTTTTTAAGAATGATGACAGAAGAAGAATCAATGCCTTTGTGTTGTGATGCTGGAGAAGAGTATTGAATACAACCTCGAAGAGGACAAAGAGGTCTGCCTGTAGAAAGTGAATCAAGTTTCTCCTTGGAGGCTAGGATTTTGAAGCTCCATCTCACATGCTTTGGGCACACGGCCAGGAGGGGCTGGTCCTTGGAGAAGGACCTCATGCTTAGAAGGGTGGAGGCACAGCACAGGAGAGGAAGACCCTGGATGAGATGGATTGACTCAGTACTGGGGTAATGGGGGTAGGTGTGTCAGAGACTGTGATGAGATTGGCTCTGGATAGGGCAGGGATCGGAGCTATTGTCGCTATGAGTCACAGACACATAACAACAACAATAATCTTTTTTACGAGCAAACCTCCACACCTTTCTTCTATTCAATGGCTGTGCAGGTTCAAATCATCAACCTTTTGATTTCCCACATGCTTAACTTCTGTGCCACCAGGTCTCCTTCTGCAAAGTGTACCTGGACACAGACTCGCCAGGCCCCTCCACCTTCCTTACGTAGCCCCTCGGGAATGTGGCTTCTGCCTCCCTGTTAGAGGACTCCTCCACCGCAGAGCTCCTAATTAGTCAAATAATCAGCTCTGACACAAATTTTCAGCCTGGCAGAAGCCCCAGTCCGTAGGCAGCACAGAGAGACCACAACAGCAGCACGATCACTTCTCAAAGCTGATGCTCTGTGACAGGTCTCACTGATAATACTTTCCGTGTGTTCAAAGGTTCTGGAAAACATCCATACAGTGTTTAAAATTCATCTGCATCTTCCATTCCCTGGCTTAAATATTGTGTTTTGTTTGTTTGTTTGTTTGTTTTGTCTTTTCTCAGTTCAAAAAAGTCTTGGCAAGAGTTTCACTAAACTCAAGCATTGGAGAAAAAAGCAAACCTGGGGATGATCTGTGCTTTATCCAAACACTAAGCTTGTCCTAATTACCGTTTCTCATTCCCAATGCTTAACTTTATGTACTTTACTACTATCGCGTACCAACGCTGCCAGAGAAAATGCCACTTTAAAAAATGTGTGTCCCATGTTTCAAAGACACACAGACCCATCCCTAAAAATAGAAGTTTAACAAAAGGGTTTATAATGAAAAGCAAGTGTCACTTCACTCACCCCGCTCCACTTCCCACTCTGCTCTTCAGAAGCAAATCCTTTCAATTATTCTCGTGTTTCCTCCAGATCCCTAAACAATACACAGCTTTTCCTAAATGTATCCTTTCCAGACAATTCCAATTGATTTTCTGCTATGATGGATGAGGCCGCCCACACACACCTTCATCCTCACAACGTCTCTATTTTGAGTTCTTTCTAGACACTTTTTCATCTTAAGAAATACACTTGAACCTTCATTCTTCCATTAGTGTCTCTTGAATTCTCACTTTGTCAGATTGAAAAAAAAAAACAAAACAACTTGCACCAGAAACTGAAAGTGAAATCACGGAACTTTTCTTAAGCCTGATAATAGCTGATAAACGTTACGGCTGAGAACAAAATGAAAAACAAGAATTAAAAATATGTTTTGGGCACGGTATGAGCTTCAACAAATCACTGCGCTCTCTAGTTTCCACTGACAGTATAATCAATGGTTATCTTTCCTCAATTCTCTCGTTATTAAAAAATTTTAGAGGTCAAACTTAACTATGAAGAAAACAAAAATTCTGAATAGGATTGATGTTCCACATCAAGAAGACAAAAAATTCTCACCACACACAGGGCCAACTGGCAGCACTGGAGAAGAGACCAAGATTGTCAACAATCACAGTGTGTTAAGCTCCACAATCAACACTCTTGGCACCAGCAGTCAAGAAATCAAAAGACGAATTGTTCTGGGGAAGGCTGCTGTCAGGAACGTCTCAAAAGTGATGAAAAGCAACAATGTCAGTCTGGAGACTAAGGTGTGCCTGATCCAGGCCATGGTCTACACAAATACTTGCTATGCATCAGAGAGCTAGATAATGACCAAAGATGATAGAAGAACTGATGCCTTTGAGTTGTGTTTCTGGAGAAGAGTCTTAAACATACAATGGATCACCAGGAGAACATACAGGTCTCTCCTGGAGAGGGTGAAAGGGAGCTGCTTCTTGGGGGCAAGGATTTTATGGTTCTGTCTCACATACTTTGGGCATGTGGCCAGGAAGGACCAGTCCCTGGAGAAGGACATCATACTTGGAAATGTGGAGAGGCAGCACAGGAAAAGATAACCTCAGATGAGATGGATTGATACAGTAACTGGGATATTAGGGGTGGGTGTGTTAGAGACAGTGAGACTGGCTCAGGACAGAGCAGAGTTCAGAGCTACTTTACATAGGGTCCACTATGAGTCACAGGCGACTTGATGGCATGTAACAGCAACATCACTGTCTTAATCTGAATATGTTTACACTCTCTCTGGACTCACAGACAGCAACAGTCCTTCAGTTTCCAATCTCAGAACATCTGGCTAAGGGAGAGGTGCCAGGAAACACCAGCAGCGTCTCAGCAGAGCAGGGCTCTGCTCCGTCAGCCCCATGTCTAAGAAAGCTTCAGTGGCCATGAAATGCAGACATATTAGAAGAAGGCAAACTTGCTTTATGGAAACCAACAAAAGGCTGCTGATGTAACACATAATGTTTGAAATATTAGAGTCCCGGATTCCTTTTTTCATTGCTGTATCAAGTTGATCCCGATTGTTCCCTATAGGACAGAGGAGAACTGCTTTGCAGGGTTTCCATGGTTGAAAATCTTTGCACCAGCAGACTGCCACATCTTTCCACTTATCATTGTGGGTTCAAACCACCAGCACTTCAGGTAACAGGCAAATGTGTCACTGTCATGCCATTAAAAACCCAAACTGACTTCTATCAATTGGATCCTGCCTCATATTGACCCTACAGGACAGAGCAGAATTGACCCGCAGGACGTCCAAGGTTGTAAATTCTTATGGAAACGGATTCTCATGTCTTTTTCCTATGGGTCAGAACTACCAACCTTTTGGTCAGCAGTCCTATAACCACTGCACCACCAGGGCTCTCAGATAATGGCCTTTAACTATAAATTTTCATTTCATTAGGAAACTATCGGTCATTCAATACAATCAGTCTAGAGATATGCTTCTGGGATTATATTTTCAATAAACCTAAAAATATAAGAAGTAATTATAGTCTAAGTGTTAACTCCAATATGCAAATATATTTCAATTAATCTATGAAATAGTTTCCTTTCACTTGGATCCAAAATCAACAAACATGGTCAGAGCCAACCTCTCTAAAGTGCTAAAAGAGCAAGGATATTAGTTTAAAGACTAAGGTGAGCCTGATCCAAGCCATAGTATTTTGAATTGCTTCACATGCATCTCAAAGTTGGACAATGAATAAGGAAGACTGATAAGAGTCAATGTCTAAATTGTGGTGCTGGAGAGGGTACTGAACACTGACTATCTCATGAACTGCCAAAAGAACAAATGAGTCTATCTCAGAGGAAGTACAACCAAGGTGCTTTTTGGAGGCAAAGACAGTGAGGCTTCATATCACATACTTTGGATATGCTGTTAGGAGTGGTCATTCTTTGGAAGAAAGCAGCATGCTGAGGAAGGTGGAAAGTCAGGAAAGAAAGGAAAACTCTCAGGAAGATGAGCTGACACAGTGACTGGAATAACAGGCTGGAGCATGAAGGACACTGTGAGGACAGTGCAGGACAGGTAAGAGGGGGAGCAGTGGTTCATGGGTCACTATGTGCTACAGCTGACTCAACAGCACCTGAGAACAACGACGAAACTTCCAAAGTGTACAAAGGATATACAGGCTTCATAATGTAAAACAAAACCAGATTACAAGTCTGAGCCTGTCCACAATTTCATACAGCAGACAGCAAGTAAAAACAAATCAAAAATTCAAACACACACGGAATGTGTAGTTTATATATGTCACAAAGCAAAAACGAAAAACGGGTACTGCTTTAATTATAACCTCATATTCCAGGCTTGTGGGAGAAAAAGAAACACACCTGCTCCCCCTGTAGTGGTAGGCTAGTAGAAATATTTGAGAGAAGACATCTGCATCAACTTGAAAAATATGACCTTGACTTATTCACTCATTCATTCAATAAACACTTAATAAGCACCTACTGTCACAAGTCCCATAAACTCCCTGGGCTTGAATGCCTTCATATAGGTCCTAAAGCAGCTACAGCACCATCAGCTCTAAGGTGCTTTTCATTCTAACATTAGATCACACCTCATCACTTCTCAAAATGTTGGTTCCCCTTTGATCCAAAGATGACTCATTCTCAAGTTCAACAGTCAAACATTTCAGAGTCAGCTGCCAGTATTCACAATAAACTGCCCTGAAGTGTGAAGAAGGATGGAGGGATACTAAGAGGGATACTGCTTTCTCCATCACCCTGTCTGCTTCCGGGTCCACCTTCCAAGATCCCCCCAAAGCAAGGATTGTGGGAATTCGGTGATCCGTAATGGAAAGTCTGTCATTATTACCTGACGCAACAAAGGGAAACAATACCTCCTCCAGACAAAGTTCATCTGTGTTCTCTTTGCCTAATTAGCCAGCTAGACTTCCCTTCGCTTACAGGAAACTGCAGTTGTGGGCTGTCTACCATCACTGAATTGTACACATAAAAATTGTTGGCAATAATGGAGCCCTGGTGGCCTAGTGGCAGGAAGCTGTACTGCAATCCCAGGGGTGTGTGGTTCAAATCCACCAGATGCTCTGCTGGAGAAGGAGGGAAAATCTCCTCCTGTACCAGTCAGATCCAATGTGATGGTACACACACACAAAAATAAATTTAAAAAATTGTTAGCAATAGAAAATATTTTGAGATTGACTATTTTAACATATTTAATACCAATATACTGGTTTTCAAATTCACTAAGATAGCTTGGTTTGAGACAGATAAACAGCCTTAAGGATGCAGGGTTTAAGCACTTCTCTGCTAAGTGAAAGGTCACCAGTTTGAACCCACCAGTGACTTCCTGAAAGAGAGATAACGGCAATCTGCTTTCATAAAGATTTTGGCAATGAAAGTCCTAGAGAGCAGTCCTCCTCCACCCCACACAGCCGTCCTCCTCCATCCACAGTCATCCTCCTCCATTCCACAGAGCCGTCCTCCTCCATATACAGAACAGTCCTCCTCCATCGACAGAGCCGTCCTCCTCCATATACAGAGCCATCCTCCTCCAACCAGAGTCATCCTCCTCCAACCACAGAGCCGTCCTCCTCCATACAGCCATGCTCCTCCAACCAGAGTCATCCTCCTCCATATACAGAGCCGTCCTCCTCCATCACACAGAACAGT
>NW_006399754.1:11356859-11363449 GCF_000299155.1 Elephantulus edwardii | reverse complement strand
CCCACAGAGCCGTCGTCCTCCATCCCACAGAACAGTCCTCCTCCACCCCACAGAGCCGTCGTCCTCCATCCCACAGAACAGTCCTACTCTATCCTACAGGTTCACTGGGTTTTCGAACAGATTGGAGGGCAAGGGGCTTGTTTTCTGTATTTATTTTTGTACTGATGATCCTTGAACAACATGAGTTTCGCCTATATGGATTCTTATCAAAGTGCTCATACAGAGATAGTTAGTATCACACAGCATTTTAAGGGAAAACGCCCAACACTTGAGCTCATAGCCAATACCTACAGGGGGAGAAAAAATCTACATATAGGTGAGCTACGCAGTTCAAACCCCTGCTGGTCAAGGTCAGCTCTGGTGGCCCAGTGGTAAGAAGCTGCCCTACAATCCCAAAGGCACATGGTTCGAATCTACTAGCTGCTGCACAGGAAAATGGGCAGCCTCCTGTGTGAGTAACTGCCTCTGAAAACCTGATGGAGGGTCAGCTATGAGTCCGTTCTGACTTGACAGTACACAATAACAACAACATATATGTATGTATGGATGGATGGATGGATATTTACCACAATAAAAACTTTTGGGGAAAAAAGGAATACATAGATTTGGAGCTCTGTTTAAAAAACAGAACCTGTGGCTTTTCATTAATACCATTTTTCTCCTAATAAGTCACAAAATGCAACTGTTGCCTTTTAAGATTCACTGGGTCTCATCCATTTTCTGTATCTATGTTACACCCGTAACTCTCTGAGAGTCTCTGAAGAACAGACACTCTGAGGACCCACATCCTCACTGATGGTCTGTGACTGGTTCCCCAGGCTTCTCACGTGCCCTGCACTCTCTAACAGCGACCTGAACTCTGGCTTTCTCACCAAGTAAAATATCACACAAACAAGGAAATAATACCACTCATGTGTAAACGAAATAACTCTCTGCTAGAACATGATTGGGTTATAAAAGAAATAAAGAATGAAATGTTTAAAAGTTCCTTAAAGCAAATGCAAAAGAAAAAAAAAAGAAAAGAAAAACCAAAACACCAAACAAAAAAAAAGCAAACAAACTAAAAAACCAAACTCCCAAGGAACCTAGGTTAACACACAGAAATTAAAACTATCAAAAATGCTTTACAAACAACAAAGACAAATGTATTAAAACTGGGAATAAACGTGAAAAAACCTTCTTCAACAAAGAGGATATTCAAATGTCAACAAGCGCATGAAAAGATGCTCAACAGCAAGGAGCTTCCCACTCATTCAGCTCCACCATCCGTTTCTGAGGCTGTAAACCGTTACAGGAGAAGGCTGCCATCTTTCTCAGAGCTGCTGGTAAATTAGAACCATTGGAGACAAGACCCTTGGGTCAGCAGCTATCCCATCAGAGGTGCCTCTCAACTACACTAGCCATTCCCCAAAGCAAACAAACCCACTGCCTTTAACTCACAATCACCCTAACAGGATGGAGCAACACTGCTCCTCTAGATTTCTGAGGCTGTAAATCTTAAAATGCCTCATCTTTCTCCCTTGGAGTGGCCAGTAGGTTCAAACACTGACCTTTCAATTAGCAGCTCAACAATTAGCTCCCTATGCCACCGGGGCCCCTCATGAGCCACTGCCATCAAGGCCAGTCTGACTCACGGTGACCCTTCATCTGGTTTCTGAGGCTGTAAATCTTTATAGGAAGAGATTGTCTGATATTTCTCTGGCCTCATGCAGCTGTTCGACTCAACTCACTGATACACTGGTTAGTAGCCCAACACATAGTGTACTCTGTCCCGGGACTCCTTCATTAGCTAGAAAGATAAAAAGTGAAGCTACAGTGAGACACCACCTCCACTCTATTAGAATGGCAAAGAGAAAAGAAGGAAGAAGAAGGGGAGGATGAGGAAGGGGAGGAAGAGGAAGGGGGGAGGAGAAAAAGGAGGAGGAGGAAGAGGAAGAAGACAACGACTATGAAGAGGAAACAAAGAGATGTGCCCAAGTCACAGAGAAACTGGAATCTTCATACATTTCTGGGCAGTTCCTGAAAGAGCTGAACAGAGAACCAACATGACCTAGGAATTCTCTGCTCTGGTGACTAGTGGCTAAGGTGTTGCACTGCTGATCCAATTAATCAGCTTCACTACAGGAGAAAGATAGAAAATCTCCTGTGTGACGTGCAGCCTCTGACAACCCACTAGAGAGTCATTTCTAGAGATGAGAAGAGAGAGTATACACGGAGGAGGAATGAAGGCAGGACCACAAACAGAAACCTAAAGAAACATTTTACATGTTACTCACCAAAAGACAAATTAAGGAAAGCGGAAGCTGGATGCGTACAGAGAACTTGACCCCATGACAGAAATCAGTCCTTCCCACTGTTAACACACATCCTTTATATACCTCAACACAAAGATAAAAGGGGTGTCAGTTACTGAGGTCAATGCACAAAAGTACATAAACCTGCAAAAGGACACTTAAAAAAAAAAATCAACAAATTGAAATTGTTTCCCATTCAGAGAAAACAGAACATTCTCATCCTCTATGGCTACAAAAAGTCTTCACTCTCAATCTACTGAATTTCCCTCATAATAAATGTGCCACAAAAACACAAGAAACACCTCATAGGAAAGAGAAAGGGCCGCCTTTTTTGAAAATAGAGAAGCTATTCAAGGAGAAACAGAGCCAAAGTGATATTTAGCCAAGGGGCCATTTCTGTTTGAAGATTCAAAACATCCTTAAGAGTCATAAATCATCAGCAATTTTTTCTACTAAAAGGCTTGAACTAGACCATTTGTAACAGGGGTTTATGAAATAACAATGACCTGCACAAGCCCACAGCTGTGAGGGGAAATCAAAGGACTGCAGTGTGAACATCCTCGTACACTCGGCCAAGTGTGCACTGTCTACCAGCTCTCCATCAGTGCGCCCTGCGGTCACCTCTGCCCATGCCACCTCCTGAACGTGGAGCAGGACGGAAGGGCCACAGGCTACATGCCTGCCTGCACAAAATTTACCTGCTATCCCTGAACTCCATTCCTCCTCACCCCAGATTTCTTCAGAGAATAATAATCTATATGTAAGATATTCCACTAGCCTCAAATAAATAAGGTCCCTAACCCAGTTAAAAAGCCACCAACATGATATGGAGTCTACTTCAACTAACAGCAACCCCCCATCAGGTTTCTGAGGTTGTAAGCATTAATGAAAAGGGGCTGCCTATCTACTTCCCTTGGAGTGACTGACGGATTTGAACTGCCAACCTTTCCGTAAGCAGCCTGTTAAGTTATATACTACAGTACCAGAACTCCTTCCATTTAAGAAGCACTGACCTTTATGATACTATTTTTACACAAGAGGACTTCGCTTTTCGTTCTGAAGGCTGTTACAGAGGGTGACGTCATGTCATTACTAATTGATAACTGTTAATAAAACATTCAAAGCACATTCATAAATCCTGAATACCAAGCTAGATAGTTTATAAACATCATCTTTCACCAGGTCTGGTTAGAATATAAAATCAATGGTAGACAAAAATTGCCTTGAATCACTGCTATTAAGGATGAATAATACTGTTGAGTCCCTGAGACCCATTCTTGCCACTAACTGCCCTGTTAATGGCATTCCCCGTCTCCCCTTCTCACTTAGCTTACCAAGAATACACTGTGGAAATGACAAGTGCTGTCTCCACCACTCACTCTCCCTGCTTCCACTGCATTCATTTTCTTACTGTCTTTCTCTGTTAAAACCAAGGGAGATTTATGCCAATAATAACTTCAACCACATAAATTGTCAGAATTTCATTGCATTGGAAGAGTAAAAAGTTCACGCGCTTATAAAATTTGCAGGAAAAGACAACAGGCTTCGGCTTGTGTATTCTTCACAACTAGAGCAGTTAGTACTACAATGTTTCACACAAATCACGCTTGTCAAAAAAGTAAGGGGGGAAAAATTCCAGGCACCCTGATGAATATTTCCAAAGTATCATATTATACTTTTAGGAAAAAAACCTTAGAACATAAATTTAATTATTCAAATTCAATTTAACGTAATTAATGTAATTACATTAAATTATTTAAATTGTTTTTCACGATATTCTTTCCAGAAGCCACTTGAATCAAGAAAGCCACCTGGTTTTATTTAAGGTCAACCGTAAGAACTTTCCAAGACAAGTAGAAACCTCTACAGCTCAGATAGGTATACAAAGGAACAGGATAAAGGTGTCCCAGGTTTCAGGGACTGGTAAAGGATTCCACTTCCGGCCATCGCCTGGAGGCAGGATCAATTACTGTAACCAAGAAACCTCACTGTTATCTGGTCTCCAGTGATAGTACAAAGTGTGTCCAAGGCCCATCAGATAGCACACACTCAGGGGGCTATTACCCTGGGGAGCCAAACCCCCTGATAGTCTCCATCTCCATTCACCACCCCAAGAAGATACCAGGCACCAAGAAGATACCAGGCACCAAGAAGATACAGGTTAAATCTGCACTGGGAAAAAAAAAAAGGGAAGAAAACGTACAGCAGACAGAGCTGAGTAACTTTAAATACCATATCTCAAAGAGGATAGCGTTCCTAACACACAAAGCAAGAAATGGAGGAACACGGGGAAAAACCAAAGTCACAATGTAGGAAGAATTTCTATACAGCTCGCTCTTCACTTTCTTCTGTTCAACCCTGACAGATCTTTTGATGGTTTCAAAGCTTTGACATGGTCCAACGCTCCAACACTCCTGGTCGCCTGCTCTGAAATCCTTTTCATGAGGACTATCCAGTGCTATTTATAAGCCCCTCTGTCTGCAAAATGACAAATAGGACTCTAAGCCGGGGGGCGGGGGGAGGCTCCAGTTCTAGAGTATATTATACCATAGAAACGTTGCTCTCTACTTTCTGAGTCCGTTAAGGTGGGTTAACTTGTGCCTCAGCTGAAAATCTGAGAGACCACGGCCCATGTAACCCGTTATAACATAAAACGCTAGGCCGAGGCAGCTGAACCTGGAATCTCAAGGCATCCTAAAAGGCGGACTCAGCACCTTATGATACAGGAAGGAGCTCTGACGGTTTAGTGGTAAAAAGTTGTGCTGTCAACCCAAAGGCTTGCAATTCAAATCCACCAGCTGCTACTTGAAGACTGACAATCTGCTCTTGTACAATTTATAGTCATCAGTTACAATGCTATGGTCCGTAACAGCAGCAGCAGTATGATATAACAGGTCTTACAGAATATCTTTGGGAGCTCTGGTGGCTTAGTGGTAAGGAACTGTGCTGCCAACACAAAGGCATGCAGATCGGATCCACAGCTGCTCACTGGGAGAAAGATGGGTAATCTCCTCCTGTGCCTCTAAATTTATTACCTCTAAAAACCCACGGAGGGTCAGCTATGGGTCAGTTCCAACTCACACAACAACAACAATAGAAAAGCTCAGGAAACTACACAGGCTCACATAAACAATTAAGTTCCTACCTAAAAACTGCAAGTGCTTTTATCATTCTTTAAGTGTTGTTTGTGTATTGGTTTGTTTAACAAGGACTGGGGGAAAATAAAACAGAAGGCATTTCCTCATTTCCATTTCTTTATTGCTATTATTTTGCTCCAGGCATAAAGCACAATGCTGAAGAAACCTACTCTTCCTTTTCCTTTTACTACTAAGGTTCTCTCTCCTCTGCAGGGAGATTCTCAACTGCCCTGGTATCACTCACAGAACAAGTGTTATCAGTGACACTGACACTCTGGAGTTAGGGATTAGACTGACAGAGAGAGGAAGATCAAACTACCTTTCACATGAGTCTGAAGTCACGTTTAAAACCAGGAACAATCAATAACCATGTGTGTGTATATGTATGCTATTTTTATATATTATTTACACACAGACAGAGAGTTCTCATCACAGAGAAGAAACAAAATGCACCTCAAAATAATATAGTGTTTTATCCTTCTAACTTTCTAACTCAGGAGAGAGGTTAACATCCATATATTTTGCAGACCAAGAAAATAAATATTGTAGTCATGACTTTTTATCATCATTGTTACGTGCTGTTGCACTGACTACGACTCTTAGCAATCCTATGAAGCAATCCTATCAGATCTGAACCCTGTCCGACCCTGTGCCACCTTCCTTATCTTTGACATATTCAAGTCCACTGCTGCTCACTGTGCCACTTGATCTCAATTAGGTGTCTTCCCCTACTTCACGGGCCCTTCTCTTTTCCAAACACTTTTCCATAGAATAGCCTCTCCTTGTAGTTGTTGTTGTTGTTAAGTACCATAGAGTCACAGATGTCCCATAACGACCCTATGAACGAAAGTCTTGAACACAAACCTTTCCTCTTTTCTCCAAGTTCATAGAGTTTCTGGAGACAAGCTTTTCTGGAAGTGGATGCCACTCCTGCTTCCAAGCCTGTTTAATTAGTTGTTGTTGTTATGTGCCATTGAGTCGCTTGCGACTCATAGCGACTCTGTGTACAACAGCCCTAAACTCTGCTCTGTCCTGTGCCAATCGCACTGTCTCTGACACTCTCATCCCAATTACCCCAGTCACTGAATCAATCCACCTCATAGAGGGCTTTCCCCTCCTGCGCTGTCCCTCCACCCTCCCAAGCATGATGTCCTTCTCC
>NW_006399754.1:11339088-11356104 GCF_000299155.1 Elephantulus edwardii | reverse complement strand
GACTCCTGGTCCAAGTATAGGTTTCGCATTAGCACGATCAAGTGTTCTTCTCAGAGTCAGCCACAGTTTGTTATGATCCACACAGTCAAATGCCTTTGCATAGTCAATGAAACACAGATAGACATTCCTCTGGTATTCAATCCTGCTTTCAGCTAAGATCCATCTGACATTAGCTACAATATCCCTAAGTACCACAACCCCTTCTAAACCCAGCCTAGACTTCTGGCAGTTCTCTGCTGATGTGCTGTTCCAATCGTTTTTGGATAATCTTCAGTAGAATCTTGCTTGCATGTGAAATTAATGATATTGTTCTATAGTCTCCACACTCTGTTGGGTCACCGTTCTTTGGGATGGGAACGGGAACAAATATAGATCTCTTCCAGTCAGTAGGCCAAGTGGTTGTTCTCCAGATTTCTTGGCACAACTTGGTGAGCACGTCCAGGGTAGCATCTATTAGCCGAATATGTCAATTGGTATACCATCTATTTCTGGGGCCTTATTTTTTGTTATTTCCTTCAAAGCAGCTTGAACTTCTTCCTTCATCACCATAGGCTCTTGCTCATATGTTGCTTCATGAAATTATTCTGTGTCTGCCAATTCCTTTTGATACAGTGACTCAGTATATTCTTTCCATCTTCTTTTAATACTTCCTGGATCATTTAATATTCTGCCTAAAGCATTTTTATGGTTTAATTAGAGAGACCCACAAAAACCAGGACCGAGGACTAAGAAAGCTAGCTGTTGTTAGCCTCTTCTAGGAACATGTCTAATGTATGAGAGAGGAAGATTCACCCTCCTGGCCTTCAAGGAGCACTCTGGCTACATGTTCTCCAAGATATATCTATCTGTTTGTTCATTAAGCAGTCCTTGGAATATTCCATACTCTGCTCCAATACCACAACTCAATGGCCTCAATTCTTCTGTCATCCTTACTCCTCACAGAGAATTCTTATTAGCAGGGGTTAAAAGGTTCTCATCCAGGTTCTGCTATAAAAAATTCTTGAGTAAAGATATGAATGAATGAAGGAATGGTCCACTACCCTACCCCATTTCTTGAGAATTCAGCAGCTTAAGTCATTCTGTTTACCTTACACTAAGGTGTGTCAAGAGAAGGAGGAAAGAAGGGCGAGACAGCACTGCTTGGCCAGCTGCACAGCCTGTTCTATTCCCCCTTTGAGTCTCATCTCTTCCCTTCTTCCTCCTTCCAGATACCAGGTCACGCAGAGCAAAGAGGAAAAGAAGGGACATGGTTTTCTCACACCCTCCCAAGTTTCTTCACTTATTTTTGCAGCCTGGTACACACAGAAATTGCACAATAAAAGTGTGTCTGGAATAAGCAAATGAGAGAAATGGAACCTGGTAAGAAAAATCATAACCACATGCAACTACTTACTAGTCCTGTGCTGAGAGCGTCAAAGGATGTAACATTAACTGCTGATATAAGTACACAAATAAATAAATGAGAAGGATTTAAAGAAAGACAAAAAAGCTCAAAGTACAGGGCAGTCATGAGAGTTTACATAAAAAAGAGGTCATACCTGGTTCATCTTTTTCCACGTGACTTTAAGAAGAAGATCAGTTAATAGTAATAATTTGTTCCTGATGCTCTGATGTTTTAGCGGTAAAAAGCTGTACTGCCAACTGAAAGGCACTCAGTTCAAATCCACCAGCTGTTCCACGGAAGAACAACTAGCAATCTCCTCCTGTGCAATTTACTGCCTCTGAAAACCTGCAGAAGGGTCTGCAATGGGTCAGCTCTGACTCAACCGTGCATAAAAACAACAATGTAAATATGTAGTCCATCTGGGTAAAGTGCACAAAAGACCTTTCTTACTTATTTTCCTTTTGTGCGCAAGTTCAAGATTTAGAATGAAAGTTTCCCAAAACCAGAATAAGAAGAAAAAGAATCATTTGTCCCCTGTGTGGATCAGGCTCAAGTGGATTTCAAATGGAGAACTGGCACTGGCAACCTCCCTATGAGGAAATCAGAAAGAGAGGGAGAAATTCCTTAACGGGAATGTTTGTTTTGGCTCTGGATGCTGCAAAGAGTGGAAGATAGTGACTGACTGCAGGATAATGCAGCACCTGATAAGAGAAAGATAAAGATGGCTGTATGGAGGAGGGGGGGATGAATTCAACTGGCTCTATGAGAAGCAGCCTTGCCTGGCTGGCAAGCAAGCAAGGGCTCAAGGCAGGAGAGAAAAACAGATGCAGAAAAGTAAATGCTGTGGATATGCAGAAGATGAAAACAGCATTGTGTGATCAAGAGTAACTTGGGGAAAGCTGGCTAGAAAATGCCATGCTCAGTTTTCCTGTAGAAAAGGTCCAAATTATTTGATGCACCTCAAGGGCTGCCCATCACCCAACAGACATAATAAACTACAAATCTGGCACCAAAAATATTTTCTAAAAAATCCAATTTTGGTTTTAAAAGGAAACTATACATAGAGTTCAAAACAAAATCCACTGCTATCATAAAGTCCCTTCAGAACAGGACAGAATCGCTCCTTGGGGACTGCAAGGCTGTAAATCTTCAAGGAAGGAAGCAGAATGTCACCTCTTTCTCTAGCATAGCATCTGGTGGATTCAAACCACTGACCTTTCAGTAGGAGCCGAGTGCTTTAAACACTGTCACATAAACTGTATGTAATGAACGGGGGTAGCTGAGTGCTTTAGCCACTGTCACATAAACTGTTTGTAATTAATTAGACAGTAAACCCTTCCAAAGCTGGAAGCTGCATCAGGGGGGATCCTGTCCGAAGTTTTTTCACTAAGACGAATGGCCTCAAAGCTGCAGGACGGTCCCCTCTCTAAAGCAGAAAGCCTGTAAGACCTGGAAAAACAAAGCCATGTTTCGCGTGGAAGTCCTGCTCTCCCAGGGCCCACAGCTTCACCTACGACCACTGGCACAGTCCCCATCTCCCCAGGCTTAGAGCAGATTGCTCCGAAGCCTTCTCAGGCTCCCTCCAGGCTGAAACGCAGACAAGACACCAGGCACGAGAGCAAGATGGCTGGTAACAGACACTGCACGTCTGCAGAGACCAGAACCGTGATCTGAGGCCCATAGTAAATTCCTTACCCAAGCCATCTGGGCTTTTTCCGAAATCAGCTAAGTTTTCCAAAAGCACCATCAGAACCAAGTAACTGCTACACTTGAATTAGGGACGTGGAATTTTAGTCACAAAAAGCGCTTTTGTAGCTGCATGAAACAGAACCTGCTCTGGTTACTGTATTCCACACCGAATGCTTTGAAGATGACAAATTTAAATTCCAGAAGTTCTTCTAATTTAGTTAACCCAAAGTATCTCCCTGGATTTTTGGTTTCCAATAAAGAGAGTGCCAGGCTCCTTCAGAATATGTGTGTGCAAGCTATTTTCCAAAATGCTATTATGAGGTTTTGTCATAAAGACTAATAAAAAAACTAATAACAGGCAATTCTGTTTCCCTGAGCATCCAGTTACAGGCTTGTTTGACATTGTTTTCACACACTTAAATGGTGCTGATTAAGGTTATTTTTGAACTTGTCTTTTAATATCACAAATCTTAACTAGGGCACTCATTAAAATGAGATTTAAATATTCAATATCTTCAAGTATGATAAAGAGATATTAATATCCTTGTAAACGGTAACTAACATTATTTTACACATTATTCATTCACTGGAGAAAAGTCTGTGATGATTCAACTAGGTGTGGTTCTAGCTTTACCAGAAATCAAATCTGTCCCTCATTATCCAGAACACACACACACACACACACACACACACACACACACACACACACACATCAGTAACCCAAAAGTAATTTCCAAATTATGTTTGGGAGCAACAAGCTTTCCTCCCTAATTCTGTTTTTCTACGCTAAAATAAATGCCACAGAGTGAAGCAGAGGGCCACATCTTTTTTTTTTCCCTGTGGAGTAGCTAATGGGTTTGAACCACTGGCCTTTCAGTTAACAGTATCCACTTGCACCATGAAGGTTACTCCATAAATACAGTGAGTGGTGAGATTTGTAACACACTTTAGGGGCACACAAGTTGATCCATAGTATTTGGAACTTCTCCTCATTTACCCTTTCTAAACTGGTCCTTGAAGAAGGACATCATGTTTGGGAGGGTGGAGGGACAGCGCAGGAGGATTGATTCAGTGACTGGGATAATCGGGATGGGAGTGTCAGAGACAGTGCGATTGGCACAGGACAGAGCAGAGTTTAGGGCTGCTGTACACAGAGTTGCTATGAGTCGCAAGCGACTCGATGGCACATGACAACAACAACAACAAACACTTCTATTGCTGAGGGCTAGCGTGTTGTGAGTTGGTTTTATGCTGGAAGTTGTGAAGTCGTCTCACATCTCGAGGAGAGATAGGTATGGAACGAATATTCTTCTAGGTGGTACAGCACTGCTCTGTCGAATTGCTGTACAGAGGTGGTTGCTGTGAAGCTGAACACTGTGACCCTGATGTGCCAAATGCGATACTGGTCACCCATGGCAGACGGTGTTTGACGGAGCTCCCTGAGTAAAACAAGCTTGGAAGCAGGAGTGGCGTCCGCTTCCGAAATAGCTTGTCTCTGGAAACCCTGTGAACTTAGAGAAACAAAGAAAGTTTACAGGGTCGTTATGAGTCGCCTATGATTCGATGGCATTTAACAACAACAACAAAATAAATGCCAGAGAGTGGACAGACACCTCCCAGTTAGGGTGACTGTGTGATGCCTCCTTTTCCCCATAAAATGAAACCAAACCCTTTGCCATCAAGTCAGTTCCAATTCACCGTGAGACCCTCTCAGCTGCATCACACCCTGTGGACCAGGAGACATGCACCGAGTTCTTACAAAACATTTCATGTTTCTGCTTCAATTACTCGGGTGAAGTTTCCATTGTATGCAACAAAGAGCTGAAAGCAGAGAGACTAAGAAACGGTCTCAATATTAGAAATTGACACAGAGGGCTCAATATTTTGCAGCTCACATAACCCATGCTTGGGATAGACGCGGGGAGGAAGACTCTTCGAATCCAAGAAGCCTTGGTGGTGCAAATCACTCAGTGTTGGGCTAGCGAAAAGGCACGCAACTCAAAAGACCTAGCAGTCTATACCCACAAGACTGTTCTTGTTGATTACCATCGGGTTGAGGACGACTCATAGCGACCGTATGAACAGAAGGCCTGAAGTCTTTCTAGAACTATCGTCATTTCTTAAGGTTCATAGAGTTTCCAGAGATATGTTGTTTAGGAAGTGGATGTCACTCCTGCAAGCTCACAGCCCAAGAAACCCCATGGAGCAGTCCTATTCCGTCCTATGGGGTTGCTATGACTTGGAATCACAGCTCATAGCACATAACGGCAACATTTTAAAAATTCTAACTTTTACATAATTACCCAATCACTCAGGCAAGGAAAATTCTGGCTCAACTGGATTTCATCTGCCCTCTACTCCTTGATCTAACCACTGACTCAGGGTCAATGTTACATTTTTCGGAGGATTTTCTGAATTTTACTGTTGTATAATAGTCTGCAAGTAAAAGAATAATAGTTATCTAACACCTAGATGTTTCCTTAAAACCAATGTGCTGTCTTTAACAAACAAAACCAGAACTGTTCTGTAGTGGTTAGGTGTTACGAGTATGTGTCTAACTCAGAGTAGGGAGCTATCTATCTTACAGGGTCTGCTTTGTTGCAAGCTTTATGAGAGCCGGCCAGAATGTCTTTCTCCTACAGGGCAACTCGTTGGGTTCAAACCTCTAACTATTCAGCCAACAACCAAGTTTTTAACCATGCACAGACCAGAGGTCCTTAAATAAAAGAGAGTTCCTTTTAACAATCAGAGGTTTACATAACATTAATGTGCTTCTTATTAAAAAAGAAAGAAAGAAAGAAAGGAAACCAAACAGTATCTACAACTTACAAAAGTGTAAATTCTGAATTTATCAGTGGAACAGCTTCCAAGTTCTTTGCAACAACAAGGATTGTCCTCCAGCACACAAGAGAGGAGACTGAGGCAGTTCACTGGGTTTAAACATTCCTAATTCCTACTGATTTTTCTTTTCTTGATAGCACACTGTAATTCTGTTAAACTGCAAACTAAGGAGACCTAAATGAACAAGCCTAAAAGAATTGCACAACTTTTGTTGGACAGAATTTCAAAAGGCAAAAGAATGTGCCAAGAGTGGTAGGTGGAGCTATTACTTCCGAGTATTTGTAGAATCTCTCTTTCAAAACTGTATGTCAACAACACACCAAGAAAAAATACATAATGCCTCAATTAAAAGAAACAAACAAAACACAAAACCCGGGCCTCTGTGATTCAGATCCACACCACACTGGATATTTTTTGTTTGTCCACTTTTTTTTAATTGGTTTGCTTACAAAGTTTGTATACATTGCATTTCACACTGTTCTTTATTCACACTGTGTTTCATACAATGATTTTCATGCTGCAAACAATGCCAAGAGCTACCGAGTGGAGTGGAGTGCTGGGCTCTGTTACTCGTATGAGGAACCAAACATCACACTGTGGCAGTGACCTAAAACACTAAGGTGGCCTCACTCTGCACCTCTCCTTCCGCATTTAGTTCTACAAACACCCTACTAGACAGAGCAACTCACCCAGGGCTCCTTGTCCTCACTCTGGTCAAATATCCACCTGGCACAGACCCTGGAAGTGCATATTAGATTCCAAAGAGGCAACATCACTGAGTAGGGCAGACTCATGCAAGGCAACATGCTGGGTGTCACAGCCCATCAGCATTAGGAAGGCTCTGCATTTTGGAGGATTTATGGGTCAAAGAGGGGGAGCTCTGGTGGTTTAGCAGTAAGAAACTGTGCTCTAATCTCAAAGATACTCAGTTCATACACACTAGGTGCTCCGGGGGAGAAGTTGGGCAATCTCCCGTGAAATTCACTGCCTTTGAAAACCCACTGCAGGGTTAGCTACGGGTCAGTGCTGACTGAATGGCACACAACAACAACAACAACGAAATGGGTAGAGCATAGTAGTCACATACCACAGCAGCCCTGCTCTGGGGACATCTCTCCACCATTAATGACCCTTAATCAAAGCCCTTCCTGTTGGTAAACCCCAAGTCCACTGGCAGTTCTCATGCTCCTGGACCGCTCAGATGTTTAGAACACTCTGAGGACACAAGCTCACCTTTTCAACTCTTACTTGGTCTCCCTGCTCTCTCAGTCCTTGGATGGACCAATTAAAGCGCTCTGCTACCAACCAAGGATTGGTGATGAAAATCTGCCTGTTACTCTTGGGGGGTGAGGGGGTGGAATGGAATATGGTAGTCACATCCATAAAGATTACAGCACTGGAAACCGCAGGACAGTTCAATTCCGTCTTACCAGGTCGTGAGGTGTCAGATATGACTCCGTGACAATGGGTTTTGTTTTCTGGGTGGGTCTCTCTTCTGGTTACAAGGTTCAGACTTGTGGGTCTCCACTTCTGCTACTGGGCCCATAAATGGTGTTGGAAACACTTCTTATCTCTGCCAAATTTAGGCATGATCAGCGATTCTGACATAATGGCTCTGAAATGGAGCCCCAAAATGTCTATTTTTATCCATTATCCTAAGATTTTTGGGTTCCCAAGCTCTGTACTTAGCTGGCCAGCTGTGTGCCTGGTCCAGAAACACTGCAGGGGTCTTTCTTCTCCAGCCGCTTGCCCCTCCCATGTATCTTATCCTGAAGCTGTAACAGCCACACAGGGTTTTAAGAAGGGCATAATAGAATCAAAGGGCCCTGGTAGTCCAAAGATGCTTGTCAAGATACTAGCCCAAAGGTTGGCAGTTCGAGTTCACCACCAGTTCCATAGGATAGAGATCTGTTGTCTCCTCTCATGAAGGTTACTGAGTCACAAACTCAGTTCCGACTCTAAGACAGAACTGACTTAATCATCATGGACACTGGTGATATCCCGATTCTTCCCTCCCCACGTTAGCCTCCCTGATTTAATACCACACCCTGTTGAGTTTTACCCTTGGAGCCTATCTATCCCCTTTCTGCTCTCCCCACTATCATTTCCCTCACATAAACCACCATTAGTTCTGCCTGTACATTATCGCTCTGACAGCTTCTTAATGGGATCCCTGTCTTCAGCGTCATCTCTCCCAAATCATCTTTCTGAAACCAGAAAGATCTTCCTAAAATATAAACCCACTCAGCTCTCAATTCCTGCTCAAAACCCTTCAGGGGCTCCCACCCAACTTCAGAGCAAAAGTCACATTTTTTTATATAAATTGTTTTAATTGTAATGTTAATGAAAGTTTACAGAAAAGTTAGATTTTCATTCATTCATTGTTGCACATTTTTGCCCCCTCCCCGTCCCTCCCCTTCCAGTTTACTTTTTTTTTTAATATTCATTCATTATTGCACAATTACCTCCCTCTCCCCAAGTACTCCTTGCAATATACACTTATTCTGGGCTCTTGTTGTACATATAATGCCTAATTATTCATTCCTTTTAAACAGTTCTTTCCTTCATCTATTCCATGTTCATTAGCTGCCCACTCTTACCCTATTCTCCTTCCAAACCCTCATATCAGACCTGCTTTATAATAGTGGTGCTATGCAATACTTGTCCTTTTGTGACTGAGATATTTCACTCAGCGTAATAGTTCTAGTGTGTCAGAGACAGTGAGGTTGGCTTAGGATAGGGCAAGGTTCAGAGTCATTGTTCATAAGGTCGCTATGAGTCACAGTTAACTTGACATCACATACCACCGCCACTATCACTGATAAATGAGGCACATATCACAAAATTTACCCTTTAAAAGTATGCAAGTTGCGCCTGGTGTGTGGTTTTGGTTATTTTGTGGTATACTCACAGATTGTACAACCATCACATTCATTTTATATCTAATTTCATAACATGTTCATCATCCTCAAAAGAAACCCCATATCCATTATCACTCACTCCCTATAGCCTGCTCTCTCTCATGCCTTCCAATCAGTAATCTATTGTCTCCATGGGTTTGTGTATTCAGTAAATTTCATATAAACAGAATCAAGCAACAGCATATGCCATTTCCTATGTCTAGAATAACTTCTCTCTGACCCCTTTATCTGACTCATTCCTACATATTCCTCAGACCTAGATGACAACCCCTCTGGTCCAGGGCAGATGCCTCTCCCATGTCAACACAGGACATTCCACATTTTCCTCTTTGAAGTCTTTATCCTACAATATGTAACTGTCTGCTAATCTATTTATACCTTCACCGGACTCTAGTCTGTGGAGTCAGGGATTGAATCTGTCCTATTTACAGCTACATCCTCAAGGTCTGGCTCCATGGCTGGTATATAACAGGTACTCAACGACTACGTGTTAAATAAATGAGATACTAATTCAACAAAATTATTCAGTTCAAACAGCTCTCATTTTATAATAAAACAGCTAATGAATTTGACAGTAAATACGTTTAAGATTTTTTTTTAAAAAAAAGCTCCAATAGAGTTTCATGCCTTATAAGGATATCTCACAATCTCTGTAAATTAAAACTGAGCAAAGTATATTTTGCTGACAGTTGCTTTATAAATATTTACTGAGATGAAATAGTAAAGAAGCCCAAGCTTCTCCATTCTGTGGAATATGTAAGCACATGAAAAGAAGTGGAGAAAATGGGTAAAGAAGGTCAACACCAACAAGTACATGTTTCCTCTTCCCTCACCAAAGAAATTCATTTATCCTTCTGCAGTCTCTTCTATATTCATTCTCTTTGTCTCATATGTAGCCAAAGTTCTCAAAGGTTCTCATTCTTTATCTCCTTTCTCTCTCTCTCTCTCTCTCTCTCTCTCTCTCACACACACACACACACACACACACACACACACACACGGTTTCTGTCAACCATGTACACCAGACAGAACTGTACTCCATAAGGTTTTCAGAGGCTTGTATTTCAAACATGGACTGCCAGGACTTTATTCCAATGCACCTCAAGGTGGCCTAGAACTTCCAACTTTTCCGTTAACAGCCAAATAAATATTTACACTACCAAGGATGGCACACAGACACTCAGGAGCAGAAATTGCCTTTCTTCAGAGACTTTATTTGCCTAGTACCTTCCCTTGACTGAGAGGATATATAATGAATTTGAATTCATTTTAACTGAATTAATTTCAAGGCGTTATTACACAGTTTCCTCTCTAAAACAAACACATTGTCTTAAAGTCTGCACCAAGTCAGCTGACCCTCCAGAGGGTTTTCAGAAGCTATAATCAGAGAGAGATCAGTTGGCCTATCAGACAGGAAGCGATGCTACCAAGCCAAAGGTGGGTGACTTTTAATCCACGGCCCTCAGGCCTGTTTTTCATTGTTTTTGGTCAGTCTTCTAGGTTGTATAGCCCTGGTGTGTCCACTTGCCGTACAGAGGTAACTTGTGAAGCTTAACACTGTGACATTGGTGTGTCAAATGTGTTAATGGTTACCCATGGTGCACAGTGTTTGGTGGCGTTCCCCGATTAAAACAAGCTTGGAAGCAGGAGTGGCATCCACTTTCGGAAACAGCTTGCCTCCAGAAACCCTAGGAACCTGGAGAAAGGATGAAAGTCACACAAGTGTTCAGGACTTTCGTTCATAGGGTTGCTATGAGTTGCCTACAATTCAGTGGCACTTAACAACAACAACAACATAATCACACAGGAAAAGACTACCCACTCATCTGTCCAGGTGTATAGTTAATGGATTCGAACCGTCTGTCTTTGAGTTTGCAGCTGAACTCCTTAACAAATAGGCTGCCAGCGCTCCCTATCTAGCTCCTAACAGTCAGGACCCCAGAGGTCCATCTCGGGAGAGTGGTAGGCCCAGCAGACCTGCTTCGAAGGGTAAAAGCTGGAGTCATAAGGTGTGAGGACACACCCCTGCAGGTCCCAGGGAGGCCTCCCCTGGCTCCCCTCCACCACATCACTCTGCTCTCCCATTTCCTTCTCTTTAGCCCATTCTTGAACGACTCAGCTGCCCATGTGTGTTTTCTAAATTTCTTGTCATAAACATGCATTGTTTTTGTACTGAGAGAAAAAATGTTCATTCTTTTCAAATAATACCAAGAACTGGTCTCTAGGAACTTTGACAAAGCACTCCCCTGGGAAATCTAATTCAGTAAGAATGTCGCCTTTTTAAGCAATTTTTAAACTTTAAAAATAAAACGTGGATAGAGTTTACATTTACTTCTACAGTTCACTGCCCTGCTCAAGCAAACTTAACATGACCTCATGGGAAACAAAAAAAAAAAAAGAGAAAAAACTGTTTAGAGTTTATAATTTGTCGTGTGCTATAAATCTCCCCCTCTGACAGCATTTTATATCACAAAGCACTCACATGCAACCTTCATCTTTAGCACCATAAATATAAGCTGGACCATTTGGCTTGGACTACGGACACACTGGTTTCCTTCTCTCTTCCTCATTTAAAGACAGAAAACCTGACATCCATCCTTCCGTGCTGGCCACCCCCAAGCCTCTCCCACAGGAGACCTCCATCCGCAGCTTGCTTTTTGTTGGTTGCTCGGAACAGGAAAACTCGCTTTCCTGCTTTCTCAATACCAAATGGGTTGGTCCAGAGAGGAAAAACATCCCCTGAAAATCCACTCCAGGGCTACACAGAAAGCAAGGGAAACAAAAGCTATTCCTTCCCCAAATATTCCCTTGGCAGGAGGCCCAGGGCTGCTCCACTCCGGTGGTTTAATATCCTGCCGCTTCCGTAGGAAAAGGGAGAGAGAATTAGGAAGTTGCCAGCCCAGGGCCCCAGAATCTGCTTGGCTGGTATTCAATTCACTGGCAATTTATCACAACACCACCTTTCAAAGGAAGAAGGGGGAAAAAACAAGTCTGCCAATGGCAGCTGAGTGATAACATTGGGAAAAGGCCTATGGGCTTAAAATACAGGAGGATGGATAGATGACAATAGATGATTGCTTACTTTAGAAGAATCATTAAGGGTTCAGTACAGAAAAGGGAAGAACAATATGAAGGTGTGTGGAATATGGCTAAGCAGAGTTAATGAGCAAGAACAGAACAGAAAAGTTAAAAAGCCACATTTAGGCCCCACGAAATATATACCTTAATTCATGTCATAGCCTGAAAGGGCAATACGAGTGATGATTCACCAGCTCCTACTCAAACCATGGGGATCCCTTCCCGCCGCCCTCATCTGGAGTGTCTGCCCAACCACCATGCGCCTCCTTCTACACTGTAACTCCCTCCACTATCAAGATTACTCTTACTAAGCCTGGGAGCTCTGGCAGCTCTGTGCTAAGGAGGTGTGCTGCTAACTCAAAGGCACACGGTTCAAATCCACCACTTGTTCCATGGCAGAAAGACAAGCAACCTCCTCCTGTGAGATTTACCACCTCTGGAAATCCACTGAAGGGTCAACTATGAGTTGGTTCTGACTTGAAGGTACTTAACCACAACTCACCAAGCCAGCTGCTGTAGACTTTACTGGAACTCACAGCAACCCCATGCGGGTCATGGCAAAATGTACTCCATGGGCTTTTCAGTGCCTGAGTTTTCAGATGGCCAGGCCTTTCATCTGAGGGGCTTCTGAGTGGTCTTGAACCTGCTACCTTTCAGTTTGCAGGCAAACACATTAACTGACTGGGGTAATGGGGGTAGGTGTGTCAGAGACAGTAAGGTTGGCACGGGATAGAGCAGGGTTCAGAGCTGTTGTACACAGGGTTGCTATGAGTCATAAGTGACTCAATGGCACATTCCAACAACACCCAGAACCCTCCATCTACCACCCTGAGGCTTTCATTTCCTTGAGGACTAAAATAAACACCATCTGCCCTCCAAACATGTGCAAGCCTCATTCCTGCTGCCCAAACCAAGCACTTCTAATAAGCCATCTCCCCAAGTACCACTTCCAAAGGCCCACATCCAAGTGGACTTCTCACACTACTTGTGGTGAAGCCCCATTTCTAACTTTCACTCGTTAGGAACCTATACTTCTACACACTGAAAATAAATTACTAGACAAGAAAATAACTCAAACACATGCACAATGAAGTCCTGAACTTCTACTAGATTCAACAGACTTAAAATGGTCCTGCCAATCGCTAAAAATCTCTTAAACATTCACTTTCAATTTCTATATTTACTTACTGTAGGTCACTTACAAACAATACACAAACCCTTGAACTGCACTTTGAGCAGTATGGCCTTACATCAACAAGGAGGGGTCAGCACCTTCACGTCCCACTGCCATGGCATCTATTTATTCCAGTGCCTTCCAATAAGACCACTGGGTCTTCCCCTATGTGCAGAAAACATTCATTTGTTCTCTTCCACCACCATCTGGCTTTCTCTTGACACAAAACACCTTATTAAAGACTGGAGATAAAGACTTGAGAATAAGTCTTAGAATAGAAAGATTAAAATCTCTGAAAAATAGAGAAAGAAGAACACCAAGGACTTATCCTTTTACCAAATGGTGAGGATTCAGAAGCCAAAACAGCAAAGAGTAAATGAGAAAGTAGAAAAAAAACCATAAGTTATCCCTATTACCACTGTTATCAAATTGATTAACTACCAAGTAGTAATAAAAGTACTTAGATAGCAAAGGGAGATAGAGTTTCAAAGAGAAGAGATCTGTGGGCATACAAAGCAAAGAAATCCAAGAGGAAGGAAACTTGTCCATCTATAATTCATCAACCTGTACCATGGCTTAGCTTCCATTTGGACATGCTAAAGAAACCCACATCCAAAACTCAACCAGGGCGCAAAACAGTCTCATCTGTATTCTCTTCTACCAATAAACCATAAAACCATGCAGGAAAGAGCCAACAAAATAAGTTGTCTAATGATGAATCGTGTCCTTGAATAAGTGTTCATGAGCATTTAAGAGACTTCTTTAATTCCTTCCTGAAAGAATAAAGAAAGGAAAGGATGTTCTAGAAAACCAATATAACGTGAACAAGTCAATACAGGGCACAGAAAGAAGGACTCTGGGACTTTTATAGGTAAGCACACACTGATTACGACTGGGTATTTTAGAGAAGATTAGATGGTTTTTGAAGCTGTCTGATGTCCCCGAAACACTCACTAAAACATGACGACCCCTAACAGCTGTTATTAGAGCGCCTCTCTCTTGGTAGTACTTTGTAACAGGAGAGAAGATTCTCATCGGTCTGCAATGGCTTATCAGAAAGCATCTAAAGCAAAGGACTAGGTAAATTCTATCCTTCCCTCTCGATCTGTGTAACAGAGGTAGATGTTCTCACATTTCTGCATCACCTCTCTCCCAGTCATGCATGACTGAAACCTAAGGTTTTATTTAAGGCCCTCTGTCTCCCAACCTCACAAGCCAGTGAGCTCCAAGCTCTACCTGGTATTGGGAGGTCAGGCTGTTATCAATGCATACATACTAAATAAATAAGCATCTTAATATAATGAAGTTCAGAGGTGCACATCAACTTGACTGCAAACTACTTTTTGCACAGAGCCTTAGGGACTCAGTGGTTAAGAACTCAGCTGGTAACTGAAAGGTTGGGGGTAGGAATCCATGTTAGTGATTCCAAGGAGAAAAAGACCCATCATAAACAGTTCAGCCTTGAAAACCCTATGGGGTGATTCCACCCTGTCACATGGGGTCACAATGACTTGCCTGCACAGAATTACGTCTTACAAATAACTTCTTACAGCCTCTTTAGTTCAGTTCTTCTCTTCACCTTACACCTAAATTATGTCCTTGGACAAGGTGCTTTGAGTTGACAGCAATTTATACATATATAGTAAATGTCTTGTTAAATATACTTTTACCATAATAAAAAATATTATCTAAAAAATATATCTAAGATATAATTTTCCAGAATCTTTTCTTCTCCTGTCCCTTTTTCTTCCTTTTATATCATAACTTGGTTGAAAATGTAAAGAGTAAATTAATTTTCCACTAAACAGTTCATACACATTTTGGTTTGTGGCACTGACTGCAATACCCACAATGTAACAATAGCACCCTGGCCACTTCCTCTCTGATTTTCATGTTTACATTCGTTCCTCTTCACGGTCCCTTCCTGCCTTCTAAACTACTAAACCTGAGCAAGAAAAACCCCCTCAGTTTCCTATTTGAAAACAGTCTTATTAAAGGAGTATGTACCTGCCTGGTGTTATTCACCTTAGGGGTTGAAAATTGTATGCACACAGGCGAGCTCAGTTCTGGACTGAAGGAAGGTGGCCTGAGAACCACAGTCTCGGGGTTCTTACCCTCCTCTGTCTGACCAGACAGGCTGGTCTTGTTGATGATTTTTAGTTTTATTCCACATTTTCCTCCCATTCTGCCCAGGACCTCCTATTGTGATCATGGTGGGAGTGGTCTGCAGCAGTACCATGGCCACCTCGTCCTGATCTCATAGTGGAGACTGAGGTTCACAAGGCCCATCCATCGGTCCTCTGGACTAACCGTATCCACACATCTTTTCTTTTTTTCCCTCCCCCCACTCTTCACTCTGAAATAAATAGAGCAAAGCTGGAGAAAAGAACTGAATATCTCTTGAACTGCCAAAAACCAAACAGATGTTTTAGAGAAGAGGCAGCCAGAGTGCTCCTTGGAGACAAGGACGGCGAAGCTTCATCTCACATCATCTGGCATGTTACTAAGAGAGGGTATCCCCTGGAGAAGGACATCATGCTTGGGAAGCCGGAGGGTCAGCGAAGGAGAAGACCCTCAACCAGGTGCACTGACACAGTGACTGTGGCAACAGCGTATGTCAGACACTGTGATGACTGCACCTGATAAGACAGAGTTGAGGTCTGTAAGTCATAATTTCACTGTAAGTCATACTCGACTCGACAGCAACTAACAACAACAACTTTGCTCTGGAAACGGAGAGAAAAAAATCATTGCACAAGCTCTTAAGACTCCACTCACTAGTCATTCAAGCATCTTTAGTACACACGTGCATGCATATACATTTGTCAAATATTGAGCCATTTCTTTTCCTAAGGCACCACCAACATGATCCCCGCATGTCCTTAGTAGCAGGAAGGAGGGAAAAGATGAAACTAAATAAAAACTAAACTAAGTGCATTTGCCTTGATAGAAGAGCCAATATTGGTATTTTATGAACAGGATGTATCCTAATACTCAAAAAGTAGAGCTTTGCTAAAAAGAATGATCAATACTTTTTCACTTATGTAATCATTGGACCCCTTGCCATCAGCCGAGTATCACTTGCTTCCTGCTTCCAGAAGTTCCCATGGTGAATACCAGAAGTCCCCACGGTGAATAGTCAATCTTTTCTATAATCATTAAAACCCCAGGTAACAGCTCTATGCAAATCTGTGTTCCTTGGAACATAAAGTCACTGATGGCTTTGCATTAAAAAAACAAAAAACCCTGACTATTCTTTTTATACACAGTCTTCACTATCAATTCAGATTATTTTTAATCTGTTGCTTCACAAAAGAACAGTTTCATTTTCAATTCTCAAGAAAATGTAATTTTTCGACAGTGCTTATAAACCCCAACTATAGCACATAAAGAACTACAGCAATATTACACTGCTTTATTTAATGTAAATTGAATACTATATGATTTAACCTAAGTTAAAAAGTTTTTGGAGTAAATGAAAGACATGAGTAAGATCCAAACCCCTGCATAGTTCAGGAATCTCTGCCTGTAAGACATATTCCAGCTGCCAAGAGAAATAAATCCTCTAAATGCCGTATCTGTGCTCTCTAGTTCACATCAGAGTAAATGAACATGTAGCTAAAATTTCTCATTTTATGATTCTTCAGGATGTTAACAGTGACATGATTGTAAACATAACAGGTTCCCCTCCACTGAGTGCCAACCCACAATTCTGATGCAATATTACCACAGCAGTGATTTTCTCCCGCCCAACTCACTAGCTTCCCATGAGAAACATTCTATAAGGAGCTTTGGTGGTTTAGTGGTTAAGCATTTGGCAGCAAGTTAGAAGGTCAGTGGTTCAAATCCACTAGTTGCTCTCCAGGAGAAAGATAAAACAGCCTACTCAGTTAAGGCTGAACAAGAATTCAAATAGAAATTGGGGGGGG
>NW_006399754.1:11331050-11331558 GCF_000299155.1 Elephantulus edwardii | reverse complement strand
AGGGTCGCTATGAGTCGCAGGCGACTCGACGGCACATAACAACAACAACAGCAACAGAGCTTCTTTGTTTAGCAAAGAAAAAGATCTTCTAAGCAGCTATTATTTATGTGTGGCTTTTTGTTTACAATTAGTCACTCAATTAACTAAAACAAAGAGTTACGCAGTGGCAGTTGGTGGCAGAACTCTCACTTTGCCCGCCAACAGCCTGGTCTGATTTGTAGCCCAGGTACTTTATGCACAGCCTCACCTGGCGTCAGAGGCCTGGAGGGTGCCTTGAGAGGGAACAGGTTCCAGAAAAGCTTCCAGACTCAGAGAGCCCAGGCCTGATGATCATATCCAAGAGTCAGTGACTATGCAAAGGTGTTTGACTGTGTGGATTACAACAAACTGTGGCTGACTCTGAGAAGAATGGAAATCCCAGAACACTTGATTGTGCTTATGTGAAACGTATACTTAGACCAGGAGGAAGTCATCAGAACAGAGCAAGGGAACGCTGCATGGTTCAAAA
>NW_006399754.1:11324718-11330261 GCF_000299155.1 Elephantulus edwardii | reverse complement strand
CTCCGTTCTAGACTCCTGTCATGACAAAAATACCTTATCATATATTCCTTTTAAACAGTTCTCTCCCTCATATTTAACCCATCTTTCTCAGTCTCTCCCCAGCCCCAATGTCAGTCCCATTTTACAGCAGTGGCACTATGCAGTATTTGTCCTTTTGTGACTGAGAAATTTCACTTGGCATAATGTCCTCTAGGGCCACCTATTTTATATACTATTTCATGAATTCCTTGGTTTTCAATGCAGTGTAGTATTCCATTGTGTGAACATATTACAGCTTCTCCATCTATTGTTAATGGGATGGGCACTTAGGTTGTTTCCAACTCCTTGCTATTGTGAATAAAGCAGCAATAAACATGGGTGTGCATATTATCTGCTTGGTTGGCGGTTATGGTTTCTTTGGGGTATATTCCCAGGAGAGGAATTGCTGGGTCAAATGGTATCTCTATTTGCAGCTTTTTGAGAAAGCGCCATACTGCCTTCCATAGTGGTTGCACCATTTTATACTCCCACCAATAGTGAATAAAGGTTCCAGTTTCTCCACAACCTCGCCAGCATTTGTTGTTTGCTATTCTGTTAAACTTTGCTATAACAAAAACATTTTATCGTAATTCCTATTTTTACACCAACTTTTAAAAAAACCCTTAAACTTATTGTCATCAAGTCAGAACGAACTCACAGCTGACCATCCAGTGGGGTGCCAAGACTGACTCACAAAAGTTTGGGGTTTTGTCCTGCTTTTCAACCCAATATCTTTCTAGCAAAAACATTTTATCATAATTCCTATATTTACACCAACTTAAAAAAAATCTTTAAACATTTTTCCATCAAGTAAGAACGAACTCACAGCTGACCATCCAGTGGGGCACCAAGCCTGTAACCTGAATCACGTGGAAGGAGACTGCTCATCTCTCTCCTTCAGAGCTACTGGTAGACCTGAACCACCAGCGAGCTCTCAGGCACTTGTTTTGTGGACAGGGTGTTGTGCTGTCAGCCTACAGCTGACAATTCAAATTCACCAACTGCTCTTCGAGAAAAAGATGGGCAATCTCCTCTTAGGCTATTCTCAGCCTCTGGAAACCTGCTGGAGGGTCAATTATGAGTAGGTTCTGACTTAAATGCAACACGTGAGTGAGGTGTGGCTTTAGGGGTGAGAAGCACAGCACCCTATGCAAGTGTAGGGACTATGCCGAGTGCATTTTATGCTTCTTGGGTCTGATGAAAGTAGAGCAATTAATGAGCAGGTGCCCAGTATGTCTCTTCTTCAATGAAGGATGACTTCAGTCTCAGCACCTTCCCTTCCTTCCAATTCCAACTGCTCAGGTCAAAATCTCCCTTCTACTTTTCAACAGTGCAAACCAGCACTGTCCCAGGGGAATGGCCACCACGCCGAGCATCCTGGCTACCACGTGTGCACGTCTCTCCCTTTCTTGCAGACTGCTCTTTGAAGATACGGTGTGTGTCTTAATCAAATGTCCATCTTTCACGGCTTGTTGTGTGAATGAACCACCACTGACAGCTGAGAAAACATTGTAAAGTGTGGCAACTCTGTAAAATGATAATGACATTACATTTCTGTCTGTTAATGTCACTGGAAGACCCTCCATGAGTCAGCCTGACACTGGGACCAACAATGGGCTCAAATACCAGCTGTCACAAGGGTGACACAAGGACAAAGTTCAGATCTGTTGTGTTCAGGGTCACTATGAGTCCTAGTCAAAACGATGGTAGCTAACAACCACCACCACAGTTCAAAACTCAAAATTGTCCCAACATCTGCAAAGACCCTTAACTAAAAGATAAAAGGAAATCCTCACAAACTCCCAGCCAGAACTCCCTAGGCTAATAATAATGTGATAAAAAGCAGAGAGTAAGCTGGGCACAGAGAAGACCAGGGTTCCATCCAGACTCCGCTCTCCCCTTCCCAAAAGCTGGGGACCCATGTGAACTCCAGACACGCACCCATCCACACTCTGAGCTGAAGGATTTGGTTGACAAGCAGCAGCTTCGGTCAACAATGCAGGCAATGGACCAAGGCCACAGAGAAATGACTCTCACAGGCAGAACTGTGTGTTCCCACAATAAAGCTCTCTGGACTATGATGATTTTCCCTAAGAAGCAGCAGGGAGATTGTAGGACAGAGTATATAGAGGCTTATCTCCCTACATGGACACACGATAATACAGAAACCATGACTCCATATTGTAAGGACAGAAGGCAGTGATTTTTTCATACGCCTAACCACCAAAGCCAGGAAGCAAGTAAATTTGGTATTTTCAAAATCTGGGAGCTACTCTGAAACCCCTTCCTTCAGCTGGAGTGGCCCAGGTCTATCATAGGAACTTTCTTCCTTCCTGAGGCCACCAGAAGCCCATCATCTTCAACCTCCTTTCCCTCTGAAAATACTAGATGACACTAGTTTATCAAAGGTGTGTCGCTTTTGCCACTGTTTGCTGTTGAGTACCATCAAGTCGAAACCAACCCATAGCTGACCCTCCAGTGTGGTTTCAGAGGCAGTAAATCACGCTGGAAGAGACTTTCCATCCTTCTCCCGCAGAGCAGCTGGTGGACTTGAACTGCACACCTTTGTGTTAACAGCACAATCCCTTACCACTAAGCCACCATTTGTGCTGCACAGTATTTTCAATGCTGTGAACTTTCAGAAGCAGATTTCAGGGCCTTACCTCCAAGGCATCTCTGGGTAGGTTTGAACCATCAACCTTTGGACTGACAGTCACCTAGAGACTCCACAATCAGACAGAACTGCCTCTCATGTAAGAAACTGCCATTTCTTGTTGGTGATCCTTCATCTCTTAAGCTACCTCTATGGTGCCATAGTCCCTAGAGGGCGGCATGTACCCCAAAAGTGGCCCTTCTCCGGCAGCAGCTTTGAGAGAAGGATGGACAATCTCCTCCCAAGCAATTTGCAGCCTTCCAAAACCCAACTGGAAAGCAATGAGGTTTTATAGTTCTATGTTGTAGTAAAGATAATAACAATGTTAAGATTAATGTTACTCAGTCTGCCCAACATAGGAACAATGTCAGAAGTCTCTAGCCCGTAATTCTAAGAGATGAACGAACCAGTCCACAGGCGCTGCTGTCCAATCTAATCTGACCGGGGAGACAGCATGCATTACGGAGTGGAATTGGCCCAAAAAGTGTTCTTGGCTGTAGTTTTAACACAAAGCAATCATCATGCTTTCCTTCAGTCACACCAATGGAGGGTTTCCAATCTCCAACCTGGTTATCAACCAACGGTGACTTAATAAAATATCTTTAAAAATTGATACATTAATTGATTTATCACAAAGTCATTTCCAAGGAAATCAGTCAAGTACACCTATTATTTTTTTTTTTTTTCAGTTTCCAGGGAAAGGTGATCTACTGTTTAGCAGTAACTCATAATCTTCTTTGGTCTAGGTCCAGTGGCCTAGCAGGCAGACAGCTGCACTGCTAACCCAGGGTCTGAGCCTTTCTAGCAGAGCGAATCCACCAGTGTCTCATCCAGAGAAAGACGGGCAGTCTCCGCTTGTGTGATTTACAGCCTCAGAAACCTAAAGGAGCATCAGCTACGAGCTGGTTCCAAGTAGGGCAATGAACTTGAGATTGAGCCTTAACTGGATAGGGGACAGTATTCTTTTCTGACATCATACAGAAGGGTATACAACGTTTTCTCTTAATGAAATAAAATTAAAATTCTTAAGCATATTAACTGCCTGTAAAATATCAAATTCCATAAAAACTAAAACAGAGGATAAAATAAAATAAACCTTGCCAGGGGTGGGGAGTGCAAAGCCTGGAAAGAAAACACTGACCTAAGAGATTCAACAGCCTCCAACGTCTAGCTAGTGTAATAGTTTATAGATGAATCTCATGCACTGTAAATATTATGGCACCTCGGCTGTCACCATAGGAACTCTGCTTTCTACTTAAGAAAACAGTAATACATTACAATGACATATAAAATAAGTCCTCTAAACAATCCCAGAAAAGCAGCTCTTTCCCTAGTAGTATTTGAGCCAGATTGCCAATTATAGCTAGTATTTATGCTCATCAAGGCAAAGCTCTCTGAGAGGTAAAATGACCTAGATTAGCATAGTTTATTCTACATTAAAGAATTTTAGGTTAACAGGCCCAGGAAGGTCTTTTTAAGTCACATAATTATTTTAAGTAAAACCAAAATGAACTCTAGTGTATGGCCTTTGAGTTGATTCCAATCCCTAGTCACACTGTCAAACAGGCTTATACAGGAGGAGAGGGCAAATCTTTTCCCCACAGATCAACTGATAAGTTTAATTGAATAACCTTCCAGTTAGTAGCTCCATACATGATATAACACATCACATTATTAGAATCTCTTATCCTAAACCAAGTATACTCAGAATCATGATCTTCAATCTCTTAAAGTAACATTCTTTGAATACTAAACTCTTCCTGATTGAATATGTTCCTATTTAGATACTTCTTAGATTCATTTTCTTAATTCCTGTTTCTTTCTCCCTTTCCTCCTAACATCCCTACACAGAACTGCAGAAGTTTTTCCCTGGTTTGTGGAAAAATGAATGTCCATTTCACCTAAAAACTAGATTACAACAGCCAGTGCAAGGACATGGAGGGTATAAACAAATGTTTCATTATATTATCTGATTATCATAGTCTGAAGAGAAACTGGATGAAATACAAGTATAAACAAAGTAAACTCAATTAATTCCTGTTGTTAGTGGCAAACACACTGGACTAGGAATCAGTAAACTAGATTTTGTTCTTGGCTCTAAAACGAACTTCATGTACACAGACAAGTCGCTCAACCACCATGAACTTCACGTTCTCCATCTGTACAATGTAGAAGCTGGACCAGATGATCTCTAAAGATAGTTTTTACTTCCAAACAGCATGATCTCATTTCCACGTCACGCATTTTTAACAGCCAGCGAAATCATGATCTATTCTAAAAAGGTGTTTAATGACTCAAGTTAACTATACGAAGTTCTCAAACCTTTTGGAATCTATATCAAATAATCATATTTGGTAAGTTTTTCCTTTTCAATTTAGCATGGTAGACCGCTTTCTTTTTAATATTTTTATGCATGTAAGAAGAGTACGCCTTTTCTGTTGAGACAAAAATGTTTGAAAATAAAGTAAATGAAATCCAAACTAAGTACATAAGAGTTCTAGAATGAACGTTTAGGGAGTCAACTGAGACCCTGGGTGTTTCTGGAAGATCTGCCTATCTATCTATGAGCTTTCCAAGTCACTTTCAAATTAACATTCAGTAAATAAAAGTTGTCTCTCACACTGAGACTGACTCATGCTAACATACAGAACACTCTCTTAATTCCATTTATCTCTGCTATCTTCAAAGAGTGTGTGAGGATGGGAGATTCAAACAAACCATTTGGTAAAAAAGAGCTCTGTCCAGATAGCAGGTCTCCTTGTTAGCAAACAACTGATTTTGTTGTTGTTGTTGTTATGTGCCGTCGAGTCCTTTCCGACTCATAGCGACCCTATGCACAACAGCCCTAAACCCTGCTCTATCCTGCGCCAAC
>NW_006399754.1:11309024-11321868 GCF_000299155.1 Elephantulus edwardii | reverse complement strand
AGAGCAACAATGTCAGTCTGGAGACTAAGGTGTGCCTGATATAGGCCATGGTCTTTGCAATTCCTTGTTATGCATCAGAAAGCTGGACAATGACTAGGGATGATAGAAGGAGAGTTGATGCATTTGAGATGTGATGCTGGAGAAGAGTACTGAATATACTACGGCATGCTAGAAGAACAAACAAGTTCATCCTGGAGACAGTGAAGCCAGGATGCTCCTTGGAGGCAAGGATTCCAAAGCTTTGTCTGACATACTTTGGGCATGTTGCAAGGAGGGACTGGTCCTTGGAGAGGGCCGTCATGTTTGGGATGGTGGAGGGACAGTGCAGTAGAGGAAGACCCTCGATGAGATGGACTGATTCAGTTACTGGGCTAATGGGGCAGGTATGTCGGAGACAGTAAGACTGGCAAGAGACTAGTTGCAGGCAACTGGACAGCACAAAACAATAAGAGAAATTCAAAATAACCCTATGAGTCACAGCAGTCCAGCCTATAACCAAGCTGAAGGATGGCACATGACTGAGCAACAGAGGTGTTGCTTTCAGTTACTGGCCAACTCATAATGGCATCATTTGAATCACTGTGTTCTTTTAAAGATTGAAATTCTACAAAGATGGTGAAAACAAAGGTCCAGGAAAGAGGAAATGAATCAGTCTGTTGTTTTACTGGCTATCATGTCCAACGCAGAGAATCCTCTGCTTCAGTCCACTGTTATAGTCACTGGGTCAACCCATCTCGTTGGCTTCTTCCCTGAGCTTCTACTTTTCTAAGCCTGGTGTTCTTCTCTAGAAACTGGCCCCTCCAGGAAGTTTCCTTATCCCTGCCTCTCAGGAGCACTGTGACTGCAGTTGTATCACATATTTCACTCTTTTCACACAGATCAAACACAAGACCAGTTTCAAAATAATACATCTTTTAAAATTGTGATTTGGATAAACATTTCTAAAACAAAAATAAGAACTGATAAACAAGTGAGTTCTGGTGGCCTAGTGGCAAGAAGCTGGGCTGCACTCCTGAAGGCGGTCAAGGCCACCAGCTGCTCCCTGGGAGAAGGATGGGCAATTTCCTCCCGTGCGATTAAATGCCTCTGAAAACCCACTGGAGGGTCAGCTGTGGGTCAGTTCTGACTCTATGGTACACAACAACAACAACAACATCAAGAAAGCAAATTAGTTTTCATTCAAACATTCATGTCTGATGCTCCCTACCCACATGAATGATTTCCACACATTCATACGGATGGAAAGATCACTGAATTTATATCATCCATGTATGTCAATGTGTGATACAAAAGCATCTGTGCATCTGAAAAATTAATCTAGCACCAGGAAGTAAGAATGAAATAAATATAAAGCGGTGCAGGATAGAGAAACTATTGTCCTTTTATTCCAGCACAGAGACATTGGAGAAACTGTACTGCGTTAGGGACATCAGGGAGTTACATCAGATGTAATCATCAGGATTTGCGTATTCACATTAAAAAAAAATTTACTCGCCACTACCTATGTACCGGGCACATGTATGAGCAGTGATGAGAAAACAGTCCAAGGAAGGAGACAGATGTTAAATACACACACACACACACAAATAAATGTATAAAGTAAACAAAGGACAAAAATATGAAGGGCCTATTTTAGTCTGTATGGAGTGGCCTGGAGGATGATGGGGAGGCTAGGGAATAAATATTTTTCCAAGCAGAAGTCAGAGTTTCTGCCAAAGCCCTGGGGTATGACTCTGCCATACATCAGGAGGGTAAGAGACTAACCAAGGCAGCAAAAAGAGGGTGTTGCCTATTCAAGAGCTCAAGAGAAGGAATTTTACTGCTAAAGGGAGGTACTCGTAAGGATGGAACAGGAATGGAGCCAAGAAGATGAGACGGCAGTGTCCACCACGGGGACCCCTGCCACTAGCTCTGGGCCCTGGATCCTGGCCTCAGGGAGTCAGGAGCCTGAAAACGGGATGCAGGACGCAGCAGTCATTGGTGCTGTCCAGTCTTTCCGGTTCTCCTTCTAGGCAGGATTGAACTACCCGGTGCTCTGGCCTTAAAATGTGGCTGCGTGACTTGCTTTAGCCAAGAAAGTAAGAGCAAAAGCAACAGATGGGAGGGTTTAAGAACGAGTCCAGGGCTCATTCCACGCTTGTTCCCTCACAAGAACCCACCACATTCAAGACGACGGCCGTCTCATCAACCTCAAACCCAAGACTGCATGGAGTCTCAGGTCCACCCTGAGGGAGAGGAACACGGAGGAGAGAGACCTTTGTTTTACGCCACACAGATTTTTAAAATCTTAGCCAGTGTAGACTAGTGCAGAGACCAGTTCAACAGACTATCAATTCACTGCCACAGAATCTGAACCAACTCATAGCTGACCCTCCACTGAGTTTCTGAGGCTGTAAGTCACATACGAGGATATTATTCACTTTTTCTCCCAAGAAGCCACTGAAGGATTCAAATGACCAGAGATGCATAGCCTTTGGGTTTGCAGCATCACGTAGGGACTACACCACCAGAGCCCTATTAGATGCAGAGAGAGAGAAGACAACAGTAGGGTGACTCGTGAATGAGGAAGGGAAAAGGCAATGAAGAGATGGGACTAGAGTTTCAAGATTGTAAAATCGGTGGCTATCAAATCACGCCAGTCACTAAAGAAAGCAAGAACTCAAAAAGGACTGCCCAGTTTGGTATGAAACATGACAATCTGTGCTTCAGATATGCTGAATGAAAGGAACTCTACTGACAGTCAAAGGCAAGCAAAAGGCAGGTCTAGGGTTGAAGAGAAAATGAGAATTGAGATAAACATTTGGAAATTACTTCCAAAGAAGGTGGGTGAGATGCCTCCAGAGAGAAGGGATGGCATTGAATTCTATGAGTCACTGATAGAAAACAGACTCTTTAAAAAGAAAAATAGTGTGTGTGTGTGTGTGTGTGTGTGTGTACACTATCAAATCGGATCTGACTGGTGCAGAAGGAGATTGTCCCTCCTTCTCCCACAGAGCATCTGGTGGATCCAAACCACTCACCTCTAGGGTTGCAGTGCAGCTTCTTGCCACTAGGCCACCAGAGCTCGCCGAAAACAGACTCTTTAGGAAAGCCTGGGTGTAGTGAGGACAACAGGCCAGAGTGCAGACGGATTCCTCAGGATACTTCTTGTTGTTCAGTGCCATCGAGTCCACCCGATGAAGCCGACCCTATCCCGTGCCATCCTCCAGCCCACTGTTAGGGTCACTGTGTCAACCCACCTCGCTGAGGGTCCCCTTCACTGACCCTTCACCTTTCCAAGCACTTTCCCAAGGACTGGCCCCTCCTAGCAACATGCCCAAAGTACACAGATCAAGCTTCACTACGCTAGCCTCCAAGGAGCACCCCAGCTGCACATTTTCCAGGACTTATTTGTCTGTCCTTTTTTTGGCAGTCCACGGGATATTCAGCACTTTTTCACAACACCACAACTCAAAGGCATCAATGCTGCTTCTGTCATCCTTATTCACTGTCCCACTTTCAGCTGCACGGCAAATAAATGAAAAAAGATCGCAGTTTAGAGGAAGTGCACCTTGGTCTTCAAATTCACATCATTGCTTTTCAGCACTTTGGAGAGGTCCCTGACAAGAGACTTCCCCAGTGTAACAGTTCATCATTTAATTCCTGATAGTTAATTCAACAAACAACGCTTTGCTATCGAGTCAAATCATTCAGGAGATTGTCTGCTGTTTCTCCATGGAACTGCGGGCGTAGCTGAACTGCCAGAGAGACAAGTGCCTTAGCATTAGAAGCAAAACACACTACAAACAAGGACACCATAGCTCCCCGACAGTAAGAGGGTCAGTATTGTTTCTGAACTTGTCTTTCAAGTTTACAGCGTTTGTGAGCGAGGCTTTAGAGTTTCCTTAAGGGAGGAAAAGGCAGAGTGGCCAGAAGCACCGGATCTAAAGTCACAGCATCCAGGTTTAAAACTCAGCCCTTACAGCTGTGTGACACTGACACAGTGACTGCAGCAATGGGCTCAAGGGTGTCAAAGAGGATGAGGATGGCACAGGATAGGACGCGGCTCAGATCTGGGGCTCACTGGGTCACTCTACTGGGGTTCACAGAGTCGTACTCTACTCAACAACACCTAACAGCAACAACAACAACACCGCTTTAACAGACACTTGTTCGTGTAAAAGCTAAGTGGCTGGCTGCTAACTAAAAGGATAGTAATTCGGCGAGCTCTGGTGGCCTAGTGGCAAGGAGCTGCACTGCAATCCCAGAGGTGAGAGGTTCAAATCCACCAGATGCTCTGCTGGAGAAAGAGGGACAATCTCCTCCTGTACCAGTCAGACCTGATTTGACGGTACACACGCACACACACACACACACACAAAAGGAAGGTAATTTTAGCACATGCAGTTGCTCCAAAAGAGAAAGGCACTGTGATCTGCTTTCATCAATTCTGCAGACTAGAAGATTCTATGGAATTTCTACTGTATCACAGGAGGTCACAATGAGTGAAAATACACTCTACAGCACAAAACAATAACCCAGATCCTGGGATCTAGCTATTGGTAGTGGAGTGCCATCAAGCTGGAACCAGCCCACAGCTGATCTTCCAGCAGGTGTTCAGAGGCTGTAAATTACACAGGAGGAGACTGCCATCTTTCTCCCATGTATTCACACCACATAGGCCAATCTTCTTGTTGTTGTTATGTGCTATTGAGTCTCCTGCAACTCATAGCGACCCTATGTACAACAACCCAAAATCCTGCTCTATCCTGTGCCAACCTCAGTGTCTCTGACACACCCACCCCCTTTACTCTGTCACTGAATCATGATCCACCTCATAGAGGGTGTTTCTCTCCTGCGCTGTCCCTCCACCCTCCCAAGCATGACGTCCTTCTCCAAGGACTGGTTCCTTCTTGCAACATGTCCAAAGGATGTCAGACAGAGCTTCAGAATCCTTGACTCCAAGGAGCAGTCTGGTTTAACCCTCTCTAGGGAGAACCTGTTTATTTTCTTAGCAGTCCATGTACATTCAATATTCTTCTCCAGCACCACAGCTCAAAGGCATCAATTCTCCTTCTGTCATCCCTAGTCATCGTCTTGCTCTCTGATGCATAGCAAGTGATTGCACCTTAGTCTCCAGAGTGTCATCGTTGCTCTTCAGTACTTTGCAGAGGTCGCTAACAGCAAACTTTCCCATCACACTATGTCTTTTTAATTTCCTGGCTGCTGGTGCCAAGAGTGTTGATTGTGGAGCCAAGCAAACTAAAGCTGTGAACAAGCGCAATCTCTTCACCATCAATCATGATGCTGCCAATTGGCTGGTGAATTCACACCATATGCCTTTATGCTGGCAGCAAAACTCCTTACCACTCAGCCACCAGAGCTCCCTGGGACATAGTAAATGATCAATAAATGCTGGCTCTGGATAGATTTGTCAAGCTAATGAATTTTTTCTTTATCAAAATAATAAAGCCTATATGTATTAAGCATTTATTATTAAATAGTGAAAGAGGAAGACTTCATCAGGCTAGATCAATACAGTGCGGCAACAATGAACTTGAGCATGGTAGGTTTGTGAAGATGATTCAGGAGAGCAAAAGCTTTCAATCTGCTGCACCTGGAGTCACCGAGTCAACTCAAGGTGTCCAGCAGCAGCATTAAGTCCTTTATACGTCAGGAGCTCTGATGGAACAGTGGGTTAGCTTAGAGTTTCACTGTTAACTAAAGGTCAGAGGAGAATACAGTCTAGGAACCCTATGCCACAATTTTACCTTGTTCCAGTGGCCTAGTGGCAAGAAGCTACACTGCAATCCTGAAGGCATTTGGTTCAAGGCCACCAGCCGCTCTGTGGGAGAAAGATGGGCAACAGGCAACCTTCTCCTGTGCGATGAACTGTCTGTGAAAACCCGCTGGAGGGTTAGCGATGAGTTGGATCCAACTGTACTGTACACATCAACAACAACAGGTTATTAAGGGAGCACTGAGGGTCTACACTTAAGGAACTGCACTGCCAAACCAAAGACCCTTGGTTTGAATCTACTAGCTGCACTTTGGGAGAAAGATGGGGGCAATCTCCATCTGTGTGGTTTACTACTTCCAAAAACCCACTGGAAGTTCAGCTATGAATTGGGTCCCAACTTGATACACAACAACAACACTGTCACTACATGTACTATCCTTTCTTCGTTTTAAAAAAACTTTAATGTACTAATACCAAAAAGTTCTTAGGTCTCAGAGTCTTGTGTTTGAAGTCTTCAGCGATCAAGGACCTAAGCTAAGGCTCACCTCCAAAGCCAAGGCCAAACTGGTTTCCTTATTCATGCTTATGGTTTGCTTTGGGTTTGTTTTTTTTTTGTTTTAAAAAATCCCTTTGCCTCTTCATGTTTACATGATGATTCATCCACATTCTATACAGCTTCTTTTATTTATTTATTTCACATATAACTTATATTTACTTAAAACTTAGCTGTAAGCAAACGTAGTTAGAATTTATTTCAGTATTCTATTTTCCCACCACCATTTTTGAAGGGTATACCCTCCCTTTTTAATCGCTCCTCACAGGAGACCCTAACTGCTTAGACACACGGAGGCCTATGTCTGGGCTTTCCCCGTCCATGCCACTGACCTCTCTTCCTGTTCTTGGACTTGCATGACACAAAATCATCACATTATTTACTCCTGAACCTATACTTAGGAATACTTCTCTAAAAAGCTCATAAGCCAGTCTGAACCTCTTTCCTAAAGAGATTGCAAAAAACATACAGGGGAGAAAAACATATTTTCTAATTTCAACCAATCTTTGAAATGCTCCCAAATTTTGCAACTATATTTCCCCAAACTTTCTCCTTTCCTCTAGAATATTCCCCTTTTTGCCTAAACAGCTTCACTTCTTCTCAGCCTACCAGGGCTTACTAAGTGGTCAACTACTTAGTAATCCCTAGAAAAAAATGTTTTTTCTAGGGGAAAAAGGATATTGTTTCCCTATTCTTTTCATCTTCTATGTCCAGTTTAATTTTTCATAAACCCTTCCCCAATTACACAAGTTTATTATTACTTCTTCCTCTATGCCCTGAGCCACATATTTGATAACTGACCTTTTAAATATATTCTTGGGTACAATTAGATACCTTTTTTGCAGACTACTGGCCTTTCGATCTATTGACTGATAGACTCCTTATAGACAAGGACTTAATCTTCTACAACACCATACTCAGTACCTAGCAGAAAGTTCTAGCAATAGAGCAGGCCCACAACAAAGGTCAATAAAGATTTCACAACTCTTCCTTTGCATTTTAAAAATTCAAAGCATTACTAATGCCTTCTCCCGCCTACCATTCAAATGAACCAAAAAAAAAACCCCAAAGAACGAGAACCTGTAGTTGATTATCTAGTTGGAGACAGGCCTCCACCCTGCTTCCTGTATTTGGTGGCATTTCTGTTTGTGAAGCTTCCACAGGAGGGTGGAGACAGACAGTGAGGTGAAGCTGAGGCCAGTTCAGCTGTCGGTTTACTGACCTATCTGATTTAAAATTACAGCCAAAATGAGGTTTTACGTTACCTGAAGATCCAAAGAACGCCACCACTCAAGTCTCACATTACCTCAGATAATGCTGGAATCTTGCTTGGACGAAGCTGGGTGAGGGAGGCCCCAAGCCCACACGCTGTAGATCATGAACCTCACTCCCATCCAGCCTCCTCCAGTAACACAAAAGCAACAGCTCGTGGTGACCTGCCTTGGTCTTGTTTTGCTTCATTTCACAGTGCAAATTTCAAAGAGGTGTGCAAAAGTTATCACTGGCACGGTGTTGACATCCAAGGAGAGTGCGAGGCGGGCCACACCGAGATAAGATCGGCAAGGAAGCCAGGAAACCAGATGACTTCCATGTGCATCAATACCCACATGCAATATCGCTGACAAGCCCATGCAAAGGGATATGTCACAATATTTAACAATATTTATACAAACCTCCCAGAGAAAGGATATTTTTAGGACTCGAGTGGTATGCTCTTTTCAGATCTAGGACTGTCTGTAACACAGCTGAAAGATCTGGGGTAAATTTCTTTCAGGAGTTCCAAAAGCAATCAAAACTCTGCTCAGGGAATTATTCTTACCTTTTCTTCTGAGCCTGCGTTTATTTTTAATGTGCTGACTCTCCTGATCAGTCATTCTAAATCAAGTCCTTTGAATTTCTGAAGATGATAATATCTTACTGTTCTTAGTGTCAGAAATGTTACTAAGTAGTACATGTACTCAATGGCACATAACAACAACAACATTTCCTACTCTTATAAAAGTGGTTTACCTACTGGTGGAGAAATGTTGTTGTTATTAAGTTGTTCAGTGTCGTCGAGTCCTAGGCGACTCATAGCAACCCTATGAACAAAAGTCCTCGACAATAATGTGCACTACTTTTCATCCTTTCTCCAGGTTCATAGGGTTTCCGGAGGCAAGCTATTTACAGAAGTGGATGCCACTCCTGCTTCCAAGCTTGTTTCAACCGGGGAGCGCCACCAAACACTGTGCACCATGGGTAACCGTTATCACATTTGACACATTAGTGTCATAGTGTTCGGCTTCACAGTGGCCACAAGTTACCCCTGTACAGCACCCTCGCTCAGCAGAAGAGGAACTCCAAGAATCAGTAAAGTGACAGTCCAAGGTGACTTAAAGTTGCTCATGGCATGTGTCAGACTCAAGTAGAGTCTTCTTTTAAAATCTCAGGTAACATAAAGTCACCTTTTGGCTGTAATTTCAAATGAAGTATGTAAACAAACTACATTTATTACTCATTCAGCTCTCCTGTTGTTATTGTTAGGTGTCAAGTATGACCCATAGTGACTCTCTGAACAACAGATCTGAACTCTGTCCTATCCTATACCATCTTCATCATGTCTGACACACTAGAGCCCAATGCTGCAGTCACTGTGTCAATCCATCTCGTTGGGGATCTTCCTCTCTTTCTCGGGCCCTCTACCTTTCCAGACATGATAATCCTTTCCAAGGATTCGAGAGCCTCTCCTAGCCAACAGGTCCAAAATATGAAAGATGAAGGTATAAGTATTATCTCCATTTTAGAAATGAGGAACCCAAGGCACAGAAAAGTTAAGTCTTGTCTCAGGATACACAGCAGAAAGCACAGCAAGGTATGCAGCCTGTGCAGACTACAGAGTCCAAACTCTAAATAATTAAACCTCTAGTCTGAAGACCTGGGACTCCAGACCCCTTGCTGGGTTCTCTCCATCAGGAATAATTCTGAGGCTAATGCTGGTGGTGTGTGATGTCACAGCTAACCCTCAGCAGTTTTTCAGAGGCTGTAAATCACACAGGAGAGGAGACTGCCCATTTTTCTCCCACAGAGCGGCGAACTAGTAGGTTCAAACTGCAAGCCTTTGGGTTCGCAACTCTTTGTCAATAAGGCACCTAAGCTCTTAATGACAGAACCATAGTGCAAAACTACCCTGAAAATCCACTGGAGGGTCCGCGACGGGTCAGTTCTGACTTAAAGACAGCAAGTGAGCGAGCGGGTATCTGTAAGGAATTCTGGTAGCGGCAGCAGGGCAGTGAATTATGTGTTGCATGACTAACCTGAAAGGAAATCCGCTCAAATACCCCCGCTACTCTGAGGGAGAAAGATGAGTAGTCTCCGCCTGTAACGATTTAGGACCCAGAAACCCAATGGAGGGTCACCAGGAGTCAGACTCCACTATGAGGCACTGGGGTTTCTATTTGAAAGTTTGCTTAATAGCATCAGCCTTTATTGTTGCTATTATTGTTGTTGTATTATCCGGTTGGAACCAATCCATAGCTGACCTTCCAGCTGGTTTTCAGAAGTAACTGAACAGAAGAAGACTGTCTATCTGAATTTATTACTTAATTGATTTCATATATCTGATCTTACTACCATGCCTTCATCAATACCTGAAATATGAAAAGACTTAGTTACCTTGTTTTCCATGTGTATAGTTTGGTTTTACCCTGTAGACTAATAATACTTTATTAGTTAGTTGCTTAAGAGTATTTACAGAACATTTTCTGTTATAGGCATCATGCTGACACTGATCCGAGCAGAGATGGAGACCACGAGATTCCGGAACCTGGTTTCAGTTCTTCTCAGAGTCCTATGAGGATCAAGATTTCCTCCTCAAATCCTCAGACCACGAAGCCCGGTCTGAACTCAGGTGGCAGGTGAGCCTGCTGTGCCTTGCTGGCAGACACTAACAAGGACAAGAGGACACCGGCCGTGAAAAACTACCTGCCAGGTGGGGAGCACGAGGCGTACAGGCAATGCTTGGTATGTTCTAAAATCTAAAAGCAAATTCCAAATTCCTCCTTCTGCAACGCTGAGCCATTCGACGTGATTCCCATGTCACATGGCAAAGTGGGTCCACTAGTCTTCCAGCATTTTGTATTTAAGCATGGGTTTCTTCACACAAATGACCACATCAAAACAGAAGAGGTGAGACACCCTCCAGGTATGTGAATACTCATCTTTCAGGCTATCATGGATGCCTTTGTGATTTTATGGGGGCATCCTAGGAAACCAGACTATAAATGGGGTCATAAGGCAGCACAGGATGTCACACCCTGGAATGGACAGGAGGAAGAGACATATAATTGAAGGACCTTGCAACAGGAGCTTTGGCGGTGAGGTCTACAGACAGCCGTGATGATAACCCAAAGGCCATGCCTTGAGGGCAGTTCAAACCCACCAGTAGCTTCACAGAGAAAAATGTGCAATCTCCTCCTGAGTGATTTACAGCCTCAGAAACGTAATGAAGGGTCAGCAGTGAATTGGTTCTGACTTGACAGCAGTGAGCTAACTGTACATTAGTAATCAGCAGTCTGGCCTGTGCTGACACTTCTGTTCTCAAGCGAATGTTTAATTAACTAGTGCTCAGCTTCAGTCAGAGCAGCTATGATGGTACAGTGATAAAAATACTCAATGCCTTTCCAAAGTCAGCAGTTCAAACCCTCCAGTCCTTCTACAGAAGAAACAGTGGCAGTCTGGTCAGTAAACACCTACAGCCTTGGAAACCCAACAGGATAATACGACTCTATGTCCAGGAGTCAAAATCGACCCAACGCAGTGGCTTTGGTTTTAGGTCTTCTCACGGGGCCCTGGCAGCACAGCGGGTAAAGTATTTGGCTACTAACACAAAGGTCAGCCATTCAAAGTCACAAGTAGCCATGGGAGGAAGAAGGGGCAGATGGCTTCTGGGAAGCCCAATGGGGCAGTTCTACCTTATCCTGAAGGGGCACCATGAGCCAGAATTAACTTGAGGGCAGTGGTTTGGGGTTTGCCCCCCCAGAATCTGTCAGCACTTTGAAAATCACAACAAGGAAATGTTTTGTTTACTTTTCTCTTGCTTCAACTCCCTAACGAAGGCAGCATTAAAAGAGCCAGTTACAAGAGCCCAGTGTGAGAACAAGAATGATGCCATACATGTGGTGGGCCACAGCCTTTTTTTCAGAAAGATACAGGAAGCTGTACGTATGCCAAAACAACAGAAGTTAGCATTCAGTTATGGAAATGACCGCCAGGTTTTAGTCTGTTCTCCACTCCTGCTTCTTCCTTACCATCCATCGGTCAACTTCGATATTATGAAAAAATAATAGTCCTATTACTAGTGACTGATCAAATTGGAGACTGGACTTGCACAGACTGAGGGATCGAGATGAGCTGGCAGAGCTGACAGTGGAGAGAAAAATCAAACTGGATAGAGACATTAGGTAAACTTCATCTTCGATCTCCACAAATACCATTCATTCATGCAATCCGGTGTCTGCAAAGTAAAGGTATCAACCTGTCATCAAAAAGATACCTCTGGCCATGTGCTAAAGGACCACCCAGTACCCTCGTCATCCCTCCTACACGGAGCCATAAAATCCAGAGAACCCGTGCCAAGGCCCCGTCTCCACTCCCAACCCCGTGTTACAACAAACAGCACGTCACCCACCCACAAACAAGCCTTTTGCAAGAAAACAAATGTTTGCGACAACTCAAAGAGATGCTAAAAGTTTCCAGCTACCTGGGGAACATGCCGCTTTACAGACAACACTCAGAAATAAGTCTCTGCTTCACTCCCGCACCAGCGGAGAGATCGCAGTGCACTGCGCTTCCAAATAAAGCAGGACCAGCACAGGCTGTGGAAGGACCTGAAACTTTTCCTCGCATCCTGAGACCTAGTCTTTAAAAGCTCTATAATAACCAATTTAATTTGAGGCACAGAAGCCCCCTAACCCACTTTTAAAGAAGAGATCAAATCCTAGTTTGCCAGTTTGGAGAGGAGGTTGTATACCGAACTACCTGAAATGCCCACAGAGCACTCTCCCACCCGGGCAGGCTGCCAGGGAAAGAAGGCCCGCCTCTAATTCCTCCAGCACCCTCCAAGGCTACAGGTGCCAAGCGCTTCCCGAATATGCCAGGCGGCGGCTGTGCAGGGATGAGTGAAAGAGGGATAAACGGCCCAGCTGATCGAGAGGAAGTAAACTGAAAAGGGACGGCTAGCTCACTCCCAAGAAATGGAGCAGGAGGAGAAAGGAGCAGCAAGAAGAGGATTGCGGAGGTCTGGGAGTCGCAGCCTCTACAGGACCTTCCGAGGTCCCCAGTCCAAGCCCACCCATCCTCAGTCCCCGCAGCCGCGGAGCGAGCGCCCGCGCGCAGGGGACAGGAGGCCGGGATGCGCAGGCGGCGCCGGCCCCGGGCTACCTGCGCTCATCGCCCGCCCCCGCCGGCCCGACCGCACTTACTCACCAGCAGCACCGAGCCGCGCACCACCTCCGACACGCTCTGCCGCAGCTCCGCCGCCGTGCCGGGCTTACTCAGCGCCCGCGTGAACTTCCGAGTCTCGGCCGAGGCGGGGA
>NW_006399754.1:11290168-11308764 GCF_000299155.1 Elephantulus edwardii | reverse complement strand
GCGCAGCCCCCTGAGCCCAAGCAGCTCCCGGGACCGCTCCGGGCGACTGTGCGTGCGGCTGCGGCGCCCGCTCCCCCATGCCACAGCCTCCCTCGGCGGCCGCTCGCCGGGCCGCCTCCTCGGGGCGGGGTGTCCGGTGTGGGGCGGGGCGGGGCGGCGGGCAGAGGAGGGGCCGGCGCAGAGGGCGGTGAGCCGGGCAGGTCGGGCCACTCGGTCAGAGACAGTGGCTGATGGCTGCCCCGGGGTCTGCGCACCACACGGGACCCCTGCGGAGAAAGTGGGGGCGGCCACGGGCTCCGCCACTCCCGACCAAATTCCGAGTTGTTGTTGTTGTTGTTGTGCCCTCTAATCGGAACAGACTTTTTAGAGGCAGGAAATCTCAGGAGAGTGTACGTCCTTCTCCCGAGGAGCAGCTGGTGGAGTCTAACTCAATGTCTTTGGGCTACAGCATACCTTCTTACCATGCAGGACTATTTTGGCCACCGAGAGACATACAGTCCCAGGGCCAGAGAGGGGTGAGACCCCACCCCTACCCTGGATTGACCCCTATTCCCTGGACCCTGGAGGCCCCTCGTGTTCTTGGATACCCCCAAGTCATCCCCAGATAGAGTCTAGACTTGGTGGAATTACGCCCCTTTGCTCATAGTCTCCATGAGAGTGAACGGGAGGTCTTGAAGGACAGGGGGTTTTAGGAAAGTATTTGTGCCGCACTCCGGAGAGCAAGGCCCATTGGAAGCCACTGCTGTGCGGATCCCAGCACCAGGGTTGCGCTTCTCGATCTGCATCCACTGGTCTCCCAGACGCATCGGCTTACAGTGGGGAAGCCTCTTCCCCAGATGAGGGAAGATGGATGGAAGGGCAGGCACACTGCAGCGAGAGGGGTATGGGAGCAGGCTTGAGAGTTACACTGACCCATCCTGGGCCGCTGGGATGGGCTGCTGCGTCACCTCGAAAAAGATGCAGAACTTCTAAATCCCACTGAATCGGAAAAGAGTGAAACGACGCTAGATGATATGCGCGTCAGAGAAGCACGTGGCACTGTCTGGCCTGAATCTGGGCTGATCATGCCCTTGTAGAGGCTGGAAAGCAGGGCAAGGTGCCAGGGGGACACAAGATGCGCAGGCCTGCCAGCCCAGCGGCTGCCCCAGAAAGCTGGCAGCGGCCACCACTTCTCAGAAGCCTCTTCCTTACACAACTTTTACCGGTTGTCTGCCCCAAGGGCCTTGGTGGCCCTCGCTTCCTTTCTGATGAAACTCTGTGCTGCCTAACAGGAACAGAGACACCGCGAGGGTGCAGAGGAGAGGGATTTGCGCGGTCCCGGGGAGAGCCGCTGCGCATGCTCACTGCATTGTATTTGGGCGGGTTCCCAGGGCAGGAATCCCTGCTTAAGGGTGGCTTCACTGATTGGCTGGGATGCTCGAGTCACGCCCCTCGCCTGCTGATTGACAGTTTTTTACCTGCTTAGCTAGCCTAAGTGCGCACAGAGATTTCAGAGTTTTCTGGAGATTCCCCGCTGCCCCTCCCAGCCATAGTCACCATCCGGCTTGAGGAGGAGGCATTTCTGCGTCACATCCCACTAGAAAGCCAAATACCGGCCAAAAGCATCACCTTAAAGTGAAAGAGAAAAATACCAGTCTTCTAGCGCTAGAAAACAAAACACCACCTTTTGGAATTGAATGGGCCGATCCGACACGTAACACAATTGAAGATGGGGCAAGCAGTCAGGACTCAATAAATGACTGTTGGATTGTTTTCCTAATGGGTTGGGACCACAGGATGTGGCACTGAATGAGCCTGACAAATTGGAAGATAAATCCCAAGTAATGTATGATAAAAACAATTACACACTAATCCATTTCCTCTGTGAAGCGGAATCCCTAGACCATTTCCCAGTCATCTGCCCTGACACTACCAGCATAGGGTGGATGCAAGTCAGCCTGATTTTTGCCTCTCAATTCCAATTTGTTAAATTTCTGGGTGATATTTCAGCAATCAGGGTTCTACTTTTGTCCTACACTGGAGAATGAGTTTAATGATACTGTGCATAAAGTTTTGGGCTGCTAATTGAAAGGTTAGGAGTTTGAATCCACAGACAGTCTGCTTCTCTAAAAATTTACCCTCTTGAGAACAGTAAGGAGAAAGATATTGCCTTAACAAATCCTAAAAAGTCAGAATCCACTCTGGCAGTGGGTTTGGTCTGGGGGTTCTATATAAGGATGTGCTCGGACTGTTAAGAGACTAGGCTGACATTTTATAAATGAGGGTTTCCCTTTAAATTTCAGACTCATTAAGAAGTCCCAGACAACACATACACATTTCCAGGTCTCTATTATTTTCACTCTTAAAAAGAAAATCTCTACATAAACGAAGGGAACTCTGATAGCCTAGCAGATAAGAAGTTGTGCTGCAAAGGCAGGTAGGAGAAGCTGAGCCAATGGGAGAGAGATGAGCAATCTCTCCTGTACAATTTACAGCTTCTGAAAACATGCTGGAGAGGCAATTTAGACTTTTCACTGGTTTGCAATGCACACAACACACACATCCAAATATGGCAAAGCAACTTTTATGAATTGGGGGAGAGAGAGAGAGAGAGACACGAAGGAAGGAAGGAAGGAAGGAAGGAAGGAAGGAAGGAAGGAACTGCAGGAGAAAGATGGTCAGTCTCCTCCTGTGCAATTCAGCTGCATCTGAAAACCTGCTGGAGTGTCAGCTATAAGTCAGGGCCTACTTAACAGTACACAACAACAAATTTGGATATGTAAGGCCCCAGGAATAGATGGTATACCAATTGACATATTTCAGCTAACAGATGCTGCCCTGGATGTGCTCACCAAGTTGTGCCAAGAAAGCTGGAGAACCAACACTTGGCCAACTGACTGGAAGAGATCTATATTTGTTCCCATTCCAAAGAAAGGTGACCTAACTGAGTGCGGAAACTACAGAACAATATCATTGATTTCACATGTAAGCAAGATTCTACTGAAGATTATCCAAAAACAACTGGAACAGTACATCAGCAGAGAACTGCTGGAAGTCCAGGCTGGGTTTAGAAGGGGTCATGGTACTAGGGATATTATAGCTGATGTTAGATGGATCTTGACTGAAAGCAGGGAATACCAGAAGAATGTCTATCTGTGTTTCATTGATTATGCAAAGGCATTTGACTGCGTGGATCATAACAAACTGTGGCTGACTCTGAGAAGAATGGGAATCCCAGAACATTTAATCGTGCTAATGCGAAACCTATACTTGGACCAAGAGGCAGTCGTCAGAACAGAGCAGGGCAACACTGCATGGTTCAAAATTGGGAAGGGTGTATGCCAGGGATGTGTCCTGTCTCCATACCTTTTCAACCTGTATGCAGAGCAGATTATCCGAGAAGCTGGGCTCTATGTGGAGAAGCGTGGCGTTAGGATTGGTGGATGATCTATCAACAATCTGCGTTATGCAGATGACACAACTCTGCTCGCTGAAACTGAGGAGGACCTCATGCACTTACTGCAGAGGATCAAGGACTGCAGCCTTCAATATTGACTGAGGCTCAGTGTTAAGAAGACAAAAATTCTCACCACTGGACCGATCGGTAGCATCAGGATGGATGGTGAAGAGATTGAGATTGTTCACAGCTTCAGTTTGCTCCGCTCCACGGTCAACACTCTTGGCACCAGTAGCCAGGAAATCAAAAAAAGTATTGCGATGGGAAAGTCTGCGGTTAGGGACCTCTCTAAAGTACTCAAGAGCAACGGTGTCTCTCTGGAGACTGAGGTGGTCCTGATACAGGCTAAGGTCTTTGCAATCACTCGTTATGCATCAGAGAGTTGGACAATGACTAGGGAAGATAGAAGGAGAATTGATGCCTTTGAGCTGTGGTGCTGGAGAAAAATATTGAATGTACCCTGGACTGCCAAGAAAACAAACAGATTAATCCTAGAGAGGGTTAAACCAGGCTACTCCTTGGAGGCAAGGATTCTGGGGCTTCGTCTGACATACTGTGGACATGTTGTAAGGAGAGACAGGTCCTTGGAGAGGGACATCATGCTTGGTAAGGTGGAGGGACAGCACAGGAGGAGAAGATCCTCTATGAGGTGGATTGATTCAGTGACTAGGGTAATCGGGATGGGTGTGTCAGAACCCATGCGATTGGCGCAGGATAGAGCAGAGTTTAGGGCTGTTGTACATAGGGTCGCTATGAGTTGCAAATGACTCGACGGTACATAACAACAACAACAAGTTCTTTTAATTTAAAAATGACATCCAAAGTGACAAGGTTTTATTTCTTTTTCTCTTCCTCACCTTCCCCCCCCCCTTTTTTAAATAGTTAGAGATATATGAATAAAGGTGGTGGTTGTTATTGTTAGGTGCTGGCCAGTCGAGTAAAACTTAGACCAGCCCTATGAGCGATAGATCTGAACTTGGTCCTATCCTGTGACATCCACACAATCTCTGGCACACTCAAGCCCATTGCTGAGGTAATTGTGTCAACTCACCTGGTTAAAGGACTTCTGTTCATTCACCTTTCCATGCATGTCCCTTCTCCAAGGAATAACCTCTCCTAGCAATATGTCCAAAGTATGTGAAACAAATTTTCAAATCCTTGTCCCCTTCAGGACAAACTTGTTTGTTCTCTTGGCAGTCCATGTTATGTTCAAGACTCTTCTCCAGCACCACAATGTAAAGGCATTGATTCCTCTTCTATCATTCTCCTTAGACATTGTCCAGCTCATTGATATATAGTAAATAATTATGAAGACTATGGCCTCGATCAAGTACACTTTAGTCCCTAGATTGACATCATTACTCTTTAGCACTTTTGAGAAGTCTCTGACAGTAGACATCCTCAATGCAATTCATCTTTTGATTTTCTGACTGTTAGTGTCAAAAGTATTGACTGTGGAGCCAAGCAAGCTGAAATTGTTCACAACCTTAGTCTCTTCTCCTTCCATCATGGTGCTGCTGCCAATTGGTCCAGTGGTGAGAATCTTTGTCTCCTTGATGTTAAGTTTCATTTCAGTCCTTATTGAAGGAGATTACATCTTGTTGAGGGTCTTTCTGTCTTTTGGCAACTGTCCACCTTTCCAGTATGATGATTCTCTAAGGACTGATTCCTTCTGAAACTATGCCCAACGTAAGTGAGACAAGTGCTCCTCTAAGGAGCACTCTGATTGCACTTCCTTAAAAGACATACTTGGTTTTTTTCTTTTGGCACTTCATGGTATATTCAATAGTTTGGGGCCAATATCACAATTCAAAGTCATGAATTATTTGATCTTCCTTATGAATTACATCTCAATATTAAGGAAACAAAAATCCTCTCCGCTGAACCAACTGACAAGAACCATCATGACAGATGTAGAAAAGATTGAAATGTCAACAATTTTAATATACTTTGACCCATAATCAACATCCTTTAAAGCAGCCATCAAGAACTCAAAATACATGTTATTGTTTTGTTGTTTGTTGTTGTTATGTGCCGTCAAGTTGCTTACAACTCATAGTGACCCTATGAACAACAGCCCTAAACCCTGCTCTATTCTTTGACAATCTTATTATCTCAGACACTTCTAACCCCATGGCCCCAGTGACAGAATCAATCATCTCATCAAGGGTATTCCTCTCTTGCACTGTCCCTCCACCCTCTGAAGGATGACGTCCCTCTACAAGGACCGGTCCCTCCTTGCAACATGTCCAAAGTATGTCAAACAAAGCTTCCAAGGAGCAGCCCGGCTTCATCCACTCCAGGACAAACTTGTGAACCTATCTAAAGCTTTAAAGAGCTAGGATGTCAGTTTAAAAACTAAGGTGCACCTGATACAGGCCTTGATATTTTTCAGTTGCTTCCTATGCATCTGAAAGTTGGCTAACAAAAATGGAAGGCCATGTCTCTACAGCTCTTAAGCTCGGTAATTGATTACTAAATCATTCATTTCTACAACTTGCAGCTTTTCTATTTGGGAAGCAAGAATTGAAGCACAATGTGCTGAGATAAGCCACTAACAATTGCTCACCAAGTACCAGTCCTGAAAGAGAGCAAGCCATAGAAATGTAAATGAAACACAGGAGGATGGATTTATCCTGAAAACCAGATTGAGCATCTTACTCCTAGTAAAGCGCTGCTGACTCCAGATGGATCATTTCTCCATGCTTGACCAGAAACTTGGTCTTTACCAAAGGTTATTTTTTAGAATCTCCACCAGAGTATCCCAAAATGGTAAGTTCTTACACCTTGTTAGTAGGGGGAGAATCTGCTCTGGTGAGGGTACTGCTTGAGGTGAAGCTGGCCTCTGGGGAGGAGTGATGAATGATGTTTAAGATGCGGTAGAAAGTGCGCAAGTCCACTCTAGCTTGAAGGTGTAACTCTGCCTTTGTTTTTCCAAAGCTACAGGAAGAAATCTTCCCTTTCTGTTGATGATAATGCACATAGATAGTGGAGATGAAATATAATTATAACCAGTTTTGAAATTTGCACATAAATGTGCTACACCCAAATGTTTACAATTCAAACACGACCCATATTTTAATGATAACCTCTTACTACATCATTTCCGTATTAGATTTGCTTTAGGATTTGTGTCTTAATGAAACAATAGTTAAAGTTATGTCCAGATGTATCTTGAAAAAGCTTATCTGTTTTTAGAAAAAATAAAAAGCAAGTCCCAGAAAGTAGTCACTCGTTTGGAATGGGAAGCACAGGAAACTGGTGAAGGGCTCTCTTGTATTGCCTTTCAATAAACACTACTTTTGTACTTAATTTTCTAAATGTTTCTTAAATGCTTGGGGAAACTGTGGCAAAGGGTAACCTGAGGTTTCTTACATTTGTGCTGTGGCCACAGTTAAAGGTTTGGCCATTCTTGCCTTTAATGATGGAAGGAAAAGCTGCTGACTGCACTCAAACTGGATCCTGGACTAATAGAGGAATTGTGCCTTTGAAGGGCTGGGCTAAAACTTGGATTTGCATTGGGTGATATTCTTTGCCTTCCCCCCCTCCCAACTTCCCTAAAATACCTCATTCTCAGCACCAAAACTGTGAGTCTGTGAGCCTACATTGGATAAACACACGCCTTGCAGCTGGGGTGACTCTAGAGGCAACCTGGGACTGGGCTACGGGCTCTTTATCTGCTTTCTGCTCTGGGGCAGTGAGGGGCTGTGTTATTCTCACTACTTCTGGTCCTTTCAGAGAGATGCTCATAGCCCTGTGCCTCCATATCCCATTTTATGTTCTCCAGACAGATGCACCTTAGTCCTCAAACTGACATCGTGACTGGGCTAAGGCATCATGACTGGTATAAGGCAACCTGTACTTCACATACATATATAAAGTGATGGCCAAAACAGCAGGCGTTAGCAAAGTTGTGAAGAAACTGAGATCTTCATCCATCACTGCTAAGAATGTTAAATGGTATAGACATTATGGGAAAACAGTTTCATAGTTCCTAAAAAATTTGAGCATAAAACTACCATAAGTTCTGACAATGTATTTTATATATATATATATCAATCCTATCTGAACTTCATGATTATCTTATGAATAGGTTGGAGGCATTGAATATCAATGATCAGAGATCAGATGACTTGTGGGATGATATCAAGGCTATCATTCACAAAGAAAGCAAAAGGTCATTATAAAAACAGAGGAGAAAGAGAAAATAGAAATGAATGTCAGAAGAGACACTAAAGATTGCACTGGAACATTGAGAAGCTAAATTAAAGAGATGATTTCAAAGAGCAACTCAGGAGGACAAAGCAAAGTGTTATAATGGAATGTACAGTAAGCTGGAATTAGCAAATAAAAAGATAAGAATTTGCTCTGCATTTCTCAAGCTGAAAGAACTGAAAAACAGATGTAAGTCTCATGTCACAATATTGAAAGATGCTAGGGCAATATATTGAATGACCTAGAAAGCATCAAAAGAAGACGGAGGGAATACATAGTCGCTGTACTAGAAAGAAATGGTTGACATTAAACAATTTTAGGGAGTACCATATAAACAGGAACCAGTGGTAATAAAATAGAAGCTACATTGAAGGCATTGGCAAATATAAGGCCCCAGGAATTAATGAGATATCAATTGACTTGTTTCAATTAACAGATGCAGCCTTGGATGCACTCATCAGTCTACACCAGGAAATTTGGAGGATGGCTATCTGGTCAACAGATTGGAAAATGCCCATGTTTGTTCCCATTCCAAAGAAAGGTGATCCAACTGACTGTGGATTATTGAACAATATCACTGATATCACATGCAAGCAAAATACTGCTGAAGATCATTCAAAAGGGGTACAGTACATAGATAAAGAACTGTCAGAAGTTCAAGCAGGATTTAGAAGAGCCCATGGCACCATGGATATAATTTTTGATGTCAAATAGAAACTCACTGAAAGTAAAGAATTCCAGAAGAATGTCTATTTGTGCTTTATTGACTATGCAAAGGCATTTGACTGTGTCAATCATTACAAATTGTGGCTGACATTGAGAAGAATGGGAATCCCAGAGCACTTGATTGTGCTCGTGAGGAACCTATACCTGGGCCAGGAGGCTGTTGTGTGAACAGAGCAGGGGAATCCTGCATGTTTTGGTTTTGGGAAGGGAGTGTGCCTGGGTTGCATTCTCTCTCCATACCTATTTAATCTATATGCTGAGCAAAGTACTTGAGAAGCTGGACTCTATGAAGAGAAGTGTGGTATCAGGATTGGAGGGAGACTCATCAATAACCTGTGTTATGCTGGTGACATTACCTTGCTTGGTGAAAGTGAGGAGGGCTTGAAGCACTAGTTGCAGAAGATCAAGGAATGTAGCCTTCAGTATAGATTGCATCTTAATGCAGAGCAAATTCTTATCTTTTTATTCTCTAATTCCAGATTTCTGTACATTCCATTATAACACTTTGCTTTGTCCTCCTGAGTTGTCAGGAAAACAAGGATTCTTACCACTGGACCAACAGGCAGCATCATGATGGATGGAAAGGAGACTGAAACTGTCAACAGCTTCATCTTTCTTGGATCCACAATTAATTCCCTTGGTACCAGCAGTCAGGAAATAAGAAGATGCATTGCCCTGGAAACTCAGAAGTTAGAGACTTTTCTAAATTATTGAGGAGTAGTGACGTCAGTTTGAAGACTAAGGTGTGCCTGATTCAGGCCATAGTCTTTCTGATTATTAGCTATGCATCTGAGAGCTGAACAATGAATAAGGATGGTAGGAAAAGCTTTAAGGCCTTTGAGCTATGGTGTTGGAGAAGAGCACTGAACGTCCCATGGACTGAGAGGGTGCAGCCAGAGTGATCTTTGGAGGCAAGATTAATGAGGCTTTGCCTCACCCACTTTGCGCATGTTCCTAGGAGGAGCTTGGAGAAAGACATAATGGAGGGAAGAGTGGAGGGTCAGCGAAGGAGAGGAAGACCCTCACCCAGTGGATGAGACAGTGACTGCTGTGGAGGGCTCTTGTGTGTCAGTATGTGTGAGGATAGTGAAGGATAGAACAGGGGTCAAATCTTTTGTTTATGGTGTCATTGTGAGTCATACTTACAACAACAACTAAGTAGGAATTGTTTGCAGATGAGTTAGTAGTTATGAAGTTACTGTCTGTGTATTCCAGAATTTAGCAAACACATAAATATATTTCTGCTAAGCAGGAGTGGCATCCACTTACTAAACAACACGCTTCTGGAAACTCTATAAACTTTGAGAAATTATGATAATTATAGAAAGGCTTCAGGCCTTTTGTTCATAGGGTCACTATGAGTCATGCTTGACTTGATGGCAATCAACAACAACCCAAAGATAACACTTCTCTGGCAATTCAAACCCACTAGCTGCCCAGGGGCAGGGGTTAAAAGGCCTGAGGAGGATGGGGGGGGCACCTCTGTTGCAATTTACAGCCAGAAACTCTATAGAAGGTTGCTAGTAATTGGAACTGATTTGGTTGCAATGAGTTTGAATTTTGTGTATATTTATATAAATATAGGCAGGAGTGTCATCCACTTCCCTAAATAGCTTTCCTTGGGAAACCCTACGAAGGTAGAGAAAGGATGAAAGAAACACAACTGTCAAGGACTCTCATTCACAGGGTCGCCATGAGTCGCCTACCCTATGACTCGACGGCACTTAACAACAACTACATAGAGAGATATTGTTGTTATGTGCCACTGAGTCAATTATGTATCAAAACAACCTTACGAACAATGATTTTGAATCCTATCCTATCTTGAGCCAACCTCACTGTCTCTGACACACCTGACCCCATTGCCAAAGTCACTGAGTCAAACCATCTTGTCCAGGGTCTTCCCCTGCACTGACCCTCCACCTTTCCAAGCATGATGTCTTTCTCCAAGGACTAATCCCTCCTGGTAACATGCCCAAAGCATGTGAGACAGAGCTTCAAAATCCTTGCCTCCAAAAAGCAGCCTGGTTTCACCCTCTGTAGAACAGGACTATATGTTCTCTTGGCAGTCCATGGGATGTCCAAGACTCTTCTCCAGCACCACAACTAAAAAGCATCAATTCTTCTGTCATCCTTATTCCATATCTAACTCTCAGATACATAAAAAGCAATTGAGAAGATCATGGTCTGGCTCAGGCATACCTCAATCTCTAGATTGTCATCATTGCTCTTTAGCATTCTAGAGGTACTTGACAGTATATTTTCCCGGTGCAACTTGTATTTTGATTTTCTGATTGCTCATGCCAAAAGTATTGATTCTGGATCCAAGCAAGATGAAATAATTAACAACCTCAATCTTTTCTCCATCTATCATGATACTGACCATTGGCCCTGTGGTAAAGATCTTTTTCTTGATGTTGAGATATAATTCATATCGAAGGCTAAAGTCCTTGACCATCTGCAGCAAGCACTTCAAGTCCTCCTCAGTTTCAGCTAGCAAGGTTGTGTCATCTGCGTAACATAGGATATTGATGAGTTTTTCTCCAATTCTGATGTCACAATCTTCTTCATAAATTCCAGCCTCCTAAATGATCTGTTCAGCATATAAGTTGAAAAGGTATGGAGAACAGAATACATTTCCGATGAAACACTTTCTTGATTTTGAACCATGCAGTGTTCTTTTGCTGTGTTCAGATAACAGATTCTGGTCTAGGTATATATTAGCACATGAACACAATGAAGTATTCTTGGTTTGCCATTCTTCTCAATGTCAGCCAAAATTTGTTGTGCTCTACACAAGCAATTGCTTTTACATTGCCAATAAAACACATATAGACATCCTTCTTATACTCTCTGCTTTCAGCCAAGATCCATCTGACATCAGCAATAATATCCTACTAGTGGGACGGCTTCTTCTAAACCCAGCTTGTATGTATTTAACATTTGTGTGATAAGAGGATTACCTAGAACTTGACCTTCAAAGAGAATTTTCCACTAAAAGGAAAGAAGAATCCTTGGGGGTGGGGAGGGGAGGCTTGTTTAAGGGACAGGCAGCACAAATACAAGTAAGGCTGTAGGCATCTGAACTGGGTGCCCAAGAACATAGCCCTGGCAATATTGTTTTTCTCTTACATACCTATGTGTTTTCTACACAGTTTTTCCATTAATCACCATTCAGATATGTTTATATGTAAATAATTCTTGATAAAATCATTTAAATATGTTTGTCACTTTTGAGAAATTCAACAGGATAAGCAGGAGAAGCAACATTATTATAGTTGGATAAAAAATTGAAACTATCAATGGTTACATCTTACTTGGATCCACAGTCAGTTACACTGGGTACCGGCAGTCAGATCAGGAGACATATTTCTTTTGGCAAGTCCTCTATTAGGGACCTCTCCAAAACACTGAAGTGCGATGATGTAAGTTTGAAGACTAAAACGAGCCTGATTTAGGCCATTGTATTTTCAATCACTTGCTATGCATCTGAGAGCTGGACAATGTTGAAGTATGGCAGAAGAAGAGTTGATGCCTTTGAATTGTGGTGTTTGAGAAGAGTACTGAGTATCCCCTGGACTACCAAAAGAATAAACTGATGTGTCTTGGAAAATGTCTCTCCTACTTTGTACATGTTGCTTTATTGTTACTGTTGTTGGGTGTCATGGAATTGAGTACAACTGTTAGGAATCCATATTTGAACTCTGTTCTATCTTTTGTCATCCTCTCTATCTCCAGTATCAAATATGTTGCTAAGAGAAGCTATTCTTTGGAAAGGGATATCATGCTTGGAAAGGTGGAGGGTCACTGAAAGAGACGAAGATCCTCAATAAAACAGATTAACACCGTGACTGCTCAAGTGTATCAGAAATGACGGGTATGGAATAGGATAGGATAGAATTCAGTCTGTTGTTCATAGGGACCACTACCAGTCATTCTTAACTTGATGGCTCCTAACAACAACAACAACAACAAAAGATACATTAAAATACATAATCAGTGTGTAGACACAGATATGCACCACCTCTATATCTTCTTTCAATGGCTACAAAGAGTCTAGTCAGCAGACAGCTTCAGTTATCAGTGCATTCAAACTCAAACTTAATACCATCAAGTCAGAGTTAACTCATAGCTGACCCTCCAAAGATTTCCAGAGAACTGATTGCCCATCCTTATTCTGTAGAGGAGCTGTTGAACTGGTACCATAGACTTTGGGTTAAGGAGGGCAATTCTTGACAGAGTACACCACCAGAGTGTGAGCTCATATCCCTCTGAGGGAAGTACTCATGAGATGAGTAAGTAAAGAAGGGGTAAAAAATATCTAGACATTTCATTGTCCTTTAAAAGTAAAAACTGAAGTTGAAAGCAGTGACATGATATCATCAATGGAGAGAGAGTAAAATAATTGCCAGCCTAGAATTTTATACCCAGTAAAACTAATGTCTGGTAGGGAGTTGGGATGGCCTAATGGATAAGGATTTGTGCTACCAACTCAAAGGCACATAGTTCAAATTAAGCAACTTCTCTAGGGCAGAAATATGGACAGTCTTCTCCTGTGTGATTTATAGCCTCTGAAAACCTATGGGTGGGTCAGCTATGAGTCAGCTCCATCTCAACAGTAGATAACAACAACAATAAAACTTATCCTTTAAGAACAACTAAAAGAAGGATATTTCAAAGGGGAAATTTACCTTTAGGTCTATGGACCTTCATAACAAACTTTTAAAATAAGTAATTTAAGAAGAATTATTTTTTGAAAAAAAATGCAGGTACTAAAACAGACTCAAGAAGAAACAGTAAATCTTAATAGATTTTATATAAGAAGAGATTGAATAAGTATTCTTAAAACTTTTCAACAAGACATGATATAATTTTATAGAGAGAAAATTTTAAAGAATGTGCATATACATAATTATTACAAATAATGAGCTCAGCAAGAGTGTAGAACAAAATTTCATTGTATAAAGAGTAAATATAAATTGTGTTTCTATACATTAGAAAAGAATAATTCAAAAAGAAATTAAGAAAAAATTCTATTCACAATAACATGAAAAAAAATTAAACATACTTAGGGCTAAATTTAATAAAAGAAGTGTAATACTTGTACACAGAGAACAACAGAGTATTGAAAGACATTTTAAGTGTTCTAAGCAAGTGGACGCGATGAGTCGCAAATGACTCGACAGCACATAACAACAACAACAACAAGCAAGTGGAGCGATTCCATGTTCATAAATTATCAGACTTAATATTAAAATGACAATGTTATGCATACTGACCTACAAATTTATTTAACATATTCACTATAAATATCCCAGCTCATTTTTTTCTTTTGCAGAAATTGACCTAGTTTTCAGAAGGAAATGCAAACCAAAAAAACAGACTGCAAAATAGAGTGGAAAGAACAAAATAAGAAAAAGAGACATTTCTTGGTAGCAACTACCTACAAAGCTATAGTGAACAAGACTATACAATTTTAATTTAGGGATAAAAATAGAAAATAGTGAAAAATAATTGAAAATCCAGAAATTAAACTATGAATTATGGATGAAAATGCCAATGGAGAAAAATGGTGTTTTTAACATGTGCTGTTATAGAGACTGGCTATCTAGCTCTGGTGGCCTAGTGGCAAGAAGCTGTGCTGCAATCCCAAAGGAAGGCCATTCGAGTCCACCAGCTACTCCACAGGAGAAGGAAGAGCAATCTCCTCCCCTGTGATTAACTGCCTCAGAAAACCTGCTGGAGAATTCAGCTATGGGTCAATTCTGACTCGATGGTACCAAACAACAATGACATTCACACACAAAAGAATAAAATCTTGATCTATAATTAAAAATTAACTTAAAATGGATCAAAAAGCTACATATAAGGACTAAAAAGATAAAACTTTTACAGTTAAACATGATGTTGTTGTTGTTGTTAGGTGCCATCAAGTTGAGTACAACTCACAGCAGCCTTATGAACAAAATATCTGAACCCTGTTCTAGCCTGTGTTATCCTCACACTTGCTGACACACAAGAGCCCTTATGTGGTCGTCACTGTGTCAGGTAACGTGGACTGACCCTAGGCACACATTTTGGTGACTCCAATTAGACCATGATTTCTTTTCTATTATTTCAAAAGTATCAGCAAATAAAGGAAAAGCAGCTTGGAAATTCTTCAGAAAGTTAAACATAAAGTTATAATCGTGAAAAGGGGTCAGGTGGACCATGACTTAGAGCAACCCTTGAACAACAAACCTTGAACCTTGCCCAATCCGTTCTCCATCATCTCTGATGTACTTGAGCCTATTGTTACAGCAATTGTGCCAATTCTTCTCATTCTCTAATCTCCCTCTCTTCCTCTGATCCTCTACCGTTCTTAGCATGACGTCCTTATCGCAGTACTGGCTTCTCCTAACAACGTGCCCAAAGTATAAAGGTGAGATGGAGCTTCACCATCTTTGTCTCCAAGAAGCACCCTGGTTGCACTTTCTGGAAGACATATCTGTTTACTCCTTTTGAAGTCTGTGGGATACTCGGTACTCTTCTTCAAAATGAACTCATAAAACATTACACAGCGTGGGTGACCCTGCAGGACATTATATTAAGTGAAATATATCAGTCACAAAAGGACAAATACTGCATAGAACCACTGTTATAAAACAGTTCAAACATGAAGATTTAGGAGGAAAATAGGATAAAAGTAGATGGATAATTAACACTGCACTGGAATAGATAAAGACCTGTAAAAGGAATATATAATTAGGCATTGCATGTATGACAGTAGCCCAGAATAAGAGGTTCATTACAAAGAGGACTGGGAAGAGGGAGGTAATTTTAAGTACTTACAGACTATGCCAAGATAAATTTTCTAGATTAGGTTTCTCTTATTTCTGAATTCCTAAGTCTGGTCTGACTGATGAGGGAACATCAGGGACCAGGAGATTTGAGTAGGTTCTCTAGTCTTTGATCATTGTTCCGTTTGAGGAGCTCTTTTAGTGCAGTGCTTGTCTGTTAGTTTGTTGTACTTGTGTGATGCTGAAAGCTGTGCCACCTGTGTTTCTAATGTCAGAGGCGTCACCCATGGGGAACAGGTTTTAGTGGAGCTAAAGATTAAGATAGACAGGAAGCAGGATTGGTCATTCACTTATGAAATAACAGGCCTCTGAAATCCCTATGAAACAATAGAGAAACACATTGCTGTGGCAATCGGCTTGAGGGTGTCAGAGATTGTGAGGATGGCATGAGATAGGTCAAATTTCAGATATGTTGTTTCTAAGGTCGCTATGAGTCATTCTTGACTTGAGACACCTAGCAACAACCATTACAAACTAAAATAACAGTGATTTTCAAAGTTATGAGCTGCCTTTTCACTTACAGCTTCTTGGATACCTGATGTTCAGTGAAACCCTGGATATATTCATGCTCTGATTATATTTGTCATTCTGGGTTCAGATCCATTCTGTGCAATGTTGCAAAGAGTAAAATATGACCACAGGAAAATATTGCTAAAGATTAAAGATAGAGATATTTGTCAGATATTGAATGGAAATGTACGGATAGTTTAAATAAGATATGGGGTAAAGAACATTACATAGACAGTCTGATTACGAATCATATTTGTCAAACTTTCAGACAGTGTCAGTGTGCACGCAAACATTTATAAAGAGAGTGTTGATGGAGTGGTCTCGTTACCATGGTAAACATAATGGGTCTTAACCTGAAAGAAAATGTGACCAAACCTTTTTCTCATACAGTTTATGTTTTTTAATGTTTTTTTTAAATTTAGGTTGTTTATTTTTCATTTCAATGAACATCTACAGAGATTTTGGGATTCCATTCATTCATTGTTGCACCCTTCTCCCCGCACAAACCCCTCCCCCCCCATTTGCTCCTCTCCTTGAAAAGCAAAAGAAAAACTCCCTCATTGGTACACAAACCCCACCCACACCCCCAAATATAATCCACTCTGCAACCCTCATTGCATACTCCTACGATAAAAATAATGCCCTAAAATATAATACTTTTGTTTTAAACCATGTTCATCATAAAAGACTTTCACTCAACACTTGAGTTTACTCAACAGTAAAGTCAGTGACCTCTTTGGCACCTATTGCCGTTTCTTTGCTTATAAAATTTGAAATCCACAAATTTGAGAGGTTATGGAAGAAGTATAACAGTTACTGAAATGTCAGTATTACAGTTGAGAGTCCTGACCAGGCCAGCTCTCCTCTCTGCAAAACCAGATGCATGCTGCTCATAGCACATTTCCTTTACTCAGTGGATGGCCTCAGTAACATCACTTTGCACTGAGAAAAATCAAGTGACACCAATAATAACCCATTCTGAATTTTAGAAGGTAAGTTAGGCAAGGAGGTCATTAAATTGTGTTGTACAAACAATATGCAAATAATTATAATTATTCTATCAATAGGTCGTTGTTGTTGTTATGTGCCATCGAGTCGCTTGTAACTCATAGCCACCCTGTGTACAACAGCCCTAAACTCTGCTCTGTCCTGTACCAATCGCACTGCCTCCGACACACCCATCCCGATTACCCCAGTCACTGAATCAATCCACCTCATAGAGGGCCTTCCCCTTCTGTGCTGTCTCTCCACCTTACCAAGCATGATGTCCCTCTCCAAGGACGAGTCCCTCCTTATATCTAAAGTATGTCAGATGAAGCCCCAAAATCCTTGCCTCCAAGGAGTAGCCTGGATTAAACCTCTCTAGGATCAATCTGTTTGTTTTCTTGGCAGTCCATGGTACATTCAATACTCTTCTCCAGCACCACAGCTCAAAGGCATCAATTCTCCTTCTACCCTCCCTAGTCATTGTCCAACTCTCTGATGCATAACAAGTGATTGTGAAGACGATGGCCTGTATCAGGCGCACCTTAGTCTCCAGAGTGACATCATTGCTCTTCAGTACCCTGCAGAGGTCCCTAACAGCAGACTTTCCCATCGCAATATGGTTTTGATTTCCTGCCTACTGGTGCCAAGAGTGTTGACTATGGTGCCAAGCATGTACTATGTATCAATAGGTAGAGATGGTTTTAGTTCTTAGTCACTGAAATATTAGTTAGATAATTTAGAATTCTCTATAATTTCCTAACAAAGATCAAAATGCAAATTTATTATTCTTTGCATTTTCTTTCCTGTGGTTCCAACTGGACCTTCGGATGGCCTCTCTTGTCTTCAGGAGGAACACATATGAAACTCTCAGGGTTCTTGTAGCTTTCTTTTCAGCCCAAGTGGGTGTCAGCAGAGGGGACTTGCCAGATGAATTGGGGATCTCTGGCCCAGAATCCTCCAGCATTTGGGCATGCCAGAACTGTAAAGTACTGAAATGTTTGGCAATGCCTGTAGGCTGAGGGCTGAGGACTAGTATATTGTGAATCTCGGTTCCAGCTGGACCTTATGATGGCCTCTCACATCTTGAGGAGGCACACGTATGAAACATTCAGAGCTCTTATGGCTTTTTTTTTGTCCCAAGTGGGTGTCAGCAGAGGGGACTTGCCAGACGAATTGGGGGTCTCTGGCCCAGAGTCTGCCAGCCTATGGACATGCCAGAATTGTAAAATACTGTACGGCCTTCAGGCCTATTTTTAATTGTTTTTGGTCAAAACATTCTCCTAGGTCTTATAGCCCTAGTCTGTCCACTTGCTGTACAGAGGTGACTCGTGACTGTTGTAAAGTGGAACACTGTGACACTGATGTGTCAAATGTGATAATGGTTACCTGTGGTAACCATTGGTAGAGCTCCCTGATTAAAAGAAGCTTGGAAGCAGGAGAGGCATCCACTTCTGAAGTAGCTTGCCTACAGAAACTCTATGAACCTGGAGAAAGGATGAAAGCTATATAAGTGTTCAGGCCTTTCGTTCATAGAGTCTCTATAAGTCATCTACAACTAGACATCACTTAACAATAACAACAATTAGAAGTAGCAATTATAATATACCTATCTCTGAAATTTTAAATTTATTCTTGTCATTTGTTAGTTGATACAAACTTATGCATCTCACAAATATTTATTGAGCACCTAGTATGTATTAGCGGCTAAAAAATGGACAATCTCCTCCTGTACAACTTAATACCTCTGAAAATCCCCTGGAGGGTCAGCTATGAGTCAGTTCAGACTCTAGAGTATACAACCACCACCACCACCACCATATGTATTATATACAATTCCAGTACTGAAAGCTAACACTATTTTTAAAATACAAAACCTTTTATAT
>NW_006399754.1:11282456-11286365 GCF_000299155.1 Elephantulus edwardii | reverse complement strand
CAGCTCACCACGCTGTCTCTGCCTCCACCGCCATCTTGGATCTCCCAAAAACTTATATTTTTATGAAGTGTCTGTTCTAGCACAGTAAGCAAGATAAATAAGCAAAATGTACATAACTTTAAGAGGAGGAAGTGTTATAACTATTTTTTTTAAATAAAGCAAGGTTGATGAGATACTGGAGATGGGATGGTACTGAAATTTAAGCAGGATGGTAAAGAAAATCTCAATGATAGATGAATAAAGACCTGAAGACAATGAAGGAGTGCCTGTCTTTCGTATATCTAGGAGAACCTCATCAAAGGCAAAGGAAATAAACGTGCAAAGGCAAGAACATGCTTGATTATTACCCACTATTGTGCATTCAGTTCTGACTCATGACAACTTCATGCGCAGAACTGTCCCATGACATTTTCCAAGGGTTTCTAAGACTGTAAATCCTGCCGAACTGGGTCAACAGACTATTCTGCAACATTGCTGAGTGAGTTTAAAATGCCAACATTTAACTTAGCTGTTTGCTGAGTCAGAAGTGACCCTCCAGAGGTTTTGAGAGGCAGTAAATCACACAGGAGGAAACTGCTCATCTCCCCCCCCCCCCTTCAAGGAGTAGATGGTGGATTGGAACTCTGTGCTTTTGGGTGGGCAGCACAGCTCCTTACCACTAAGCCACCAGAGCTTGGTAGTGAAGTCCAAGCTGCCTACATTGGCCAGGAGCCTCTGAAGCGCACACACTCTCCCTTATATTACCACAGAATTCGAGCTGAGTCCTAACTGGCCCTCCACTATGTTTCCAACGCATTAAATCACATGGAGGAGACACAAGAAGACTAAATTTCTTGCCCTTCCCTGTAACCAAGTTGGAATTCTGTGATGAATGGGTCCTATTTAGTGTCAACCCCTATATTTGGTCTTTCAACACCTTTGGGCAAATGCTGGAGATGAGAAGGTGAGGGGAGAAATGGGGTAGCTTTTACAGTTAAAAAGGCCATTTCTAGATCCATCTTCAAATACAATGTTGTGAGTGAAAGGACACTATCTTTACGCATATAAGGAAGATCTGTTAATACCACTATCATTCAAATTTATGTGCCTACAACCAGAGTCAAAGAGGAGGAAATAGACGATATCTACCAACTGTTGCAGTCAGAAATTGATTGAACATGCAACTAAGGTGCATTATAATAATGGGTGACTGGAATGCAAAAGTTGGAAACCGGGAAGAAGGATCATGTCAGAAACCATGGACTTGGTGACAGAAATGAGGCTAGGGTTAAAATGATAGAATTCTGCACAATGAATGATGTATTTATAGCAAATACCTTTTATAAGAAATATAAACACAGACTACACACATGGATTTCACCTGATGGTATGGACAGGAATCAGATTGATTACATCTGTGAAAGGAATCGTTGAAGAAGTTAAATATCAGCAGTGAAAACTAGGCCAGGTGCTAATTGTGGAACAGATCATCAACTACTCTTACGCAAGTTCAAATTAAAGCTAAAGAAGGTCAAATCAAATCCACAGGAATAAAAATTTTACTTTAAAGCTATCCCCTCTGAATTTAAAAACCAACTCAGGAGCAGGTTTGAGGACTTGAACACTAGCAAAGAAAGACCAGATGAGCTGTGGGAAGTTATGAAGAATATCATCCATAAAGAATGCAAAAGGTCATTACAAAGGCAGAGGAGGAAGAAAAGACCAAGATGGATGTCATAAAAGTCTCTGAATATTGCAATAGAGCGCCGAGAAGCCAAAGCAAAGTAATCAAGAAGTTAAGGAGCTGAATAGAAAATGTCAAAGGGCAGCACAGGAAGACAAAGCAAAATATTATAATGAAATGTGGAAAGAACTGGAGTCTAGAACTGGAGTCTGAAAGTCAAAAGAGCCAAACTCGCTTGGCATTTCTCAAGCAGAAGAAACTAAAGAACAAATTCAAGCCTCAAGTCGCAATACTAAAGGATGCTATGGGTAGAATATTGAATGATTCAGGAAGCATCAAAAGAAGATGGAAGGAGTATATAGAGTCACTGTACCAAAAGGAATTGGCTGACGCAGAAGAATTTCAAGAAACAACATATCAAGATGCAATGATGATGAAGGAGGAAATTCAGGCTGCTTAAAAGAACTTGGCAAAAAAATAAAGCCCCAAGAATTTATGGAATACCAACTGACTTATTTCAATAAACAGATGCTGCCATGGATGTGCTCACCAGGTTGTTCCAAGAAATCTAGAGGACGACTACCTGGCCAAATGACTGGAAGAGGTCTCATTTCAAAAAAAGGTGACCCGACAGAGTGTGGAAAATATCACTCATGTCACATGCAAGTAAAATCTTGCTGAAAATTATCCACAAGCAAGAGGAACAGTAAATTCACAGAGAACTACCAGAAATATAAGCTGAGTTTAAAAGAGGCCATGGCACTAGAGACCACAGTATTGCCAATGTCAGAGGGATCTTGGCAGAAAGCAAAGAGTACTACAGGGATATCTATCTGTGTTTCATTCACTATGCAAAGGCATTTAACTGTGTAGATCACAACAAATGGTGGTTAACTTTGAGGAGAATGGGAATCCCAGAACACTTGCTTGTGCTTATGGAAAACTTATACTTGAACCAGGATGCAGTCCTCAGAACAGAGCAGGGGGAAAGTGCATGGTTCAAAATCAGCAAGAAAGTATGTTGGGGATGCATTCTGTCTCCATACTTTTTCAATCTATATGCAGAACAGATCAATCGGGAGGCTAGGCGTTATAAGGAGGAATGTGGCATCAGACTTGGAAGAAGACTCAACAACCTACATTATGCAGATGACACAACCTTACTTGCTGAAACTGAGGAGGACCTGAAGCGCATGTTGCAGAAGGTCAAGGACTGTAGTTTTCAATATGGATTGAAGCTCAACATCAAGAAGACAAAGATTCTCACCACTGGGCCAATAGCCAGCACCATGATAGATGGAGAAAAGATTGCAGTTGTTAACAGTTACAATTTATTTGACTCCACAATCAACACTTTTGGCACCAGCAGTCAGGAGATCAAAGGGTTAATTGCATTAGAAAAATCTGCTATCAGGGACCTTTCCAGAGTACTGCGAAACAACCATGTCAGTCTAGAAACTAAGGTGCTCTTGATCCAGGCCATGGTCTTCACAATTACTTTCTGTGCATCAGAGGGCTCAATAATAACTAAGGATAATAGAAGAAGAAAAAAAATCAAGGCCTTTGAATTGTGGTGCTGGAGAAGTGTCTTGGACATACCATGGACTGCCAAGAAAACAAATCAGTCTGTCTTGGAGAGGATGAAATCAAGTTTCTCCTTGGAAGCTAAGATTCTGAAGCTCTATCTCACATGCTTTGGGTACATACATGTCCAGGAGGGACCATCCTTAGAGAAGGATATCATTATGCTTTGAAGGGTAGAGGTACAGCACACAGAAGAGGAAGACCCTGGATGAGATGGATTGATACAGTAACTGGGACAATGGGGGTTGGTGTGTCAGAGTCAGTGATCCTGGCTCAAAACAGGGCAGGCTTTAGAGCTATTATACATAGGGTCACTATGAGTCACAGGTGACTTGATGGCACATAACAACAAGGGTCCAAAGTTGTATCCAAAAACTTATATTGATTTTTATAAAAAATCATGTAGGTGTAAATATACATACACATACACACACACACACACATATATATATATTTTTTTTTTCCAGAGGGTTTTCAGAGGCAGTTAATTGAATGGGGACAATGCCCATCTTTCATCCATGAAGCAGCTGGTGGATTTGAAAGATGTCCCTTCAAGATTGCAGCACAACTTCTTACCACTAGGCCACTAAAACGATTTCTAATTATATAGAAGTTCATCTTAAAAGACAAACTGATGAGGGAGAGAACAGTTTAAAAGCGAT
>NW_006399754.1:11279337-11282246 GCF_000299155.1 Elephantulus edwardii | reverse complement strand
TGTTTCCACAGCCCTCAGGGTGCTGTGATGTTCACACAAAGGCCAAGTCTCTCCAAAGCTCTGAAGTCCTCACAAGATTCTATGGCAGAAAGATGCATAGTATCCTCTTGTGTGATTTACAGCCTCAGAAACCTGCTGGCGAGTCAGTGGTGAGTCAGTTTAGACTGACAGCCACATGAAATATATATGTATATATGTACGTATCAACTCAACTCATTGCCATGGAGAAACAAATGACTCAAAGCTGAGTTCCCAGCAGTTTTTCATGGCTGTAAATCACACCAGAGGAGGATGCCCATCTTTCTTTCACAGAACCACTGACGGATTCAAATCCCTTACCTTTGGGGTGGCAGCACAGCGCCTTACCAATAGGCCACCAGAGTTCCTATGGGGGGGGGTGTACACATATAGCTATGTGTACATATGTGTGTATACATAAAACAAAAGTCGACATTTTGACCATTTTAAGTGTACAATTCAATGCCATTAATTATCTATATAATGTTGAGCAACCATATCACTTCCTATTTCTAAAATTTTTCATTCAGCCTAAATAGAAATTTGGAGAAAGTACACCAAGACTGCTCCTTGGAGGCAAAAATGGCAAAGCTCTGGGTGGGTTGCTAGGAGAGGCTGTTCCGTGGAAAGGGACAGCAGGCTTGGAAAGATGGAGGGGTGGTAAAGGAGAGGAAGGTTTTTAACCAGGTCTTGCCACAGTGACTGCAGCATTGGGCTTGAGGGTGTCAGAGAACGTGAGGATGGCTCCTCCTCTCCTTTTCTACCGACAAGGTGCTGGGAGGTCTGATTTCACCCCTGTCTTTCTGGGGTCCTTTCTCTCTCCTCCACCATCTTCCTTTTTCACTTAACTTTTTGGCATGACCCAACACTACCTATACCTCTGTCTGCTTGCCTTAATAAACCCTTTTCACTATTTTCTCTTAAAAAAAAAAAGAGAGATAAAATGTAAGGCTAGCATAAGATAGGATAGGATTCAGATCTGTTGTTCAAAGGATTGCTATGAGCTGTACTTGACACAATGGCACCTAACAACAACCACCACCAGAAACTATTAGTTAAACTGTAATTGCTCAGTCTTCACTCTCTACTAGCCCTTATCAATTTTCCTCAATGTTCTGCAGCAGTAAATGGGTTTATACTTGATGTGCTATTATTACTAGATAGATTAGTATTGTAAATATGTCATAAATGGAATCATGCAATAATTGCTCTTTTGGGCCCGTTTATTTCATGGAACATAAGATTTCCAAGGTTCCTCCATGCTATCCCATCTACAGGGCCTTCTCTTCATGACTGATTACTATTCCACTGTACTGACGCTCTGCATACAGTGTCTAAATTACCCTGCTGGTAGGCTCTGCGGTAGTCTGCCTTCGGCTGTTATAAATAGTGCTGCACTGAGCACAGGCATCTAGGTACCTATCTGAGTCACTGCCTGCAATTCCCCGAGGTATATACCTAGGAATGGAATTGCTGAGTCATATGATAATTCCATATTTAATTTTTTTTTAGGAAGAAGGAAGTGTCTCCCTGGTTTTAAATGCTTCTTCTTGCACCTCCAAATGAAAATGAATGTCAAACATGAATCTAAGTTCAGCTCAGACGTCATTAGCAGAGAGATGGCATTTAAAGCTGTGAGTAAGGATGAGACCATCCAGGCAGTGAGAACAGGTAGAGAAGAGCAGACACCTCTGAGGCTGGTACACTCTGTCCACACGCTAGAAGAGTGGCCATGAAGTAGAACCATGCAGATGCAGAGTTCTAGAAGCCAAGTGGAGAAGCCTAACCTAGAGAAGGAGAAAATGGCCAACTGAGTCAAACACTGCAGCCAAGTCAAGCAAATACATTCCTTTATCTTACAGAAGCTTTGAACAGAAGTTTGCTGAGCTTTCGTGCGATGTGCGTTAGACCTCTAACATTTACAGTATCTTTACTACTTATTATTCTCATTAGGTGATGTCTAGTATGACTCATAGCGAACCTATGAACAACAAATCTGAACCCTGTCCTATCTGGCGACATCTTCATCATCGCCGACATATTTGGGCCCATTGTTGCAGTCACTGTGCCAATCTATCTCACTGAGGGTCTTACTCTCTTTCATCGACCTTCCACCTTTCCAAGCATGATGTCCCTTTCCAAGGAATACCCTATCCTAACAACATGCCCGAAGTAGGTGAGATTGAGTTTTGCAATCCTTGCCTTCAAGGGGCACTCTGGCTGCACTTTCTTAGAGACATAGCTGTTTGTTCCTTTGGCAGTCCATGAGATAGTTGGCACTCTTCTCCAACACCACAATTCAATGGCATCAATTCTTCTACTATTATCTTTATTTAGTATCCAGCCCTCACATTTATAGTAAGTGATTGAAATGATCCTGGCCTGAATCAGACACACCTTAGTATTCTTAGTACTGTTTAGTAATTTAGAGAGGTTCCTGGCAGTACTTGCCATGGGCAGTATGTCTTCTGATCTCCTGACTGTTGACATCAAGGATGTTGCTTATGGATCCAAGTAAGAGAAAGTCAGTTTCAAACTATTCTCCATCTATCATGATGTTGCCTATCAAGCATCAGTGAGAACTTTCGTTTACTGGACGTAGATATGTAATACATTCTGAAGGCTATTGTCTCTGATCTTCTGCAGCAAGCACCTCAAGTCCTCCTCGCTTTGAGAAAGCAAGGTTGTGTTATATGCATAATCAAGTTGCTGATAAGTCTTCCTTTAATACTGATGCCACACTCTTCTCCATGGAGTCCAGCTTCTCAAGTGTTTATTCAACAAACAGATTGAATAGGTATGGAGGAAGAATATAACCTGATTTTTTAAAAATTTGTTTTTATTGCTTTTTTAGATCTTCCTTCCTTCCTTCCTTCCTTCCTTCCTTCCTT
>NW_006399754.1:11276766-11279237 GCF_000299155.1 Elephantulus edwardii | reverse complement strand
TTCTTTCTTTCTTTCTTTCTTTCTTTCTTTCTTTCTTTCTTTCTTTCTTTCTTTCTCTTTCTTTTTCATTCATTGTTGCACATTTTCTTCCCTCCCTCTCCTAACTCCTTCTGGTCCACTCTGCAAAGCACCTCTTGTTCCAGATTGTTCCTTTCAAACTGTTCCTCCTCTCACCCATTCCAATGCAGTATACATTATCAATCCACTCTTTTCTTATTCTCCCCCTAAACCCTTATGTCAGTCCTATTTTATAACAGTAGTTCTAGGCAGTATTTCTTCTGTTGTGACATAGTTATTTCACTCAGCATAATGTCCTCCAGGCTCACCTATGTTGAGTAATTAAAAAAAAAATACTTCTTAATTTTAAACCATTCTGTATTCCTTTCCTCTGTCAGAACAACAGCTTCTTGGCCTAGGAATCAATTTTGTATGAGCCTAGTTAAGTGTTCCGGGATTCCCATTCTTTTCAATGTTAGCTATAATTTATTATGATCCACACAGTCAAATGCCTTTGCACAGTTAATATAACACAAATAGACATTCTTCTGCTATCTCTGCTTTCAGTCAGTGTCTGTCTGACATCAACAATAATTCCTGTGGTGCCATAGTCTCTTCTAAACCCTGCTTGAACTTCTGGCAGTTCTCTCTCAATGTCCTCTTCTAGCCATTTATGGATGATCTTCAGTAGTATTTTACTCACAAGTGATAGTAATAATATTCTTCGATAATGTCCACATTCTGTTGGGTCATTTTTCTTGAGAATGGGAACAAATATGGATCTTTTCCAGTCAGTTGGCCAAATAGGTGTTCTCCAAATTTCCTGGCTAACCAAAGACTGGTTAGCAGTTAGTAAATACCAGCTAGTGGGGAAGGCAATGAACTCCAGGGAAAATAAAGGTTAAAAAGCAGGAAGGAGACGGAAGAGTGAGTGGGTTGTTTGGATTGTGGCCTGTGGCCTGAATAAGAGATGGAGGGGAAACCAAATCATAAAGGGCTTATTATTCCAGGTAAAGAGTAGAAACTGTACCCTTAGACCATTGACAGACTTTTAAAAAGGAAGTAAGAAGGTCAAATTTTTGTGTTTGTTGTTGCAGTTGTTTTAAATTTGGAGATAATGTAAAGAATGGATTGGAAAAGGACAAACCACTTAGAAGGTTATTGGAGCCATCTGGACTGGAAGGAGAAACCTGAAGGAAGTCTCGCTTTCATTGCCATCAAGTTGTCATTGACTCATAGCTGACTCTCTGTCAGATTTTGGAGGCTGTAAATCATACAGAAGGGAATCGTCCATCTTTCTCCCACAGAGCAGCTGTTGGATTAAAGCTGTCAGAGAAGGGAGGCCATTGAATCGGCAGTGTGATCTATGGACTAGGCCATTGGAGCTCCCTTGAAGTCAGTCAGAGGTGGTGAAATAGGTCAGGACTTATTTGCAGAATAGAGAGGGCTTGATGGAAGGAATGAATTGCTGTTGTTAAATACTGTCAAATTGAGTACAGCTCATAATAACCCTATGAACAGCCACCTTGAACTCTGCCCCGTTCTGTCTCATCCTCACCATCTCTGACACACTCGACCCATTGCTGGAGTCAGGGTGTCAATTCATCTGCCGTAGTTCTTTCTCTCATTTTCTGATTCTCCCTCTTTTCAAGCACAGTGGACAGGAGGTGTAAAATACATACCTCCAGGTAGGGGAGGAGGCAGAGGCTCTCCAGTTACAACTATAAAGCCTGGGCAGATTTTGTTCCATTTATTGAAAGAGTGCTTATGGAAGAAAGAACAGATTGAGGTCATCCAGGGAAGTCATTATATAACTCATATTTCTATACAGCTTGAGCCAAATATGTCACAATGCCAGGCTGCACGTCCCTTACTGAGAGAAACTGCTCTGCCAATTGCCATGCTGGGAAGGAGATGGTACGGTCGTCAGATTTCATCCTCCTGATTCCTGCCTCACCCGGTCAGATCAGGAGCAAATACCAACAGAGTAGTCAACCTGTCAATTGGACAGTGACCTATGACAAAGCACCTGTGATCTGATATACACACGCCACACAAAGAGCTGGGCAAGGTTGCCTTTCCTGTTGCTGTTTGTTGTTGTTGTGTGCCATCAAGTTGTATGTGACTCATATCAATCCTATGTACAATAGCTCTGAAGCCTGCCCTGTCCTGAGCCAGTCTCACTGACTCCAACACACCTACCCTCATTGCCCCGATTACTGAACCATCTCATCCAGAGTCTTCCTCTCCTGTGCTGTCTCTCCACCCTTCTGAGCATGACGTCCTTCTACAAAGACCAGTCCCTCCTGGCCACATGCTCAAAGTATGTGAGACAGAGCATCAAAATCCTAGCCTCCAAGGAGAAACTTGGTTTCACCCTCTGCAAGATGGACTTATTTGTTTGTATTGTTAATATGTAATTGAGGAGTTAAATCATTAAATAGTAGGAACAGAATTTTTTAAAAAAGGCAATA
>NW_006399754.1:11263557-11269436 GCF_000299155.1 Elephantulus edwardii | reverse complement strand
TGTCCAACTCTCTGATGCATAACAAATGATTGCAAAGACCATGGCCTGTATTAGATGCACTTTAGTCTCCAGAGAGACATCTTTGCTCTTCAGTACTTTGGAGAGGTCCCTACACAACTAATTTAATAGACTTTTAATTTTTAATAGAATAATAAGCATTCATGAAACCAGCACCCAAAGACCTGACCAAATAATCACTGTTTTCCTTTACTACATACAAACCATGTCCTTTTTCCTGCCTGAGGGAAATCTCATCGTGAACCCCATTGCTATTCAGGCATTATTAGTGGTTTGTTGTGTGGTTTTTTTTGTCTTCTATTTAAGAAGTCATTTGCTCACCAGTATGGAGTTGCAATCCAGGTTGGGAAGTCTGTGTGGAGCAGGTGGATTCTACAGAGGTTTGTTTTCTGGTTCTGGTGAGGATTAGGGTGGTATGTTTACTCAACCATAGGACATGAGTTTATTTTATTGGCCTCCTATTTAAAAAAGCTTTGGGGCCTTCGGGCCTGCAGCCCTCGGGCCTGGTTTTAATTCTTTTAGGTCAAACATTCTTCTGAGTGGTATAGCAGTGGTCTGTTCATTTGCTGTATGGATGGCTTGTGATGCTAAACACTGTGACACTGAAGTGTCAAATATGATAATGGTCACCCATGGGTGGACAGTGTCTGGTGGAGCTCCCCAATTAAAACAAGCTTGGAAGCAGGAGTGGGTGGCATCCACTTCTGAAATAGCTTCCTTCTGGAAAACCTATGAACTTGGAGAAACTATGAAATTTATACAAGTATTCAGGTCTTTTGGTACTGAATGTACCATGGACTGCCAGGAAAACAAACAGATTCATCTTGGAGAGGATTAAACCAAGCTACTCCTTGGAGGCAAGGATTCTGGGGCTTCGTCTGACATACTTTGGACATGTTGCCAGGAGGGACGGGTCCTTGGAGAGGGACATCATGCTTGGGAGGGTGGAGGGACAGCGCAGGAGGGGAAGACCCTCTTTGAGATGGATTGATTCGGTGACTGGGGTAATTGGGATGGGTGTGTCAGAGGCGGTGCGGTTGGTGCAGGATAGAGCAGGGTTTAGGGCTGTTGTGCATAGGGTCGCTATGAGTTGGAAATGACTCGACGGCACATAACAACAACAATGCGTCTTCTATGATTTGATGGCACTTAACAACAACAACAACACTAACAACAACAGCTTTAACAGCTAATTATTCTTTTGCTTCCTTTTTATAGTATCCTCATGTAGCAAAAAGACATTTTTTTAATTGAGATTTTAATGAAAGTTTATAGAGAACTTGAATTTTCACTCATTCATTGTTGCACATTTTCCTCCCTGCCCACCCCTAACCCAGTTAACTTTTCTCTTGGGGGGAAAAAATCCTTGTAATCACTCTGGAAGGCAGTATGGCGTTTTCTCAAAAAGTTGGAAATAGAAATACCATTTGACCCAGCAATTCCACTACTGGGAATATACCCTAAAGAAACCAGAACTGCCACCCAAGCAGATATATGCACACCCATGTTTGTTGCGGCTTTGTTCACAATAGCAAAGAATTAGAAATGACCCAAGTCCCCATCAACAAACGAATGGATAGAGAAGCTGTTCACACAATGGAATACTACACTGCATTGAAAAACAAGAAACTCATGAATTATTATACAAAATGGGTGACCCTGGAGGACATTATGACGAGTGAAATATCAGAGTCACAGAGGGACAAATGCTGCATAGTGCCACTCTTGTAAAGTGGGCCTGACATTGGAATTTGGGGAAGACTGAGAAGAGAGGGGATAAATAATGTATACTGCATTGAAACAGATAAGAGAGAGAGTTGTTTAAAAGGATATGTTGTTGTTCAGTTTTTAGTAAGTGTCGTAGAGTCATAGATGACTCATAGCGACCCTATAAACGAAAGACCTGAGCACTGTTCATAGAGTTTCTGGAGGCAAGCCATTTCAGAAGTGAACGCCACTCCTGCTTCAAGCTTGTTTTAATCAAGAAGCTAGGGAGTGTATAACAATGAAAGATTTTTTCTTTTACTTTTCAAAGAGAAGAGAAAATGGGGGGGGGGGCAGGGAGAAAATTGTAACAGTGAATGAATGGAAATCCAAAGTCTCTGTAAACTTGCATTAAAAGTTTTTTTAAAAAAGGGAAAGAAGCAATCTGGGTGGGGGTAGGGAGGAAAATGTGCAACAATGAATGAGTGGAAATCTAAGTTTTCTGTGAACTTTCATTAAAATCACAGTTTAAAAAAATCTTTCATTTTTGTACAGTTCCTCCCCAGTCCACTTTACTATGCAGCTCTTATTCTGGACTATTGTCATGCAGATAATACCTAATCATATATTCTTTTTAAGCAGTTCTATTCCTGATTTGTTTTAATGCAGTGTACATTATTTATCCCTTCTTTTCTTAGTTTTCCCCCACCCCCCATGTCAGGTCTGTTTTGTAACAGTGGCACTTATGGCAGTATTTAACACATTTATTTTAAAAAAGTATTTGCTTTAAATTTTATATTAGCAGCAGTACTTGTTAGGTGATGAGTCTACTTCTCCTAACAGCAACAATTTGAACATTGGATCCCAATCTTGTGCTATCCTATACCATTCTTATCATCTTTGATGGCTGGTCTGATGGTAATGGGTTATCAGAAACTATTAACATTAGTGAAACTAAAGTTGGTATACAACCCTCCCAGCGCTGAATTTGACTGGCTTATTGTCTTTGATATGTTTGAACCTATTGATGCCGTCATTGTGTCAGTTGGTCTCACTGAAAGTCATCCTCTCTGTTAACCTTCCAGCCCCTCCTAAGAACATGCACAAAATATGTGAGGCAAAGCTTCACCATCCTTCCTCTACAGAGCACCCTGGTTGCCGTTTCTGTAAGACATACTTGATTGTTCACTAGTAGCTGAAAAAATTATTTGGGACTTGTTTTTCACTTAAAGAGACCTGGGAGTACAAGAAAAAGCTCTGGTGGTGTAGTATACACATTTCAGGCTGCAGATCACAAAGGCAACAGTTTGACTCTACCAGCTACTCTGTGGCAGAAACATGGACAATCTCTCTCCATAAAAATCTGCAGCCTCAGAAGCCCGGAGGAAGGCTGTTAGGATTCAGAATTGACTCCACCTCTTTAAAGGACAAAAGAGCAAGGATGCACTTTCAGGGGTAAAGTATGTCTGACCCAAGTTGTATTATTTTGAATTGCATCAAGAAAGTTGTGAGCAGTGCAACAATGAATGAATAAAAATCCAAAATCTCTGAAAATGTTCATTAAAATTAATAAAATAAAATTAAAAAAAAAGAAAGTTGTGAGCCAGAACTGTATTCTGTCTCTATACTTACTATATCTGCATGCAGAGAAAATCATTTGAGAAACTGGCCTTTATGATGAAAAATGTGGCGTGAGTATCAGGGGAGGACTCATCAACACTGTGCAGCATACAGATGACATGGTCTTGCTTGCTGAAAACATGGAGGACGTGAGGTGCTTGCTGCAGAAAATCTACAAGAAATACAGCCTTCAATATGGAGTATATCTTATCATTAAGAAAACAAAAATCCTCACCATTGGGCCAATAAGCAACATCATGGTTGATGGAGAGAAAATTGAAGTTGTTAACAATCACATCTTGCTTGGGTCCACAATCAACCCCCTTGGCACCAGCAGAAAAGAACTCTAAAGAGGTATTACACTGGGAAGTTTGCTATAAAGGACTTTCCACAATGTTGAGTAATTACAATAGTTAAAAGACTACATACAGTGCATCTGATTCAAGTAATGGTCCTTTCAAGGATTTGTTATGCATCTGAAAGATGGGAAATAAATAAGAATAACAAGAAAAATTGATAGCTTTGAGTTTTGGTGTTGAAGAAGGGTACTGGATATACGTTGGACTGTGAAAAGAAGAAAGAAATATGTCTTTGAGAAAGAGCAGCCATTTTTATAAGTGCTGCTTATGAGCACAGGATATTCTGTAGAGACAAAGATAGTGAAATTCTGTGTCAGACACATACTTTGGACATGTTGTTGGGAGAGGAAAATGATATGCTTGGAAAGGTGAAGGGTCGACAAAAGAAAGGAAGACCCTCAATGAGATGGATTAACCCAGTGACTGCAGCACAGGGCTTGAGCATATCAGGCTTGGTGCAGGATAGGGTAAGTTTGAGGTCCATCATTCATAGCGTCAGCATGAATCGTGGACTCAACAGCATGTAACAACAACATATGCACATGACAGGTGGACTATGAATAAGGAATATGACAGAAGATGCCTCCAAATTGCATTGGAAAGAATGTTGAATAGACCATGAATTTTCAAGAGAAGAAATAAATCTGAAGAAGTATAGACAGAGTGTTCCTTGGAAGTACTAAATAACAACACTGCCTCTGAACTGATTCGGACCCATGGTGCTCTCCCATTGGGTTCCTGAGCTTGTAAATCTTACATGCTTTGTGCATGTTATCAGAAAAGGCCAGTCCCTGAAGAGAGACATGAGGCATGGAAAAGAAGAGGATAGGATTAGTGAAATGAAGAAAATCTTCAACAGGATAAATCAATAGGATGGCTTCAACAATGGGCTCAGCAGGGCTTATAAGAATGGCAAGACCAACGTTTCATTCCATTGTACAAAGGGTTGCTATCAATTGGGTAAGAATAATATTGGATAGGTTTTCATCTATATATGAGAGCTGCAAAAGGACTAAGGACAATAGAAGAAGAATCGATACCTTAGAGTTGTGCTTTGAGTCGTGGAGAAGAGTACTGAACATACCATGGACTGCCAAGAGAACAAACAGGTCTGTCCTGAAGAGTATGAAGCTGAGTTGCTCCTTGAAGGCAAGGATTTTAAAACTCCATCTGATAATGCTTTGAGCATGTTGCCAAGAGGAACCAGCCCTTGGGGAAGGACATCATGCTTGGAAGGGTGGAGGGTCAGCAAAAGGGAAGAAGATTGTGGATGAGATAGATTGACACAGTGACTGTGGCAATGGGTTCAGGTATCAGAGATGGTGAGACTGGCTCAGGACAGGGCAGGGTTCAGAGCCGTCGTTCATAGGGTCACTATGAGTAGTAGCTGACTCGATGGTATATAACAACAACAACAACAATTAAATATTCCTTCATGTGTTGCCCACATGTGTTTCCTTTTATGAAAAATTCCTGTTTGTATGATTTGCTCATTTTAAAAATTAAGTTGTTCCTATTTTCTTACTGATTTTTAAAAAGAAGCTTTATATATCATACTTAGGAGGGTGGAGGGACAGCACAGGAGAGGAAGACCCTCAATGAGATGGATTGATTCAGCGACTGGGGTAATGAGGGTAGGTGTATCAGAGACAATAAGATTAGTACAGGATAGCACAGGGTTTAGGGATGTTGTACATAGGGTTGCTATGAGTTACAAGTGACTCAATGGCACATAACAACAACAACAATAACAATCCTTTAAGGGAGTACTGCTGGCTCAGTGGTAAGGAGTTGCTCTATAACCCAAAGCCGTGTGGTTTAAATCTACTAGATGCTTCTTGAAAGAAGGGGGCAATCTCCTCATGCAATTTACTGTCTCTGAAAACCTGGTGGAGGATCAGCTGAGTCAGTTCCAATGCAGCACCACGTGACAACAATCCTTTATGATTGCTTGTATGGCAGACACCTTTTATCCTTTGTACTTTGTCTTTTTATTCCTTTGCAGTGACATGTTAATTCTCTGGTATTTGCATTTTAATCATGTAACTGTGTCTATTCATGAAATGATTTCTAAAAACACATTGCATGATCCTGAAAAGCTATTCTAAGTTTCATGGAGAGGGTTAAACCGGGTGGCTCCTTGGAGGCAAGGATTCTGAGGCTCCGTCTAACTTACTT
>NW_006399754.1:11256142-11263457 GCF_000299155.1 Elephantulus edwardii | reverse complement strand
AAAAAGGCAATATGAAATGTTTGGATAGAGTTGGGTCTATGGGACTAAGATGGAGCCTCAAGAAACCTAGACATTGAATGAGGAAAAGTGTGAAGGAGAGAATTAAAGAGAGGACAGAGGTGAGGAAAGTTATGTGAATGAGAAAGAAAAGAGAATGAGACTGCTTGATCTCTGGCTCGCTGCTGTCCTAAGAAACCCTCTTTAGCACACAAGAGAATCCCTCTCGTAGTTACCGAGCACTGTTGCAAACTAAAAGGACAGAGGTTCAAGTGCATCCAAAGGTGCTTTGAAAGAAATGCCTGGTGATCTACTTTCAAAATACCAGGTACTGGAAAATCCTCATGGACCAGAGTTCAAGTCTGCTGCGCAAATAGTTTGGCATGAGTCAAAGTCAATTTAACAGCAGCTGTTGTACTTGAAACTGCTTGGGGAGATTGTCTTTGTTGCTTGTGAAAGACAAACTAATCAGATTGACAAGGCTTTTGTCCTAACCCTGCTCATTTGGAACCTTACAAAATAACCTATCATCTGTTAAAGGCTCTTCAAGGCTAGGAATTAGGTTTTATTTACCACCAGTTGCTATTTGTTGCTATTATGAGCCATCAAGTTGCCTGTGATTCATAGCGACCCTATGTACTTTGCCCTATCTTGAGCCAATCTCACCATCTCTGACACACTCTCCCCCTAACCCACATCATTGTGTCAATCCATCTCATCCAGGGTCGTCTTCTCCTGAGCTGTCTGTCCACCCTTCCAAGCATGATGACCTTCTTCAAGGACCGATCTCTCCTGGCCACGTACCCAACGTAAGTGAGGCCGGGCTTCAAAATCCTAGCCTACAAGTAGAGACTTGATTTCACCATCTCCAAGACAGACTTATTTGTTTTCTTGGCAGTCCATGGTATGTTCAAGACTCTTCTCCAGCACCACAACTCAAAGACATCTATTCTTCTTCTGTCATCCTTTGTCATTGTCCAACTCTCTGAAGCATAACAAGTAATTGAGAAGACCATGGCCTGAATTAGGCTCACCTTTGTATCTAGACTGACATCGTTGCTCTTCAGCACTCTGGAGAGGTGTATGACAGCAGATTTTTCCAGTGCAATTTTTCTTTTGATTTCCTGACTGCTGGTACAAAGACTGTTGACTGTGGAGCAAAGTAAACTAAAGCTGTAAACTATCTCAATCTCTTCAGCAGCTATCATAATGCTGCCAATTGCCCCAGTGCTGAGAATCTTTGTCTTCTTGATATTGAGCTTCAAACCACATTGAAGACTACAGTCCTTGACTTTTTGCAACAAGTGTGTCAGGTCTTCTTCAGTTTCAGCATGCAAGGTTGTGTCACCTGAATATCATAGGTTGTTAATGAGTCTTCCTCCAGGCTTGACGCCACACGCTTGCTCATAAAGCCCTGCTTCCTGAATGATCTATTCTGCATACAGATTGAAAACATACAGGACAGGATGGATCCTTGACATATTCCTTTCCTGATTTTGAACCATGCAGTGTTTCCTTGCTCTGTTCTGAGGACTTGTTCTTGGTCCAAGTCTAGGTTTCATATAAGCACAATCAAGTGTTCTGAAATTCCCATTTTCCTCAAGGTTAGCCACAATTTATTGTGATTCACACAGTCAAATGTCTTTGCATAGTCAATGAAACACAGATAGATATCGCTCTGGTACTCTCTGTTTTCTGCCAAGCTCTATCTGACATTGGCAATAATGTCCTTAGTTCCATGACCTCTTCTAAACAGAGTTTTAAAATCCTTGCCTCCAAGGAGTAGCTGGATTTCACCCTCTCCAAGACAGACAAGTTTGTGCCCTTATGTTCAATACTCTTCTCCAGCATTACTACTCAAAGGCATCAATTCTTTTGCCATTGTTAGTCACTGTCCAGCTCTCTGATGCATAGCAAGTTATTGTGGAGACCATGGCCTGGATCGAGTGCACCTTAGTCTCTAGACTGATAGCTGTGCTCTTTAGCATTTTAGAGAAGTCCCTAACAGCATATTTCCCTAATGCAGTTCTTCTCTTTATTTCCTAACTGCTGATCCAAGAGCACTGATTGTGGAATTAAGCAAGATAAATTGTTAACAACCTCAACCTCTCCTCCATCTAACATGATGCTGCCAATTGGCCCAGTTGTGAGAATCTTTGTCATCTTGATATTGAGTTTCAATCCACACTGAATAATATAGTCCTTGACATTCTGCAGAAAAGCCTCAGATCTTCCTCAGTTTCAGCAAGCAAGGTTGTGTCATCTTCATAACATAGGTTGTTGATGAGTCTTCCTCCAATACTGATGCCACATTCTTCTTCATAAATATTAGTGGAACCTCAGAGACAGTCAATAAATGCATGGAAGGATGAATGGGTAAGAGCACAATGTAACATTACTAATCTGACTTTATGAATGAGGAAACTCAGGCTCAGAGAGATTCTTTAACTTGCCCAAAATCCCACAGCTAGGAGTACATGGTCTGCCAAAAGAACAAACAGATATGTCTTATGAAAAGTACAGCCAGAGATCTCCTTGTAGGCAAAGACGATAACGCTGCATCTCTCATACTTTGGATATGTTGCCAGGAGAGGCTATTTCTTGGAAAGAAACATCATGTTTGGGAAGATGGAGTGTCAGTAAAAGAGAGGAAGACTGTCAATGAGATGGATTGACACAGTGACTGTAACAATGGGCTCAAGTGTGTCTGAGAAGAAGAGGATGGCACAGGACAGCACAGGTCTCTTGTTCATGGTCTCACAATGAGTCGTTCTGAACTCGACAGCACCCAACAACAATAGCATCAAAGTTGTAGGCGAGATATCTGAGTAAGATGATGGACTAGACAGAAGGCAGTCTAGACCTTCTTTAAACTAGACACCAGAAAACAAAAATAACAGATGTGGATGGTAATATTGGATGTGGTACTTTAAAAGAAAAAAATAGAAAAATAGAGATGAAACACTAATTGAAGGAAGGAATGGAATGAAAACATTGAATAAAGAGACAGACTGGCAAAGACATCTTCCATAGCCAAGCACATGACCTTATGCTCCCTTGAAGCCAACAGAGACTCATTTCACACTGGGGCCCTTGCCTCAGACCAGAAGAGGGGCTACCAGAGGCCTGGCAATTGCAAGAGGTTAATCAAATAGTTAATTAATTAACTATATTAATCCATTGTTATTTATAAATTGTGCAAATGATTGATAAACCAGTGATTTGAAAACTTGCACTCAAAGAAAAAGAATAAAAGAAAACACACAAAAACTCCACCAAGAAAACAAAAAGAAAGCTGTAGCCAAACCCAGAAGTACTACAACCAGTAAATACAAAGTGTTTAGTAATGAAATACAGAATTACTCTTCTCAGCAATTGCAATAAAATTACAGTACTGTTTTCAAATGGTCACAAGCAACAAGGTCATGAATGCTAGTTCCTGTCCCAGGTCCACTTGCATGTTGGGCTACTAACCAAAAGATCAGTGGTTCAAATTCACTGGACACTCCTTGGGAGAAAGATGGGTAGGCTCTTCTCATAAAGATGCCTAATTCTCAGAAACCTGATGGAGGGGCATTATGATTTCAAGTGGATTCAAGAGCAGTGGGTTTGCCTTTTTAAATCCCAGGTCCATGAGGATATTAACTGTATAACTTGGGCAGATTATTTAAAATGCATCATCCTGTGGACTGGTTATTTAAAATGGCTTTCCTAATCTATCAGTTTTGACTGGTGATGTGCTAACAATATGAATCAGTTGACAGATACTTTTGGGTGGAAACATGCAAACAGGGTGTGTAAACTGGTAACAAGGGGATTGAACCGTCTTTCAATCCTGCCAGGCTTAAATGGAAAAGATTCAGAAGCAGAAAATAGAAATCTTGCTACTGGCAAGAAAGAAAGAAGCAGAGACTAGAGCATTTTTTCTTTGGAGCCAGAAAGTTTCCTTTAGGAGATGGAGACTGAGCAAGATTGAGCACAGCGGTAGCGGGAGCCGAGGAGAACAAGGGATCAACAGGAAACAGGGCTGAGTAGAGAATGCCGCACCATGGAGCCGGAACCAAAGCAGGGGCCTTCACGCGAGCTTCACCGATAGTAGCAGCAGTCAAGAAATCAAAATATGTGTTTCAATTTTTCAGGGAAAATTTGCTATCAAGGACCTCTCCAAAGTGTTAAAGAGCAATGGCGTCAAGTTAAAGATCCAAACCATGTTATTTTCAATTGCTTCCTAGACATCTGAATGTTGGTCAATGAACAAGAATGACAGAAGAACTGATGTCTTTGAATTGTGGCGTTAGACGAAGTTCTGCATGTCCTGTGGACTGTCCAAAGAACAAACAAGTCTGTCTGCCTTGGAGGAAGTTTAACCAGGGTGTTCCTTAGAGGAAAGGAAGGTGAAACTCCATCTCATGTTGTCAGGAGGGGCTAGTTTTTAGAAAAATACGTCATGCAGGGAATGGTGGAGGGTCAGAAAAAGAGAGGTAGCCCTCAATGAGATGGACTGATACAGTGACCGTGATGACACAGTGATAATGATGGACTTGGTGTCAGAGACCTTGAGGATGGTTCGGGACAGGACAAGGTTCAGAAATGTTGTTCATATGGTCACGGTGAGTCATGGCCCAGCTGATGGCACCTAACTAGTTACAGTGGGTGCTCTAGTGGTGCAGTCCACTGAGATGTGCCGCTAAGCGAAAGGTGGGGTCTCTCTGGAGATTCACCAGCCGCTTTACAGGAGAGGGGCGAGCAATTCCCTCCTGGGTGACGCACTGCCTCTGACAAGCCACTGGAGGGTCAGCTGTGAGTCAATACCAACACGAGGGTGCATGACAGCAACAAAGTGATATTGAGGATCTTGTCATGTGCACAGGCAGCAATTTTTAAGTTCTTTTAGTCAATAAATAAGAAATAGTGTATTCTTTTGTGGGTGAGAGAATAAACAGGAATGAAAATAAAGCCATGCTTTAAATCCACATCATAGGGCTATCTGCATGCAGGTTACCTGGGAGCTTCCACCCCGGGAGTTTTATTCAGATCACCCATCACCTTCCCTTGGCCAAGTCATCTGGGGACAGTGTCCAGCTTGTACTGTTTTGACTTGGATTTTCTAGCCGTCAGCACCGGACATCTTAGATCCTAGGAACTGCTTCGGTTTCAAGCAAATCAGGATGTTGTGTCACATTGCCTGGGAATTCAAGTTGGTGGATATAATTCTAGACAGGAAAACTAACACAGAAACAATTTTCTCTATTTAAAAGAAATTGAGATATTGGGTGGAAGAACTGATGAGGGAGGCATTTTTGTTAAGATGGGCCTGTTTCCGGGAAGTGAGTCACTGTAACCACTCTCTCACCACTGGTTCGTGCAAGGCCTGTTTGTATTTAGAACCCACCGCACTGCTGGCAGATAGATTCCTATTCATAGAGACCCTGTAAGCAGAGTGAAATTACCCCATAGGGTTTGAGGGCTGTAAATCTTTGTGAAAGCAGACTGAGACATTTTCCTCCTGCTGGTATTTTAGTTCACAGCAGGCTACTTTAACTTTTGTATCACCTGGCTATTTTATTTAGAACTAAACCAAATAATTCATTGTCTTTGAATAGATTCAGACCCATGGTGCTCCCCCATTGCACTCCTGGCCTTGTAAATCTTCATTGGCAAAAATTGCCTTGTTTTTTCTCCCTCAGAGCCACTGATGGGTCTAAACTGCCGACTACTCAGTTAGCGGCCCAATGCCTAACCCACTGTGCCACCAGGCTCCTTTTATTTACTACACCGGTCTTTATACTTGGCTATACAGTCAACACTCTTGGCACCAGTAGCCAGGAAATTAAAAGGCGCATTGCCATGGGAAAGTCTGATATTAGGGACCTCTCCAAAGTACTGAAGAGGAATGGTGTCTCTCTGGAGACTAAGGTGCATCTGATATAGGCCATGATCTTCACAATAACTTGTTATACATCAGAGAATTGGACAATGACCAAGGAGGATAGAAGGAGAATTGATGTCTTTGAGCTGTGGTGCTGGAGAAGAGTATTGAGAATATCATGGACTGCTAGGAAAACAAACAGATTAGTCCTGGAAAGGGTTAAACTGGGTGGCTCCTTAGAGGCAAGGATTCTGAGGCTCCGTCTAACATACTTTGGACATGTTGTGAGGAGAGATCGGTCCTTGGAGAGGGACATCATGCTTGGTAGGGTGGAGGGACGGCGCAGGAGGGGAAGGCCTTCTATGAGGTGGATTGATTCAGTGACTGGGATAATCGGGATGGGAGTGTCAGAGACAGTGCGATTGGCACAGGACAGAGCAGAGTTTAGGGCTGTTGTACATAGGGTCACTATGAGTCGCAAGCGACTCGACAGCACATAACACCACCACCACCACATTGGAATCACCTATGTGAGTTTAAAACATCACCAAAACCTTTGCATATCTCAGTTCTAACCCTAGAGATTTTTATATTCTTATTCTGGATTATGGATCAAAGTATGGGTATTTGAATACATTTCCATAGATTTTTTAAAAAATTTGTGAACAATCACTTATATACATTATGTATGATTGGCACAAAACAGAGCAGGGTTTAGGGCTGTTGTACACAGGGTCGCTATGAGTCGCAAGGGACTCGACGGCACATAATAACAGCAACATATTCCCTTCATGTATATTGTGGTTTTTATACAATCATTCAAATATATTTTCTTTTATGTAATTAATTCCTATTGATCGTTGCCTATTTCTCATCCCATCTCTTCATGTCCCCATTGTACCTTTTCTATTCATTCATCCTGCCGTCCACCCCCTAACCTCTGCTATCTTAGGGATTTCCCTGTTCCTCTTTTTTTCCCCTTCCAGCTCTTCCCTTTCCCCCTTTGAACATTTATACACATTTTCAGAGAATCTGACGTGAAGGCATAAGTGGCAGGAAGCTGTGCTGCAATCCCAAAGGCACACAGTTCTAATCCACCAGCTACTCCTCAGGAGAGAGATGGGCAATCTTCTCCTGTGTGGTTAACTGCCTCTAAAAACCTACCACGGGGTCTGCTATGAGTCTGTTCTGACTCTATGGTTGTTGTTGTTATTATGTGCCATCGAGTCGCTTGAGACTCATAGCGACCCTATGTACAACAGCCCTAAACCCTACTCTATCCTGTGCCAATCGTACTGTCTCTGACACATCCATCCCGATTACCCCAGTCACCGAATCAATCCACCTCATAGAGGGCCTTCCCCTCCTGCATTGTCCCTCCACCCTCCCAAGCATGATGTCCCTCTCCAAGAACCGGTCCCTCCTTACAACATGTCCAAAGTGTGAAAG
>NW_006399754.1:11243005-11250027 GCF_000299155.1 Elephantulus edwardii | reverse complement strand
GGATTGATTCAGTGACTGAGATAATTGGGATGGGAGTGTCAGAGACAGTGCGATCGGCACAGGACAGAGCGGAGTTTAGGGCTGTTGTACATAGGGTCACTATGAGTCGCAGGCGACTCGACGGCACATACCAACAACAACAAGTTTCATGGAGAATACAAGTATGTAAATATAACTGCAAATAATGGTATTATTTTTTGTCATCAGCAGTTCACTCAGTGAGTGTTGACACTTTGGTTCTGAGTGGGAAAAAAAATATAACTGCAGAACAACAGACAAGAAAGATGGAACCGTAAAGGAAGAAAACTTTAAAAGGATGAGCCATGAGTACCTTCTGGAGAAGGAGAAAATGGAATTCAACGCTGGTTTTTATTGGATGCTGTTCTGTGACCAGATAGTCTCTGATCAAAGGGCTTACACATAGGACTTGGTATGTAGTAGACTGGAGGCCCTGGGTGTAATAAACAGTAATGTTCTCCGCTATAAATTGGAAGGTTAGGAGTTGGAACTCACCTAGAGATCAACTTTGGAATAATCAGCCATTGAAGATCCTACGGAGCACGTCTCTATTCCGATTACACATGGATCACCTGGACTCAGATTTGACTAGACTGCAACCGTGCTGTAGGGTTATGTGATAACTTTTGTAAGACACCTCCCTATCTCATACTAAACCAAAAGGTATTTGACTTGAAGAAAGTGCAACCAGGGTGCTCCTTAGAGGCAAGGATGGTGAAACTTTGTCTCATTCTTTTGGCATGTTGTCAGGAAGAGCCACTTCTTAGCAAAAGACATCACTCTGGGAAAGGTGGGGGTCAGAGAAAAGAGCAGAGGACCCTTGACGGAGATTAATTGACCCAGTGACTGCAACAGTGGGCCTCAGCATGCTGGAGATCACGAGGACAGGGCACGATTGTGATCTGTCACTCACTACGAATTGCAGTTGACTCAATGGCACATGACAGTAACTACAGCATCCCAAACTAAATGACGAATAACTGTTAGCCATAAAATAAATGCAAAAGGTTTCAAGAAATTTCCATAAAAGTCATTAATTGTTTGTAGAACAAGTAGAGAGTACGAACTGTCAGATAGATCTATTTCCCTTTATTCGCAAGATATTTTTTTTTCTGTTGATTTTTCTTTCTTTAAATCAGGCTTAGAATTTTGATCTTTCAACTGCTTGTCACCAGCAGTGTTGTTCATATCTGTAAATCATGCCCAATCTGTGTATATTCTGTGTGACACCAAAGAAGCAAATATGTTCACTTGTTGTTTTTTTAAAGTCTACAATGTTCAAAATATCATTAATACTATCTGCAGTGGTTTCTAGAACCAAGCCCCAGTTGCCATATCAGTATTTAATAAAAGAAAGTTGGAGACTGACGCTGAATGCAAATGATCTTAAGTGCCACTAAAACCAATAGCTTGTTATTATCATTATACTTCATATAATTTCACAATTATCCTGTACAATGAGTGGATGCATATAATAATATGTGAATGTAATAGTAATTGTTTTTAATATACTGATGTTGAAATACATTTTGATCACATCTCATTAAAGCCCACAGTCCTCCTGCACAACAATCAGAATATATATAAAGAGATAAGGAAGTTTCCAAAGCATTCAGTTATCTCTCAAATCCAACCCAACCCAATGGTCTAGAGCTGATTCCAAATAAGGCTGATCCCGTAAGGCATAGGACATAAGGAGTTACTCTGCCAACCCTAAGGTCATGCTTCTTGGGCAGTTTGAATCCAACAGCCCTTCTGTGGGAGAAAGATGGACAATCTCCTCCCTTTCACTTTGCAGCCTCGGTAAACCAATGGAGGGCCAATTATAAGTTGATATAAGATGACAATGAGTTTGGGTTTTTCAAAGAGAGAGTAGAACTTCCCCACAGAGTATACAGGCTGTAAATTTTTATGGAAATAGACTGCCTCATCTTTCTTCATCAGAGTGGCTGGTGGGTTTGAACTATTGACTTTGAAGTCAGAGAGCAAGCATTTTAATCACTAAGCCTCCAGGGCTCCTTCATGCCTCTCAAGATAGACTCCACCACTGGGACTCAGATATCAAAAGCTCATCTGAGGTAGTAATTAAAATTTTCTTCTCAATTATATCTATTATAGTTATATTATTTCCACGCAGCCTTGGGGTCTTCACATTTTGTTGCTATGTACCGTCAAGTCGCCTGCAACTCATAGAGACCCTACACACAATAGCTCTGAACCCTGCCCTGTCCTGAGCCAGTCTCACTGACCCCAACACACTTACTCCCATTGCCACAGGCACTATATTAATTCATCTCATCTAGGGTCTTCCTCTTCTGCACTATCCCTCCACCCTTCCAAGCATGATGTCCTTCTCCAAGGACTGATCCTTCCTGGACACATGCCCAAAGTATGTGAGACAGAGCTTCAAAATCTTAGCCTCTAAGGAGAAACTTGGTTTTACCCTCTCTAAGACAGACCTATTTGCTTTCTTGGCAGTCCATGGTATGTTCAATATTCTTCTCCAGCACAACAATTCAAGGTGTCAATTTCCCACCGCCCTCCCACCCCCATCATTTTTAGTCATTATCCAGTTCTCTGATGCATAGCAAGTAATTGCAAAGACCATGGCCTGGATCAGGTGCACCTTAGTCTCTAGACCAACATCATTGCTTCTCACTACTCTGAAAAGTTCCCTAACAGCAGATTCACTTAATGCAGTTCACCTTTTGATTTCCTGACTGCTAATGCCAAAAGTGCTATTTTTCCAGTAAACCAACACAAGAGAAATCTGTCATTGTTTTCAAGAGAAAATTGCTGACTTGAATCAGTTCCATAGATGGTGCTAACTGTTTGCATTTAGCTGTCAAACCCATAGTTTGCAGCTGGAATCCACACAGAACTACAGAAGAAATGGCCTAAAAGTTTGTTTCTATGAAGATCATAGTGGCCTAGTGGGTAAAGAGTTGAGCTACCAACCCAAAGGCACCCAATTGGAACCCATCAGCCACTCTGAGTGAGAAACACGGGCAATCTCACCTTGTGGGATTTACAGCCTCTGAAAATTCACTGGAGGGTTTCCTATGAATAGTTTCAACTCGACAGCACATAATTACAAGAGGATCATAGCTAAGAAAGTCCTATGGGACAGTTCTACTCTGTACTCAATGGTGCCACTACTGGTCAGAATTAATTTGAAGGCATTACAAACAACACATGAATTCATCGGATGATACAAGCCCTGGAACACCAAACCTTTCCTTTGGAAATTATTTATTTAGCAAACTTTATAAAATTTTGCAGTAAGTGTAAATCTGTTGTTGTTGTTATGTGCCATTGAGTCAGAATTGACTCATAGCTGAATCTCCAGTGGGTTTTCAGAAGCAGTGAGTTGTACAGGAGGAGATTGTCTATCTTTCTCCTGCGGTTTTCATAGCTAAACACCATTGAATTGAGTATAACTCATAGAGACCCTAAATACAACAGTCTGAACCTTGGCCTATCCTGTGCCATCATTATAATTTATGACGCACTTGAGCCTATTGTTGTCAATTCATCTGGTTGAGGGGCTTTGTCTCTTTTGCCAAATCTCCACCTTTCCAGGTATGATGACTTTTTCCAAGGAATAGCTTCTTCTAACAAGATAGCCAAAGTGTATGAGACAAAGCTTAGCTATCTTTGCCTCCAAGGAGCATTCTGGCTGAACTTTCCCCAGGGAAGTGTGGAGCAGAGTTTAAACTGGTTTGCAAAGTAGGGTATCTTCAACCACTGAAGAAGTGAGGATAAGAAAAAAAAGAATTAAACTGGTTAACTTGCCTGCTTATTGTGCCTCTTCACAAAGTGGCATTTCTCACAGCAGAAAAATGTTGATTTATAAATGTTTTTCTCAGGGCTCGGGTGTGGAAGAATGTTGGCAAGGAGCAGAGCCAAAGAGAATCTATGACTAGTAAGCGCAAGGAGAGGCTGGTGTGGCATCTCCACATCACACTAAAGGCAGTCTTAAGGTAGAATATCTTTCCACTTGGGGAAAAACATTCATCATTTAAAAGACCATAATTTTATTCATTACTGGTTATATAATTTATGAGACTTGTTCAAGTCATATGCATAATTAAAATATGTGGTCTCTTGTTTGAAAATTACTAAGAATTTCAAGACATTAATTCTAGAACATTAAACCTAGCCTATGTGCTGTCAACTACAATTCACATCGACTCTATCTGAACTCTACCCCTCTCCTGAGACAACCTCACCATCTCTGGCAAATCCAATCCCATTTCCACAGACACTGTGTCAATCCATTTCATCCAGACCTTTCCTCTTCTGCACTGATCTTCTACCTGTCCAAGCATTATGTCCTTCTCCAAACACTTGAATCTCCCAGTGACATGTCCAAAGTATGTGGGAGTCTCAAAATCCTTGCCTCCAAGGAGCAGTTTGGTTTCTTCCTCTCCAGGACAAAACTGTTTATTCTCTTGGCAGTCCATGATAGGGCCAATACTCTTCTCCAGCACCACAATCAAAGACATCCATTCTTCTGTCATCTTGTAGTCACATGTGCAGCTCTGTGATTCATAGCAAGCACTTTAAAAGACCAGAACCTTGAAGACCAGCTGTCTCTAATTGAGACCTTAATCTCTAAATTGAAATCATTGCTCCTTAGCACCCTGGAGAGATTCGTTTGCAGCAGATTTTTCCCAGTGCAACTCACCTTTTGATTTCTTGACTGCTGGTGCCAAAAGTGTTGATTGTGGTTCCAAACTAGATGATATCTTGCACATGATTAACTCTTTAGATGCTGAATTTTGGAGAGGTCTTGTGTCGGGGAGGCCCTCAGCTTAACATTATCTGGAAATACCGCACCATCATTGAGTATGATTGGGAATGATCTTTACAGAAGACTGGCACTAAGGTTTTCAGACTGATGGTGGAATGAACAGTTGCTCAGAATGAATTCTCCTGACTAATGGGTAGAAGGGAGCTCTGGTGACCTGGTAGTTCTGAATTGAGCCAACCAAAAGGCATGTGATGTGAATCCAATAGTTGCTCCACAGGAGAAGGATGGACAATTTCCTCCCATGTGATTTATTGCTTCTGAAAACCTGTTGGAGGGTCAGCTATGAGTCATACTCTACTTGACAGAACCTAACAACAACAAAGGAATAGAAATGTAACTGTGTATGTATGTATGCACAGTAAACATTAAAACTAAAATAAACAATAAACCCACAGAGCCAGGATTGGTGCTAACATACAAAGCAAAGGAAAAGCTGGTACAAAGGAGAAACGGAGAACTACTTGTGTAAGAAACAATACCGAGGAGAACTGAGCAGCAATTAGACCTGTGTTCTAACAGTGATGGTGACAGTGGCCACAGAGAGGCTGAACTGACACAGCAGAGAAGGCAGATGGGCAAATGCACATCCAGAAACCAAATCCCCACTGTACCTTGAAGAAGCGCAAAGGGGATCAAAGAGGGTGACACAGTCAAAGCAAAATGTGTGGGAGGATGAAAGTCATTTCCCAGAGATGGTGGAGATGCTGTTCTTAAAAAAGACACCCAGAAATCAAAGTGGAGGGGCAATTCCCAGGGTCCTGTCCCTGAAGCTGATACAGTACTGAGAGGCTTTCTTCTACAAAAACAATACAAAACTGCAAATGCCAAACTGGATACAAAACTGATGGGTGACCCTGGAGGACATTATGCTGAGTGAAATATCTCATTCACAAAAGGACAAATACTGCATTGTGTCTCTGTTGTAAAACAGGACTGACATCGGGGTTGGGGGGAAAGAAACTAAGAAAAGAGGGGATAAATAATGTATACTGCATTGAAACAGATGAGGGAGAGAACTGTTTGAAAGGAATATATGATTAGATACCATTTTCATGACAAGATTCCAGAAAAATAAATGTATAGCAAAGTGGACTGTGGACTTGGTGGGGGTGGGGGATTGTATAACAACGAAACAATTTTTTTTTCTTTTCAAAGAGAAAAGTGAACTGGGGGGTAGGGGTGGGCAGGGTAGAAAATGTGCAACAATGTATGAATGGAAATCCAAAATCTCTGTAAACTTTTACTAAAACTTCAATTTTTAAAAAAGAGAATACTAATTTAGCACATGGAAAATTATATAAGTCTCAATTGTATAGCTAATACAATATACTTAACAAAATCCAGAAGAGTAATGATTTCTTTTATTGACTGACTTCCTTATGTATCTGTGGGGAGGTCTACTGACTGCTTCTTATTGCTTTTAGGAGCCACTGAGTTGAGTACAATTCATAGGGACCCTTTGAAAACCTGATCTGAACTCTATCCTATGCCGTGCCATCATCACAATGCTCGAGACCTTTGCTGCAGTCACCATGTCAACCCATTTGGTCAAGGACCTTCCACTCTTTTGTTACCCCTCCACCTTTCCAAACAAGATGTCCCTCACTGAGGTGTAACCTCTCCTAGCCACATGCCCAAACTATGGGAAATGAAGAACACTCTGGCTGCACCTTCTCTAAGACATATCTGTTGGTTCTTTGACGGTCCATGGGATCTTCACCACTCTTCAACAGCACCACAGTTCAAAGGTAGCAATTCTTCTGTCAGTCATTGTCCAGCTCTCAGATGCAGAGCAAGTGACTGAAAAAACCATGGTCTGAATCATGCACACTTTTGTTCCTGAACTGACATTAGAATTCCTCAATAATTTGGAGAGGTCCTTGACTACAGACTTTATCAGTACAATATGTCTCCTGATTTCCTGACTACTGATACCAGAGAAGATGAAGTTGTTGACAGTCTCAATCCTTTCTATCACCATCATGATGCTGCCTACTGGTTTCTTGTTGTTGTTGTGGACCGTCAAGTCAGAACTGACCCACAGCTTACCCTCCAGTGGCCTTTCAGAGGCAGTAAATCTCACAGAAGGAGATGCCTATTCTTCTTCTGTGGTGTAGCTGGCTGGTTGATTTGAACCATGTGCCTTAATTGGTGAAACACAGCTTTTACCACTAGGCCACCAGATCTC
>NW_006399754.1:11226104-11241550 GCF_000299155.1 Elephantulus edwardii | reverse complement strand
AATACTTCAATTGGTATACCATCTATTCCTGGGGCCTTATTTTTTGCTATTTCCTTCAAAGCAGCTTGAACTTCTTCCTTCATCACCATAGGCTCTTGCTTATATATATATATTAGCAAATTTATTATCATTATATGGGTTTATGAAGAGCTTCAGCATATCAGTATTTCATGTTTAAAACTTTTCATTAGATTTTTAAACAACCAAAATATATTAACTTTTAATAAAAATGTATCCTTTGCCCATACTGAGTTTTGGTATGGGTTTTGGTATGGATTGAAAATTTTGTGTAATACGTTCCTTCTTAACGTCAGAATGGGTCTGGGTTCTATTGGCCTAATTATTCTTTTTAAAAGCTTTGTTTCAGATTTCATTAGATTTTATCTGAATTTTCTGGTTTTGCTTTAATGAATACAGAATGCACTATTGCTTAGACTTTGTTGTTGTTGAGTGACATTGAATTTACTCATAGCAAGCTCATGTCCAACAGATATAAACCTGGCCTGACCCTGTGTCATCCACATAACCTCTGCTGTATTTAAGGCCACTGTTACAGTTACTGTGTAAATTCATTATGTTAAGGATCCACCTCTTCTGTGACTCTCCGCCTTTCCAGATGTGATATTCTCTTCCAACGCCTGGTTCTTCATTTAAACTCCTATTTCTAGTGTTTCTTTTATTGAAACATTCCAAAACATTTTCTCAATTGCCGTCAACATAGTGCATCGCGAGCACAGCTTCATCTTGTTTGTGTTAGATGTTAGCTGCTCCTATGCTTTGGGTCCCTGCAAGCATCAGAAAAAAACGTTTGTTGCCTGGTGCTGCACCCTGGTGGTCCCATCATCAGTTCAGTATGGATTTCCTACTCACTGGCTTTGATTTTCATAACTTGACTTGGTAGACTATACAAATGTGAAGTGTCTGTGGCCCCACCAAGGAGATTTAATTACTTACTAATAATGTAAATAAAGTAAGCATCAGAAAGCTGGACAATGACTAGGACAGAAGGAGAATGGGAGCTTTTGAGCTGTGGTGCTGGAGAAGAGTATTGAATATACCATGAACTGCTAGGAGAACAAACAACTTCATCCTGCAGAAAGTGAAGCCAGGCTGCTCCTTGGAGGCAAGGATTCTGAAGCTTTGTCTGACATACTTTGGACATGTTGCAAGGTGGAATCAGTCTTTGGAGAGGGACATCATGCTTAGGAGGGTGGAGACACAGCGTCGGAGAAGAAGACCCTCGATAAGATGGATTGATTCAGTGACTGGGGAAACGGGGATAGGTGTGTTGGAGACAATAAGATTGGCACAGACTAGAGCAGGGTTTAGGGTCATTGTACATAGGGTCACTCAACGTCACATAACAACAAATACCTTTTGAGTGGAATCATGCCCATAGGTATGTAGGGTACTAATGAGGGATCGGTCCTTTTGCCATCCTGCCACGCTTTAACGGAGCCAGCTCAGAGTCAGAAAATGGGAATCTTGAAACTATCAAGAAATAAGCAGAGGGTTTAGCACATTCTTTTTGGGCTGCAGAATCCTGTGCTCTATGGAGATCTGACCAGCAGCACCAACACCAGTATCTGTAACATACCCAGCAGAAGTGACCAAGAAGCAGAGACTGGTGTGAAACAGTAGAGCTAGGAGCCTCCCTTGGAACCAGCACCGAGGGCTTCACCAGTCTCAGCGGAGGAGTGAGGGAGAGGGGATGCCAGATCTGTAGGAGATATGCTGTCAATCCAAAGGCCGCTGGTGATTTAAATTCACCAATGACTGGGAGAAAGAAGGGCAGTCCCTTCCATCCAATTTCCAGCTTCAGAAATTCAATGGAGGATCAGTTATGAGTGACGTGAAAAGAGTTTTCTAACTCTGGCCTGCAGTTAAGACAAAGCCCATGAAAGGCTGGCAGAGGGAGGTCTGCCTAGAAGTTATCCTGAGAAAAAGTTGCCTTGACTGAAGAATTGTATTCTGAGCATTTTCAACTAAAATTGTACCTGATGCTTCCCTAAGAACCCCCATAATCACGAGTACTGTCTGAGGGCTCTGTTTGATCAATGCAACATATTGAGAGCCACAGGAGTGATGGTGGTGTCAGAACATACATTTGGGGGGAGTGTGTGGCATATCAGAGCTCATGGGAATTGGTTTTGTGCTGTAGATGGTGTTGATGGGGATTCTTCTCTTTTGTAAAGTTAATGGAGTTCAGACCTCACTCCAATGCTGGTTGCACTGTTTTTACAACTATGTTCACAATTCACATCCACTGATGTGTACCTTCCAACTAAAGGGAAGTTTGAGGCCTCTGTACTGGACAAGAAAAACCTATCTACACACCAGTTCTACAGGACACATCGCCTTCACTTGGGAAACATTACCACTAAATTTTGGAGACACTGGTCCCAACATAAGAAACTACCAGAAGCCGACATGTTTGGAATCACAGAAGCCAAGGATGCTTCATATATAAGCTATTAGATCAAGGACTGGTCAATGGGAGATAGATGTGAAGGGACTGGGTAGAAGTGGATGGGTATCCTGGTGGATAGTGGAGCAGGGAAATAAGTGGGTAAAGACTGGTATTGCAAAGGCAGGGACAACACTGATACTAATGGTTAACTCCACAATAAGGGATATACCTTTCACTTTCTCTATAAAATGCTAGTCTGTCTGATACTTCTCCAAATCTGAACATTCAGATTACTACAGACTAGGAAGAAGGATTGGCCATCCACTTCTAAAATAGCAGGCCTCTGAAAATCCTATGTACAAGGCTCTACAGTCAACACTCTTGGCACCAGTAGCCAGGAAATTAAAAGGCGCATTGCCATGGGAAAGTCTGCTGTTAGGGACCTCTCCAAAGTACTGAAGAGCAATGGTGTCTCTCTGGAGACTAGGGTGCATCTGATACAGGCCATGGTCTTCACAGTCACTTGTTATGCATGAGAGAGTTGGACAATGACCAAGGAGGACAGAAGGAGAATTGGTGCCTTTGAGCTGTGGTGCTGGAGAAGAGTATTGAGAGTACCATGGACTGCTAGGAAAACAAATAGATCAATCCTGGAGAGGATTTAACCAGGTGTCTCTTTGGAGGCTAGGATTTTGAGGCTCCGTCTAACATACTTTGGACATGTTGTAAGAAGAGACCGGTCCTTGGAGAAGGACATCATGCTTGGTAGGGTGGAGGGACAGCGCAGGAGGGGAAGGCCCTCTATGAGGTGGATTGATTCAGTGACTGGGGTTATCGGGATGGGAGTGTCAGAGACAGTGCGATTGGCACAGAACAGAGCAGAGTTTAGGGCTGTTGTACATAGGGTCACTATGAGTGGCAAGCCACTCGACAGCATATAACAACAACAACAACAACATACTGGACAATTTTCTGTTGTGATCCATAGAGATCCTGTTTTTAGGGCTAAATAAGAAAGTATAAAATAATAATAATGAGTAATAAATTCTTTTTTTCAAGCATAGTACATTCTGGTGGTTTAGTGATAAGGAATTGCACTGTCCACACAAAGGCAAGCAGTTTGAATCCACAGAAGAAAGATGGGCAATTAAAGGGCAATCTCCTCATTTACTGTCTCTGAAAGCCCACTGGAGGGTCAGCTGTGAGTTAGTTCCACCTTGACAGGGTATAACAATAACGTACTGGACAATATTATATTGTATTCCACAGTGATTCTATTTTAGCAGGGTTAAATAATAAAATAAAAATAAAATTTTATTCTAAAATAAATTCCCAAGATTAATTTTTGGAAGTAGATTGTAGTCTCTCTTAGTGGAGAAGCTCTGCTGAAATCCATCCACTATGTGTGGCCCTGATAGCATTTAAAATATGGGTGACATAACATCTAATGTCATAGGAAGGTTAAAGCAAATCCACAGGAATCAAAATTATGAATACTGGTGACATAAGATCTAATGTTGTAGAAAGTGAAATCATATTCACAGAAATCAAAATTTGATATTGAGACCTTGAACATTAATAAATGAAAACCAGATGAGGTGTGGGAGGATATCAAGAATATCAACCATGAGGAATGCAAAGGGTCCTTACAAAGACAGAGGAAGAAGAAAAGACCAAAATGGATGTCAGGAAAGACTAGAGTGCAGAGAAGCCAAAGCAAAGGGGAAAAATCAAGAAGTTAATAGATTGAACAGAAGGTTTCAAAGGGGCAGCTTGAGAAGACAAGGTAAAGTATTATAATGAAATGTGCAAGGAGCTGGAATCTGAAAATCCAAAAGGGCCAAACTCGCTCAGCATTTCTCAAATTAAAAGGAATTAAAGAACAAATTCAAGCCACAAGTTGCGATGCTTAAGGATGCTATGGGTAGAATATTGAATGATTCAGGAAGCATTAAAGGAATATGGGAGGAGTATACAGAGTCATTGTATCAAAAAGAAGGGACTGGGACTAACGCAGAAGAATTTCAAGAAACAACATCTTTTCAAGAGGCAATGATGATGAATGAGGAAGTTCAGGCTGCTCTGAAGGACTTGGCAAAAAAGATAAAGCCCCAGGAATTGATGGAATAGCAGTTGATGTATTTCAACAAATAGATGCTGCCTTGAATGTGTCCACCAGGTTGTACCAAGAAATCTGGAGGACAACTACTCAGCAAACTGATTGGAAGAGATCCCTATTTATTTCCATTTCAAAAGAAAAGGTAACCTGACAGAGTGTGGAAATTATAGAATAATATCACTAATATCACACACTAGCAAAATCCTGCTGAAGATTATCAAGAAAAACTAGAACAGTGCATTAACGGAGAACTACCATAAATACAAGCTGAGTTTAGAAGAGGTCGTGGCACTAGAGACATTATTGCCAATGTCAGATGGATCTCAGCAGTAAGGGAAGAGTACCAGAGGAATGTCTGCCTGAGATTCAGTGACTATGAAAAGGCATTTGACTGTGGATCACAACAAATTGTGGCTGACCTTGAGGAAGATGGGAATCCCAGGACACTTGATTGTGCTTATGTGAAAACTACACTTGGACCAGAAAGCAGTCCTCAGAACAGAGCCAGGAAACACTGCATGGTTCAAAATCAGGAAATAAGTGTTGCAGAGATGCATTCTGTCCCCATACCTTTTCAATTTATATGCAGAACAGATCATTCATGAAGCAGGGCTTTATGATAAAGAATGTGGCATCAGGATTGGAGGAAGACTCATCAACAACCTGCATAATGCAGATGACATACCTTGCTTGCTGAAACTGAAGAAGACCTGAAATGTTTGCAGGTTAAGGACTGTAGTCTTCAGTGTGGATTGAAGCTTAACATCAAGAAGACAAAGATTGTCACCACTGGGCCAATTGGCAGCACCATGATAGATGCTCTTAACATCAGCAGTCAGGAAATCAAAAGACAAATTGCACTGGGAAAATTTGCTGTGAGGAACTTCTCCAGAAAGCAGAAAAGCAACAATGTTAGTCTACAGCCCAAGATACACCTAGTATAGGCCATGGTCTTTGCAATTACTTGTTATGTGTCAGAGAGCTGGACAATGACTAAGGATGACAGAAGAATAATTGATGCCTTTGAGTTGTGGTGCTGGAGAAGAGTCTTGAACATACCATGGACTGCCAAGAAAACAAATAGGTCTGTCTTGGAGAGCGTGAAACCAACTTTCTCCTTGGAGGCTAGGATTTTGAAGCTCCATCTCATACAATTTGAGCACATGGCCAGGAAAGACCAGTCCTTGCAGAAGGACATCAGGCTTGGAAGGGTGGTGGGACAGATCCTGGAGGAGATGAATTGATACAGTAACTGGGGCAATGGGGTTGGTATGAGGGAATTAGTGAGACTGGCTCAGGACAGAGCAGGGTTCAGAGTTGTACATAGGGTCACTATGAGTTGCAGGAGACTTGACAGCACATAACAACAATAATAATAACAACTCCTCAATATGTTCACATGGGAGGGACACAATGAAAAGACATAGCAGGCTTAACTAATTGCAGTTAAATAACCTTCCACAGCTTTTATAAAACGTAATAGCATTTAAGCACAATGCTGAGGTCACTCCCAAGGTCTACAGAAGAGTTGTGTAGAGAGGTCCTGAGAGTTTAAGTAACCCCCCCTTTTCTACCAGCCCTATGCAAGCTACAGCCTCAAAGTGCTGTTCACGGAACAAAGTCAGCAGTTTCCCAATGGTTATACCATACTTGAATTGTTTTCTCTTGTTTCAGGAACACCTCCTGCCAAACTAATCCTTCTGCTGCTACAGTTGGGTATAATGCAGAGTTACTTGCTTCTTCCTCCTTCCTGCTGGCTCCTTTTCTGCTCCTCCTCCACTCTGGGAAAACATGCTTTGGATGCCTGCTGTCACTGACAGGTTTCATTAGCCTGACGGGAGCGTATCTCCTTCTAAACCCTTCCTTTGGCAGCTGCATGTTTTTATTTTATCCTCAATTTTCTGAGACTCTTTATAGATCTTCACTGGTCCCGAGCTCTTGAGACAATCAGAGGTAATTCAAACATGCTCTCTTTTATCCATATGAAGAAAGAATATATTTTGACTGATGAGAATAAAAATCCAGATTCTGATCCTTCAAATTTGATCCTTACTCTTGACTGTTTCTTCTCCTTACACATTTGCTACAACATGATTGGACTGAAGATGCAGGATCCTACAAGCTTCAAACTAACAAAATTCTGGAATTGTCAGGTACGTAAACACCTCATAGTTACAGATTTTATCTTACGCAAAATTGAATTCCACTCTCAAAGTCAAAAAGAGTGATATTTTTAAAAAGCAATCTGGTTAGAGAAGAACTCTTATTATTGTATTAACCCTCAGTTTAAATATCCTGAGGAGAGGCTGTGGATGGTTTCTAAATAGAAATGAACAAACAACTGCTTTTCACTAATGTTTACTCAATCTTGAAAGTAATAAAATAGCATCCATTGGAGTATGAGTGTCCATTATACACAGTTGCCTTTAGACAGTTTGCTGTCTCCTGAATTAGTAATCAGACACTGTAATTTTAGAGATGACTCGCTGAGTCATGTTTTCCTCAATTATGAAAATAAGAAGATTGCTAAGGTTCCTCTAACTTTAATATTTAAATTCTATACCGTTCTATTAAAGCCACAGAATTCCTCTTTCACAGCCTCATTTCTCATCCTTTGCCTCACATATTCCTGGCCTCCTTCTCTTTCTGCTTTTACATATCACAACAAGAAAAAGAATTTTGAAAACCACATTCCATCAGGCCTAGACATAACTCAACAAGAGCTAATGGGCAGGAGTGGAAAATTCTAGTCAATGGTTGTGGCTCTAGGTGTGATTTATTCCTAATGTCTTCAGGCAATAAATGTCTGCTATAGTCTAGACTACGTGTTGACAAACTTTTTCTGTAAAAGGTCACATAGTAAATTTTTATGCTTTGCACATCATATAACCCCACTTTTGTGCTGCTGAAGAAACAGTACTCAAAATCATTACCGTTGAGCTCGAACTTACTCATAGCTGACCCTTCAGCAGATTTTTAGGAGCCTGTAAATCACATAGGAGACTGGTTTTATTTCTGACAGATTTCAAAAACCAGATTTCAATGGGGACAGTAGACAGTGCAAGTCCCTTCTGACTGCTTTCAGGGCTCCTTAAAGAAGTGATAAACGCAGACAGTAATAAAATGATAACATATTATTTCTTTGTATTTTTCCAAATATATAAAAATGAAAAAACCATCCTGAGCTCCTAGACCATAGAAAGCAAGTTGTTGTTGCCTACCGTTGAGTTGGAACCGACCCCTAGCTGACCCTCTGGCTGGTTTTCAAAGGCAGTTAATCACACAGGAGAATATTTCCCATCTTTCTCCCGCATAAAGCAAGTAGTAGTATAAATTTGATGGAATAGTCAACAACTTTTCACCTGTCTTTTTCTTCCTAATATAAATTGAGAGGCTAATCCTAAAGTTCATGTGAAAATGCAAGAGACCTCAAATAAAGACAATAAGCTTGAAAAAGAACAACAAAGTTGGAAGAGACAAACTTCCCAATTTGAAACACAAACATGTTGTGGTATTTTGTGGTACTGGCATAAAGAAAGGACTTACTGTTATGACAGGAGTCCAGAACGAAGGCTGCATAGTGGAGTGGACTTTGGGGGGAGGGATTGTACAACAATGAAAGAATTTTTCTTTTACTTTTCAAAGAGAAGAGTGAACTGGGCAGGAGGTATGAGTAGGGAGAAAAGTGCAACAATGAATGAATGGAAATCCAAAATATCTCTAAATTTTCATTAAAATTAATAATAAAAAATTAAAAAACAAAAAAACAATAAGGGACTTAGAGATCAATAGGTTGGAACTGGGAATCCAGAAATAACCAATCCATACTTACTGTCGATAGATTTCTGACAAGAATGTTAAGACAACCCAATGGAGGAAAACAGTGTTTTCAACAAACGATGCTGTTACAACTGGATATGTACACTCAAAAAATGAATTTGGATCTTTTCCTTGTGCTCTACATAAAAATTATCTCAAAATGAATTGAAAACTTAAACATAAAAGCTAAACATTTAAGACTATTAGAATAAAATGCAGACATAAATTTCATGGCCATTTTTAATTAAGCAATGTTTTCTCAAAAATGATATTAAAAGCACAATCAATCAAAACAAAAAATAGATAAATTAGACTCATAAAATTAAAAATCTTTGTGTTTCAGAAATCACGTCATCAAGAAAATGAATAGGCAACTGATGGAATGAGAAAAAGGTCTTTTTGCAGATCAAATACCTGATAAAGCAGCTTGATCTGTAATGTATATATCAAGAAATCCTATAATTTTGGGGGCATGTGGCTAGGAGGGCTATTCCTTGGAGAGAGACATGATGCTGGGAAGGGTGGAGGGTTGGCGAAGGAGAGGAAGACCCTCAACCAGGTGGATTGACATGGTGACTGCCACAATGGGCTTTTGTGTGTTAAGAAGTGTGAGTATGTCACAGGATAGAGCAGGGTTCAAATCTTGTGTTCACAGGGTTGCTATGAGTTGTTCTTGACTAGATGGCACCTAACAACAACAACACCTATAACTTAATGATAATAAGAAAAAAGAATCTAACTTAAAAATGCACAAAGAAGGGGAGCTCTGGTGGCGTAGTGGCAAGAAGCTGCCCTGCAATCCCAGAAGCGCACGGTTCAAATCCACCAGATGCTCTGCTGGGAAAGGAGGGACAATCTTCTCCTGTACCAGTCAGATCTGATTTGATGGCACACACACACACACACACACACACAATAATAAAATAATAATAATAAAAATAGTTTAAAAATGCACAAAGAATTTGGCTAGACATTTCTCTAAAAAAAGACCAATGTGTCTGTGGAAAAAGTGCTTAACAGAGAAAGGCAAGTCAAAAGCACAAGGAAATGACAGTTGTTGTTGTTGTCGTTAGGTACCACTGAGGCTAGTACAACTCATAGTGCCCCTATGAATAACAGATTTGAACCTTGTCCTATGTTGTGCCATCCTCACAATCTCTGACACACTGAAGCCTATTGCTGCAGTCACTGTGTTAATCAACCTGGTTGAGGGTCACATTCTCTTTTTCAGTCCATCTTAACAAGCATGATGCCCCTTTCCAAGAAATAACCTCTCCTAGCAACATGCCTACAGTCTGTGAGACAAGGTTTCACGATCTTTGTCTTCAGGGAGCACTCTGGCTCACCTTTCCCAAGATACATCTGTTTGTTCTTTTGGCAGTCAATGGGATATTCAGCACTCTTCTCCAACACCACAGTTTAAGGACATCAGTTCTTTTTCTGTCATACTTGTTCATTGTCCAGCTCTCTGATGCATGCCACGTAACTGAAAACCCCATGGCCTGAATCAGGTACATCTTAGTCCTCAAACTCACATCATTACTCCTCAATAATTTGGAGATGTCCCTGACTACAGACTTTCACAGTGTAATACATCTCCTGATCTCCCAACTGTTGGCAGCAAGTGTACTAGTTGTGGATCTAAGGATGATCAGGTCAGTGACAGTCTCAATCTTTTTTCCCATCTATCATGGTATTGCCTATTGATCCACTGGTGAGTAATTTTGTTTTCTTGACATTGAGATATAATCCATATTGAAGCTACAACGTTTAACTTTCTGTAGCACGTGCTTCAACTCCTCCTCACTTTCAGCAAGTTCTGTCATCTGCATATCAAAGATCATTGATAAATCTTCCTTGAATTCTTATGCCACATTCTTCTTGACAAGGTTCAGCTTCTTGAACTATTTGCTCAGATTAAACATAGTAAAATATATTCACAATAGTTAAGTACTGACAGGGATATGCAGAAATTAGTTCTTTACTGACTACTATAAATGAAGCTGTCAGGTTGGAAGACACACTAAATACAAATGGGGAAGAACTATTTCCTCAGAGTAGAGTCTACTTAATGATAGGAATGGAGTAAAAGTTTCAGTTAATGAAAGGCCTTCCTTTGCTGTTGCTGCAGGACTCAAAATTATTAAAAACATTTGCAAACATCCACTAGCAATTGGAACATAGAATGTATGAAATATGAATTTAAGAAAATTGGAAATTATAAAAAATTTAAAAGCATTCATAAAGGTAAATTTATCAGGCATCAGTGAATGGAAATGGACTGTTGTTGGCCATTTTTAATTGACTAAGCATATGAAGACCCCAGATGAGATGGATTGATATAGTAACTAGGGTAACAGGGATAGGAGAGTCAGTGTCAGTGAGACTGTCTCGGGACAGGGCAGGCTTCAGAGCTGTTGTACATAGGATCGCTATGAGTGGCAGGCAATTCGGGATAACAACATAACATGATCTACTATCCTGGGAATTACAAATTGAATGAATGCCATTACATTCATCATCAAAAGTAACATATCAAGTTCTGACTTAAAGCATAATACTGTCAGTGGCAAGATAATATCTCTATGCATGTAAGGAAGATCCGTTAATATAATTATTATTCAGATTTATACATGAACTTCTAAAGCCAAAGATAAAAAAAAGATAAAAGCAAGAATTTCTAACTTCAGCAGTCTGAAAGTATGATCAAGACACATTAGTAAAAACAGTTACTTAGAACACAAAATTGGAAATGAAGTACTGATAATTGGAAAATATGGTCTTGGTGATAGAATTCGTGTGACTGAATTTTGCTCAATTACTTTTTCCCCCTTTTTCTCCCCAATTGTCTGAAATTTCTGCAACCTTGCTCCATGGATGGTGCAGAGTAAGGTCTCAAACTGTTTCAACATTACTCTTGCAAGCGCTGGAGAATGTAAATACCTTTTAAAAAACATAAACAGCATCTACACACGTGGGTCTATACATGTGGAAAGAGTAGAGAATCCAATATCATCAACTGGAATAAAGCCAGGGGTTAAATCTGGAACAGATCATCAATTACTCATATACACAATTAAATGGAATCTGACAAAATAAAAATATGCCATAATATTACAAACACAACCATAACTACGTCCCTCCTAAATTTAAAGGCCATCTCAAGAATAAATTTGATGAGCAGTAGTACCCAAAGACCAGATGAGTTGTGGGACAACAAACAAGGACAACAAGCATGAAGGAAGTAAAGGTCATTTAAAAGATGGGAAGGAAAGAAAAGACAAAATGAGAATCTAAAGTGAAAGAAAGAACTCGTGAAGAGAGTTGGACAAAAGATTCCAAAGGACAGCTAGAGAAGATGAACATGAAGCTTTATGATGAAAAGTGCAAAAACCTGGAGTTAGAAAACCAGCAAGAAAAGAATGTGCTCTGTATTTCTCAAGCTAAAAGGCCTCAAGAATAAATCCAAGCCTCTAGTTGCAATCTGTGATATTGATGTGTCAAAAGAGAAAATGGTCACCCATGGTAGACAGTGTTTGGTGGTGCTTCCGAATTAAAACAAGCTTGGAAGCAGAAGTGGCATCCACTTCAGAAACCCCTAGAATCCAGGAACTCCATAAATGTGGAGAAATGATGAAAGTTACACACGTGTTCAGGTCTTTTGCTCATAGGGTCACTGTGAGTCATTTAACAACCACAACAACAACAACTAGTTGCAAATTGATGCATTCAATGGGTAAAATCCTTAATGATGCAGGAAATAATGAAAAGAAAATGGAAGGAATATACACAGACATTGTACCAAAAAGAATTTGTTGAGATGCAACCATTTTAGCATACAGCATATAGTCAAGAATGAAGAGAATCAAAGTTCTTGAGTCTTCACTGAAGACACTGACAAAAAATAAGTTTCCAAGAATTGTTGGAATACCAAGGGAAGTGTATCAAAAGATAGTTCCCATTCTGTACACACTCAGTTTTCCTATAAGAAGAAATCCAAAAGGAAGCCACTTGGCCAACCAACTTGAGAAGGTCTATATTTATACCCACTCAAAAAATAAAAGCAATGTTCTAACTGACTATGTACACTATAATGGAATACCATTATAATCACACACAAGTAAAATATTGCTGAAAATAATTTTTTAAAAATCTGAATTTCTATATCAACAGAGAGCTTCCAGAAATTCAAGCTAGATTCAGAAGAGGTCATGGGATGAGAAATATCCAGTGGATCTTGACTGAAAGCAGTGAAAATAAAAAAGATATTTGCTTATATTTTATTGACTATGCAGAGACATTCAATTGTGTGGATCACAATACATTATGACTAGCATTGAGAAGAGTTCCAAGATACTTATTTGTGCTTATGCAGAATCTGTCCCTAAACTAAAAAAACAATTGTTTGACCCAAATGGTTATTGTTGTTGTTGTGTACTGTAGAGTCAGAACTGACCCATAACTGACCCACCAGTAGGTTTTCAGAGGCAGTTAATTGAATGGGAGGAGATTGTCCATCCCTCTCCCAATGAAGGGATACTGTATGGTTTACAATCAAAACAGGTGGATTTTAGCATTGTATCATTTCAACATAGCTGTTCAATTTGTATGTTGCGCAAATCCTTAGAGAAACTGGACTACATGAAAAAGAATGTGGCATCAGGATTGGTAGAAGACTGAATCAACAACCAGCTATACTCACTGAAAGTGAAGAATACTTGAAACACTTACTGAAGAAGACCAAGGGTCTTTAATCTGGATTATGACCAATAAGTAACATCATGATAGTTGGAGAGAAGATTGAGTTTGTCAAGGACTTTATTTTACTTGGACACACAATCAACACTCAAGGAAGCAGCTGCCAAGAAATCAAATGACATATGGTATTAGATAAATCTGCACAGAACTTCTTTAAAAGTGTTTAAAAGCAAAGCTGGAAGTTAAAAACTAGGATATTCCTGATCCTAACCATAGTACTTTCAATTGCTTCAAATGCATCTGAAAGTTGGACAATGAATAAAGAATCCCAAAGAATAACTGACGCCTTTGAATTGTGGTGTTGGTGAACGTGTTGAGTCTCCACTGGACTACCACAGAACAAACACATTTGTTTTGGAAGCAGTGCAGTCAGAGTGTTCCTTAGAGATAAGGGTGGGGACACTAAGTTTCGTGTGCTCTGGATATATTATCAGTGAAGGTCAGCCCTTAAAAAAACCCAAAGGATCAGCAAAAGAGAGGAGGACTCTTAATGAAGTGGACTGAAATTGTGGCTGGAATATTGGGCCTGAGCATGGCAGAGATTATGAACATGGCACAAATTTAGTGGAGCCAACTCAGGTTGTTACCTAACAATAACAAGGGCACAAATTGCTGATGGGAATATAATATAGCATCTTAATGAGTTGCAATCAATTCCATGGTAGTGAGTCTTGAGGCTTTAGGCCATGTAGTATGGCCAGTCATATAAGAAGTGGGTAATGGGATTTGTGATGAATGGGAAGGTCTTTTTAAACACCTCCTTTCCTAGTAAAATATATGTATTTTACTCAACTGATACATTTTATCAGTTGAGTCACCTGCAACTCTTAGTGACACTATGTACAACAGCCCTAAATCCTGCTCTACCCTGTGCCAATCTTATTGTCTCCAACACACCTACTTTTATTATCCCAATCACTGAATCAATTCATCTCATCAAGGGTCTTCCTCTCTTGCACTGTCCCTCAACTTTCTCAAGCATGACATCCCTCTCCAAAGTCTGGTTCCTCTTTATATCATGTCCAAAGTATGTCAGACAGAGCTTCAGAATCCTTGCCTCCAAGGAGCAGCCTCTAGGATGAACTTGTTTTTCTTTTAGCAGTCCATGGTCCGTTCAGTACTCTTCTGCAGCACGGCATTTCAAAGGCATTAATTCTACTTCTATCATCCCTAGTCACTGTCCAGCTCTCTGATGTATAGCAAGTGATTGCAAAGACCACAGCCAGTGTCAGTCACACCTTAGTCTCCAGACTGACATCATTACTTTTAATACTTTGGAGAGGTCTCTGATAGCAGACTTTTCAAATGCAGTTCATCTTTTAATTTCCCAGCTGCTGGTGCCAAAAGTGTTGATTGTGGAGCCAAGCAAATTCAAGCTGTTAACAATCTCAATCGCTTCGTCATCTATCATGATGCTGCCAATAGATCGACTGGTGAGAATCTAAGCTTCTTGAATTTATGGGTTTGTATCCTTTCTCAAATTTGTGAAGTTTTTCATTATTTCTTCAAGCCTTTTTTTCTGTACCACTATTTCCACTGTTGATGAGATTTCAATGTTACGAATGTTAAGCAATTTAACCTATTAGACTCCTAATAGGCTCCTGGAATTCTGTTTATTGTTTTCAATCTTTTTTGTTTTATTAATATTGAAAACATAGGCTGTCTTTAGGCTTTGAAGGCCTAACTTAAGCACAACTCAGAGTTTAGGAACTGAAGTTTAGTATAGGCTGTAAGGTCTATTATAAGTTTAAAGTACATACAGTGTTGCATTATAACAAACAAGTGCTCTTTTGTGATGTGCATAAAATTATTATCAGATTATGATGTAAAGATGATTTTGAATATTTGGAAGTGCTGTTGTTTTTTTTTTTAAATTGTACCTAAGAAGGTACATTATATTAATGTACTAAAACAAACATTTTAGATATATTAGCTGCAAACCATAAGTAGCTATTTCTGTTGTTGTTGTAATCATCAAGTTGTAACCAATTCAAACCTGATCCTCCATTGGGTTTTCAGAGGCAGTTAATTGAATGGGAGACAATGCCCATCTTTCATCCATGAAGCAGCTGGTGGATTTGAATGATGGCCCTTCAAGATTGCAGCACAACTTCTTACCACTAGGCCACTAAAGCAATTTCTAATTATATAGAAATTCATCTTAAAAGACAAACTGATGAGGGAGAGAATGGTTTAAAAGCGATATATGATAAGGTATTATGATTATCACAGGAATCCAGAATAAAGGTTGCATAGTGAAGTGCATTTGGGGCGGGGGGATTGTATACCAATGAAGAAGTTTATCTTTTTCTTTTCGAAGAGAGGAGAGAACTGGGGGGG
>NW_006399754.1:11221749-11226004 GCF_000299155.1 Elephantulus edwardii | reverse complement strand
TGATTAAAATTAATAAAACATAAAATAAAATTTAAAAAAAGACAAACTGAGCAATGTAACATGTTCATAATCCAGAGACTGGTATCTATTATCTGTCTTCAGATTTGGTCAGCTTTCCTCTGTCATTTCCATTCTGCTCTTGAGCCTGTTTCAGTCAGGTGTTTTTGTTTTGTTGTCATATATTTTGTTTTGTTGTTGTAATTATGTATTTTTTAAATTGAGTTTTCACTCCCATCAGGCATCTTCGTGAGAGTGGCATCTTTAAACCCTGCACGGCAATCCCTGACACACCACTGTGATGTCCAGGGAGACAGGGTGACCTGGAAGCCCAATAACTTTCTTAAGATCATTAGCCTTCTCGATGATGATCTGGAATGCTTCCTTGTGGGTGCAGGCAAGGTGGGCGCTAAGCAGATGCAGCAGATTCACATGTCCCTCTGTGGTACTGATGGGCAAGACCAACACAAAGTGCAAGGCCATCTGGGACCACCTGGACATCAACTAGCCCTGGAGAAGCTTCTGCCTCACATCTGGGGGAATAGGGCTTTGTGTTCATCAAAGATGATCTAAAAAAAAAAAAAAAAGAAAGAAAAAAGATGATCTTATGAGATCAGGGACATGCTGCCGGCCAACAAGGTGCCGGCTGCTGCCTATGCTGGTGCCATCGTTCCATGCCATGCCTGAACACTGTCTGAGCCCCGAGAAGACCTCCTTCTTACAGGCTTTGGGCATCATCACTAAAATCTCCAGAGGCATCACTGAAATCCCGAGTGATGTGCAGCTGATTAAGACTGGAGACAAGGTGGGAGCCAGCGAGGCCACCCTGCTGAACATCTCTCCATTCTCCTCCAGGCTGATCATCCAGCAGGTGTTTGACAGCGGCAGCATCTACAGTCCTGAAGTGCTTGACGTCACAGAGGAGACTCTGCATACCCGCTTCCTGGAGGGTGTCCGCAATGTTGACAGCATCTGCCCGTACATTGGTTACCCAACCATGGCCTCAATACCATCAATGGGTACAAGCGGGTCCTGGCTTAGTCTGTGGAGACTGAGTACACCCTCCCCCTGGCTGAGAAGGTCAAGGTCTTCCTCTATTTGTGACTGCTGCCCCGCTGGCCGCCACCACTGCTGCTCCTGCTGCTGTGACCCCAGCCAAGGTGGAGGCAAAGGAAGAGCCAGAGGGGACGAGGATGTGGGGCTTGCTCTCTTTAACTATTAACCAAAGAGCCCACCAATTCTGCCAGCTTTGTATGAAACAAGGAAATAAAGGCTTCGTTCTTTTTAAAAAAATTGAGTTTTCATTTGAATCTTCATTAAATCTTGTACTTCTTTGTTAAAATGTATTTTTCCCCCATTTAAAAGTTAGCGCTTTTTTTGAGCATTTTTGGACTTATTACAATGCTTTCCTGATATTTAGAACATCTGTGGTAACTTGGCATTGATGACTTTTTCCTGTGCTGCACTCGCTTTTCTTAGTTATGTTCCATTATTTTAGGTTGTATCCTAGACCTTAGAAAGTTATGTTATGAGCTGCTTGATCTTGTTTCAATTTTATGGAGAATTTTTATATCATTGTTTAGCGTGCAAACGATTTTCTGTGGGTTGTTCCAAGGCTCTGTTTCCAAAGCCTCCACAGAGCTTTGCAGTTGGGTTCCATGGAGCAGTCTGGAACCTGAGTGCTGGCTGTCCTATATTCAGCTTCTCAAAGTCTCCAACCTGTTGTTTAGGGTCATATCAACACATGTATAGCTCAGATGTGAGTCAGAAAACTCATGAATTTTCCTTTCCTACAATATTCCCGATGCTGTCTAGTTGTCTGAGAGTCCCCAGTCCCCTTTCTTTGTTTTTTGTTTCCTCTTTTCAAAAACTGAGACTGTAGTGGTTTTTGTTTTAAAATTTATCCCTAATTGTCTATGAAACTTTACATAAGTCAAGATTGTGGGTAAAGATTAACTGGGTCCTCTGCTGAAGGTATTGGGGTCCAATTCAAGCAATCAGCTGGGTTGCAATTTCATCTGCAAATTTGACTCAGATACAACCTGTTTCCAAACTTAATCAGGGTTTTGGAAAAAATCCCATTTCTATAACTGTAAGACTAACACTGGTTTTTCTCTTAAACTATCAAGGAAGAATTGCTCTAAGGTCTAGAGGCAGACCACTGTTCCCTCGTAAATTGCTTTATTAATCACTTCTCAAAATACTAGTTCACATCTTCTTCCTCAAGTCAAGCTGAAATGTGCATTTCTGAGTTCTTCCTCCAGATAAAACTTCTGCTTTTATAAGACTCACTCAGTTAAGCCATGACCACTCTACTTACTCTGCCTTTTGCGGAATAAAATAATTAAGTTAAGAAACGATTGAGGTTCTTTATTATTTCATCTTGATTGGATCCAAAATGAACATCCTTGATACCAAGAGTTAGGAAATCAAAAGACAAGTTGCATTGGAAAAATCTGCTCTCAAGGATCTCTCCATAGTGCTAAAGAGCAACGATGTAAGTTTAGAGACTAAGGTACATCTGATTCAGGCCATGGTCTTCTCACTTGCTACACATCTAACAGTTGGACAATGACTAAGGATTACAAAAGAAGAATATATGCCTTTAAGTTGTGATACTGGAGAAGAGTATTGAGGATACTATTGTCTGCCAAGAGAACAAATAGGTCTGTGCTAGAGAGGGCAAAACCAGATTGGTACTTGGAAGCTATGATTTTGAAGCTCTCTCTGGCATACTTTGGCCATATTGCCAGGAGGGACCAGTACTTGGAGAAAGACATCATGCTTGGAAGGGTCGAGGGTCAGCATGGAGAGGAAGATCCTGGGTGAGAGAGATTGATACAGTCACTGGGGCAACAGGGTCAGGTGTGTCAGAGATGGTGGGGTTGGCTCAGGAAAGGGCAAGATTTGTCACTGACTTGTAGTTGACTCCACATGGCACATAACAACAAGCTCCTACTGTTGCTACTATGGCTAGGTTTGCTTGGAAGGTAGTGATCAGAGAATGAAGAAGAGAAGACAGGAAAGGGAAAGCCAGAATTACACCCAATCTCTCTAATAGGAGCTTCTTACACAGCCACCTCAGCCAGAATTAGAAAATTATGCTTAAGCTCTTTCTGTCATCAGTGCCCACTCCAGGGTTTTTTATTACCTTGAATCTAGGTGTGAGAGATACTGTCCTTGACTACCATTGAGTCTATTTCACAGGAAATTCACCTCCAGTTCAATGGTAATTAAAATTCTGGTCTTCTTTCCCAAGCCACCTGCTACCATTTCCTTTTCAGAGCCCTTAAATAGCTCCACACAGATTTTATATCAGCATTCAGCAAGAGAAAGAGACAGATTGGAATATATTTTCTCCATCTTACTCAGAACCAGAACTCCTAAAAGCATGGCATTTTAATACGGTTTCATACATGCTGAATTTCTGAGAAATGAATGTAACATCTAAAATCAGATGGTATCAAAGGCTTTTGACTGTGTGGATCACAACAAATTGTGGCTAACCTTGAGGAAAATGGGAATCCCAGAACATTTGATCATGCTTATACTAAACCTATACTTGGACCAAGAAACAGGCCTCAGAAACAAAGTAAGGAATCACTGCATGGCTCAAAATCAGGGAAGAAGAATGTCAGTGATGAATTTTGTCTACATAACTTTTCAATCTGTATGCAGAACAGATCATTCAGGAGTCAAGGCTTTATGAGGAGGAGTGTGACATCAAGATTGGAGGAAGACTCATTAACAAACTATAATAAAAGCAGATGACACAACCTTGCTTGCTGAAACAGAAGAAGACCTGAAGCACTTGCTGCAAAAGGTCAAGGAATGTAGTCTTTAATATGTATTGAAGCTCAATGTCAAGAAGACAAAGATTCTCACCACTGGGCCAACTGGCAGCACCATAATAAATGGAGAAGAGTTTGAGATTTTTAGCAATTACAGCTTGCTCAGCTCTACAGTCAACCTCTTAACATCAGCAGTTCAGAAATCAAAAGACGAATTGCAGTGGGAAAATTTGCTGTCATGGACCTCTCCAGTGTGCTGAAGAGTAACAATGTCAGTCTAGATAAAAAAAGTACACCTAATCCAGACCATGGTCTTCTCAATTACTTGTTATGCTTCAGAGAATTAGACAAAGACTAAGGATGACAGAAGAAGAATAGATGCCTTTGAGTTGTGGTGCTGGAGAAGAGTCTTGAATATACCATGGACTGCCAAGAAAACAAATTGGAAACGGTAAAACCAAGTCTCT
>NW_006399754.1:11219226-11220217 GCF_000299155.1 Elephantulus edwardii | reverse complement strand
CACAGATATGGATCTCTTCCAGTTAGCTGGGTAGCTTTCTTCCAAGTTTCTTGTCATAGGTGTGTATGGTCTTATCATTTTTTAGCTCTATTTCTTTATGCTTTCCTTTGCCTGCACTAGCCACCCTATGAAATATTCTGCTTAGCTCTCTTATGTCTTCTTTTTTTCCATTTGTTGTAGCCTATGTTCTAGAATAAATTTGAAAATCTCTTCCGATATTCATTTAGTCTTTTCTTTCTTCTTAATTATATTTTACTTTCTTCGTTTCCTTAATGACTTTATAGAACTCATTTTGACTTTGGTCAGTTCAATGTATTAAATCTATTACTGAGATGCTCTTTAAATTCACATGGGGCATACTCAAGGTAATTTTTTGCTCTCTTGTATTTGTTTTTATTTTCTTCAGCTTCAATTTGAACTTGCAGTTGAATAATTAATGGTCTCTTCCATAGCCAGATGCTGGTCTTCTGACCAATAATGCTGAGCTTCTCTGCTGTCTCCTCTCACATAGATACTAAATCTGACTCCTATGTATTCCATCAGATAAAGTGCATCTGATAGTTGCCATTCATGGTTGTATTTTTTTAAGGCATTTTCAATGAATAAGTAATTGTTCATACAAAATGTGGTCATACACTCTATGTCCACATTTTCCAACCACCAATCCCTTTTTTACCTAGAGTGATTGATTCTGTGAATTAGAATGAACTAAATAGAAATGTTTTTTTTAACAAACAAACAAAACAACTTTGTCTTTTTATCCAATGAGTTCCAAATTAAAACCTCAAAAAGTTTGAGCCAGCACCTACAATTCCTACTCATACATGTACACTGCAAGACACTACCAAATAGCAATTTTTAAAATTAGAAATCATGTTCCCCAAACATATTTTTTATGATATAATGAAGGGGGGAAAGGAAAACAACTTAATGGAGGAGTATGCAGCCAGCTGTATTTCCCAGACTTCAGGAAATATTATTAATTGGTTTC
>NW_006399754.1:11210401-11219126 GCF_000299155.1 Elephantulus edwardii | reverse complement strand
ATGGACAGCTCAGGAGAGGAAGACCCCAGATGAGATTGATTAGTACAGTAACTGGGACAATAGGCGTTGGTCTGTTGGAATTAGTGAGACTGGCTCAGGACAGGGAAGGGTTCAGAGCTGCTGTACGTAGGGTTGCTATATATCTCAGGTGACTCAATGGCACATATCAACAATAACATACTATTACAGGTTTGGAAGCAGGAATGGCATCCACTGACTAAAAAGCATGCCTCTGGAAACTCTATGAACTTTGATAAATATCAATAGTTGTTATAAAGGCTTCCGGCCTTTTGTTCCTATGGTCACTATGAGTCGTGCTCAATTTGAAGGCAATCAACAATTGCAATTTGTTTTGTGACTTTATAAAACTGCGTTCATTATCTTAGGTCGCCAAAGGTCAGACTATTAATGATGTTTGAGTTATCAGCATCAAAAAAGCAATTCTATCCTCCAGGGATTTTTTTTTAAGTATTTCTTCATTCTTTTTTAAGTTGACTGCTTTGATAAATCTTCTTTGAATCTTTTTGAAATGTTTTTATTTTTTTAAAATCTTCCTTGAATCTTAATGCCTTATTCTTCTTTGTATAGTCCAGTTTCTCTAATGATTTTCTCAGCATATAGATTAAATAGATATGGAGAAAGGATTCAACCTGACACACACTTTCCTGATTTTAAACCATACAGCCTTCTCTTGCTCTGTTCTGATGCCACCTTCGTGGACTAATAGGTTTCCCAGGAGCACAGTTAAATGTTCTGGGAGTCTCATTGTTCTTAATGTTAGTCACAATTTGTTATGACTCACACAGTCAAATGCTTTTGCACAGTCAATAAAACACAAGTAAACCTCTTTCTGGTATTCTCTGCTTTCATTCAAGATCCATCTGACATTTGCAATGATATTCCTTACAACCATAGCCTCTTCTGAACCCAGCTTGAATTTCTGGCAGTTTTCTGGCAATGTACTGTTTCAAGTGCTTTAAAAAAAAAATCTTCAGGACAATTTTATTTTTATGTAATCATAATGATAATGTTAAATAATTTCTACAGTTTGCTAGCATGGAAAGGACTTAAAGAACTTGCTTCAAAAGGTCAAAGACTCCAGCAATAAATACAAATTAAATCTCAACATGAAGAAAACCAAAATTCTCACCACCAGGCCAATGGGCAACATCAAGATAAATGAAGAAAAGATTGAAGTTGTCAATAATTTCACTTTACTTGGATCCACAAGAAGCCCTCATGGTAATAGCAGTCAAGAAACCAAAGACGTTTTGCACTAGGAAAACTGCTTTCATGAACTTCTCAAAAGCACTAAAGAGCAATGATGTCCATTTGTGTACTACTGTTCACCTGATCCAAACCACAATGTTTTCATTTGTTTGCTATGCATCTGAAAGTTGGCCAATGAAGAAGAATCACCTTTGAACTGTGATATTGGCAAAGAATGTTGTCTATTCCTCCAGCTGCAAAAAAGAATAAATAATTCTGCCTTAGAGGAAGTGAAAGCAAGGACCTCCTTTAGAGGCAAGGATGGTGAAACTTGATCTCACTTTGGGCATGTTTTGGGAGGGGGTGGGACGGTAGTAGTTAGAGAAAGACATCAAGCGGGGCAAGGTGGGGGATGAGAAAAAGAGGAGGGTCCTTAACAAGATGGATTGACAGGATGACTATAGCAATGGACTCAGGTATAAGAGGTGAGAAAGGTGCAAGACAGGTCAAGCTTCAGCTCTGTTGTTCTCAGGTCACTGTAAGTTATAGTGGACTTGACAGCACCTAACACAACACTACTTTGTGCCTTGCCTAAAGCACTGAAATACATGCTTTTGTTTTCAATTACCTAGCTTTTGTTTTCCCTTGTAGTATGTACTGTTGTTGCTAGGTGACATAAGTTGATTACAACCCAAAACAGTCCTTTGGATTACACATTTGAACCGTGCCCTCCCTTATGTCATCCTCACTCTGTCTGTCATGCTCAAGCCCACTGAGGTGGTCACTATGACAATCCATCTTACTGAGGGTCTTCCTGGCTTCCATTGATCCTCCACCTTTCCCAGTAGCTGTCCCTCTCAAAGGATGATTCCTCAAAATCTGCCCAAGTGAGATACATTTTCACAGTGTTTGACTCTAAAAAGGTTCCTTGCTGTACCTCCTTCAAGATAGATGTTTGTTGTTATTTTGACAGCCCATGAGATAATATTCTATAATATTATGACTCAAAGGTATCAATTCTTTTTTTGTTATTGTCTTTGTAGGAGAAAATGGGGCGTAGAGGCAGAGGGCCATGAGTGTCTTTCTGAAAGGGCCAGAGAGAGTAAGAACAGCACAGCACCTTAGCACTCCAGAGCAGAAAGCAGAAAAGGGCCCATAGCCCAGCCCCATGGAGCCTCTAGAGGTACACCAACAGCAAGAAGTTTGTTATTCTTTGCTGATTCACAGTTATGGTACTAATAAAGGGGTTTACTAGAGAAGGAAGTTCAAGACTGAGGAAGGCCAAGAATATCTCACAGTTCAAGTCCACATTTATCCCATCAGTCTAAAGGCACAATTCCTTAATTAGTCCAGGCTCTGGTTCCAGTTCAGCAGTCAAATCCAAATCATCCAGCAAGGTTTGCCTCAGAGCAGATATAAGTCAGCTTCTCCTTCAAATATCCAGCAAGAACAGACCTTGAACTACGGCCAGCACAAGTGCAACAGCAATGCCATAGTCTCCCCATCACTAGGGTTTCCCTCTCACTAGTGTCTTGCTACCACAAGCTTTGCTCCCCTCAAGTCTTGCTGCTTGTTGTGGGAAGCACTCTTTCTCTTATCCTCGTCCAAAAGCTATTGATGATTTTCAAGATGATACTCATTTGCAAGACCATGGTAGGGTAGCTGGAGACCAGAGGCAGCTAACTAAAGTGGCTTTGTAGCTTTTAAGCTAACACCACAATCGTTTTTATCAATTTTCCAACTATATGTTCTCTATACCAGAGAGCTCTGGTGGTATAGTCTATAACGAATTGTGCTATTATCCCAAAGTCTTCACTTCTCTGTGATTCAAATCCACAAGTAACTCTAAGGAAGAAAAATGGACCATCTTCTCCCATGCAATTTATAGCATCATCCGATGGAGAGCTAGGTGTGAGAAGGCTCCCACTCAGCATCAAAGAGTTTAATTTTATATTTCCATGTGTTCTCTCTAGCATGATGGTGTCTGGGTAGTTGGATTTCTTGCATCATAGCTCAGGGATTACAGTTTGTTCCCAGGGATGGAGAATGCGGCTACAAAGCTTTTTATAGCCTAGCTTAGGAAGTTCCAGAATGATATCAAGCAAATGGCCAGGGTAGCTCAGATTCAAGGAGAGACCAAGGTGTCAGGAGGGCTGGTGCCAAGACTGACTTATAGATAAGGTCAAGGTTCCCCTGACTCCAATCAGTGAACAAACTGCTTTCTGTGAACTTTGCAATTCAAGACATCCAAGAAGCAAACAGAAAGGAAGTCTTTGGGACAGATTGGTGTATTGTGTATGTGGTATCTTTCTTGCCCTTGGACAGAGCTGCTAAGGGTGTTCTTTGAATGCCTATATGCACACAGCAAATTTATATTTATTCAATACCTCAGTGCTAAACATTGTAGGTGATAAAAAGTTAATTCTCTACTTTTCAAGGTTACAATGTTATTATAAGAGGATGCATTTAAATATCTATAAATCAAGCTGAATGCAAAAATTGCCATCGGAGAAGTTGAAGAGTTTTTTGAAGAAGTTAAAGACTTTTATGAATCCAGGGAAAGGAAAAATGAATTTTTATCTTTAAACCTCCATCAGTCCAACTCAGAATTCACATTGGAATAAGCTGGAGAATAAATACTAATATCCCTTATCCCCTAAATTATGATTTAAATAACAGAGGGGACCCACACATCAATATTTATAATAAGCTCTTAGGTTGATTCTAATGGGAAGTCAGACTTGTGATGTCCTATGTTCCTACTTCGCAGATAATCAGACTCACTGAGGGTCCGTTGTTAATACTCTAGTTTCCCCTGGGAGACAAGAATTCAGCTTTCCTGAGAGAGGACAGGGTTTTGTCATCTTAACAACTGTCCAAATGATTCATATTCGTAGAAAAGTTTAGTTAATGTTATCTCATCCCAGCTTCTTTGCAGTACGTAATGCAAGTTCCACTCTAATTCTAAACCCTTCTTCAATCTCAAGAACACCTGCTCCTCCCTTATCAACATAGTTAGGTACCAAACACCAGCTTACTATGTGAAGATCAGCATTATGTGTAAACAGAAGATTTTAACATCACTACATCATTTCATAACTGTCAAACTATTGAGAACCATGGCCAAACAAGTGTCACACAACCTTAACCATTTCTTCTACTGATCCTCTCACCTCACACCTATATTCTTCCCTGGCAAGTGTATATAATTCATGCATAAAATAGTTAATATATTTTTACTATTCTCATAAATATGAAATGTACATAAGAGATATGGTCAGTATGAGTCAAAATGAGGTGGTCAATAAGTGAATATAGGGGAGTCCTTCTCCTAAAACTCTAAGTAGCACTAGTGGCCTAGTGGCAAGAAGCTGTGCTGCAATTTCAAAGAGGTATGCGGTTTGAATCCACCAAATTCTCTGCAGAAAGGTGAGCAATCTCCTCCTGTGTAATTAATTACCTCTAAAAACCCATCGGAGCACCAGCTATTGGTCAGTTCCAACGTACACAACAACAACATCATCCTAAAACTCTAGATAAAATCCTAAGTCCCATGCTAGAATTAATTGAATTGTACACTAAAGAGAAGTAAATAAAAAGTTCTATGTTTAGGCCTATCCTCCATATTTCTTTTCAGGGAAGGAGGTCCATCCCTTTGAGGATGTAGCTTTCTAATAAATCTGTCTTTACTATTTTCTCCTCACTTCTGCCTCCTCGCCTTTCCCCTATTGTCCTCAAAGCTTTAACCAGTCACTAAAATCTGCTCTCCCAAGAAACCTTAAGATTGCTATATATTATGCAAACTTGGTATTTCAGTCCTGTCCTCTCTAGTCTCTTTGGCCGAGGACAATTCCTTTGCCTGTGCAAAAAAGGTGAACTAGGGCATTGATTTGAAGTTAAAATTTTGGCACCAGAAACCCAGGAACACTTGAGAGGATGAATTCTTTCACCATCAAGGTGGTCCCAGTACCTATTTCCAGCTATTGGAGACAAGTTCCTGATTGGCTGGGCCAAGCAACTTGAAAATTGAAGCTGAAATTCAAAGAGATCTAAAAAAAATCCTGGCTGGCCAGCCTCCTCATGAAAGAAAGGAATCAAAAAAATGAGTCTTGGCTCCAAGTGCTCTGCAAGGATCCCAGCTTACACGACCCTGTCTCCTAACCCTGTGCCTACCGACCTTCATGGCATAGAAGCAACAGCATTTAGGGACCCACAGAAGCAGGGCCATGGAGAGAGTCAATCTCCTGCAGGCAAGACAACGACAATTCAAACAAGAAACAGCCAGAGCGTCATTGTCCAAAACCCTAAAAGATTTTAGGGGCTTGATCTAATGGGGGGGGGGTGGAAATGTTAGGATTAGAACCAAGAAAAGAGGCAAAAAATTATGCTTGGAATATTAAGCTATCAGAACCAGGGGGCCAATATTGACACATACAGAATCAATGCTTTGGTCTCATGAGTGATGTCAAAATAAATAAATAACACATAAACAACCTCACAGAACAGGGACCAGAATGAGAACCACTCACTAAACTTTGAACTTTCTGTGCCATCATCTCATTGGCCAAACTCCAGCCCCGAGGCCCACTAGATAAGGAGGCTCTAAATAGAGACTCACCTCAGAGCCTGCTGCCTCCCCTTCATCTTTTTTTTTTTTTTTTCCCAAGGATGGAGGTTCATCCCTTGGGGTTGTAACTTTCTAATATATCTATAATACTATTTTATTTCTTTTTTTAAATTCTATGTTCACATCTAACCTAATAATTTACTCTAGTTCTATCCCTAACATCAACTTCAAGTTTTAATCATCAAATCTATTTGCTCACATCCTTGGGAAAAAAGACCTCTGTATAACCCAGCTTCCTCCATCTTCATTTCACAATCATTTCTGTCTCTATCATTTCATTTAAACTTAGATGGGCTGACCTTGAATCTTAGTTCCACTTTCAGCAGGTTGTTTAATCTCTTTAAAACTCACCTTCCCTTACCTATAACATGAGGATAACAATATCTGCCTTATGTGGCTGTTTGTAAAGTGAGGCCTATGAGGCATTTAGGGTTCAACATGTAATTAACACTCTCAAAACTATATGCTGACTCTATTCTGGGTCTCAATCTCAGACATGTCAACCTAAATTCCTGCTTTCGAAAGTCTAAATATAATTTATTTGACAGTGCTGTGAAGGTCAAAGAAGGATTCTACTCAGAAAAAATGAGCAAAATGACGAAACCAGAATAAACTTATTTCTGATTTATGATTAGAATTGAGTAACTTAATAGAATTAAGTAAATAATTTCTGATCTCCTCCTTTCCATCCACCTGACAGCAATCACTTAGAAAGCAAGTTTTTAAAAAATTAGACTATTTAAAATCACTATAAATTGGAACTGACTCAATGTCAGTTGAGTCTTTGAGTTTGAGGGGGGTTTTTCTTTGGAGGGAAGGGGTTTATTTCTTTTATTTATTTCATTTGGAGATTTTTTTACTACATGTAGTAAGGAACTGTTTCTCATCAATAGATGCCTTAACCTAATTTATAAATAGACTAAAATGTGTTCCAATGACTTTAAAAAAAATACATGTTTTTTTCCTTTTTAATTGTCATAATCTTCATCTAAGTTTGGGTTTTATTATAAATCCACATTTTTCTGTTCTAGTAAAATAAATTCATATAAAGGGGTGATTTCAACTTTAATGTAAGCTTTGACATTTTAAAAAATAGAGAATTATTTTTATTTCTTTAAACCAGAACACTTTCATATATTCTTCAGTTCCATAGGCCCTCGTCTAAAAATAGGACACAACCTACTTTGTCAGTTATTAAGAACAATTAAAAGGGAAAAAAATTTTAACCTAACTTTAAAAATGTTTCCTTTTTTAGTAAAACTGGAATTAATGAAAATGGACTCCACTTTTACTATTTCCACAATGAAAATATAAAAAAAAATTACTCTCATTAATGACACCGAGTGAGATTCAGGCAATAACAATGAGGAAAAGAGTGCGTTTATCAAAACAGATAAATAGACACAGAGATGATTTAGGTATATATGTATGAATTATTTCAGTTTAAAATTTTAAACCTATCTTGATTAGTGGAAGCTATGATTTGATAAATAATTATTTGAGATACACAATATTATTAAAAATTATAGAAAAATGAGTAAGAGTGAAGGAAAAGCATTTGTGAACTATAAAAAAAAGAATATTTTGTTACAGGAAAGCCCCATTTTTTGTGACTTTTTGTTGTTGAGTAAGTAAAAGAATTCTATTCCTTCCCCTGAACTTCTTTTGTGGAATTTTCTTTCTTGTTCTTTTCCTGTCTTTGTTGTGGCTCTTTCTGTCTCTGTTGTGGCTGTCTGCTGTAATAACAACGCATCATTTTTAAGTTCTCAGAAACCCAAAAAATATAAAACTAAACTAAAATTTGGAAATATTTAGCTCAAAAGACACAAGATCTTTCAGCCCAATTTTTAGTTCCCCTTTTTCTATAATTTATCACTTCACTTACTTCGCTGTGGAAATGTTTTAACAAATAAGTGGCTCTAGAAAACAAGGAAGGAGTCTGGTGGCATAGGGTGTAACACACTCAGCCATGAACAGAAAGGTCAATAGTTCAAGTCCACTAGTCACTCTCCAGCAGAATGATACAGTAGTCTGCTTTCACAATGATCACAGCCTTTGAAGCACTTAGTAGCAGTTCTGCTCTGTCCTATTTGCTATTGTTATATATGGTCAAGTCAGAACCAACTCATAGCAAACCTTCCTGTGGGTTTTCAGAGGCTGTAAATCACATGAAAGGAGATGATCCTTCTTCTTTCAAGAAGAAGCTAGTGGATTTGAACCACCTGCCATCGGGTTGGCAGCGCAACCCTTTACCATTAAGCCACCAGAGCTCCCTTGCTATTGTTCGGTATCATCAAGTGAGCTTCAACTTATAGCAACCCTGGGTAACAATAGAGTAACATCCTGCCTGGTCCCACACTGTCCTCACAATAGTTGCTGGGGAGAAACCCACTGTGTCAAGTCATCCGGTTGAGAGTCTTCAGGTTTGTTAATGACCTTCTGCTTGACCAAGCATGATGCCTTTCTCCGGGGACTTCCTTGAGAACATGTCAAAGTAGAGGAGATGGGATCTCACCATCCTTGTAGAAGACATGCTTAGCTCCAATTCTTTTTTTTTTCTTTTTTTCTTTTTTCTATAATTATATTTCATCAATCTTCACAAACATCCACAGAGATCCTGGGCCTCCACTCATCCACCGCTGCACCACTCTCTCCACCCTCCTCCCAGCCTGCTCCCGTCCAAATGCCACAGTGCTTGCCAAAGCCAGCTCCGATCAATCCTCCTTGTCAGTGCATCCCCCGCCATTCCCCACCACTCCTCCCTGAGAGAGACCCCACCCTGAGTCATAAGGAAAAGGGGATGGCGTATTCTCCTAGCTACTTCCTGCTGAAAAGGGACGCTGTGGGTTTCAGGGTGAAGATCTTCTCTCACTACTCCAAAGGGCCCCC
>NW_006399754.1:11195811-11205864 GCF_000299155.1 Elephantulus edwardii | reverse complement strand
TATTTGCTGGCCTGTTGAACTTTGCTGTTGTTGCTAGGATTGTTCTTATTTTTTTATAAACTACTTGTCTCAGCTATAGAAGGGGGAAATTTCAAAATTTAGTAGAATATAAGATTACTGTTTTACCTTTTCAAAGAGAAGAGTGTACTGGGGGTGGAGGCGGAGAGGTGGGCAGGGAGAAGAGTGCAACAGTGAATGAATGGAAATCCAGTCTCTGTAAACTTTCACTAAAATTAATAATAATAATAAAGAGAAAAATAGAAAGATGAAATAAAGATGTTGTAAATTTTAAAAAATACCATTTTATAATTTTTTTTCAAGTGACCACGGAGCATATTTGCCAATATATGTATGTCATTGCTATTACATAGTTGTGAAAGATGCTGTAATAGCTAACATAATGACGGTTTTCTTCACTTTCTTTTTAGTTTGGGCGGGATAGGTTGGCATATTTATATCTTGTTACTGTATGTTATCATCTAAACAATAAACATTTCAGTATAAAATTCCAAAAGCTTTAAATTTCAGATGTTGTTGTTGTTATGTGCCATTGTTTACCTGTAACTCATAGTGATCCTGTGTACAACAGCTCTGAACCCTGTTCTGTCTTGAGTGTATTTCATTGTTTCTGACACACCTATCTCCATTACCCTAGTCACTGAGTCAATCTATTTCATCCAGGGTCTTCCTCTCTCACACACTCTCTCCACTCGTCCAAGCTTGATGTCCTTCTCCAAAGACTGGTCCTTCCTGGCAACATGCCCAAAGTATGTCAGACGGAGCTTCAGAATCCTTGCCTCCAAGGAGCAGCCTGGCTTCACCATCTCTAGGATGGATCTGTTTTTCTCTTAGCAGGTCATGGTATATTCAGTACTCTTCTCAAGCACCACAACTCTCATAGGTATTAATTCTTCTATCATCTTTAGTCATTGTTCAGCTCTCTGTTGCATGATAATGTTGCTGTTGTTAGGTGCCATGATGTCAAGTATAAATCTCAGTGACCCTGTGAACAAGATTTGATCCCCATCCTATCCTGTGCCATCCTCACACTTCCTGACACATTAGAGACCATAGCAGCAGTCACAGTGTCAACCACCTGGTCAAGAGTCTTCCTCTCCTTTGCCAATCCTCCGCTTCCCAAGCATCATATTCCTCCCCAAGGATTAGCCTCTCCTATCAACATGCTGTAGTATGTGAGGTGAAGCTTTATCATCTTTGTCTCCAAAGAACATTCTGGTCACACTTTCTCTAAGACATTTTTATTTATAACATAAATGAAATTGTTGTTGCTGTGTACCATCGAGTGGGAACCAACTCATGGCTGACCCTCTGGCAGGTTTTTAGAGCTTAGTCACACAGGAGGAAATAGTCCATCCTTGTTTTGTGGAGAAGCTGGTGGATTCGAACTGCATGCCTTTGAGATTACAGTGCAGCTTCCTGCCAGTAGACCAGCAGAGCTCCCTTAAATGAAATTAGCCCAAACTAAGACCCAGTGTTCATCAAGGCAACTTGTACTCATGGGAACCCCATGTATATCAGAGCAGAGGGCTCTTAGTGGCTAATTGCCAGGGAAGATCACCAGACTTCTCTCGTGAAGCATCTCTGAATGGACTTTAACCATTAACCTTTTGGTTAATATCTGTGTGCATTGAAACTTTGCAGCACAAAGGGACATCAAGCCGAATTAAAATGCCCTTCTTTATTAACATGGTAGATTTACAGTACAGTAAAATTTCTTTGACAAGGAATGAAAAAGTGTTTTGTACAAAGATAAATATGAAAATGAGGGAATAATCCCATTTATGGTATGGAATGTCAGAAGCACTCCCCCTCCCAAATAAAAAAGAGAGAGGAGAGAGAGTGAGTGCAAGAAGGAGGAGGAAGAGGGGAGGGAAGAGTAGAAAGGGGAAGGGGAGGGAATGAGGGTGGAACTTGAAAGGGTAGGAGAGAGGAGAGAGAGATTTCTGTTTGAGACAACACCTTGAATGAGAATAAAAAGGTCAGTGATGAACTCAATAGCTGATTACCAAGCAAGCAAAGGAAGCATTGGTTTAACTACCAACATCTTACAAATTGGTTGTTGTTGTTGTTGTTGTTGTTGCTATGTGCCATTGAGTCACCTGCAACTCATAGCAACCTTATGTGCAACAGCCCTAAACCCTGCTCTGTTCTGTGCCAGTCTTACTGTCTCTAACACGTCTACCCCCACTATACCAGTCACTCAATCAATCCATCTCATCGAGGGTTTTCCTCTTTTGCACTGTCCCTCTACCTTCTCAGGCATGACGTCCCTCTCCAAGGACTGGTTCCTCCTTGCAAAATGTCCAAAGTATGTAAAATGAAGCTTCAGAATCCTTGTCTCCAAGGGGAAGCCTGGTTTCATCCTCTTGCCAGGACAAACCTGTTTGTTCTCCAGCACTCCATGGTATATTCAATACTCTTGTCCAGCACCACAGCTCAAAGGCATCAATTCTCCATCATCCCTAGTCATTGTCCAGCTCTCTGATGTATAGCACGTAATTGCAAAGATCATGACCTGTATCAGGCACACCTTAGTCTCCAGATTGACATTGTTGCTCTTCAGTATTTTGGAGAGGTAGTGAACAATTTTCCTTGTCTTTTTGGCCATATGCAAATCTCTTTGTGCTTGTCTCTGTCCTGAGACCACAGCACCTTCCTACATAATCAAGGCCTCTTTTAAAACTCATACTCTCTGACAGGGACAGAGTACCAAGTAATATGGTAATCACAGCCTTACTCACATTAACTAATCTGTAATGAAACTGTAAAATGATTAATAGGTTAGTCAGGAAGCACTAGCAAGCCTGCATTTACCTCCTTTATCAAGTAACCCAATCCGTGGATGACATGCTTGGTGGGAAAGCACTACAGCGCCATGTGTTTCAAAGAAGAGAGTTACATTAAAAAAAAAAAAAAAGAGAGTTGCCTAAAAATATATGGATGAAGCCCATAATAGAAGAACTCAATCACAAGTCTTTCCAATCTTTGGAAGCATTACACAGCATTTTCATGTAGCTAATGTTTAATCCTTAGGACAAAAAGAGAGATAGGACAGGTATTTTTGTCTCCATTTTATGGTCAAGACAAATAAGGCCTAGAATGACAAAGTGACTTCTCTACAGCCACACCTTTAGTAACTGATAGATCCATTTAACAGAAAGCAGCCTCCCACATTGCTTCCTGATGAAGGCTACGATTTGCCTATTGTCTAATTTTATATAGAAGTGGAAAGGTTCTCTTTCCAGAATCCTCAGTAACCTCACTGATATCCTCACTGATGTTATCAGATTTTGAGTGATGTAGAAGAGTGATTAAATTGGATTTTTTTTTTTACTAGAGGGGTGTGTGTGTGTAGAGAGGCTTACAGGTACACATACATAATTCACTTAAAAGGAGACAATCATCTTTGATTTTATTTCCTTTGTGCTTCAAAGCATTATCCCCTGAATTCAGGAGAAGAGGCCAGGCTACTCATGACTTTAGATGGAAGATAAATACTACTTTAGTAAATGAAATGGAATGGCTAAGATATAATGTCTGGAGAAAGGATGAAAGTTCTATAAGTGTTCAGGTCTTTCATTCATAGGGTTGCTATGAGTTGCTTACGGGTGAACGGCACTTAACAATAACAACAAGGTTTAATGTAGATTCAGCTGTCACTTTCAAATGATATCTAAAACTATAGCCTGGCTCAAAGATTATTATCTCAGTTTTGTTATCTCCATTTCTCTTAGGGAGCAGTCGTAGTACAGTGGTAAGATTCTCACCTTTTATGGGTGTTGGGATTCATCCAGGACACAAATTCCCTTATTATAAGTGTTCAGAGAAAGACCAAAAGAATTGACCAAGAGTTAAGCTGGAATATCTCAAATAGACATCAATAAATAATTTGCTTTGGGGGAACTTACATAATAAAATAAACAGTGAGAGATTAGATAGATAGAACGCAAGTATATTTGCAGCACTGTTGATTTTATTATTTACAGTGCTGCAAATATATATAGCCAGTCTAGCTGAAACCAGGAGAGAAGACATTACCCACAATATTCTTCTTTCTCATAGAACGTGAGCACGCATTGTTTTTGTTGTATCTTAGATCCAGGCAAAATCAGGTTGGCAAAAATGCTTTGGGATTGATCAAGAATTTCTATAGGACACGTTTAGAACCAAGAAAATACTCATGGAAGATAGATTTTGTCCAGCACAGAGAGTTTCACACTAGAGTGCCTGAATGCAAGTTGTTTTACATTGGGGAGTTAGCCCTGCTTGTCCCAGCACTCAGCTGCCCTGAATAATTTATTCTTTTTCATAGGCTCCACAACACATCCACTGCTTTCTGGTCAATCTGACTCCTGGTAACTCCTTGTGTTACACAGTAGACTTGCTCTGTCATGTTTTCTTGGCTATAATCTTTATGGAAGCTATTTACCAGACCTTTGTTCAGGCCCCAAGAAGGTCAGTTCTAATTGCTGTTCTTCAGAGAAGAAGGTCACTTCCTGGGACCTGGGACCAGCCTCATTCACACAGTTGGAACCAACTCATAGCTGACGCTCCAGTGGGTTTTCAGAGGCTGTAAATTGCATTTAGGCTTTGCAAAGGTTCTGGTGGCTTAGTCAGAATTACTTTACCACAGCAAAAGTATATGGTTTGAATCCACCAGGGGCTCCACTGAGAAAGATGGGCAGTCTTCTTCCGTGTGCCTTATGGCCTCAAGAAACCTGCTGGAGGGTCAGTCAGCTATGAGTCGGTTCAGGTTTGAGGGTGCTTAGTAACAGGAACAAATTACATGGAAGGAGATAACCTAGTGGTGAGAAACGGCCCTGCAATCTCAAAAGCATGAGGTTTGAATCCCCCAGCTGCTCCACTGGAGAAGGATGGGCAGTCTCCTACTGTGCAATTAACTGGCTCTGAAAACCTGCTGGAGGGCCAGCTATGGGTCCGTTCCAACAACACACACAATACAATAGTCTGTAGGGAACCGCACTGCTAACCCCAAGGGGTGCCTCTCTGGGGGTTCAGAAGGATGAGGAATCTCCTGTGTGCATTAGTGTCCACAGTGCCCCCTGGAGGGTCAGCTATGAGTCACTTCCCACTCAACGGCAAGAAATGAGTTTTGATCCTTAAAGGAAGTTGGAGGAGCTGGAGACCCTGCCCAGCACGTCTGCTTCCTTCCAAACATTTTCCCCCAGGGGTAATTCCCTATCAGGTTTTCCCTTCTGGGGAAAGGTCATAGAAGTCAGCCATTCGCCTTCAGGAAGGCTGGTATTTCCACATCATTCCCTAAAGCTCATTTTATGGGATAATGATGGTGGTCGCGACCAGCTGTTGTCCTACTTCACTCACTGCTCATCTGCACCCCAATTTGACTCAGGTTTTGTACGTTCCCTCAGATTGCTTACCTCCAGCACTCAGCTCACTCGTATCCCTCCTGTCCTGGATGCCACGGAGTCAAAGGAGCGAAATCCTGTCCACTTCTTCAGGCTAAATGTAGCGGGGTGTGGTGTGTGCGGAGGGGGGGGGGTTGTCTGGGTCCTTTCTCTGTTCCTGAGCGAAGCAGATGCTCCTGGTCCCTCTCCCTCCCCTGCATCCCTGGGCATTCACGCCCAAAGCCAAAGGCTACTTAGAGAAGGCACCTGGGATTCTCCTCATATAGATGTGTTGTTTTTCACTCAGGTCTTGGAACACACTATGCCCTTGTTTAGGGAAGCTAGAAGCGCTAGACAGTTAATTCCCCCAAAGCAGCCCTGGATGACAGATGGGGGACTGGTGGGTGAGTAGCCCAGCTTCCTTGCTCCTTACCTGGGCTCGTTCTGGGTCATTGTGAGCATGATTAGACCGCAGCTTGTTTGGTGATGAACACTTCCTTGACTCCTTGCTCTTCTGGCCTAGTTCCCCTATTTAGTGTTTCCTGGTATCCTCTGTCAAATCACAGGTAGTCCTCAACCTATAGGACATATTCTAGTTACTATGAACTCTACTTTCGACTGCCCTTTGGTTTTTTTATTTTATTTTATTATTTTTGTGTGAGTGTACCATCAGATCAGATCTGACTGGTACAGGAGGAGATTGTCCCTCATTCCCCGGCAGAGCATCTGGTGGATTCGAACCATGCGCCTCTGTGATTGTAGTTGCAGCTCCTTGCCATTAGACCACCAGAGCTCCCTCGACTGCCCTGTGTGTGTGTGTGTGTGTGTGTGTGTGTGTCTTATCCTTGGTAATATGTATGACATACAGTGTTACAACACATACTTTGCTGATGTTGTAATTCTTGTGCTAAACTCTAAAAAAAAAAAATAAAGATCATGTCTACATGATGTTGTGTTAGGTGCCATTGAGTCGACTATGACTCAGAGATTTTAGAAACAACAGATCTGAATCCTTGACTCACCATCTCGGACATGCTCCGGCCCATTATTAGTTCCGTGACAATCCATCTTGTTGAAAACCTTCCTGTCTTTCTCTGATCTTCTATCTTTCCCAGTCTAAGGACTGGTCCCTCTTCATCCAGTATATGTGAAATGAAATTTCAACATCCTTGTTTCTAAGAAACACCCTGGTTGTATTTCCTCCAAGACCTGTTAGTTCTCTTGTCAATCTAGGAGTATGTTCTATACTCTTCTCCAATGCTACAACTCAAAGGCTTCAATCATTCTTCTGTCATCCTTACTCATTTTCCAACTTTCAGATGCAGAGGAAGTAATTGAAAGGGCCATGACTTGGACCAGGCATTCTTAGCCTTTAAATTAATATCCTTGTTCTAGTAGATATTAACTCGATGGATAGATGGATGGATGGATGGATGGATGGATGGATGAATTTTTTACAGATAAATTATCAATTTTGTAGATGGGAATTCTGCAGTGGAAGAAGGACTAACATATGATCTTTAGGAATTCCCCCAGAAGGTTTAGGAATTCCCCCAGAAGGAAGAATAGGAACACTGGGAGAAGGGTTGTGAGATGAACATTTAAAATAAGAAAAGGAGTGGATTTTCTCTCCTCTATTCCAATATGAAGGGAAGAACGAAGATCATAGGTTAGTTATGAAATCGTTCCCCTTCCTGGGCCAGCACACGGCCTTTTTTGGACACTACAGTTGACAGTTCTGGGCAGTCAGTGATCTTCCATCACAATCTATATAGTTCACAGTTTCTAGTCACAACAATCAGAGCCAAAAATAAGATTTCTAAACCCTAGAACACCGTGTTATAAATACACAAGGTCAGAATAATAGATGAAATAACCCTCTAATTAATCTAAGGCCAACATTCTCATAACACTCTTTCATGGCTGATTGGCACTACATTCATGTTTCTGCATTACAAGTGAGGAAGTGACTCAAAAAAACTGTTAAAAGAGAAAAAAGAAGATGTGTGGAAGGCCCTGTGCCTGCTGTCTGAGGAAAGCTGGGAGAAAATGTTCCCGATCTCTTTCCTCCTAAGCTTGGGGAAACACAGGGTTTCAGCACAGATTTTTCTGGTGTATTTCTAGAAGATAATATTATAATGGTCAGGGATGAAGGAGAATCTGAAGAAAATGTAAACAAGAAAGGGGGGATCCCCCCCCTTAACAACTAAGAATTTAATGTAGTTTAGCTGTTTATTGTTAAGTACCTTCAAATCCATTCCAGCTCACAGTACCTACATGTACAAAAGATCAGACCTTATCTGACCCCGAGTCATCCTCACAATCTCAGTTGTGCTTGCGCCCACTGCTGCAGTGACTGCCAATCTCATTGAGGGCCCCTCCCTTTTCTTCACTGACTGACTTCCACTTGCTCAAGTACAATGTTCTTTTTTGAGATCTGCACCCCCAACAAACATACCCAAAGTATGTGAGACAAAGTCTCATCATCTTTACCTCTAAGGAGTATGCTGGCTGCATTTCCCCAGACCAATTTGTTTGTCTTTCAGTTTGTTGTTTTGTTAGTCACTAGCTGACTAAGACTGGTGGTGGTGGTGTTAGGTGACATCAACATTAACTCTTAACAATCTTGTGAACACCACATCTGAATCTTGCCCTGTCCTGTGCCATCCTCATGATCTCTGTCACACAGCAATTCCATTGTGGTGGTCACCACGTCATTATTGTGGGGTTGATGTCCTGGCTGCATTCATCCTCACGGACATAAAGAATTAGACCATGTGGGAGGGTTAGCACAGTGTGCAGTGATTTTATAGGTCCTCAAAGGAGTCATTTTTAGTGTACAGCAAGTGTGAAGGTTCATATTTTTTTACTTTAAATTTTTTTGTATTTTATATATTTTCTATTATTCATTGTAATGAACGTTTACAGAGACTTTGGGTTTCCATTCATTCACTGCTGCTTTTTTTCTCCCTGCCCACCCCTGCCCCCAGTTCACTCTTCTCTTTGAAAAGTAAAAGAAAAATTCTTTCATTGTTATATAATCCCTCCCTCAAGTCCACTCCACTATGCAGCCTTTGTTCTAGACTCTTGTCATGACCATAATACCCAATCACATATTGCTTTTAAATAGTTCTCTCCCGCATCTGTTTCAATGCAGTATACATAATTTATCCCACCTCTCTCAGTCTCCCCCCAATCCTGATGTCAGTCCCGTTCTACAACAGTGGCACTATGTAGTATTTGTCCTTTTGTGACTGAGATATTTCAAGTGTGAAGGTTCTTAAAAGAGCACATAGACATAATGGGACATCCAACTTTCAGAGACGAAAGGTGAATAAGCAGGAGCAAGTGAGAAAGCAAAAGCAGTTTTACTAGAAAAGATATAATCCAGAGAAAGGAAAGGGTCCCAAAGGAATGAAAGGAGCACCGTGGAGAGGGACCTCACATCATTTGGACTGTGCATTAATATAGATGGCTTGCTTCCTTGTGTGGATGTTCTTCAAGGCTTGAGTCTGGCTGTTATCAAGGCTTGAGAGGATGTTGCAGGAAGTTAGGTACAATATTTAGTAAGCAGCTCTTTTTCCTCTCCATAGTTCCTGACTCCACTAGTTGCATGACTGGTTGCACAAACCATGCCCCTGGATCAAGCCTATCCTGTAGCCCAAGGGCTTATCTCTAGAACACTTAAAATACTAATAAATCTTTCCTATGCATGTCAGGACAGTTAGGCACTTAGGTTTACTGCTATTTGGTCCCTGGTATTGACTGGGTAGTGCCTGGTGTTAGCGACTTTCCTTGATTCTTGTCCTCTATTGGCCCCTTCACAATTACATGCTGTGCATCAGAGAGCTGGACAAAGACTAAGGATGACAGAAGAAGAATCTATGCCTTTGAGTTGTGGTGCTGGGGAAGAGTCTTGAACATACATACCATGGACCACCAAGAGAACACATAGGTCTGTCTCAGAGAGGGGTGAAACCAAGTTTCTCCTTGGAGACTAGGATTTTGAAGTTCATACACTGTGGGCACGTGGCCAGGATGGACAATTTTTGGAGAACATCATGCCCAGAAGGGTGGAGGGACAGCACATGCAGGAGAGGAAGACCCTGGATGAAATGGATTGATATAATAACTGGGCAATAAGATTAGACGTGTTGGAGTCAGTGAGACTGGCTCAGGATAGGGCAAGGTTCAGAGTTGTTATACACAGGGTTGCTATGAGTTGCAGGGGACTTGATAGCACATAACAAAAACAACAACATCAGCTCCTAACATAAGTTTCATTTGGCTTTAGCTACTCTGCTAGACCTTTGCTTTTAATGGCCCCTTATCATTTTGGAATCCATACTAATATTTCTGTCCCCCCCACCCTCTCCCCATTTTACTAATTTCAACCCTAATGACACCAGTCCACCTCATTGAGGACTTCCTTCTACCTTTGCCAGCTTTATGTCCTCTTCATTTCTAAGGAAAATAGGAAATTTAATGAAAAAATTAGTTGGGTTATTGAGAACTGAGAGAGTTAATAGTTTCTGAGATGTATCTGGAGAACAACCACTTGGCCAGCTGACTGGAAGAGATCTATATTTGTTCCCATCCCAAAGAAGGGTGACCCAACAGAGTGTGGAAACTACAGAACAATCTCATTGATTTCACATGCAAGCAA
>NW_006399754.1:11192345-11194626 GCF_000299155.1 Elephantulus edwardii | reverse complement strand
AACAACAACAACATGTCAAAGTTAGGTAGCTGGAACTCAAGTTTTCACACAGACCCCTTTCAGGAGACAGGGTTGTGGCTGGAAAGTAACAGCCACACAGGAGAGGTCTTCTAGCCAAAATCAGGGAGAGAAAGAGGAGTTAATGAGAGGGAGCAATGAAGTTTAATTAGCAAAGAGAGTTGGTAAATTTACTTACTTTGCTTTTTTTAATTGCTCTTTGACCCTTTTCCTTTATAACCAAAACACTAAGGTGTTCATTGAGACCCAGAAAAGGTGACCACATTCAATGTGAATTTTGATTAGGGAAGGAAAAGGGCACTGAGGGGAATATGGAGTTTAGTCAAGAAGATTTTTACCTAAATAAATTTCTCTGGAAAGTTTTCATGGGAAGAACACTTAAAGAATGAGGTGTTTATAAAAAAGAAGTACTTGCTCTTTCAGAAATATATCCGTTTTATTTCTCATTAGAGTGTCAGGGACGATACATCGCTTTCCTGCCACACACTGGGCTTAAGGGTGCCTGAGTGTGGCAGTGGGGCTGTGATTAGCTAATTGGCATCAGGCAGGGGCTAAGTAAATGGCAATGACCAGACCAGAGTGCGGTGAGTAGGTGATCATTACAGGCGATATCAAACACTCTCTGGTAGGGTAGGAAGCAGGGTGTTTCGATGTGTACTATACAATTAGAGCCAATTCATAGCTGACACTCCCGTGGGAGGGTTAATTGCACTGTAGAAGATTGTCCATATTTCTCCCACAGAGCAGCTGGTGGATTTGAACCACATTCCTTTGAATTGGCAGCTCAACTTTTTACCACTAAGCCACCAGAGCTTCCAGAAAGCAGCATGGGGCTTGGCTGGAAGGAGATCACAGCGGTGTGAGAATCACTTAGGGGCATCAGTCTAAGATTTTAGAAAACGGTGTTAAGGGGAGTGCAACTATCTGGGAGCAGGCTCAGAAATGAGGCAGAGAGTAAAGTCTGTCTCTGTGACTGAGATACAAAGTACGGCTCCCCTCAGAGTTCCTCAACACTGGACCAATCTCACAATGTCTGCCACACTTACCCTCATTTAACCCTGCCACTGTGTCAATCCACCTCATCCAGGGTCTTCCTTTCCAATGCTGTAACTTCATCTTTCCAAGCATTATGTCTTTCTCCAAGGACTTTTTCCTCCTGGCAACATGCCTGAAGTATGTGAGATGGAGCCTCAAAATACTAGCCTTCAAGAAACAGCTCGGCTTCACCCTCTCCAGGACAGACCTATTTGTTTTCTTGGTGGTCCATCGTATGTTCAATACTCTTCTTCAGCACCACAACTCAAAGTCATCAATTCTTTGTCTTCTTTCTTTGGTCATGGTCCAGATCTTTGATGCATAACAGGTAATTGTGAAGATCATGGCCTGCATCAGGTGCACCTTAGTCTCTAGACTGACATAATTGTTCTTCAGCATTCTGGAGATATTCCTGACAGGTGATTTTCCTAATGCAATTTGTATTTTGATTTCCTGACTGCTGGTGCCAAGAGTATTAATTGTGGAACTGAGCAAGCTGAAATTGTTAACAATCTCAATCTCTTCTCCATCTAAGATGATGCTGCCAATTGGCCCAATGGTAAGAATCTTTACATGTTTAATCATGGGAGTGATACACCATTATCCTCCCTAAAGTCTATTAGCTAGAAGGTAATCACAGGCCTCATTCACAGGCAATGGAGGAGATTATCCAAGGCATGAATTTGGGAGACCTGGTGGCACAATGGTTAAATTCTCAACTCCTAAACTAAAAGGTTGGCACCTCTCTCCCCTGTAGAAGATTGATGTGGCAGCCTGCTTCTACAAAGATACAGCCTGATTCCCTTTAAGAACAGGAACTAGGCAAGGATGCCCACTATCACCTCTCTTATTCAATATTGTATTGAAGTCTTAGCAATAGCAATAAGACAAGAGAAGGGAATAAAAGGTATCCAAATTGGCAAAGAGGAGGTAAAATTATCTCTCTATGCAGATGATATGATAGTATATTTAGAAAACCCTAAAGACTCAGCAAGAAACTATTGGACACAGTGGTCCAATTCAGCAAAGTAACAGGATACAAGATCAACATACAAAAATCAGTTGGATTTCTCTACAGTGACAAAGAGAATACAGAGCCGGAACTAAGAAAAACAATACCATTCACAATAGCTAATCACAAGATTAACTAATTGGGAGTAAATCTAACCAGAAGTACAAAGGATCTATTCAAAGAAAATTACAAAACATTACTACAAGAAACAAAAAG
>NW_006399754.1:11178860-11192245 GCF_000299155.1 Elephantulus edwardii | reverse complement strand
AAGACTCAATACTGTAAAAATGGCAATACTACCAAGGCAATTTACACATTTAATGCAATCCCATTACAAATACCAATCCCATTCTTCAAGGAGATGGAAAAGGCAATCTCTAATTTCATTTGGAATGGAAAGAAGCCCCGAATAAGCAAAGCACTCCTTAAAAATAGAAGAAAGGTAGGAGGCATCTCACTCCTTGATTTCAAATCCTACTACACTGCCGTGGTGGTTAAGACAGCATGGTACTGGTACAATGACAGACACATAGAAGTGAGAACCCAGAAATCAGCCCATCTATCTACGGTCAACTGATTTTTGACAGGAGATGAAATCAGTTAAGTGGGGAAATGACAGCCTTTTTAACAAATGGTGTTGGCAAAATTGGAAAAGTATCTGCAAAAGACTCAAGCGAGATCCATACCTCACTCCATATACAAAAACCAACTCAAGGTGGATCATGGACTTAGGACTAAAACCAAGGACTATAATTTTCATTAAAGGAAAGCTTGGAAGAAGGCTAGTAATCCTAATCCACAACATAAACAGTCTTCCAAGTATCCTGAAAAATCTACAACCAGGAGAAGATAAAATAGATGAATGGGATCTTCAAAGAATCAAATCCATATGCACATCCAAAAACTTCTCCAACAGGGTAAAAAAGGAAGCCACAGATTGGGAAAAAGTATTTGGTAGTGACCTCAGATAAGGGACTTATATCTGTAATTTATAAAATACTTGAGTACCACAACAAGCTAAAGGTAAATAATCCAATAGAAAATTGGGTAGAGGATATGAACAGACACTTCACCAAAGAAGACATTCAGATGGCCAACAAGTACATGAAGAAATGCTCAAAATCCCTAGCTCTAAGAGAGATGCAAATCAAAACTACGAGATATCATCTCACCCTAGTCAGACTAGCAAAATTTAACAGAATAGCAAGCAACAAATGCTGGTGAGGTTGTGGAGAAACTGGAACACTTATTCACTATCGGCAGGAGGGTAAAATGGTGCAACCACTGTGGAAGGCGGTATGGTGCTTTCTCAAAAAGTTGCAAATAGAGATACCATTTGACCCAGCAATTCAATTACCGGGAATATACCCCAAAGAGACCATAACTGACATCCAATCAGATACATGCACACCCGTGTTTATCGTGGCTTTGTTCACAATAGCAAGGAGTTGGAAACAACCTAGTGTGGTATATTCACACAATGGAATACTATTCTGCATTGAAAGACAAGGAACTAATGTAATATTATTGAAAATGTGTGACCCTGGAGGACATTATGCTGAGTGAAGTATCTTAGTCACAAAAGGACAAATTGCATGGTGCCACTGTTGTAAAACAGGACTGGCCTTGGGGCTGGGGAGAGATTGAGAAAGATGGGTTCAATAATGTATACTGCATTGAAACAGATGAGGGAGAAAACTGTTTAAAACGGATATGTGGTTAGGTATTTTTGTCATGATGGGAGTCCAGAGCAAAGGCTACATCATGGAGTGGACCTAGGGAGAAGGAATATAAAACAATGAAAGAATTTTTCTTTTACTTTTCGAAGAGGGTAGTGTACTGGGGGGGCGGGGAGGGTTGGGAGGGGAGAAAAGTGCAACAATGAATTAATGGAAATCAAAAGTCTCTGTAAATTTTCATTGAAATGAGTAATTTTAAAAATTAAATAAAAAAAAAAAAAACTGTGAGAGAATTAAAAAAAAAAAAAAAGATACAGCCTGGGAAATCCTGGGACAGTTCTACTCTGTTGTGTAAGTCCTACATAGACTTGGTCCTCTGAGTATGGATGGATTTTTAAAACATTTTAAATATGCAGGCCACTCACTGTAAGAGCTGTCTGTCATGTGGCCCAAGTGTAGAAAGTCTTCTAAAGAGTTTGCACTTTTCCCTATGATAATTGATTAACTACTCAGATACTCATCTTTAAAAAATTATTTAAAAAAATTGTTAGCTAATAAATCTTTGTTGGTTTAGGTTGCTAAGGTTGTGAAATACCTCAGACAGAAATAAAACAATAATGCTGATTGTTGTTTGTCATCAAATAATTGTGACTAAGTAGATCTGTTAAAGAGATATGATCATCAAATGAGCAGATTGTCAGGTTTTTTTCCGCAGTGACTAGATGTATTTGAAGCACCAAATTTTTGAGTTAATAGCCATTAATAGGCTATCATTTTGCTACAGATCTTTCAAAATACAGCAAACAATATGGGTTTTTTCCCTTCAGTTCTAGCCAGGGTCTGGAAAACAAAAAATACTTAAAATATACTATCTGACTGAGTAAGTAACCTATTCAATGCATAAATTCAAGTTTTGCTTTGGTGAGCGTAGACCACTTTTCACTGGCTTTGAGGCCCCTAAAACATTCAGCCCTTCTGTCTTGCTTGTGCTTGATGCTGTCCTGGTTGTGTGCCCTGGTCCAGCCCTCTCCCTTCAGCATTATGTCATTCAAATATGTGCTTTAATTTTAGGTGTCTGACTGTGGCCATCTTGCTGATCCAGGTGTTTTGAGCTGTGTAGCAAATTTGCCAGGTCTTCTTTCTCATTGTGTCATGAATGAGAACCTGCTTGGAACATGTTTTTAGGCAACACCTGTGAGCTGTGGTCTCCTTCAATGACCTGCTCCTGTCACCTGCCTCACACTATTTCCTGACTTTCTAAATAACTTCCTGGATCTCTAATATACTCCATTTTTTTCTTGTTGTTGCTGTTTTAGAGCATAGCTTACTCCAAGTCATTTTTTTAATTCACGAATATTTTTCCAGTTGATGCAAATTTCAGATCTCAGACTTGACAGAAATGGAGGCCTGCATTGTTGACAAATGCAAGCCCATGTGTAACCCAAATTCCTTTCAACATACAGAACATCACTATCACCCAGCAAGTTCCCAGCTATTTCTGCCAGTCAATCACAGTCCTACTCCACCCCCAGAGACCGTCTTAGATGAGTTTTTATATTCTAGAACTTTCTTCCAGTGGAATAATACAGTAAGCACTCTTTCACGTTTTAGATTATTTTATCAGAATGTGTTTGAAATTCGTCTATACTGTTGAATATGTAAGTAGTGTTTTTGTTTTGTTTTTTTATTGCCAAAGAGAATTGAATTGTATAAACATTCTAGTGTTTGGCTACAGATTCTCCTATTGATTGATATCCACATGGCTTACAGTGTGGGACTACACTTTCAATAAATTTGAGCATTTCTGTAACAATCTTTCACCAAAATGTTTTAATAATTTGTCCTGCTAAGATTAGTAACAGGCTATTTATGAGAAGCCTCAGGTCAGTGTATTCCCAAATGCTTAACCAGTTGTGTAAGTCCATGCTTTCTATTAACAATGCATCTGTGGTTCAGTTTCCCATTTCCTCTATGTCCTGTGGGTTTGACGATTTGCTAGAAAGTTCTCCAGGGACTCATTTCCTTCAGGGGAATGACTCACATGATTGTACCTTAGCAGGCTGGTTTTTTGGTAGAAACTGGTGAGCAATGGGCCAGGCTAGATGCAGCAGGAAGCTTAAACACAATCATGCTCTCACTCCTGTATCGGTGTTTTCACACACCCTCTAGTGTGGACAGTGCTCTCTTTATATTGTTGTTTCAGCTGTTGGTGATTAGCAAGACCATGCTGATTTTCAAAATCATGTGTCTGCAGTTAAATAGCTGAAGCCCAGAAGTGGCTAACTAATGGCTAAAAAAATAAAAATAGCCAAGTTTTAGGCTAATACCATAAAAATTTATATGTTGTTGTTTTAATTAATCAATTCAAGCTAGTAGAAAAATGTTAACATTTTTGGTTTTGTAGTCATAGGAATTACATCATATTTCTTTCAAAAGTATCACACAAGGAAGAGCAACAAAAGACTCTCAAGCATAAAAAATTATGAGGTTTTTAACTTGAAAGTGTAAACACTAACTTCAAAGGGAGCTCTGGTAGCATAGTGGGTAGTGAGTTGCACTACTATACGAAAGGCTCACAGTTCAAACACACCAGTTGTTTCTCAGGATTAAGAAAGACTATTTCTTCACAAGCAATTTACAACATTTGCAAACCCCCTGGGGTGTCATCTCTGAGTCAGTTCTGACTCAACACTGGTGAAAACAGAGTCCAAGAAGAAACAAAACACAATGTGAACTGTCCAACTGTTAGTACCGTATTACTTAAATGGGTGATGTGAACGTTAAATTGTTGGGTCATTTAGAGGCCACTGGGTATGTTTTAAAAAATAATGTACTAGCTTTAAAAAGAAACTTCATATTTATAATACTCTAGAATTGGTAACCTTATAATTAAAAAAAATGTTAACAAAAATGTGGAACTGTTTCATAGCTTCCAAAACTATTTTGTTACTGTTGTAAGCGCAACTCCAGCTGACTACAAATCCTAGTCATCCTAAGAACAACAGATCTCAGCCCTTGCCATGTCCTTCACTGTCCTCTTGACATCCACCGGCTAGCAGCTCTGCTGGCTTTGGAGGTAGAGTTGCAGTGCCAACCCAAAGGCACACAGGTCGCGTCCACTCTAAAAGAGAGAAATGAACAGTCTCCTTCCGTGTAACTAACTACTTCTGAAAACCCGCTGGAGGATCAGCTCCAGGTCCATTTCAGCAGGATGGTACATAGCAACAACAACAGAGGCCATCGTTACGGTCACTTTGTCGAACCATCTCCCTGAGAATCATCCCCTTCCCTGATCTTTCTCAGCATGATGTTTTTTCCTGAACACTAGGCCCTCTTGACAACTTGTCCAGTGTATGTGAAACTAAGTTTCATCATCCTCACCTCTGAGGAGCACCTTCATTGCATTTCCCCCAACACAGACATGTATGTTCTTTTGCAGTCCATGGGATATTCTCTATTTTTGCCAACACCACAATTCAAAGGCTTTGATTCTTCCTCAGCCATTATTAGTAATCATTCAACTTGTAAAAGCGTATTGAAAGAAAGCGTATTGTAGAAGCAATTGAAAATGTCCTGACTTAGATCAGGTGTCTCTTAGTCTTTACGATTATATCCTTGCTCTGTAGTACTTTGGAAGAGTCTTGGATAGTAGATTTCTCCACTGTAAAACATCTTTGGATTTATTGACTGCTGGTATCACAGAAGTTACTGTGGATCCAAATAAAATAAAATCCTTCAAAACCTCAATCTTTTCTCAGTCTTTGATGCTGCTGCTGTCCAGTGGTGAAAATTTCTGCTTTCTTGGTGTTGAGGTGTAAACCATATTGTAGGCTGTTGTCTTTGATTGTCTGCAGTAAATACCTCAAGTTTTCTTGACTTTCTGCAAGCAAGGTTGTGGCATGTCAATAATTAGTATTGTCAATGAATTTTCTTCCAATCCTGATGCCACATTCTCATTCATATGGTTCAGCGTCTATGAATAAATAATTTGCTTGGCATACAGAATAAATATATGTGGAGAAAAGAAAGACCCTGACACACACCTTTCCTGATTTTAAACCATGTGGCATTCCTTGTTATCTTTGGATAATGCTTCTCAGTCTATGTATAGGTTTAACAAGAGCACAATGGAGAGTTCTGGGATTCCCTTTCTTCTCATTGTTATCTATACGTTATTATGATACACACCAATGCCTTGGCAAAAATTAATAAACTATAAGTAAACATCTTTGTGACATTTTCACAATTTCAATGAAGACCCATCTGATATCAGCACTGAAAGCACTCCTGCCATGGCCTCTTCTGAATCCAGCTTGTTCTGGCAATTCAACTGCTGACATACTGTTCCATTTTAATAATCTTCAATAAGATTTCACTTGTATGTGATGTTAATGATATTGTTTGATAATTTCTGTCCTCTATTGGAGTACAAATAGGGATCCCTTCTGGTCAATTGTCCAGGTAGTTATCTTCCAATTTTCTTGGCCTAAGTTAATGAACAAATACAGGGCTGCATCTGTTTGTTGAAATGTATCAACTAGATTACATCTCTTCCTTTTGTTGTGTTCTGCGGAATCAGAACTGACCTATAACTGACCCTCCAGTGGGTTTTCAAAGGAAGTTAGTCCCAGAGGTGGAGATGCACATCCTTCTTCTGTGGAGCAGCTGGTGGCCTTGAACCTCTTGCCTTTGGGATTGCAGTGCAGACCCACGTTATTGGTTAAATAACTCCTCTATTTTCACACCCCCCCCCACTAGGATCCTTATACTTACTCTACAATAATGGCTTTGTACACTATTTGTCCTTGTGGGACTGAGCAATCAGAAGTCCTCCAGATACAAGGAACAGTGCAATACACCCCCAGCTCTCCTGAGAGAATGTTGTTGTTGTTGTTAAGGGCCACTGAGTTGAGCACAATTCATAGCAACCCTGTGAACAAAAGAGCTGAACCCTGTTCTATAACTAATGTCATTTCTCTACATTCATAGAGTTTCCAGAGGCATGTTGTTTAAGAAGTGAACGCTACTCCTGCTTCCAAGCCTGTCTCAGTCTCAGAGTTCCACCAAGCGCTGTCTGTGATGGGTAACCATTATGGCATTTGACACACCAGTGACACAGCATTCAACATCACAGCAATAGTGAAGTTTTGAACCCAGACTTTAGCGAACTCATCCTTTATGGTGTTTTGCAGACACTGCATTGTGTGTGTGTGTGTGTGTGTGTGTGTGTGTGTGTGTGTGAGAATTGGAGGTTTATAGTAAACCCTTCCACAAGTCTTTTAGTGTCCTTTTCCCAATAGCATGTGCTCACTTCATGTCACTTTTTTGTAATGTTTACAGGATTTGAAACTTTCTGGGGCTTCGTCTGACATACTTTGGACATGTTGTAAGGAGGGACAGGTCCTTGGAGAGGGACATCATGCTGGGTAGAGTGGAGGGACAGTGCAGGAGGGGAAGACCCTCTATGAGGTGTATTGATTCAGTGACTGGGGTAATCAGGCAGAGGCAATTCGATTGGCACAGGATAGAGCAGAGTTTAGGGCTGTTGTACACAGGGTCGCTATGAGTTGCAAGTGACTCGACAGCACATAACAACATCACATTTTTTAGTTTAAATCATTTTTACTGTGATTTTAATGAAAGCTAACAGAAAAGTTGAATTTTTCATCCATCCATTTTTGCACATTTTCCTCCCTCCCCTCCCCTAAGTTCACTTAAAAAAAATCATTCATTGTTGCATAATTTCCACCCTCACCTCCCACCCCTCATCCACTCCACTTTGCTATGCACCTCTTATTCTGGACTGTTGTCATACAAATAATGTGTAATCATATATTCTTTTGAAACAGCACTTTTAATAGACTAAAGTGATATAACCATAATTTTTTATATGCACTGGAAAGCAAAAAAATCATGACATTCATTTTATGTTTGCTTTATTAAGGTGGTCTGGAATCAAGCCAGCAATATTTCTGAGGAATGCATGTAGTCACTACAGGGGGGAAAACCCCAACAAAAACAAAATTAACAGCTATATTTCAAACACTTATTATACTGCTTTTGAATGAATAACTTATAATTAAAATATAAGTTAAGAATGCATCTTTTTTTGTAAATAAGGAAAGTATGGTTCTTTTATCTAATGTCTCCACTTTTGATCCTAAATTAAGTCCTACTGTTGCTGTGTACCATGGGTTTGAACTGACTCATAGCTGACCCTCCAGTGGTTTTCTAGAGGCTGTAAATAGCACAGGAGGAGATGGCCCCTCTTTCTCCTTAGGAACAGTGAGAGCTCCCTGATTTAAGTCTTAGGCTTTAATGAATCGCTGTTATCTGAGAACCTCCACACATTTTGTGAACTCTACCAATTAGGCAATCTCTCTTGGATGTGTTATTCCCACTTGTATCTCAGGAAACAAACGGAGGTCAAATACAATGCAGATGGACAAGCAACTTGGTTTCATTAAAATGTCTGCCTGCTAGGTCTGTGGTCAGGCTCTGGCCCCCAAAAGGAACTGAACTGACATTTCCAGCCTTTCCACTGGGAAGATTGTGGGCTTCCTATCATTTTCTTTTCCGGTTTCCCACCAATGTGGTTTGGAACACTCCTGAGGAAATCATAGGTGTCTCTCAATAGGTTATTTTACTTTCCCTCTGAGAAAACCTCCTGTTGTTAGAAACGAGCATACCACATACCCTGCTACTAAAAAAAATAAAATAGTGATTATAGAATTTTAGTGCTTGTCTAGGTGCATAATGTAGAAAGAGCACATTAATATGTGGAAAATATAATAAAAGAGAACATAATGGCACAAACAAAAGCACTGTGAGATTGTTTGATTTGAATATCATTGAGATTTACTGAATCCAAAATATCATGGACGAGCTAAGTTGAATATTAATACTGTGCTCATGTATACGTGTTTGGGGTTTTCTTAATGATTGTTTTTCCAGAAAATATTTGTTTCTTAATTTTTGTGGCATAATAGCAGTTTAGTATGGAACTATTCTAAACACTTCATCCGTTTGCTGCTAAGTTACAGGCCTCTTGATGGCAGAGACTGTCTACTATTTCTTTTCTTGTAACTCATATTGTTGAATTAAGCACAGGCATTGTTCCAGATATTGTAGATTTGGGTCCAGACAACCAAAATAAAGCAAATAGCAAAGGAAAGTGAATCACGCAATTTTTTCTCTCTCCTGGTATATATGTAAAAGTAGTTTATGTTACATTGAAGTTTATTAAGTATTCAGTTGTTGTTGTAGCTGTGTGTGTCGTGAGTGGCCTATGACTCATAATGATCATATGTAAAGAGCTCTGAACCCTGCCTATCTTGAGCAAGTCTCACTGACTCTGACACACCTACCCCCAAAACCCTGGTTACTGTGTCAATCCCTCTCATCCAGGGCCTTCCTCTACTGTGCTGTCCCTCCACCCTTCCAAGCATGGTATCCTTCTCCAAGGGCCATTCCCTCCTGGCTACATGCCCAAAGTATATGAGATAGAGCTTCAAAATCTTAGCCTCCCAGGAGAAACTTGGTTTCACCCTCTCCAAGATAGACCTATTTGTTTTCTTGGCAGTCCATTGTATGTTTAATACTCTTCTCCAGCACGACAACTCAAAGGCATCATTTCTTCTTCTGTCACCCTTAGTCATTGTCCAGCTCTTTGAAGCATAGCAAGTAATTCATTGCAAAGATCATGGTCTGGATCAGGCACACCTTGGTCTCCAGACTGACATCGTTGCTCTTCAGCACTCTGGAGAGGTCTCTGACAGTAGATTTACTAATTTCCTGATTGCTGGTGCCAAGAGTGTTGACTGTGGAGCCAAGCAAGCTGAAATTGTTAACAGGTAACAACCTCAATCTCTTCTCCATCCATCATGATGCTGTCAATTGGCCCAGTGGTGAGAATCTTGTTTACTTGATGTTGAGCTTCAGTTAATATTGAAGATTGCAGTCCTTGACCTTTTGCAGCAAATGCATCAGTTCCTCCTCAGTCCCATTTCAGCAAGCAAGGTTGTGTCATCTGCATAATGTGGGCTGTTGAGTCTTTCGCTAATCCTGATGCCAAATTCCTCCTCATAAAGCCCTGCTTCCAGAATGATCTATTCTGCATATAGACTGCAAATGAATGGAGACAGGATGCCTCCCTGACGTACTCCTTTCTGATTTTTTCAACTATACAGTGCTTCGTGCTCTCTTCTGACAACTGCACTATGGAAAAGTTTGAAATATTGTGGAAATCACCAAAATGTGACAGAGATGGAAAGTAATCCCTAACATTTTGGAAAAAATGACACTGATGGGCTTGGCGAGTGTAGAAAAGCCACAGAGCTTTCAATTGTAAAAATGCAGTCTCTATAAAGCGCAATAAAGTACTACAAAACAAAGTATGTTTCTATAAAGCAGACAATCTGGAAATGATATTTAGACTTTTTAACACTCAACTGATTAGGAAGAACACTGGTCACTGTATTGGAGAGACCTCCCAGCTGTCCCTGCTACTTTGCTAGATCCTGTGTGTTTCCAGGGGCGTCCCAGAGGAGGGGCTGAGGTAACAGGGAGGCCCTGAGAGTCTCGGCAGTGTTCGCTTATCTCCCAGTAGAGAACTATTCCTGTTGTATTTTAAAATCAATATGTAACTCTACCAACAGATACCAGCTAAACATCAGCCCTGAATATGCTATTATCTCCTGCTAACAGAAGAGGCGCTGAGAGCCAAGATGCAAAACTATGTTCCCAAAGTTACACAATAGCAGAGCAAGTTAGTACCAGGCTGGAAGACAGCATTCCAAATTCCTGGCTCCAAACATCACATCAGACAATTGTATGGATATTGCCCTGCCTTTATCCCTGAGATACAGTTATACTAGTTTGTGTGTGTGACATTTCTTTTTTGGGGAGTTTTATCTCAACCATCAGTGCCAGCCACTAGAGGAACTACCTTATAGCTACTAAAACCTCTTCACCTGCCAATTGTTGTTGTTGTTGTTAGGTGGCATCAAGTTGAGTACAACTCATAGTAAGCCTCTGAGCAACAGATCTGAACCCTGTCCTATCCTGTGCCTGCCTTTGAAGTAGCTTAACAGCTCCTCAAAGGTGGTGTAAACTGCATGGATTAAATTGTGTCCCCTCCATCTACAAAATGCATGCATGTAATGATATAATGTGGAGACTGTGTAGTGATCCCCCACAATCTAATAAGTCACGTAGATGTAAAATGATTAAGGGTGGCTTGCAGTGTTCATTATCTACCCATTCTTATCCTAGTCTCCTTCCAAACCCTCATGTCATTCCTGCTCTGTAACAGTGGTGCTATGCAGTGTTTGTCCTTTTGTGACTGCGGTATTTCACTCAGCAGTATGTCTCGCAGGGTTGCCCACCTTGTGTAATGTTTTATGAGTTCATTGTTTTTCAGTGCTGTGTAGTATTCCATTGTATGAATATACCATCCTTTTTCTAACCATTCAATAATGAACACGGCACTGGAACAGATGAAGGAAAGAAGTGTTTAAAAGGAATATATGATTAGGCATTAGCCCAGAATAAGAGGTACATTGCAAAGAGGACTGGTCGGCAGGAAGGGGGAAAGGAAATAATTAGGCAATAATGAATGATTTTAAAAAAAAGTGAACTGAGGGAGGTGGAAGGGAGAGAGAGGGTAAAAATATGCAACAATAAATGAAGGAAAATCCAACTTTTCTGTAAACTTTCACTAAAATCAGCTAAAGAAAAAAAAGGTAGCTTGCAATATGCCTTAATCTCACCACAGTACTGGTTTTATTAATGTCAGGGGAGTTTCCCCAGGCCTGGTTTCTAACACCCTGTTAGTTTAATTTGTGTCTTCTAGGCTGCAACATTTCCAATGATACATCTTCAAGGATATGAACATATATGGCTAAGCACAATTGATAACAGTGCATCTAAATTCCAAAATCAATCTCCATAATAGTCTATGTGTTTCCTATTGCCAAAGGGGCCCTTTAGAGTAGTGAGAGAAGATCTTCACCCTGAAACCTACGGCATCCCTTTTCAGCAGGAAGTAGCTAAGAGAATATGCCATCCCCTTTTCCTTATGACACAGGGTGAAGTCTGTCTCTGGGAGGAGTGATAGCAAATGGCAAAGGACACACTGACAAAGGAGATTAATTAGAACTGGCTTTGACAAGCACTGTGGCAATGGGACAATTAAAACAGACTTTCAAGGTGGAAAAAAGAAAAGAGGAATGAACTGGGGGGAGGGTAGAGAAAATCGTGCAACAATGAATGAATGGAAACTCCAAATCTCTGTAAATATTCATTAACATTAATAAAATTGATAATTAATAAAACTGAGAGGATGAAACCGAGTGGGGGGAACTGGCACAACCAGAAAGCCTCACCACATGTGGACTTTGCCCTTTTCAACACAAGGACTGTAGTTCCTTGACACCCAGGGAGGCCCGGACGCACGGAGATTGCCAAGGACGCCTGGCCTGTGGATGCCGAGGCAAACAAAGACCTTCCTCCACAGCCTGCAGGGAAAGGAGACCCTCTCCTCGAGGTGGTAGGCTGGTTTTGAACCTCTAGCCTCTTGAACTTTAAGAGAATAACGTTGTTTTCAAACTCCCCATCTATAGTATCTGTGTTATTGCAGTGCTAACATCATAATGGATAGAGTGCTAGGGCGTGGGACCCAGGTGCCTCACAGAGCCAGAGGTACTGAGGCTCTGCACATGGTGAGAAGAAGCATGCCCCTCAGGGCAGGTGACATCCTCCACAGAAGCCGGTCTAGCTCATGCCCCCCTCCCCCCTTCTCTTCCCCACTCTCTTAATGACATCACCTGTGATCACTTCCTTAACAAGTCACTTTCGCACCAATTTGTTTCTAGGAAACCCAACCTAAGTCACTTTAGAATTGTCTCAAGGCTTCACGGAAGTCAGGAATATAAACAAAACATGGTGTAAAATGTATGTATGGTGTTGTAGTTGTTGTTATGTACCATTGAGTTGGAGCCAGCCCTTAGCTGACCCTCCAGCACGTTTCAGTGGCAGTAAATGGGGGGGGGGGGGGGGGCACGACACACGGCCCATTCTTCTCCTGTAGAGCAGCTGGTGGATTTGAACCACATGCCTTCAGATTGGCAGTACAGATCCTTACCGATAGGCCACCAAAGCTCCCTGTAAATATAATGTGGTGTTATGTACCATTGAGATGGCTGTGACTCACAGTGACCCTACGTACAACAGCTCTGAAGCCTTTCCTGTCCTGAGCCAGTGTCACTGACTCTCACACACCTACCCCCAAAACCCCAGTTACCATGTCAATCCAAATTATCTGGAGTCTTCCTCTCCTGCTCTGTCCCTCCACCCTTCTGAGCATGATGTCCTTCTCCAAGGACTGGTCTCTCCTGGTCTTGTGCTCAAAGCATGTGAGATGGAGCTTCAAAATCCTAGCCTCCAAGGAGAAATGAAACAACTTACCTCCAGAAACTCTATGAACTTTAATGAATGTCAATACATTTGTCTTGAAAGTGCAAAGAAATCAGCTCTTTTGAGGCAAGAATGATGGAACTTCATCTCACATACGGTGGGTACACTGTCAGGAGTTCTGAGAAAAAGCCGTCAGGTTGGGGAAGGTCAGCAAAAGAAAGGAGGATCCTCCACAAAATGGGTTGACGCAGAGCAACAAGTGGTCTTGAGCAGGAGGGACATTGTGAGGACGGGGCAGGAGCGGGCAGGGCTTTGATCTGTTGCTCATGGGGCCACTACGAGTTGCAGTTGACTCAACAACACCTAGCAACCTCAATCACGTTGTTGTGCAGAAATGTCTCACGTTTTTGGTTGATTTATCACATGTCCAGGTGGGAAATGTCAGTTGGCTTGTAAGCCTAGTGGTACTCGGTGGACATGGTGAGAAGAGGGGTGAGAATCTAGGCATTGTGAAGCTGGAGTCAAACACCTGATGAAGAATGAAGTATCAGAGATGGGG
>NW_006399754.1:11167280-11178670 GCF_000299155.1 Elephantulus edwardii | reverse complement strand
GAGGTAAGGAAAAGAGATCAGAGATGGGGTGAGGTAAGGAAAAGAGATGAACCAAGCACAACTCCAAACCTTCTGGCCCAAGGAACTAGGTGGACGGTGAGTCACTGTCTGAGATTGGGAAGACTTTTGGAGGATCAAGTCTATAACCTGTTTTAGAAACATGTCTCCACATACCTGGTTTCATAATGTATTACACACTCAGCTATTATTTGTTCATTGTGAACTGAGGTTCTTTCAATCAAAGTGAAATATTGAGTCAGACAAACCACTTTACATGCTTCAAACAGTCATTAGTAGGTTGCATATATTTATAGGTAATGACTTAGAGGCTGAAGGCACTAAATTACAGGTAAAATACTGTGGCCTCACCCCAGGTTGTGTTTGATCCCTTTTTTTTTCTGCTTAGAAATAGCTTTTATTATATAGCTAAAACTTTTTTCATTTAATACCTTGTATTTTACACACTGTGATCTTTTCAATGGACCGCCACATATACTCTGCAGTAAAGAGGGAAACTTCAACCAATTTCTGTGTGTGAGACTAATTTAAACTTATTGCTATTGTTGTTGTTTGCCGTTGGGTTGGAGCCAACACATAGCTGACCCTCCAGCAGATTTTTCAGAGGCTGTAAAAGGTGGGAAAGGAGATTGTTCACCTTGAAGCAGCTGGTAGATTTGAACTGCGTGCCTTTGGGTTGGTAGGACAGCTCCTTACCACTAGGACATCAGAGTTGTCTAATTTAAATTTGTCTGATTTTTACTGAATTCATTCTGTTTAGCCCTCAAACTGGAGCAGCTAGATGGTGCCCTATTACCAAGGCTGGCTGTTCAATAGGAGGCCCTAGACAGAACAGAATAATGATGTGCAACGAAGTTCACAACAGTTATAAAAGGTCAAGTTTGTGGGTCTGACAGGTTGGTGGAATTCCTGAGACTGTCCTTTATTCACACTCTTCGAGTGCTTCACTTGAACTGAACTAATCTTTATTGCTCAACTTTCAACTAAACAATAGATAATCCTACAAAGTGATAATAGTGCTAGGAAAGAGGTACTTTTGGTACCATTGACCATATGACAGTGAAAGGATGGCATTTGCCCAAGAGGAACACTGAGAAGGTGGGCAAGGAGAGGCCCGAGGGACAATGGAAAGGGAAAACCCAGGGAGGAGGTGGGAAGAACTTTATTACATTCTAGGAATTACAGTCAATGTCAGGAAACAAAATGTGTATGAACTGCTGAAAAAAACCCCACTTTGCTCTATGTACTTTTCTACAGATTACAATTTGTTAAGCAACTTGGTCTGGTAAGCCATTATTTTTAAAAAAATCAAGCTGTTTACACTTGTCCAAAAGCCCATGATTAATAAATACAATGGCTAATAAGCTCAACACACAATTACTGTACCAAAAAGTATCGGCTGACACCGAAATATTTTAGGAGATACCATCTGATCAAAAGCCAATAGTAAGAAATGAAGAAGTTCAAGCTGCTAGGAAGGCATGGGTGAAAAGTAAGGCCCCTGGGATTCATGAGATAGCAAGTGACACTTTTCAAATGACAAATCCAGCCTTGGACATGCTCACCAGTCTGTCAGGAGATTTGAACGGTAGCTGTCTGGCCGACTCAGTGGGAAAGATCCTTATTTGTTCTGATTCCTAAGAAAGGTGATCCAACTGAAGGTGGAAATTATCAAACAACATCATCAAAATCACATGCAAACAAAATATTTCTGAAAAGTATTAGAAGAAATGACTAGAACATGACATAGACAGAATTGCCAGAAGTTAAAGCTGAATTTAGAAGAGGTTGTGGCACCAGGGATATCATTGCTGATGTCAGATGATCCTGGCTGAACGCAAAGAACACCAGAAGAATGTCTATTTGTGCTTTAATGATTATGCAAAGGCATTTGAATGCATGGATCATAACAAAGTATGGCTGACAAAAAGAAAAAATGGGAATCCCATTCCTACTTACTAATGTATTAATTCAGTCTTTGCAATTACTTGCTATGCATCAGAAAGCTGGACAATAACTAGGGACGATAGAAGGAGAATTGATGCCTTTGAGCTGTGGTGCTGGGGAAGAGTGTTGAATACACCATGGACTGCTAGGAGAACAAACAAGTTCATCCTGGAGAGGGTGAGACTAGGCTGTTCTTTGGAGGGAAAGATTCTGAAGCTCTGTCTGACATACTTTCGACTTGTTGCAAGGCAGGATCAGTCCTTGGAAAGGGATGTCATGCTTGAGAGGGATAGTGCCACAGAGGAAGACCCTCGATAAGATGGATTGATTCAGTGGCTGGGGCGATGTGGGTAGGTGTGTAAGGGACAATAAGGTTGGTACAAGATAGAGCAGGGTGCAGAGCTATTGTACCTGAGTGACAAACAACTCAACAACACATAACAACAACAATCGCAGAATAAATGGAGTTTGTGTGAAATCTCTAAAAAGACCAAGAAACTGTAGTATGAACAGAACTTGGGAACACTACAAGGTTTAAAAATTTTAAAAGGCATGCATGGAAGTTGTATCTGTTCTCCATACCTATTTAATCTGCATGCTGAGCAAATTATATTTGAGAAGCTGGAGTTTATGAAGAAGAATGTAACATCAGGACTATTAATTACCTTCAGTATGCAGATGACACAACCTTGCTTGCTGAAAGTGAGGAGTACTTGAAACACTTCCTGCACAAGACTAAACACTGCAGCTTTCAATATGGATTATATCTCAACATCAAGAAAATTAAAATCCTTTCCATTGGACCAGTAAGCAACATCATGACAGATGGAGAAAAGATTGAAACTGTCAACGACTTCGTGTTACTTGGATCCACAATCAATACATTTGTCACCAATGATCAGGAGATGAGGAGATGTATTATATGGAAAATCTGCAGTCAGAGACCCCTTCAAACTAATGAGGAGCAAGATGTTAGTTTGAGGACTAAGGCACTTCTGATTCAGACTACAGTCTTTTCAATTATTTGCTATGCTGCTGAGGGCTGTAAAATGAATACCAGAAGAATTGATGTCTTTGAACTGTAGTGTTGAAGATGAGTACTGAATATCGTGTGGACTGACAAAAGAACAAACAGATGTGCCTTGGAAAAAGTGAAGCCACAATGCTTGCCTGTAAAGGAGGTAAGGGTGGTGAAGCTTCTTCTTGCATATGTCGGGCATGTTGCTAGGACAGATTATTCCTTGGAGAAGGACATTATGTTTGGAAAGCTGGGGGTGGTGGGGAAGAAGAGGAAGACCCTCAAGTAGGTGGCTTCTCACAGTGACTGAGCTCAAGTGTGTCAGAGATAGTGAAGATGGCACAGTATAGGACAAGGTTCAGATCCATTGTTCATAGACTCACCATGAACCATACTTGGCTTGAGGGCACCCAACAACAACAATGACAAGTAAGCTCAATTAGTAGATGACAGGGAAAGGATTGATTTTTTAAAAAAATTTGCTTTTTGGGGTTTGTTTTTTTAAAATTAATTTTAATGAACATTTAGAGAGACTTTGGATTTCCATTCATTCATTGTTGTACTTTTCTCCCCTCCCCCACCCCTCCACTCCCAGTTAGCTCTTCTCTTTGAAAAGTGAGAGGATTGATTTTTAAAGAAACACTGTAAATAGAGAATTCCCCATGGATAATTTAATACTTGTATGAAACCTAATAAGTGTTGGTACCCAAGGTAGAGAAGTAATTGGGGTTTTTTTAAGTAGAAAAACCTGATGCTGTGAAAAGATCCCCTCTGGGGTTTTTAGTCATCTAAAGGAATATTTGAATGTCTACTATAATCCTTGTGTATTTTTCCTCTATATATCTCTTTGACAGTTAAAATTAGCAAGCAGCATTACTGGAAATGTTTAAGATTAGCTGCCAACTAACAATTTGGCTTAAGGATAGAGGTGAATTAGCAGCTCATTTTGCCTTCGTTCTTCCTGGTGTCTGGCTGCCCTCATGAAGTCTATTTTGTTTCCTGAGACACTGTGATGTTCAAAGTGATGTACAGAATGGCAACAATCACGTGACTAAACAGAGGAAGGATGGGAGTAGCAGAAACTTCACTAGGCAGACCAAGCAAGTGATTCCCTCCAGGGAGAGATGGAAGATATCTGTAAGCTTCCAAGATTTTTGTTCTTTGGATTGGAACAGTCACATCATTGGAATGACTCTCTGGCATGAAGGAATTATTTGTGGATTAATATTTTCCAAATGCTTTTTTTTTTTAAGCTAGAGCTCAAAAGGCCTGTTCATTCATGTATCAGCATAACCACATTAACCAGAATTGACCCTCACCGTGTTCATTCTCGCCTTGTCAGTACTCTGTAGGTGTTCAGAATATTAAAGAGATCACAGACGTAAAGTCACTAACTGATGCTGTAGATGGAGAATAGTGAAGAATAACCTGTCCTAGACTCTAAGGGCCTCAAGCCTCAACGCACAGCCTTCATCTGTTTCTAAGGAGTTATGCTGCCAACTGAAAGCCACATGCTTTGTGTCACAAGCGACTCCACGGGAGAAATATAAACAATCTCCTCCTATGCAATTTGCAGCCTCTGAATACCTCCTGGAGAATCAGCTATGAGTTGGTTCCCATTCGCCAGTACGTAACATTGAGAAAACAAAGATGCTCACCACTCAGGTAAATCGGCAGCACCTGTACAGAAGGAGAAGAAATTGAGATTGTTAACAGCTTCAGCTTGCTCAGTTCCACAATCAACACTCTTGACACCAGCAGTCAGAAACTTAAAGACAAACTGCATTCAGAAAATTTGCTTTCAAGGAGTGCTAAAAGGCAACGATGTCAGGCTAGAGACTAAGGTGTGCCTGATCCAGGCCACGGTCTTCACAGTTACTTGCTATTCAGTAGAGAGCTAGACAATGAACAAGGATGATAGAAGAATTGATGCCTTTGAGATGTGGTGCTGGAAAAGAATGCTGAACATACCACAGACTGACAAGAGAATAAACAAGTCTATCCTAAAGCCAAATTGCTCTTTGGAGGCAAGGATTTTGCAGTTCTGTCTTACATATTTTGGGCATATTGGCTGAAAGGACCAGTCCTTGGAAAATGACTTCATGCTTAGAAAGGTAGAGGGACAGTGCAGGAGTGGAAGACTCTGGGTGAGATGGATTGACACAGTCCCTGGGGCGCTAGGAGCAAGTGTGTCAGAGACAATGAGATTGGCTTAGGATAAGGCAGAGTTCAAAGTGATTGTGAATAGGGTTGTTATGAACTGTAGATGACTTGACAGCACATACAACAACATTGTACTATTAATAAACTTCTAGTCTAGAAAGTTGGGGGATCTTGGGCTTAGTGGTAAGGAGTTGCACTGCCAATCCAAAAGTCAGGTAGTTCAAATTCACCAGCTTCTCTGAGGGAGGAAGATGCGTAATCTCCTTCCATGCAATTTACTGTCTCTGAAAACTCCCTGGAAGGTCATTTTTGGGTCAGTTCCAATATGAAGTACATAACCAAAACAGCCTAAAAGGCCAGCAATTCAAAACTACTCAGTGATAGATAAGACAAAAGAAAGGTCTAGAATTCTGTTTCCATAATCATCTATTGTTGTTGCTGTGTGATGTGGATTCAAATCCAACTTTACATGACAGGCAAAAAAGTGCTCCTTATAGTAATTTTAATGGGAATAGAGTGCCAGGTCTTTTCTTTCACAGAGCCACTGATGACGTGAACCTCTGAAATTTCAATCAGCAGCAGAGTGCTTCACCATTGTCTCGCCAGGGCTCCTTTCTGTAAATATTAGAGCCGAGAAAACCTTGTGGTGCTCAGTCTAAATCTATAAAACGTGAGGTCGGGAGGAGTTGCAAGTGGCTTGTCAGCAGCAGGCTGTTGGGTTTGGGTGTGGTTTTCTGGAATGTTCTGTAGCGAAAGTCATGCTTGAAACCTACCAGCAACTTACTGAGTGAAAGATATGTGAACTGGACATTCAGAGTGGAAGAGTGTCCATGAAAGAGGTGGAAAGTACACAGCTGGCCTCAATTCCAGTTGTGACTGTTCAACTCTTTCCTGAAACTGAAATCTGAAGAGCAATTTATTTGGATCAGGGCAAATTATAAAAAATCTCAAAGACATCTGGAAAAATCAAAGAAAAAAAATGACATCTCCTGGGAAAAATTTTTAAAGCATTTATAAAAACATCTGTAAGAATAATCATAATAATCCCTCCCTTTCGTAATAAGCAAGACAATCACATATAGGTTGCCATTCTTCTTAAGTATAGGTTAATGAAAGTTCTTTAAAAGCTACACTGAATTTCTTCTTGCTTGCTCAACTTGACCACATTTCAAGAGAAATTCTCAGTTCCAGAGTCCAGCAAGATGTACCGCTTTATCCTGTGGTTTTAAGCGAGCCAGCGCAACCAAGAAACCCAATCCCATTGCCGCCCAGTCAATTCTGACTCAGGGCTGTGCTATGAGTTGGATGTCAGCGTTCTTCTCATTTATCTTTTCAACAAATATTTATAAAGAGCCTCACATATGCCAAGCACTGTGCTTGATGCTGGAGATACAGTTGAGAGTGCAAAGAGGGAACTTACGAAGTAGCAGTCATGCAGAGGAAGAAAAATAAAGTCAACACAAGTGAGGGATTTAGAAGGTCACCAAGTACCTAATGAAATGCAGCTCAAGAAAAAGGCAACTGATAGAGGGACAAGGTTGTTTACACTGATTCAGGAGCTCCCTTTCCAGACCACCGGTTTTTTCCCAGGACCCAGCCTCATGGCCTTAGCAAAGGGTATCTATCTCTAGCTATTCATTGTCTAGAAAACCAGAAGATAACTTTAAATTCTTCACCAACTCCCACATGTCTTTTTAAAATATCTTTCAAACTATCTTTTTTTTTTCTAAAGCCTAATATATGCACTATGAGAAATGACTATATTATAGAAAGGCTTCAGGTCTTTTGTTGATAGAGTCGCTATGAGTTGTGCTCAACTCAATGATAATCAACAACAATATATGCACTTGCAATCATTCCTCAGATATCAAACCAGGATTGTCAGAACCTTTGAAAAGTGGCTTTTGGACAAACACTGCATGGTGCCACTGTTGTAGAATGGGACTGACATCAGCTACCTTAACTGCAGACACATGGTCTAGTGAATAATCCACAGCTATGGGACCAATTTAAGAGAGTGCTTTCCACCTGCAACAGGGTGACTTGCTTATTTAATATAATGTAATAGAATTGACTTCTGCTGCAATTGGACCTTCCAATGCCAAGTCTCACAGTGCACAGTGTCTGCCTGGGAATCTTGTAGCACTTTCTATTGACTTGGTTCTTCTTTGAATTCAGCTGTTTTGTGGCAAAAAGCCATATGATGAGGCCATGTTTTCTCTGGTTCACAACCACAGGTGAGCTTTTAGCCAACAATTGCTTATCCATTGACTCTAGCTCAGAGCACCCTCTCTTCATCTGGTTGGGTTCTTTTCTTGTCTACTCAACTCCAGCCTTCTGTGTCCAGGCTCAAATGGGCATCAGCTGGATGGTCAGGAGTCTGCACTTATCCCTGAGATCTAGACTTTCTGGTCTCCTCACTCAGCCCTAGCCCCGACAGGAGTGGAAGTTGAAGGAATTCAACACTAGAGAAACATACTAAACTTGGACATGTTCCTTCAGTGTTGCCCACCTAGCACGCTCAACTGTGTGGATGAGCAGGGAGGGCTCATTGGCTTGAGGAGCAGGGCATTATAAGGACCTCTGGCTTATTGTCAGGGCAATTGAGGGTTTATCTAGCCTCCATAGCTCCAGACAGTCACAAGCTTATGAGAACTTAGAGTTTTGTTCTGCATTTGATCAAAGATTCTCTTACAGAATCTTTGATTAAAATATTAAGCAATCGTAAACAGATTTTACTGAGTTGGACACTGATATTTTCAAATGAAGCTAGAACCCATGAAAACTATTAAAGAGCCATATTGAGCATCTCAGATAGTCCAGAAGGTGGAAACAGTTAGCCAATGCCCACAAAAAATAAACCCTATATTTTTTCAATGAATTTATTACTTACTAAAATATTCTTTAAAGGAAAATGTTAGAGGATTCCTACTGTCTAATAAGTGTTCCCTTGTCATACACACCCTGTTATTAAGAGAGAGCACAGGTCAAATTTTTTTAAAAAATTATTTTCACTAAAAGCACTCTCTTAACCACATTCTTAGTTTTTCTGTTAGTAAGAAAATGAACTTGCTTTTATTATAAAAACCATGCAATATTCCTTGTAGCTATTGATTTTTCTGATCTGTCAAACCTAATCATCAAGCTAATTATTTAGTCATTTGTAAGTGGTGAAATCCCTTAATAATTCATTATAGAATTTTCTATAGTAAACAAACCTACTCCTTATTTATCAATATTCTCATTATCCAATATTTTTAATTTATGAAAATAGTAAAAATCTAATATTTTAGGCATTAACAACATACATCATACAGTAATTAACACCAACGTGCTAGTGAGAATATAATGCATGCGATGATGGTTAAAATTATGTGTCATTTTGGCTGAGCCTTGATTCTCAGTAGTTTGGCAGTTACGTATTTGGTGTATGTTATGTATGTATGTGATGATGTAGTTTGGCATTTACATCTCCCATTTGAGAGCCTTATGTGGTTATCCTCTGATTTCATATGACTGAATTTTGCATAATAACCTGGTCTTTTGAACATAAAAATATTGGTAAGTGAAAAATGAGTGTAGTTTAAAATCAAGTCTTGTCTTTCCATCTTCTTGTCCTTCATTCTGGATTAGTGAGGTAGTGGTTAAAATGCTCAACTGCTAACCAAAATGTGGGGAGTTGAGCCCATCACCTGTTCTCAGAAGAAAGATGTGGCTACTTGCTTCTGGGAATATTGATGGTCCTGGAAACCACAGGGGACAGTTCTCCTCTGTCCTATAGCACTGTTGTTGTTGTTTTGCACTATCAAGTTACCTGTGACCCATAGTGACCCTATAGCATAGCCATGAGCAAAAGACCAACTCAACAGCAATGAATTTGTTTTAGTGTTTCTTAAAAAACACACAACTGTGTATTGTTATGCTTTACACATCTTGAAGAAGTGAGTTAGCCTAGCTGATACAAATGCCTGCATAAAATATTTCTCTTTTCCTAAATTAAAAATTACACAGTTAATAAGGAAATAACCTCTATGTGAATGTAACTACTTTGTCCTAGTATCATTGGGAGTTTTTAAAGATGTTTTATTTCCTAGTCATACTGAAATATTTTTAAGAAATCAGAGATTTCATAAATCTCTAAGAATAGAGGAATTTATGTATTTAATTTTGAAATTAAAATTGTGTGTGTGTGTGTGTGTGTGTGTGTGTGTGTGTTGGCCTAGTGGCAAGAAGCTGCACTGCAATCTCAAAGGCAAGGGATTCAAGGCCACCAAGTGCTCTGTGGGAGAAGGATGGGTAATCTCCTCCAGTGTGATTAATCACCTCTGAAAACCCACCAGAGGGTCAGCTACGGGTAACTTCTGATTCTACAGTACACAACAACAACTATGTATATATATATGTGTGTGTGTATGTATATGTATATCCAATCTAAGTGGTTTTAGAGGTTTTTTTTCAAATTAAAAAAGTATGAAATTCTTAAACATGAGTTTATCTAAATACAAAAGTTTACATTTTATGTCCTTTGATACTTCATCTTGAAACTTACATATCACAGATTAGTTAGTTCCTTATTAAGACTTAGATGTAAAATAGTTAAACTGATAATAAGTATGGATATGATTTATACAGAAATATTTGCAGGTCAATTACATAATGGATAATGGATGAAGAGCTCTCAGAGCAGGGTCTTGCTCATAATAAATGGTTAATAAAAGTTGGTTTTTATTAACAATATTGATGTCTTCGATTCATTCTTTGAATAAATGCTGAGTGTGTACAAGGCAAAGCTAAAACACAAGGAAAAGTTACCTTGATAGGCTGTATGGGGAGTAGAAAAATGGATGAGATCTATGCTCCTGAGGGAAGCATTGCTCATTCTAGAGATGTTACTGTTGTTAGATGTCATCTAGTAAGTTCTAACTCCTAGTGATCCTAGGAGAACACAAGGAAATGTTGCTCAGTCCTGACTCGTTCTGACAATGACTGTCATGCTTGAGCTGAGTGTTGCTGCCACTGTGTCCATAGAGTTGAGAATGTTCCATTCTTTCACTGTCCCCCTGCTTTACCAAATACAGGATCTTTCTCCGAAGACTAGTCCCTACTCAGAATAGATCCCAAATAGAAGAAATTACATCAACAACAAATTTAACCTGTTTCACTTAAGAGAGACTACCCAAGTGTGATGAAGAGTGAGAAAGATTAAACTTTGCAAAAACAGAGGCATTTATCCTGGACCATAGGTCTGACTAGGATTTTAAGCGGCAAGTATGAGAGATGAGGGTGAGGCACATCCTAGGGGGAGGCAGTCGGGAGAACACAGACGTAGAGGCAGGTGGAGGAAGTGCAGGAACAGGATTGTCCAGTCTGCCTGGAAGAGACAATGGCAGCAAGAAGAGTTCTTGGAGGTTAGTCTGCACTGACTGCTTGGGAATCTCAGATGCGGAGAGATGGGAAGACTTAAACATATTTGTACATGAAAGAACATGACCAGGAGAAGTTTCATGTAGATTAACCTGGGAGTATTCTTTTTCTGCTGTACTGAAATACAGAGAGAGAGAAAAAAATGTCTTTCATATAGGAAAACAGAATCAAATCTTGGATTTCAGGCTTGAAGTCTAGTGTCTTTTCTATTTTTATATCAGTTTATGAAAAAATATTGTCATTGTATTAATATTCTCTGGAAACTGGAGGAACTTGGTGAACAAAGCTAACAGGGATATTTACTCTCTAAATATTAGGGCGCTCTGGTGCCCTATTGGTAAGAAGCTTCACTGCAATCCCAAAGCGCTGAGGTTCGAATCCACCAGCTGTCCTGTGTGAAAAGGATTGGCAAGCTCCTCCAGTTCAATTGACTCTCTCTGAAAACCTGCTGGAGAGGTCAGCTATGAGTCAGTTCTAATTTTCCAGTGCACAACAACAAGAGGAGGTATGAAACCTATAATCATAGGTAGCAATTTTTATTTTATAAACACATAATGCTTATTATTGTGTAAAGCACTACTACTCAAAGTGTTTTAAAAATAATAGTTCATGGGGGAGATCCAAGATGGCGGCGGAGGCAGAGACAGAGTGGTGAGCTGCAGGAGCAGCGAACCACTTAAAGCAGGGCCATTATGGTCTTCCACAGACTTCGGCTTATTGATAATTGAACACTTAAACAGTTGATGACTGGCCCTCAGTGAAGATCGAGGCTCAACAACAGGAATTCAAGGATTCCCAAGGAGAAATGGATGAGTCTTGT
>NW_006399754.1:11141262-11165785 GCF_000299155.1 Elephantulus edwardii | reverse complement strand
GCATCCAGTTCCCAAATCAATAAGGCAGTTGGTTTAATTACCATTGGAAAATGCTTGTCATTCCTCTGCAGCATCTGGTTCCCACTGGATCCTCATCATTTCCTTCACCTGCTCCCCCCACCGACCAAACTGTGCAGCTCTGCAACTCTATCCTGGCCCATCCTCACCCTTGTGCCCCCAACCCTCACCTCCTTGTACCCCCAATATGTTTTTTCCCCAATAAAAAAAGATATAAATGAAAAGAAATAGTTCATGTATTTATCATAAAAATCACATAGGTTATATTCTATAAGGCATGTGCAGTCTGAGATTCAGAAATGTTAAGTAACTTGTCCGAGGTCTTCATGCAAACAGAGCTAGGATTTGGACCCCAGAAATTTGGTCTTCAGAATCCATATTCAAGGACCCGATAAGATCTATGCGGAAGTTGGGGAACTGAAGTGGCAGTTGAAGGGTACCAGAAAGCCAGACACCAGATAGAAAGAGCTGTTTTCTTTCCTTCAGAGAAATCCAGTTTTTAGGGGACTTCTCACCTGCTACATGTCAGAGAGCTGGACAATGAATACGGATTATAGAAGAGTTGATGTCTTTGAGCTGTGGTACTGGAGAAGAGTACTAAACATCCCATGAACTTCCCAGAGAACAATGCAGCCAGAGAGCTCCTTGGAGACAAAGATGATGAAGCTTTGTCTTTTTTACTTGGAACATATAGCTAGGTGACACTATTCTTTGGAAAGAGGCATCATGGTAGGCGAAGAAGAGACAGGTCCCCAATGAGATGGATTGACATGGTGACTTCAGCAATGGGTTCTAGTGTGTCATAGATGCTGAGGATGGCACAGCAGAGGGCTGGGTTCAGGTTAGCTATTCATAGGGTTGTGAGTTGTACTCAACTAGATGACAGCTAGTAAAAACAACAACAATTTGAAAAGAGCCTAGAAGGTAAGGACTTTGCGGTTTGTAACACCATCCCTCTCCTCCACACCTAATAAAATCTCTGTAGAGTAAATATTGGCTTGACACAAAAATGGCCATCCTTACCAAGTGGAACAGTCAAGATGACAGACCTTAGACGTCCTTTGAGCTAGGACTAATCAAACTCAGCCCTGTGACTCAGCTGGCAACCAAACAATATACAGACCTACGAGATAAACAGCACCACCAGGAAGGTGCTCACTTCTTACAGTAACCGACCATGCAAGAGCCAAAGGGCGGCATATTCCCAGGGATAACGCTCAAAAGGCAGGAAAAGGTAAGATTAATGGACACGAGAACTAGGGAGAGGAAGTGGAAATATCGAAGTTACATTGTGTGTATTGTAATTAATGCCATAAAGCAAAATTCGTAATGAAAGATTGAACGGAAAAAAACAGTCTTCTTTGTAAACTTTCACTCAAATCTCAATGAAATAGTTTTCATAAAATCAAAATATTTCTTGGGTGGATTAATGAATAAAAGACACAAAATAACAACAAAAATAAGGCAAAACAAAGATTTGTTTGGGTAATAAGTTTCCATTTTAAAGAATGAGAAATTAATCCAGAGAATCATTTATGTCACATCCTTCAAAGAATTCTTTTATTTAAACTTTCCGACTATAAAATCCAGTCTTCTGAATACTTTAAATTACTGAGAAGTCTGATTCTTTGAGGGTTGTCTTAAACCAGTGTTAATATGAAAAATTAGCTTCTACACTGCATCGGAAAGAAATTCCAAGAGTGGAGTGCCAAAGAACACTTTGAAACACCTAGCACTACTTGAATTAAAAATATAATATCTTACAGAACCTACTTTCAAGGTCAGAATTGTTTTAGGGTTTTTTTTTTAAAGTTTTAAAATATACTATTTTTTAGAACAGTTTAAAAAAAGTTCACTAAAAAATTGTGCCAGAAAGGACAGAGAGTTCCCATATAATTCTCCCACATTGTTCTATTATTACCATTTTGCATTCCTGTGGTGTATTTGTTACAATTGATGAACCAAATGAAAATTAGAACTCCCTCTTTGTATCACATATATGGATTGCCAAGTACATAATGTGATTACAAATCCTACATAATCTATTCACTGACCTAAAAATAGGTTGTGCTCCATCTATTCGTCCTCCTTAGCTCCCCCAAATCCCTGGCAACTACTAATCTTATTCTTTTTTAAAATTTTTATTATTTGTGTGTGTGTGTGTGTGTACCATCAAATCAGATCTGACTGGCACAGGAGGAGATTGTCTCTCCTTCTCCAGCAGAGCATCTGGTGGATTTGAACTGCACACCTCTGGGATTATAGTGCACCTTCTTGCCACTAGGCCACCAGAGCTCACCAGCTACTAATCTTCTAATCTAGTTTATCTGTGAAAAGAATGCAGAGTGAGGGCAACAGCGTTTGACCTTCACTAACTCCACAGGGAGCTCAATAACCTTGGCAACTCGTCAAAAACTCATCAGTAGCCTCAGCAACACAGAACCTATTCCTCTGAGGTCATGCATGCCCCACTCTATTGAGCCTCCTTCTGTCAAATCTAATAGGAGCTGCTGTGCCAAGGGCTCTTTCTGTTCTACAGTTGAGTCTGCTGATCTGCTACAAGGGCCACACTGAACTCAGACGGTACTCACGATTATGGGGCTTATTAGAGAATCAGTGGGAGTGCAGTTCAGGTTGGAAATGGCCAGGAGGCAATTCTTCAGTCAGGACAGCTCCTCGGTCATGTTCACAGCCCCTCTGACCTTCAGCTTAGCTGGGCCTCACCTCCTCTGCATTCTAAGTCACCAGTTAGAAAGATTTTAACTCATAATTCCTTGATGGTTGGTGACATCACTCATAGCTGACCCTCCAAAAGGTTCCCAAGGCTGTAAATTGCACAGGAAGAGACTGCCTATTTTTTTCCTGGGCAGAAGCTGGTGGATTCGAACTGCCAGCGAGGCATGGCCCTTTGGGTTAAAGCACAATTCCCAGTGGACTAGGCCATTAGTCCTGCCGATTATGGCAACTACCCCTTTCCCTCAGTCAGCAAGTAAAGGCAAAGACCCTCGGCTGTGTCCCTGTAGGGCAGTATTCTAGCTCTGTTCTCTCTCACGTCTATCTCTGGTCACCGTTACTTTTCCTTCCACTACTGCTGCTTCTGTTGGTATAATCTATGTCTCTGTCTAGCTCAGAAATCTCTGGCCCAAAAAAAGTTGCACTGCACTCTCCACCACTTCTTTTTTGACAGTGGCAAGATTCCTATTTTCTGCTTCTAAAGCTGCTCAATTTAAGCTCCACAGGATGACACAACTGCCAACCCAATAGTTAGCTATCTATACAGCTTATTTGCATATTACCATTCAAAGGTATAATTTGCTTTGTTTACATTATTTAGCAAGCCACCTTGCTGGGGCTACAGACACCTCACATTTGTGTACTCCTAACCCAGCCAATTAACACCCTTGGTATGAAGAGATGCATTGCAATGGGAAAATCTGCAGTTTCCAAATTATAGAAGAATAATGATATCAGTTTGGGGAATAAGGTGTGTCTGATTCAGTCCATGGTCTTTCTGATTAGTGGATGTGTGTCTGCGAGCTGGACAATGAATAAGGATGACAGTTTGAGCTGTGGTGTTGGAGAAGAGCACTGAACATTCCGTGGATGGCCAGAAAAATGAATAAATATGTCTTGGAGAGGGTGCAGTCAAAGTGCTCTTTGGAGGCAAGAATGAGGAAGCTTTGCCCAACACACACTGGGCATAATTGCTTAGAGGGGCTATTCCTTGGAGAGGGACATAATGTTGAGAAGGGCGGAGGGTCGGTGAAGGAGAGGAAGCCCCTCAACCAGGTGGATTGACACAGTGACTGCTGCAGAGGGCTCTTGTGTGTCAGGAAGTATGAGGATGGTGCAGGACAGGACTGGTTTCAGATCTTTTGTTCATAGGGTTGCTATGAGGTATACTCAACTCAATGGCACCTAGCAACAACGACAAACACCCAGCCAAGTGGTGAAAGTCAAAGCCAAAGCCTAGAAAAGCCACACTGAATAACCCAGTATAGGACACTCTCTGTATTTGTCTCTTTTCCAATTACCTTGCTTTTGGCATCACACACACTGTCATTTTTTCTATTTCACAATATGCAGTTAAAATTTCTCTATATCTGTCCATATTTTAATGGCACATTTCTTTCCCCTCCAATTTTCTTTTATTATGTTATTAGCATTGTTACTGTTTGAGTGAAAGTTTATAGAACAAATTGGTTTTCTATTTAACTATTTAGATATATTTTATAATATTAATTATAATATCCATAAACTAATTTCTTTTTATTTCTGAATAAACCCAGATGAATGTGTCAGAATTTGTTTATCCATTCATCCACTGTAGAACATTTTAACTGATTCCAGTGACAATTAAGAATAAAGCTGCTATAATATTCAAGTTTTCATATGAATATTCTTCTCACCCCTTTACATACAACTTAAGAACATAATTTCCAGGTCATACGCCAAGTCTATGTTTAACTTTGTAATGCACTCTTCAACTCTCCCAAAGTGATGCTTTCATTTTACATTCCCGCCAGCAATGTACCACGTTTTTGTCATTCCACATCTACATCAGCACTTCATGTTAGAAACTCAACAACTTAACTCATTGTTGTTGCATCTGGACTGACTTGTAGCTGACCCTCCATTGGGTTTCTAAGGCTGTAAGTTGCAAGGGAGGAGATTGCTCATCTTTCTCCCACGCAGGAGCTATCAGTATTTGGGATTGTCATCATTCCAGTAGGTATAGAGTCCTATCTTATTATTGCTTTAATTTGGAATTAATAAATGACATAGGTTGTGAAGCACTTTTAAAATGTTTTAGAAATGCCATCTGTTGAACTGAACCGGATTTAGCAAAAAGACACATCTTTGTGTAGATAACTTATATTCAGATTTTAGTTTTTATAGGTTTTTAAGGATTCTAAATCTTTTGTTATTGTCCACGTAGGAATTAATAGGATATCAACTCATTCATCATACAGGGTCACTGAAATGAAGAAGCAGAAAGTACTGGCATCCTAAAATGACCCTGAAGTAAGTGACTAATATGGAGAAATAGTAGTTGAGAACGAGCATATCAGCACGCAACCTAATGGAAACAAAAATGTGGCAGCTCTGTGTCCAGTGGCAGGATTGCACAGAAGAATGCGGTCGGTGACCTCCAGAAATCTATAGTGAAGGAACAGTAGTGGGACAAGGGTTCTCTTGAAGATGAATCTTGTCTACAAGCTTTGGTGGAACTGTGGTGATATTGATGGACAATGGAATTGAAAGTCAAAGCAACATTCATTAAATAAAATGTTATTAATATTAAATAATATTGCTTAATAGTTATTTTTACACTGCAAAAAGTAAAAAAGAAAGAAAGAAAGAAATGCCATCTATGTACCTTCCTCCTGAGATATCTGTTTCATTTTCCCCCATTTTCCAGCTGAGCTGCCTGCATTTTATTGGAGATTCTAGATTCTGTGTCTATTTTGGATATATATCCTTAGAGATGTTTTCTCAGTATTTTCTTCCAGTCTGTGGCAAGTCTCTGCACTCTCTTCATAGGATTTTATATTTTAATGAAGTACAGCTAATGGGGTGGGGTTCTTGCCTTTTGTGGATTACATTTTTTTCCTCTAAAAAAAAGCTGTCACCAAACCAAACGTCATTGTCCTAGTTATTCAATGCTGTTACAAGAGAAATACTATAAAGGGATGGTCTTAACAGACAATTTACTTTCTCACAGTGTGAGAGACTAGAACTTGAAGTTCAGATTGTTGGCTGCAGTGGAAGCTTGCTTTCTCTGTGTCAGCTGGGGGGGGGGGGAAGTCCTTATTTCATCGCTTCTTGTTGATATTTGTGTGGCTCGGGATGTTCCCTCCTCATCTTAACTAATTTCTTTTGCTAGTGTAATCTCTTTTGTGCCTCAGGGAATTGTTTTCAGACAAATTTTACACTAATCCTGTCTCATTGATTAACAAAGACAACCCGTTATACAATGAGATTATAATAATAGCATGTTGATGTTGTGTTGTTGTTGATTGCTGTCAGTCAAGCATGACTCATTGTGACCTTATGAACAAAAGACTTGAAGCCTTTCAAGAACTATAGTTTCTCAAAGTTCATAGAGTTTCCATGGGAATGCTGTTTAGGAAGTGGGTGTCACTCCTGCTTCCAAAATCATAGCATAGAGGTTTGGATTCATGACACATTTTGTGGGAGACACCTCTCAATTTTTACCAGTCTTCTAGGCTTTCTCCCCTTTCATCTTCCAGAAGTTTTATACTTCTGTGCTTTAAATTAGATCTTTGACCCATTTGTAGTTGATATTTTGGGAGATACAAGCTCTGTGTCTAGCACCATTTTTTTTTTGCGTATGTATGTCCAGTTGTTCCATTGTTTCTTATTTTAAACACTGTAATTGTTTCCTCGAATTACCACTATTCCTTTGTCAAATATAAGTTGACTTGTTGGTACGAGTCTATTTCTGGGCTCTGTTCTGATTCATTGTTTTTATTTTCATATACCTTCAAGTTGTCCTGATCCAGTCTTACCGACTCCGACACACCTAATCCCATTACTGCAGTCACTGTGTCAATCCATCTCATCCAGGATCTTCCTCTCCTGTTCTGTCCCTCCACCCTTCCAAGCATGATGTCCTTCTTCAAGGACTGGTCCCTCATGGCCAGGTGCCTAACATATGTAGGACAAAGCTTCAAAATCTTTGTCTTCAATACAGACACGTTTGTTCTCTTAGCAGTCCCTGATATATGTTAAATACTGTTCTCCAGCATCGCAACTCAAAAGCATTGATTCTTCTTCTATCTTCCTTAGTCATTGTTTAGCTCTCTGATGTATAGTAAGTAACTGCAAAGACCATGGCCTGTATCAGGCGCATCTTAGTCCCTAAACTGACATTACTCTTTAGCACTTTGGAGAAATCCTTGACAGCAGCTTCCCCAATGCAATTCATCTTTTGATTTCCTGATTGCTGGTGCCAAGAGTGTTTATTGTGGAGCCTTGAAAGCTGAAATTGTCAACAACCTCAATCTCTTCTCTATCTATCATGGTGCTCTCACTGGCCCAGTGTTGAGAATCTTTGTCTTCTTCTTCTTCTTTTTTTTTAATCTTTGTCTTCTTGATGTTGAGCTTCAATCCATATTAAAGACTACGTACTTGACCTGCAGCAAATGCTTCAGGTTCTCCTCAGTTTGAGCCAGCAAGGCTATATCATCTATACAATGTAAGTTGTTGTTAAGTCTTTTTCCAATCCTGATGCCACACTCCTCCTCATTAAACCCAGACTCTCAGATGATCTGTTCCACATACAGATTTAAAAGGTATGGAAAAAGGATAAATCCCTGATGCACTCTTTTCCTGATTTTGACTCATGCAATGTTTCCTTGCTCTGTTCTGAGGAGTGCTTCCTGGCCCAAGTATAGGGGTCACATGAGCACAATCAAGTGTTCTAGGATTCCCATTCTTCTCAAGGTTAGTCACTACTGTGCCCCACATACAGGTTTTGCATGAGCACAATCAAGTGTTCTGGGAATCCTATTCTTCTCAAGGTTAACCACAATTTGTTGTGATCCACACAGCTTTAGCACAGTCAATGAAACACAGATAAACATTCCTCTGGTACTCTTTGCTTCTGTGAAGATCCATGTGACATTGGCAATAATGTCTCTAGTGCCATGACTTCTAAACCCAGCTTGTATCTTTTTTATAGTTCTCTGTTTTGGATAAACTTCGGAAGGATTTTTTTTGCATGTGATATTACTGATATTGTTCATTAATTTCCACACTCATCAATCATCTTTTTTTGGAATGAGAATAAATATGGGTCCCTTCCAGTCAGTTGTACTCCAGAGTTTTTGGCACAACTTGGTGAGCACATCCCAGGCAACACATCTGTTGAAATATGTCAATTGGTATTCCATCAATTCCTGGGGACTTGTGTTTTGACAATTTCAAAGAAGCTTGAGCTTCCTCCTTCCTCAACATTGTCTCTTATCATATGTTGTTTCATTAAAATCTTCCGTGCCAGCCAATTCTTTTTGGTTCAATGACTCTGTGTACTTCATCTTCTTTTAATGCTTTCTGGATAATTCAGTATTCTGCTCATAGCATCCTTAAGCATTACAATTTGAGGCTTGAATTTGTTTTTCAGCTCCTTCAGCTTAAGAAATGTTAGGTGAGTTCAGCCCTTTTGATTTTCGGGCTCCAGTTCTTTGCACATTTCATTATAATACTTTGCTTAGTTTTCCTGAGATGCCCTTTGAAATCTTTTCAGCTCCTTCCTTCTTTCTTCCCTTTGCTTTGGTTTCTCAGCACTCTAGTGCAATATTCAAGTCTCTTCTGACATCCATCTCAGTTTTTTCTTCCTCCTCTGTCTTGGTAATGAACTTTTGCTTTCTTTGCGGATGATACTCTTTATATCCTCCCACAGCTCATCTGGTCTTTCTTCACTAGTATTTAAGGCCTCAAATATGTTCCTGAGATTGTTTTTAAATCCAGGTGGGATAGATTTCAGGTCAGATTTTTGGTTCCTGTGGATTTGACTAAACCTTCTTTAGCATTAGCTTGAACTTCCATATGAGTAGTTAATGGTCTGTTCCACACTCAGACATGGCCTAGTTTTCACAACTGACATTGAGCTTCTCCAATTATTCTTTCTACAGTTGTAATATATTTCACAATACCACAATGTCTAGATCACCATTAACTTTATAATAAGAACTAATGTCTGATAGTATCAGTCCTCAGATTTTGTTCTCCTTTGATATTAGAATGGCTATCCTGAGTCCTTTGTCTTTCCATTTTAACTTTAGGATCAAGTTTGTCAAGCTTCTGAAATATGGGTTGGGACCTCATGGAATTGGTATAGTCCCTAAGGAGTTGCACTACTAACCCAAAGGCAGCACCTGTTTTGAGGTGCAAACCCAACAGCTGCTGCCTGGGAGAAAGGTGCGCAAACTCCTCCCGTGCAATTTACAGCCTCTGACACTTGGCTGGAGGCTCAGCTGTGAGTTCGTTCCAACTTAACAGCAACGAGGCTGTTTTTGGTTGTTGCTTTTTTTTTTTTTTAATAAATTAAATCGAGAAGAATGGACATCCTTATAATCTTAAGTCTTCTTATCCTTGAAAATGGGACATATCTCCATTTTTCAATTAGAGTTTAGCAGATTTCCTTATATACATCTTTAGTGTGTTATTAAGGACATTGTTTGGTAATTTCTACTTTCTGTTTGATCACTTTTTTTGAATAGGCACAAATATAGATCTTTTCCAGTCAGCTAGCTGGGTTCTTCCAAGTTTCTTGGAATAGAAAAGCAAGTACATCTAGAGCTGAATCTTTTTTTTCAAGTCAAGCTCCTTATTTTTAACTGTTCCTTATTATTCTCCATGAGTTTAAGCTCAGAGCTGCTTCATTTTGCTGAAACACCTCAGTTGATGATCAATTCCTGGAGCCTTATTTATTTGATCAATGGTTTTAGTGAATTTTACCATATGCTACTTCCTGAAATCTATGGCAGAAGCTATTATTATTGTTCACCAATAACCACAATATCCTTTCCTTCCTGGTAATATAACTAGACCGTATTTTCTATACCCTTGTTGCCTAGATGGGGTCATGTAACTAGTCTTATCCAGTGAAATGTGATCCATGACTTGGCTCTTACACGCTCCCTGGAGATTTTTCAGGTATATCTCTTCTTTTGTCTGTCGGTTGAAGGCAGAAAATCTTCCAAGAACTCGAGGTATCTAGGTACTGAAGGCACCCTAGATGGAAGAAGCCTGGGTCCCTGAATAAATGAGAATATGGAGCAAAGCTCTTTCCTGCTAATTGACAAATGACTGTAACTTTGTATTAGGTGAAGCTACTAAGATTTGGAAATTATCTATTTTAACACTAAGTCTTTCCTTACTAATAAGTTGTCATGTATATATCAGTCCTTGGAGAAGGACATCATGCTTTGAAAGGTGGAGGGAAAGTGCAGGAGAGGAAGACCCCAGATGAAATAGATTGACACAGTCACTGGGGTAGTAAGGGCAGGTGTGTCAGAGACAGTGCGATTGGCTCAGGACAGAACAGGGTTCAGAGTTACTGTACATAGGGTCACTATGAGTCACAGGCAATTTGATGGCACGTAAAAACAACATAGATTACTGATTATTTTAAACTCAGGAGATAACACCTATTCTAAAGCAGAATTTCAAAGCTGTAGAGCATCTAACACAATTACTCCTCTTAGATTTATCTACATTCTACTTGTCTCCAAGGTAAACCATTCCTCTTGATTTGATTTGTTTTCTCATCAATCAGTGGACTGAGTGCTGCCACCTTACCAGGAGATTTCCGCTGAGGGTGGTTAGCTCTGTTCTGATAAGAAATTTTAACTATCCAGGCTTCCCTGGTTTAAATAGTGTAACACTCACGTCTTCTGCTGTTCTGTCAACAGGTCTTACAGCTTCACTGCCCTGCAAAGTGCCTGAAATGTTTCCCGTGTCTTTTTTTTTTTCTTCTTCTATAAAAACTTTTGTGTTTTGGGTGAGAGCTTTCAGAGAAAAGTGGTTTTCACTGAACAATTCCAGCACATTTCCCCTCACGTCTTCTTGAATGTGAGCTTTGAGAAGAGACTGCCAGTGCACAATGAAGCCTCGGCTCACAGCGCCAGAACTTTTGATGACATTATTAGCCCATTGAGTTCCCAGATAATTAGAAACCTGCTCTAACAACCGCCCCGAGTCCTCATTTTGAATCTTCAGGAACAGATACAAATTCATTCACTTTGTTTTGTGATACAGTCCACTAATTTGAGCACTAGTGACCAAATTCTTGTTTTAGACTCAAAATCCCTCAGCAGACACAATGAATTCGTTGCTTTGAATGCTCAAACTTAGCAAAAGTGTGTCTTCACAGACTCAGCTACAAGGATTTTATCGGCTTAGCAATACAGTGACATGGACAGAGGTGAGGATATTGGTCTCTGTGTGTCTATTGGACGGATCCTGAAGCAAACACCACGTCTAGTAGGGAACACTGGACAAGGATGGCCTCTGAGTCTTGGAATCAGTGGTGACAGTTGGAGTAAGAAAATTTTGGCATATTTTATTTCCAGAAAAAATGCTTATACTTTTATCAAAATCCAGGTGGGTCCATGACCATGTATTCTGCTTGGAAGTAAATTATTCAGAACTGCTGATCTAAATGGCCCTGGGTTTCTCAGGACTTCCCCTATGTGTTAAAGAGCTTATTGCTTTATTTGAATTACATTCCTCCAGTGTAAATGACAGAATGACATGACCTGAAACCACCTGAAAAACATAATTCTGTGTCTTGAAAGAGGCAGAGTCACACATGGATCTGAGCATAATCAGATTTGAGTCCAAATACTTAAAAAGCCACAAAGGACAAAGCTGTTGTTGCTTTGATAGTTACAAACATATATCAAGAGACATTTCTGATGATCAAATAAATTCTCGGGGAACATGATTGTCTACACACACACACACACACACGCGCGCGCGCGTCAAGTGCTTCATAACCTACCGTATAAACAAGAGTCGTTATTGTTTATCTTATTACAAATATTTATTAAGCACCTATCATCCTCAAAAAAATGGAGGATCCATGAAAGAGAGGAAGGTACTCAACAAGCAAACTTGACAGGGTGACTGCAACGTTGGAGAGCTTGTGAAGATGGCCCAGATAGGGCAAGGTTTCCATCTGCTGTTCACCGTTAATACTCAGTGTCCACTCAATGGCATCTAACAAATTATGCACCAGGCAATGTAGACACATCAACAAAATGTACAAAGTCCATCAATATATTCTGGTGCTGGACAGACAGACAATAAACAATCTTTTTTTTTTCATTTAAGATTAGGAGGTGACTGGTAATGCTTGGTTATAAAATAAATCAAGAGGAGTGCATAAAGAGTGTTGTTGTTGTTGTGTGTGCCTTTGAGTTGCCTGTGACTCATAGCAACCCTGTGTACAACAGCTCTGAACTCTGCTCTATCTTGCAACCTTATTGTCTCTCACACAGTTGCCTCCATTACCCCAGTTACTGAGTCAATCCATCTCATCCAGGGTCTTCCTCTCTTGCACTGTCCCTCCACCTTCCCAAACACGGTGGCAGGGTGGGGAAGGTGGGAGGCGGGAACAACAGAAAGAGTGGTGGTTGCTGCTATTTTGCATGTAGTCAGAGCAGACCTCTCCAAGGAGATGACATCTGACCAGGACCCTGACTGCTGGGTTGGAGGAGCTGCATAACTATCTGCAGGAAGAGGGTAAAGCTGTGTTATTTAGAGGAATGGGCCTGTGTGAGGTTATCTAGCAGGATAATGCTGAAAGAACGCAGACAGAAAGGAGAAGAGGGACACTCCAAAGGAAAGAAGAGAAAGGAGAGCCAGCATCAGGAGTCAAGCAGATGCACAGTGAGGAAGATATGAGGAAGCCAAGTGTGAAATCCTGAAGCCAAGAGAAGAAAGGCTTCCAGGGACACGTGGGCAAGTGGTTAAACCTACAGAAACAAACATTATTTAGTCCTCACCTTACCCAACATACGGTGTTCTTCCAGCATCATGGTTAAAGCGCTTGGCTATTTAACTGAAAGGTTACTGCTTCAAATCTCCCAAACACCTCACAGGGCAGAGGTAAGAGTCTCTTCCCATACACAGCTGTTGTAGTTAGGTGCACTAACGACCCACAGCAACCCTCCGAACAACAGATCTGAGCCTTGCCCCGTGCTGTGCTCCCCTCTGGTCGCTCATGCTCAAGCCTTCAAGAGTGGGCACTGTGTCAATCCAACGCACGGACAGTCTTCTTCCCCTTCACTGGCCCTCTGACTTTCCCAGCACGAGATGTCTCTCCTCCAAGGACTGGTTCCTCCTGAAAACTTGCACCAAGTGAGTGAGATGAAATTCCGCCATCTCTGCCCCTGAGAAGCACTCTGGTTACACTTCCTCAGAGACAGATCTGTTTGTTTTTTCTGCAGTCCATGGACCAGTCAGTACTCTTGTCCAGCACCACAATGCAAAGGCATCAACTCTTCTGTCATCTTTATTCATTGTCCACCTTCAGATGTATGGGAAGCAGTTGAAAAAAACATGGCTTGGATCAGGCACCCCTTGATCTTTAAACTGACATCCTTTCTCTTTTGGAACTTTCGGAGAGGCCCTTGACAGCAGATGTCCCCGGGGCAACACATCTATTGATTTTTTTTTTAACTGTAAATCACAAAGATGTTGTTGTTGTTGTTGTTATGTGCTGTCGAGTTGTTTGCAACTCATAGCGACGACAGCCTAAACCCCACTCTGTCCTGTGCCAATCGCATTGCCTCTGACACATCCGTCCCGATTACCCCAGTCACTGAATCAATCCACCTCATCGAGGGTCTTTCCCTCCTGCGCTGTCCCTCTACTCTGCCCAGCATTATGTCCCTCTCTAAAGACCTGTCTCTCCTTACAACATGTCCGAAGTATGTCAGACAAAGCCCCAGAATCCTTGCCTCCAAGGAGCAGCCTGGTTTAACCCTCTCTAGGATGAATCATTTGTTTTCTTGGCAGTCCATGGTACATTCAGCACTCTTCTCCAGCACCACAGCTCAAAAGCGTCAATTCTCCTTCTGTCCTCCCTAGTCATTGTCCAGCTCTCTGATGCATAACAAGTGATTGTAAAGACCATGGCCTGTATCAGGCGCACCTTCGTCTCCAGAGAGATACCGTTGCTCTTGAGTACTTTAGAGAGGTCCCTAACAGCAGACTTTCCCATCGCAATATGTTTTTTTATTTCCTGGCTGCTGGTGCCAAGAGTGTTGACTGTGGAGCCGAGCAAACTGAAGCTGTGAACAATCTCAATCTCTTCGCATCAATCCTAATGCTACCAATTGGTCCGGTGGTGAGAATTTTTGTCTTGACATTGAGCCTCAGTCCATACTGAAGGCTGCAGTCCTTGACCCTCTGCAGTAAGTGCATGGGGTCCTCCTCAGTTTCAGCAAGCAGGGTTGTGTCATCTGCATAATGCAGATTGTTGATAGGTATGTACACAAAGATGTACAGTTTTCAAAACCCCTTTTGGTTCCATTTGTAGGTTTTACTATCTTTTTGGCTGCTTTTAGTCAGAACTATTTGACAGCAAAGGGGTTTGGGCTTGGTTATCCAGCAGAGAAAATAAAAATCCATGTAGATTAAAGACTTCAATATGAAGAGCAAACTTATAAAACTTTCAGTAGAAAGTGGACAAATGCATGACCTCCATGAATGAGATAACTTTTAAGAGGCATATACAGCAGAAATTACAAAGAAAAGAAACTTAATCTTTAAATTCTATTCACTGAAATACTCTATTGAAAAAGTAAAATGACAAAGCACAACCTGGGAGAGAGAAAATATTTGTAGCATATCAAATTGGCATAAACTTAATAAGCAAGACAAATAAAGAACTACAAATTGTAACAAGGATATGGAACTCAAGACAATAATAGGCACATGCAAATAGATGACAGCGTTTCTCGTTACAGGCAATCAGCTTATGAAAAGATGTTCTACTTCATGAGTGATCTGGAAAAATGCAAATGAAAATCTCCCAAGGATATCATTGTACACCCACCAGATTGCCATAAATTTAAAAATCTGATACAAAATATAAAAAATACATATTGGGAACAACTATTCTGCTGGTGGGAGTATAAATCAGTGCAACCACTTTGGGAACAATTCGATATTATCTGTCCTAGGACGTTACATGTCGCATGCTGACCAAAGTGTCTCTCAGGTGTATCTACTAGCTAGATGAGATGAGGAAGTCAGCTCCAAGTAAGACTTACGGAAACTTAAAGGAGGTTACCATGAGTAAGACCACTGCGGAGAGTGTGTTTTTAATTTTTTTGGTTGGTTGGTTTTATAAAGTTAAAATTATATATGCTGCAGCCCAGAATCTTCTTTTAGGAAAATGGCTTGAAATTGTATATCAGAACTCATAACTGCAAATTGTCATAATTTTAAAGCAAACACACCACACACATACATATACACACACAAATACAAGCATCACCGACAAGAGAATTGTTATCGTTGTTATGTGCCATTGAATCTCCTGCAACTCATAGTGATCCTACACACAACAGCTCTGAAACCTGTCCTGTCCTTAGCTGGTCTCCTTGACTCTGACACACCTACCCCCATTGCCCCAGTTACTGTGTCATCTGAAGTCTTCCTCTCCTGCGCCATTCCTCCCACCTTCTAAGCAAGATGTCCTCCTCTAAGGACGACTGGTCCCTCCTAACTGTTTAAAAGGGATATATGATTAGGTATTATTGTCATGATAGGAGTCCAGAAGGAAGGCTGCATAGTGGAGTGGAATTGGGAGGAAGAATTGTGTAACAAGGAAAGAATTTTTCTTTTACTTTTCAAAGAGAAGACCAAATTGGGGGGAGGGGTGGGCAGGGAGAAAAAAGGTGCAACATTGAATGAATGGAAACCCTAAGTCTCTGGAAACTTTCATTAAAATTAATAATAATAAAAAAAAAGAACTTGTTCATCCTGGCCACATGCCCAAAGTAAGTGAGACATAGCTTCAAAACCCTTGCCTCCAAGTAGAAACTTGGTTTCGCCCTCTCCAAGACAGACATATTTGTTCCCTTGGTATTCTATGGTATATTCAAGACTCTTCTCCAGAACTGCAACTCAAAAGCATGGATTCTTTGATTCTGTTGATTCTTTGACAAGAGAATAAAGCATGATTGTGTCATTGTACTAACTATCCTTTTTTAATTAAATTTTATTAATTTTAATGAACATTTACAGAGATTTCATTCATTGTTGCACTACTTTCTCTACTCTCCTCCCCAGTTCGTTCTTCTTCCCCCCAGAATGTCTGTTTTAATTGTCCAATTGCCACAGTGCTTGTCAAAGCCAGTTCTGATTAATCTCCTTTGTCAGTGTGTCCTTTGTCATTCCCTATCACTCCTCCCTGAGAGAGACCTTCACCCTGATTCATAAGGAAAAGGGGATGGCGTATTCTCTTAGCTACTTCCTGATGAAAAGGGATGCTGGAGGTTTCAGGGTGAAGATCTTCTCTCACTACTCTAAGTGGCCTTTCATGTTCCTCACTTCCTGGCATTCATGTCCCCTTCCACACTGAATAGGGATCACCTGTGTAAACAGTAAGGTATTTTTAAAATAACTTAATGTAAGGCTTTGGAAGTTAGGTTAGAAAGACATGTGACTTCCTCCTTCACTTTTGGCTGTCTCCCTCTCTACCGGAAGTCAGCTGCCCTTCTGTAAGGATACACCAACAGTCTTGTGGAGATACTAGACAGGAAGCAACTGAAGCATTCTTTCAACAACCAGTTACAATTTTTAAGCTCAGCTTGCTTCTGGAAACCTAATGAATGTGGAGAAACTATGAAAGTTATGTAAGTATTAATGTCTTTCATTCATAAGGTCACTATATGTCATCTTTGACTCGATGGCACTTAACAGCAACAACAACAAAAACAGAGATAGCTCTGTTGGCCTAGTGGATAGAAAATTATGCTACCAAGCCAAAGGTGGGTGATTTTAATCTGTGACCCTCAGACTTGGTTTTAATTGTTTTTGGTCAAACATTCTTCTAAGTGGTATAGCACTGGTCAGTCCATTTGCTGTACAGAGGTAACTCGTGGTTGCTGTGATGCTAAACATGGTGACACTTATGTGTCAAATACAATAATGGTTACCCAAGGTAGACAGTGTTTGGTGGAGCTTCCTGATTAAATCAAGCTTGGAAGCAGGAGTGGCATCCACTTATGAAATAGCTTGCCTCCGGAAACACCATGAACTTGAAGAAATTATGAAAGTCATACAAGTGTTCAGGTATTTCCTTCATAGGGTCACTATGAGTTGTCTAAGATTCAATGGCACTTGATAACAGCAGCAACATCTCACCGCACCACCTTAGAAATAAATGATCAAGCCCCACTCAAGTCTTCAGACCACTATATACTCCTCTGACATCTTCAGTACTATCTTATAAGACACTGGGCCAGAAGAATTCAGGTGAACCCCTCTTAAATTCTTAATCCCCGGGAACTTTTATTGTTTTTAAGATGGTCAGTTTGAAAGTAATTTGTTCTACAAAACCAGACAAAGACAGGCAAACAGTGGAAAACTAGGTTCTTTGATGGCACAAACAGTTAAGCACTCATTATCAGCTGAACAGTCAGTGGTTTGACCCACTCAATGGTTTCTCTAAAGACAGTCATGGAGATTGTCTTCAGAAAGATCACAGCCATTGAAAACTTATGGGGACATTTCCACTTTACACACATGGGCCACCAAGAATCAGAATCAATTCAAAAGCAGCTAATAATAATGATGGAAGACAAACCTGTAAAAGCAAACTTTGGGCCAAAGAATAGAAAAGAAAGTTTAGGAGAGGTGTATATTGTATATACAATCAGAATAAGCATTACTCTCTTGAAAGATTGTTGTTCATAGGTGCCACTGAGTTGACATTGATTCATAGTGACCCTATGAACAACAGATCTGAGCTTGCCCTGTGCTGTGCTATCCTCATGATTTCTAATATCCTCAAGCTTACTGCAACAATGCACACCTATTTTTACTGCTGTGTTATTCACAATAGCAAAGAGATGGAAGGAACCCAAGTGCCCACCAACAAATGAATGGATAGAAAAACTATGGTATATTCACACAGCGGAATACTATGCAGCGCTGAAAAACAGTGAACTTGTAAAACATTACACAGCATGGGTGACCCTGGAGGACATTATGCTAAGTGAAATATCTCAGTCACAAAAGGACAAATACTGTATAATATCACTGTTATTAAGTAGGCTTGATATGGGGGCTTGGGGAGAAGCTACGAAAAGAGTGGCTAGATAATGACCACTGCATTAGAACAGATGAGAGAATGAGCTGTTTAAAAGAAATATAAGATTAGGTGTTCGATGTATGATAGCAGTCAAGAATAAGAGGTGCATAGCAAAGTGGACTGGGGGAGGCTGAAGGGAGAGAGGAAAATGTGCAACAGTGAATGAGTCAAAATAGACTTTTCTGTAAACTTCTGTTAAAAATACCAATTTCTTTAAAAAATACTAAAAAGAAAGTCTACTGTTCCAGTCACTTTATCAATCCTTCTTGCTGGGAGGTCTTCCTCTCTTCCTTTGATCCTCTACCTCGCCCCATCATGATGTCTGTTTCCAAGGATTGGTCTCTCCTGACATCATGCCCAAAGTATGTGAGACAAAGTTTCACCACCTTTGCCTCTAAGGAATACCCTGGTTGTATAACCTTCAACACAGATTTGTTTATTTTTTTGCCAGTCCTCGTAATATTAAATATTTTCATCCAACACAACAGTTTAAAGACATCAGTTTTTCTTCTGTCATCCTTATTCATTGTCTAGCTCTCAGAAGTACAGCAAGTGACTGAAAAGACCAGAGTCTGAATCAGGTGCACCTTAGTCTTAAAACTAACATCATTGCTTCTCAGTAATTTGAAGAGATCCTTGACTGCTTTCAGCAAAAATTACAAGAAGAATGTCCATTTGTGCTTTATTGACTTTGCAAAGCTATTTGACTGTGTGCATCATAACAAATTATGGCTAACATTAAGAATGGAATCCCAGAACTCATGATTGTGCTCATGCAAAACCTATACCTAGACCAAGAAGATGTTGTACGAACAGAGCAAAGGAGCACTACATGATTAATAATTGAGAAAGTTGTGCATCAAAGTTGTAGCCTTTCTCCATACCTATTCAGTTTGTATGCTGAGAAAATTATTTGAGAAGCTGAGTTCTATGAAGAACGTGGCATCAGGACTGGAGGAAGACTCAATAACTTATGTTATACAGATGACACAGCCCTGCTTGCTGAAAGTAAAGAGGACTTGAAACATTTGCTGCAGAAGATCAAACACTGTAGCCTTTAATATGGATTACATCTTAGTGAAAGGAAACAGAAGTTCTCACCACTGGAAGGATAGGTGACATCTTAACAGATAAAGAGAATATTGAAACGGTCAACAACTTCACCTTACTTGGATCCACAATCAATACCTTGGTACCAGCAGTCAGGAACTCAGGAGACATATTGCACCGGGAAAGTCTACAGAGACCTCTTCATTATTCTTTCATTACTGAGGAGTGATGATGTTAGTTTGAGAGCTAAGGTTTGCATTCTTCAGATCAGGGTATTTTCAAGTATTTGTTATGCTGCTGAGAGCTGGACAATGAATAAGGATGACAGCAGAACTACTGATTCCTTTGAACTGTGGTGTTGGGGGAGAGTGCTGAAGACCCAATTGACTGCCAAAAGAACAGAGATGTCTTGGAGAAGGTGCATCCCAAGTGCTCTGTGGTGGCAAGGATAGCCAAGCTTTGTCTGTTGTTGTTAAGTGCCTTTGAATAGTAGATGACTCATAGCAACCTGATGAATCAAATGCCTGAACACTTGCATAACTTTCATGGTTTCTCAAAGTTCATAGGCTTTCGCAGGCAAGCTATTCAGTAGTGGATATCACTCCTGCTTCCAAGCTTGTTTTAATCAGGAACTCCACCAAACACTGTCCACCATGGGTAACCATTATCGCATTTGGCACATCAGTGTCACAGTGTTTAGCATCACAGCAACCATGAGTTATCTCTGTACAGCAAATGGACAGACCAGTTCTATACATACCACTTAGAAGAATGTTTGACCAAAAACAATTAAAACCAGGCCCAAATGCCTTTTTTAATAATAGGAGGCTGAATACAATCATCTTACAGCCAATGGCCAGTAAACAATTCCCCAGAGTCTCACCAGAACCAGAAATTTAAACCTCTGTAGAGTCAGACTGCTTCAGAATACTCCCCACCTGCATCACTTACAGGTGAATAGATGTCTTTATTTATAGAAGCTTTGTCTAGTATATTTTATATACTTTTAATACTTTTTAATATACTTTAGCATGTTGCTAGGAGAGGCTATTCCTTGGAGAAGGACATCCAGCTTGGAAAGATGAGGGGATGGTGAAGGAGAGGAAGACCCTCAATGAGGTAGATTAATACAGTGACTGCAGCAATGGGCCTGAGTGTGTCAGAGACTGTGAGGACAGAACAGGGTTCATATTTGTTGTTCATAAGGTCACTAAGTGTTGTCCTTGACTCACCAGCATCTCACAACAACAGTGATCTGTAATGAAAATTTTTCACAGTTTCAAACCACATCAAAGATTTTGCTTCCAGGTAGGGTTGGCATCTGCCTTTTTTCCAATGCCACTGCCCTTTCCGACAGAATTAAAGTCTCTTTTCAAATTTACAATCTCAGAAAGAGACAGAGTACCCAGTAAGCGAGAATAATCCACCTCTCAATCTATTTTATCACAATTTTATGAATTTATATTTTACTATGTTACATAAAGTGGTTTTTAAACTGTACAAAACACTTTTTTGGTTATATGATATATTTAAAAGATTGTGTTCTTATATTATTTCCATTTGCTCTAAACTCCTCTGATTGGAATCCATTACAGTGTCCTAAAATGAAATAAGGTCAGCCCATGTGAAGTTTCTGTTCTAAAAATTCCTGGCAGCTTCTGTTACTCTGTAAGTGCATGTTCTGAGTGAAGGTGCCTATGGGTTTTCTCAGTTTGGGTCATTTTTTCCCTTCAGCTCATGAACTGAAACATTTTTTCTGCCTTTGAGTCGAGAGGACAGAACACATGGTAGGAATATATGGTCACAGCACCTCTGAAGACAGTGTTGGCGATTTGCGTTTGAAAGGTCACATCCTTGAAAAGCCTGTGGTCAGTTGGTTCTGCTGTGTGTTCACTGTGGGGTCACCATGGTTTGTACCAACAATAACAGCTGTGTCACTGAGAGACAGTTGTTTCTTGGCCCCCAAATGTATCTAGTTACGCTTCTTCAAAATGTCCTAAAGCCACTACTGTTTTGAAAGAAAGGAGATAACTCTGGACATGGCCCCGTGTGATAACGGCATATTCTAAGCAGCAGAACAGAGAACGGGTGCAGAATTCCAGAGAGCAAGCTTGGGCTCAGGACCCTTACAGCAGCCTGATTCCAGCAGGGCAAAGCACTCCTCCGTGGAATTCAGGTTAATTGCTGCTAAAATTATATTAGGCTTAAAAAAATTCTTTATTGCCATGAGTAAAAATATAGGAAAAATGTGCAATTAACTGTCTATGGGGGGAGGGGATTACATTTCTCCAAAAAGGAAGTCATTACCATTCGTCCTAAGCAGACCCTTAAGAGGAGTTTTCTCCACGAGGCGACAGGCCTGGTCAGTTTCTAACAATATTTGTAAGTACATCATATTTGCCTTCACTTCCAACACTATCATCCTCAAGTCAGGCAAGAATTCAGGATGCTGTTAAAGACCTGCTATCGCCTACCTGAGACCTGGGTCCCAGACATTCATACCCGCCCCACCACAACTATTCCTTTCTCTTCTTGTTTAATATGCTGATATGAACAAACTTCTGACTGGCATGTTATTGCCCTGAGCATATTGTGTGTGTGTGTGTGTGTGTGTGTGTGTGTGTGCGCGTGCGCGCGCGCGCGCACGTGCTTCACAATCAATGCTCTTGGTACCAGCAGCCAGGAAATCAAAAGATTAATTGCATTGGAAAAACTTGTTGTCAAGGACCTCTCCAGAGTACTGAAGAGCAACGATGTAAGTCTAGAGACTAAGGTACTCCTGATCCAAGCCATAGTCTTCGCAATTGCTATGTATCAGTTAGCTGGACAATGAATAAGGATGACAGAAGAATTGATGCCTTTGAGTTTTGGTCTTGGAGAAGAGTGTTGAGCATACCATCGACTGCAAAGAGAACAAACAGGTCTGTCTTGGAGAGGGTGAAAGCAGGCCACTCCTTGGGGACAAGGATGTTAAAGCTCTGTCTCACATACTTGGAGCATGTTGCCAGGAGGAACCGGTCTTTAGAGAAGGACACCATGTTTGGAAGAGTGGAGGGAAAGCACAAGAGAGAAAGACCCTGGATGAGATGAATTGGCTCAGTAATTGGAGCTTTAGGCGGTAGGTGCGTCGGAAACAGTAAGGTCAGCTCAAGATTGAGCAGGGTTAAGAGCTGTTGTACGTAGGGGTCACTGTGAGTTGCAAGCGACTCAATGACACATAACAGCAACAACAACATGTGTGTATTAAGAGCCAGATAAAGACGATTTTAGACTTTGAATGCCAACAGGCAAAAGAGACACACTTTTGAATGGACGCCCAACATGAAGAATGTAATCCATACTATCAAACTGTACATGGAAAAATCATTGACTTGCTCAAACTGTTGTGTCAACTTTCAACGGTAATGATTTAAAGCAAATAGAGAAAGAGAATCATAGAGGCACTTAAATAGCTATTTAAATGTAATTAGTCAAAAATATAAAAATAGAGGTGAGCGGGGATGGGTGTTAGTCTGGTTCCAGTATGCTGAGGCCTGCCTCAGGCTGTTGGGTGCAATCTCAATGCTCCTATTCCCTTTACAAACAAGAGATCTGCTCTAAACAGGCACATCACCTGCAAGATCAATGCCTCTCAAGCTTTAGAACGACTGTCTGCAATTGCCTGTTCTTTTGTCCCCCTCTGCTATTGTTTTCTTAGGTGCGGTCAAGTCAACTCCAGACTCATAGCAACCTCATGTGCGACTGAATGAAGCCATGCCACTCCATGCCGTCTGCACATATTCACTGACCTTAGGTCCATTGTTGCAGTGACTTTGTCAATCCAACTTGTTGAGGGTCTACTTTGCCATTGACTCCCCGCTTTTCCAAGCATGATGTCCCCCTCCAAAAACTGACCTCTCCTGATAATACGCCCAGCTATGTGAGATGAAGTCTTACCATCATCGCCTCTACTGAGTATACCCCGGCTGCATCTCATCCAAGACGGGTGTGCATGTTTTTTAGCAAGTTCATGGAATATTCCACCCTCTCAACCAACACTACAATCCAGAAGCATCACTTCTTCTTTGGTCTTGCCGCTTCTAGATGATAGCAGTTGGACTAACAAACCATGGCCTTCACTAACAGAGACTAGCAGAACTAGATGGTGCCCATCCACCACCAATCATTCTGATCAGGATCACAACAGAAAGTCATGGGCAGAGAGAGAGGGAGGCAAAATGGTGACATAAATTTAAAAAATATAAAAAACACCAGACTTGAGATCCAAGATGGCGGTGGAGGCAGAGACAGCGTGGTGAGCTGCAGGAGCAGCGAACCACTTAAAGGAGGGCCATTATGGCCTTCCACAGACTTCAGCTTATTGATAATTGAACACTTAAACAGTTGATGACTGGCCCTCAGTGAAGATCGAGGCTCAACAACAGGAATTCACGGATTCCCAAGGAGAAATGGGTGAGTCTCGTGGCTCCCACCCCCCCAGAGCCCTTGCTGCTCCGCACAGCTGCGGCAGCTCCATGAGGCTTCCACAGCCAGAACGAATGGATTCCCTCACCCAGGATGGATGCTGGGCACTGGCCCTCCTCAAGACTGGTACAGTGAAGCCCCCACACTGCCTCAAGGTGGATTTGGTCTGGAGAGAATTCTTGGAGCCAGGATGGTAGCTGTGGGGGAAGCGGGCACCCACTGGCCGTCCGCACATGAGGGGCCGCGCACTGGCCGAGCACCCGTGTGGTGGGGTGGGGGGGCGCGCCCCCAATGGCCGCCCACACTGCGGGGGCCGTGCGCCCCCAACAGGCCTCCCGCCCTGGGGGGGGGCGCGCACCCTGCTGGCCACCTCCATAGGAGTTGGGGGATGGGATGCATGCCCACCATCTGCAGGTTTGGGTTTCCTTGGACAGGCCAAAGAAGACGATTACCTATGCATTGGACAGGCCAAAGAGCATTATTACCTATGCAATGGATTGCTGAAAATCACTGTGAGTCTGATGACCTTAGCAGTGGCAGCATGCACAAGAGGACCCACATCCTAAATGCACCACATATTTTGTTCTGTTGAATGCTTCTGCCAAAAGATGGTTAGACCTGGGGGGGAGTCTGTTCACAATTTTCAGGTTCCCTTTATCATATATAAAAGGGGAGGGCAGTGACACCTCCTTCAAAATATAGTATGACCACTTATGGGGGGGTGGTAAAAGTGGCAGTGCTGGAATTGGAAACACTATCCCTGACCACAGAGTCCTCAGTCAGGTGACGGGACCAGACTAGGGTAGGGGCAATTGGAGGGGGAGTATACCAGCCAGCTCCTGGGGTGTGTTGCCCTGCCTGGGGCGGGCTGCCCTCAGCCCCCAGCTCTAGGTGAGCCGTCGCGGCCCTCAGGGTGAGCTCCTCAGTCCCCAGATTGTGCCATCTGACCCCTGGGTGGGGAAGGAGAAGAAAAAAAAAATAATAAAAGAATGCCTAGGGTATCCAATGTTACCTAGGCCACCTGCTGCCATCCTCCCCCCAGTAAACCTGAAAGCAACACCCTCAAAGCCCTTCTATTTGTAACTCACAAGTTTGTTCTCTCTAGGTTTGCTCCCTTTCCTATAGGTA
>NW_006399754.1:11122663-11141071 GCF_000299155.1 Elephantulus edwardii | reverse complement strand
GAAGGCAAGCAGCTTTAACCCAAGACCACCAGTAAGGTGATATAGCATCCTCCTTTCCCCCCTTTACATCTAGCCCCTGTTCAGCATGATAAAGCCAGAAAGTCGGCATCCAGTTCCCAAATTAATAAGACAGTTGGTTTAATTACTATTGGAAAATGCTTGTCATTCCTCTGTAGCATCTGGTCCCCACTGCACCCTCATCATTTCCTTTACCTGCTCCCCCCACCGACCAAACTGTGCAGCTCTGCAACTGCATCCTGGCCCATCCTCACCCTTCTGTCCCTAACCCTCACCTCCTTGTACCCCAATATGTTTTTCTCAATAAAAAAAATCACAATAAAAAATTTTTACACACACACACACACACACACACACACCACACACCACACACAAAAAGCACACCAGACTTACTTATCTGATAGAGATTATAGGATCTCCAAGGCAGTGGCTTGTAGGCACCCTTTAAGCCTTGAACTGGAATCACCCTCAGATATCAGCCAAATAATAGATCTGTAAAGTAAAAAATAACACCAAGGAGGAATGTGTTCAGTTCATTCCAACCTTCAAGACCCAAAAGGCAGAATTTACCCAAAAACAAACCTCAGAAGGCAGGAAGGGGCAAGAAAGATGGAAGATTTAAAATAATCCAGGGACAAGTGGGAAGAGCGTTGTTACTCTGATGAGATTGCAAGGAATGCCGTGAATCAGAACGTGTGTGTGGTGGGGAGGGGTGGGCAGGGAGAAAAGTGCAACAATGAATGAATGTAAATCCAGTTTCTGTAAATTTTCATTAAAACTAATAATAACAATAAAGTGTGTGCATTGTTGTATGGAGAAGTCATTTTTTCTGCAAATGTTCACCATCTAAACTATGTGAAATAAGTGGAGAAAAAAACAAACAATGAGATCATACCCCTTGGATGTGATAATCAAATCCACATTTAGTACACTTCTGTAGACCTTGTTAATCTCTCACTTCCAGGGAGTGTGCACTTGCGTCAACCCCAAGCATCTCAGTCCCCCTTTGGTCTCCCTCTCCCTTTAATCTGCACATCTGAGGTCTCTATATGCTCTGGGGCCAAAACCACTGAAATGGAACGAGAAAAATGTTTGAAGGCATTGCTTGACAGATGAGTTATCCCTGAAGAACAGAAACAAAGTAAAGACTCTGGGTTAGTCTGATAGAAGCAGGAAAGTTACACTGCTGAAAATAAGATTAGCTTCTTCCTACTTGGGGGCACTGGTGTGTCAGGATGGTGACACCACCACTCAGTAAAACAAAACTGAGTTTACTTACTTGATTTACTTACTCCGTAGTATGGGAGCAGAGTTCTGGTGGCGTAACCTGCATGGAGTTGCTAACATTAAAGACAGCACCTCCTAAGGAGATGAAATCCGCAAGTGACACCACAAGAGAAAGACGCACACTCTCCTAATCACTGGATTTATAGCCCCCAACAACCCACTGCTGGGTCAGCTGTGAGTGATTCTGATTTGATGGCAATGGGTTTGAGTATAGTGGGGGGAGACCCAGGCTGTCTTCTAAGTAGAGTAACCTGTGGACTATGTGAGGCCTTGAGAGCACTGAGCTCAGGGATCAGTGGACGTCAGATGCTTTAACGATTGCCTCTGTAGACAGGTGAGCCGTTGCTGATTTGTTGGCACTCAGAGGCATGCTTTTTGAAGTCAATCCTTATTACTCCTTTTCCTCGCTTCTTCTCTGTCTGTGACTTTCTGTTGTGATTCTGAGCAGAATGAGTTGGAAGTCAATCAGTCTCTGACTGACTCACATTGAGAAGCAAGGTGAGAAGCAAGGTGTGAGGAAACTAAAAATATTGGCCACTGAGGCCAGATGTCATTGATCAACTGGAAAGATTTAAAACTGTTTCTGGCGACTATTTGTTGCCATGGCTACATAACAATTTGTTTCCCCCCTAATGTTGTGGAAACTTTTTCTCAGGTGTCAACTGTATAGCTGTGTCTCAAGCCATGTAAAATCTACTTTCCTCTCCATAACAAAGATCTCAATTACTTATGACAGAAGGAGAGGTGAGGCCTTTGAGCTGTGGTGCTGGAGAAGAGTATTGAATATATCATAGACTGGTAGGAGAACAAACAAGTTCATCCTGGAGAAAGTGAAGCCAGGCTGCTCCTTGGAGACAAGGATTCTGAAGCTCCGTTTGACATATTTTGGACATGCTGCAAGGTGGGACTAATCCTTGGAGAGGGACATCATGCTTGGGAGGGTGGAGGGACAGCACAGGAGGGGAAGACCCTCAATGAGATGGACTGATTCCGTCACTGGGGTAATGGGGGATAGGTGTGTCGGAGACAGTGAGATTGGTAAGGGATAGAGCAGGGTTTAGGGCTGTTGTGCATAGGGTCACTATGAATCACAAGCGACTCAATGACACATAACAACAATGATCTATTATCTAGTGTCTTACGGTTTTTGCACTGAACCTTATCTTCAATGTAATAATGTTCCTAGGAAATGATACATTTCCTAGCCAACCTTGTCCATGTAGTTGACCATGTAACGATCCTAATCAGTAAGACAGGAGTGGAAGTCACTGGCTACTACTTCTTGCAGGTTCCTTAAGAGGTGAAGAGGGTCATCTGGTATGCACCTTTTACCTTTGCTGCCCGGAAGCCATTTTGGATCCATGACGATCAACAAAACAAAAACAACACCTATCAAGGCAACTGCAGTCTGCTGCCCCCAGGTGTGTCCAGCTAGACCCGGGCCCCTTAGAGCTTTCCAGGGCCAAATTTTTTGTTATTAGTTCACGAGGAGACCCTTCTTCAGAGGCTGCACCATAATTAATGGCAAACTGAAAGGAAAGAAAAAGAGACCGTGAATATGGTGGAGTCATTTCTCAGAGAGATGGACGTCCTACCTCCAGAATTCTGAGGGGGGAAAAAACCCCAAGCATCTACTTGATTCAACGACTATAAGTTTCATTTCTCTTATATGAAGCCAAAGTTCCTCCCAGCTGCTAAGCCTGCTTTTCTGTTTTCCTTATCTCTTCACCACACGCCTCTTCAGTGGCTTCCATTGTGTGCTCAGGGAATATTAAAATGTCCTGGACGCCACACAAGCCATGGTCACCATACACATCACTGACAATTGCAGATCAAGCTTGGTTCAGGCTCCTAATTCAATGCAATAAGAGTCCAGAACATCACCACCAAGGTCATTGTGTATTTAACTCAAACCAAAGCATTAAGACACTATTAGACTGATTCAGAACAACTAACCTAGATTCTTCCAGCAACTCCCATGTGACCAAAAGGAAGCAAGGGGAGAGTGGGTGAGGCCTTTTATAAATTAAAAGAGGTTAAAGAAGCAGTACTACTTGACTTCAACCTATCACATTTTCCCAGTCCCTGGGGGTACAAACAGTGAATTCCTCACCTCCTGATGGTAAAGATGGCGGCTTGAACCCACCCAAAGCTTCCTGGCAGGGAAGGCCTCCCGATCTGCTTCTGAAAAGCCACAGTTGGAAGACAGCCTGGGGCACTGTTCTGCCCCGACACACAGGAGGCTGGCATGAGTCAAAACTAACTCAATGGCAGTGGGTGGTAGGGGGGAGGGAGTTGTTTGCTTGTTTGTTTCATTTTGGTTTTTAAGAAAGTTGACAATCAAATGCAATACATGGACTTCGTTTGGATCCTGGATCAGACAATGGAAGAGCATTACACTAGCTTATATACCTATCCTATAAGGGAGCTCTGATGGCCCAGTGGTAAGTACCTGTGTTGCAATCCCAAAGGCACTCAGTTTGAATCCCCCAGCTGCTCCATGGGGAACAGAATGGGCAATATCCTCCAGGATACGGCCCCTGAAGACCCATTGGATGGTCATTTCTAACTCGACAGCACACAGTAACAACATACCTACTGGAGGAAACTCCAGTCGCTTTGTCCTTAGGGAGTTGCCCTGCTATCTCACAAGTCCAGGCCTCTCTAGTGGCCTCTCTAGTGGCCCCTCTAGTGCCTCTGAGAAAGAAAGATGAACAATACGCTTCTATGCAATTCACAGCCTCCAAGATACAGCGGCATTTCAGCCATGAGGCGGTTCTGATTCATTGGCAATGAGCTTGAATGCTGTTATACACTGGAATTGTAAAAGGCAAGTGGTCTGTGTAATATGGGAAAGGCACACAGGGTCTCCTCGTGACTTCCACACATGTCAGTCAGATCAAGGGGAGGGATATTTGGGGTAGAAAAGCACTTAATGAGTCAGGAATATAGAATCTAAGAGTGGTTTTACCATATCATGCACACCATGCATCCCTACAATTAGAGAAGCTACTTGTTATTGGTAAGTGTTGATCAAATTCACTCCAACTCATAGCGACCCCATGAACAACAGATCTGAACCCTGCCGTCTGCTGTGCCACCCTCCCATTATTCCCCATGCCCAAGCCCATTGTTGCGGTCACTGTACTGATCCATCTTGTTGAAGGCCTTGCTGTCTTGTAGACCCTCCACCTTTAAATCTATCAGCGACACTTCTGCAGATGAGCCCTGGGTGACGATGCTGTCACAAGCCTCTTCAGCCTCCAGGATTGCCCTCAGTTTCTCTTCTTGACATTTGGGGGGAAATCGTGACAACTGATTTATTCCTGCTTTGAGGACAGTGGAGGGAGGTGATGTCTCTGGGGAACCTCACTAGGCGTTTAGGTAAAGCTCAGTCATTGCTGCCACAGGTAACAGGACAGATGCCAGAGTGGAAACAAGGCGCTCGCTGTGGGACTGCAGACCGTCAACAATCTAACCCCGCCGCTGAGGAGTCAGCTCCAGTGCAGAGAAACCCTCTACTGATTTAGGAGGCTGTACATTTGAGTGGAAGCAGCCTGTCTCCCCTCTCAGCCACACAGCAGCCGGTGAGTTCAAGCCAGTTCTTTTAAACCACTGTCGCCAGGTCTCCATCTACACAGCCAAGGAGCGTAGAATAAGGACTGTAAATTCACTTATTAAGAAGCTGTGAGAGCCTTCTAATTGCAACCAACTCATAGCTGACCTTCCAAAGGAGGATTTTCAGAAAACGCTAATGGATTTTCAGGTGCATTTAATTGTACGGGAGGAGATTGCCCGTATTTCTCTCATTGAGAAGCTGGTGGATTCAAGCCACATACCTTAGAGTTAACATCACACTTCTATACCACTAAACTACCAGGGCTCTCTAGTCAATTGTGAAAGTGGGGACCTGAATTGAAGAACATAATGCACCTGTATGAATACAACGCAAGACAAGATATACCACTAGGGGGTGGTAGAGCACAGTGGTTAAAGCACAGACCGCTGTCAGCTTTTTTACAACCCTACCTTCTCCTCTGAGTTCATGTCAGTCCTAATCTACTTGAGCTTAAGTTTTCTTCTCTCTAAAGTGAAAATGATAACAATAGCTACATCTGTCTATCAGTGTTTCATTGACTATGCGAAGGCTTTTGACTGTGTGGATCACAACAAACTGTGGTTGACTCTGAGAAGAATGGGAATCCCAGAACACTTGATTGTGCTAATGCAAAACCTATCCTTGGACCAGGATGCAATGGTCAGAACAGAGCAAGGAAACAGTGCATGGTTCAAAATTGGGAAGGGTGTATGCCAGGGATGTGTCCTATGTCCATATCTTTTCAATCTATATGTGGAACAGATTATCTGGGAGGCTGGGTTCTATGAGGAAAAGTGTGACATCAGGATTGGACATATTCTCATCAACAACCTGCGTTATGCAGATGACACAACCCTGCTTACTGAAACTGAGGAGGACCTGAAGCACTTGCTGCAGAGGGTCAAGGACTGCAGCCTTCAATATGGATTGAGGCTCAATAATAATGAAGAAGGATGATGGGAAAAGAATCAATGCTGGAGAAGAGTATTGAACATATCACGGACTGCCAAGAAAACAAACAGGTCTGTCCCGGAAACGGTGAAACCAGGATGCTTCTTGGAGGCAAAGATTTTGAAGATCTGATCAACATACTTGGGCATTTGCCAGGAGGAACTAGTCCCTGGAGAAGAACATCACGCTTGGAAGGATAGAGGGAAAACACAGGTGAGGAAGACCCTGGATGAGATGGATTGACTCAGTGACTAGGGTAATGGGAGTAGGTGTGTTGGAGACAAGGAAATTGGCTCAAGATAGAGCAGGGGTCAGAGCTCTTGCACATAGGGTGATTATGAGTCCCAAGTGACTCGAAGGCACATAACAACAGTAACAACAATGTCAGCTGGCATTAACACGACAGCAGTGGGGTTTGGTTTGGAATCTTTAAGGGATCAGAAGGTTAGATCTTTTCTCCTTTGAGCTACCTTTTTAATTAGCAGTTGGGTGATTAACTATTTATATTAACAATCTAAATAATTAACTATTGAGTCACTGGGTTCATTCCTGAGTTCAGAAATCTGAGTTCAAGGACTATGTAGATTCATGTGTCTTGTAGTGGGAAATCCTTTGTTATCTCAGCCTGTCAGCCTCAGACATCTCCCTACATTTCATGGCTTAAAGTACTCTGAGTTTTTAGCAATACCTTGTCCTGCAGCCTCTTCTGAATCTAGTTTCTCTGCTGATCTGCCCCAGCCATTATTGATTATTCTTATGCAAAATTTTGCTTGTGTTTTAGTCATTATTTAGTACATTTCTGTATTCTGTTGAATTACCTATTTTTTTTAAGGGGCTTAAATACAGATCCCTCCCAGTCAGCAGTAAGGTACCTGGTTTTCAAATTTCTTGGCATAGCAGAGTATACACATCACAGCTGCATCCGTTTATTGAAACAACTCAATTGGCATTCCATCAATTCTTGGAGCATGTCACCCCCAAAAGTCTTCAGTATACTTTATACCACTTCTTTTAGTAACATTATTCATTCTTGACCATATGCTACTTCCTGAAAGGATTCCGTGCCAACCACTTCTTTTTTTGGCACAATGATTCGGTATGTTCCTTTCCATCTTCTTTTGATACTTCCTGCATTGCTCAGTATTTTGTCCATAGAATCCTTCAATATTACAACTGAAGACTTGAATTTGTTCTTCCATTCTCTTACTTAGCTTGAGAAATTCCTAGGGTATTCTTTCTTTTTCATTTTCCAGCTCCAAAACTTTGTACATTTCTCTGCAATACTTGACTTCTTGAGAAAGAATTAGTCTATCTTGGACGAAGGGTAGCCAGAGTGCTTCTTAGAGGCAAGGATGTTGAGAGATAGTTTGGGTATGTTATCTCCAGGGGCCAGCCCTGGAGAACCACATCGTGCTTGGAAAAGTAGTGGCTGTGGACGAGAGGAAGAACCTCCCAATTCATCAAGGAGATGAATTGATGCAGTGACTGTAGCAAAGGGTTTGAGGCAAGCAGAGATTATGAGGAAGGTGCTGGATAGATCAAAGTTTCACTGTGTTGTAAATGGGGTCTTGATGGGTCTGACTCAACTCAGTGGAACCTAACAGCAACCACAGCTCATCTTCATATATTTACCTCTGTTGCTACACCTGTTTTCTCCTTTTATAAGACACTACTCAGAAGGGATTAGGACATATCCTACTGAGATATAACTTTATTAGGTTAATTAATAACATTCTGGGGAAAAGGAACCTATTTCCTATGAGATGAACATTGATAGATACAGGAGTGAGAATGTCAACATATTTTTGGCGGGAACACAATTCAATCCCTAGCCACCTCCAAGCCTGAAATTCCATGGAGCCCTGTATGCCCATCACTGATCACAGTGCCTGACAAAGAGATGGCAAGCAGAGCATATTCAGGAAATGTTTGCTGAATGAATAAAATACAAAGGAAAGAGAAAGAGACATGTTTGCTGAAACACGTCAGTGAATGGATGGGATTCTGTATTTAGCAGAGCTCAGTAGTACAACCAAGAGTCGATTTCTCACAGTGGGTGGGGTGTCATCGGACCACCTGCATCAGAATCTTTTAAGGAGCTTTCTAAAAATGCAGACTCAGATCCCACAAAGATGAGGGCATGGCAAAAGGACACAGGAATCAACTAAAAGAATTTCCAGTGGCCACCACTAGACTATAAAGTAGTGCTGAGTTATAATTCAAAGTATAAAACAAATATTCATGAATCTAGGCTTGTATTTTTGTAAAAGTGAGAGAAAAGACAAATCTCCCAGGCAGAAGTATTATAAATATTTTGTGTAGATACTGTGCTCTCATGGAAGACAAGCATAGCTCTCAACTTCTTCAGTGGGCTTTTAAAAAGTGAGTTCTTTCTTAAAAAGTACAGCTTGAATAGAGAGCTCTGGTGGCCTAGTGGAAAGGAGCTGCGCTGCCAACCCAAAGACATATGGTTCAAATCTACCAGCTACTCCATGGGAGAAGGCTGTCTCCTCCCATGGGATTTACTGCCCATGAAAACTGGCTGGAGGGTCACCTATGTGTCTGTTCTGACTTCACTGGGCCTGTATCTCTCCATTCCCCAGTTCCTCATGGCAACAATCAGGGGGAAACTTAGGAGTGGCATACTACCCAAGCCTTAATAACTATATTACCTTGAGCTTTGGTGTTGGAGAACAGTGCTGAGGGTACCATGGATTCCTAAGAAAACAAACAGATTCATCCTTGAGAGGGTTAAACCAGGCTGCTCCTTGGAGGCAAGGATTCTGAGACTTCGTCTGACATACTTTGGTCATGTTGTAAGGAGAGAGCAGTCCTTGGAGAGGGACATCATGCTTGGGAGGGTGGAGGGCAGGCGCAGGAGGGGAAGGCCCTCTAGAAGATAGATTGATTCGGTAGCTGGGGCAATCGGGATGAGTGTGTCAGAGACAATGAGATTAGCACAGGATAGAGCAGAGTTTAGATCTGTTGTACATAGGGTTGCTATGAGTTGCAAGCAACTCGACGGCTCATAACAACAACATATAAGGAAAGCCTGTTCACACAACTGTTATTCAAATGTTTGTTGTAGTGTACCATTGAGTTGGAACTCATAGCTGACCCTCCAATGGATTTCCAGAGGCAGTTAATCTCATCGGAGGAGACTGCCCATCCTTCTGTGGAGCAGCTGGTGGATTTGAACCATGTGCCATCAGGATTGTAGCACAGCTTCTTGCCACTTAGCCTCCAGAACTCCCTTGTTATTCAAATACAGAAACCAATAACCAAAACCAAAGGTGAGAAAATTCAGAAATTCTACCAACGTCTGCAGGCTGAACTTGACCTAACACGCAATCAAGATGCATTAATTACAATTGGTGACTGGAAATGAGGCCAGAGATCAAATGGTTGAATTCTGTACCACCAGTGATATGTTCATTACAAATACCTTTTAAAAACAAATGAACCACCACCCCCAACCCAAAACAAAACACATAAGCAGCAACTATAAGCATGGACCTCACCTGATGAAATTCACAGGAATCAAACTGACTACATGTGTGGAAAGAATCAGTGGAGAAGCTCACTATTGGAAGTCAAAACCAGGCCAGGGCTGACTGAGGAGCAGACTATCAGTTGCTCATGTGCAAGTTTAAACTGAAGCTGAAGAGAATAAAAAAAAGTTCCCAAGAACCTAACTATTACCTTGAATCAATCCCATCTGAATAAAATAGCATCTCAAGATTAGATTTGAGGCACTTAATGTCTAAGACCTAAGACCAGAAGAGCTGTGGAATGACATTAAGGGAATAATCTACAAATAATACAAAAGATCATTAAAAAACAAAGGATGAAGAAAAGACCAAAATGGGTGTGATAAGAGACTCAGGAAGTCGTCCTAGAATGATGAGAAGCTAAAAAGGGAGAATCGCCAAAGGAAAGGAGATGAACAGAAGATTTCAAAGGGGAGGTCATGAAGACAAAGCAAATATTACAAAGAAATGTGCAAAGAGCTGGAATCAGAAAAGAAAAAGGCAAGAATACACTTGGAAATTCTCAAGCTGAAGAAACTGTAAAACAAATTCAAGCCACAAGTAGCAATATTGAATGATGTTATTGGCAAAATCTTGAATGACCCAGGAAGCATCAAAAGATGGAGAGAATACACAGCGTCACTATATAAAAGATAATTGATCAACATGGACAATTTCAGGAGGGTAGCATATGACCAAGAAGCAGTGATGATAAAGCCAGAATTCTAGCCCCACTGAGGTCATTGGCAAGAAATATTATTGTTGTTGTTGATTTCCTTCGAGTTAAACATGACTCATAGCAACCTTATGAACAAAAGGTCTAAAGATGCTCTACAACTATTGACATTTATCAACGTTCATAGCTTCTGGAGGCATGTTGTTTAGGAAATGAATGCCACTAAGGGCCCAGAAATTGAAGGAATACCAGTTGACATGTTTCAATAGACACTGTTCTTTATGTAGTCACTATTCTATGTCAGGAAATTTGGAAGACCTGACCATCTGGGGGATGGGGAAGGGGAGGGAATCTCTATTTGTCTCTATATCCAAGAAACATGACCCAAATGAGTGCAGAAATTATTGTACAATATCACTAATGTCACATACAAGCAAAATTTTGGAAAAGATCATTCAGGGATGGTTGGAAAAGTACATCAAAAGAGAACTGCAAGGGAGCTCTGGTCGCCTAGTGGCAAAAAGCTGTGCTGCAATCCCAAAGGTGCACAGTTCAAATGCACCAGATGTTCCTCAGGAGGGGGCAATCTCCTGTGCCAGCTGGACCTGATTTAATGGTACACACACACCTCCACCCCCCAAAGAGAGAGAGAGAGAGAACTGCAAGATGTTCAAGCTGGATTTAGAAGAGGCTTGGCACCAGGAATGTCACTGATGATGTAAATTGGATCTTAACTGAAAGCAGAGAATACCAGAAGGATGTACATTTATGCTTTATTGATTATACAAAGGCGTTTGATTGTGTGGATCAAAACAAGTTATGGTAACATTGAGAAGGATTGAAATGCTGGAACACTTAACTGTGCTCATGTGAAACTGAGAACTAGGTTTGTTGTCTGAAAAGAATAGATGGTTTAAAATCAAGAATGGTGCATGTCAGGGCTGTATTCTTTCTTTCACTACCTATTCAATGTGTATGCAAAGGAAATCACTAAATTCTATGAAGAAGAATGTGGCATCAGAATCAGAGGAAGATTCAGTAACAACCAGCAGTATGTAGATGATACAACTTTGCTTGCCAAAAGCAGGGAGGACTTGGGACACTTACTGCAGAAGATCAAAGACTACATACAGCCTGAAATACAGATTACATCTCAACATTAAGAAGACAAAAGTCCTCACCAACTGGAGTGAAGACTGAAATGGTTAATGATTTCACCTTGCTAGGATCCACAATAAATACCCTTGCAATTGTTGTTGTAATCAGGTGCCATCAAGTCAGGTACGCCTCATAGTGACCCGGTGAACAGCTGACCTGAACCCTGCCTTGTCCTGTGCCATCTGTACCATCTCTAACACATTAGAACCTATTGCTGAAGTCACTATGTCAATCCATCATGTTTGAGGTTTTTATCTTTGCTGACCCTCCGTCTTTCCAAGAATAATGTCCTTTTTCAAAGAACAGCCTCACTTAGCAACAGGTTCGAAGTATGAAAGACGAAACCGCACCATCTTTGCCTTCAAGGAGCACTCTGATTGCACTTTCCGCAAGACATATCTGTTTGTTCTTTTGGCAGCCCTTGGGATATTCAGTGCTTTTCTCCAATGCCACAACTCAAAGGCATAAATTCTTCTGTTATCCTTACTCATTGTCCAGCTTTCGGATGCACAGCAAGTGATTGAAAAGACCTTGGTCTGAATCAGGCACATCTTAGTCTTCAAATCAACATCATTGCTCTTCAGCAATAGTAGTCTAGAAACCGAAACAATGTGTAGCATTAGAGAAGTCTGTAGTCAGGGAACTCTCCAAGATACTGGGGAGCAGTGACAGTGACATTAGTTTGAGGACAAAGGTGCCTCTGCTATAAATCATGGTCTTTTCAATTGCTTCCTATGCTTCAGAACTGGACATTGACTAAGGATGACAATAGAAGAATGATTGCCTTTGAGTTATGGTGTTAGGGAAGAGTGCTGAGTCTCCTATTTACTGAAAAACAAACAAATGTAACTTAGAGAAGATGCCGTCAGGTTGCTTCTTAGAGAGAAGGATGATTAAACTCTGTCTGGCATACTTTGGATGTGCAGTTAGAAGCTACTTCTTGGAGGATTACATGCTTGGAAAGGTGGAGGGTCACTGAAAAAGAGGAAGACCCTCAACGAAGTTGATTGGCTGGAGGAATGGGCTGGAGTGTAGTAGGGATGGTGAGGACGACGCAGGATAGAGCAGGGGTTGCTATGAGTCATGGTCAAGTTGATGGTACATAACAACAAGAATGAGGTGGACAAGTATGCTGAACACGTCACAAAGGTTGAGCGGATATCGAGAATTTAATTCTCATAATAAATATATTATTAAGTTGCCATAAATAACACAGAAAATATAATTGATGTGTCAAATGTGATAATGGTTACCCATGGTGGACAGTGTTTGGTGGAGCTCTCCGATGAAAACAAGCTTGGAAGCAGGAGTGACATCCACTTCCGAAATAGCTTGCCTCTGGAAACTGTATGAACTTGGAGAAACAATGAAAGTTATACAAGTGGTCAGGTCTTTCATTCGACAGCACTTAACAAAAACAACATTAGGACTTTATGAAAATTATATACGTTTATGTTCACATCTTAAATGCTAGATGTCTTAAGATGATACAGTATATGTCTTAAGTACACAAATAATTTCTTTTAAATAGAGTTGTTCATAATGACCTTGACCTCTTCCGATCTCATATGACAAGTTTTAGCTGGATTTCCAGAGTGTTTTAAACCACCTCTGACACCAGCTGTCCCTGCTGTGGTACTTATTCTCTCCTTCTCTTCTAGGTTTGGTAGTTCATTGTAATGGCTACATAGACCTCTCAGACCACACATTTATGAAGTTTATTAAGAAAGTAACAGATTCCAATCAGGATTAGGAATGATGCAGGAAATAGTTCTTTAGTCAAAATAGCCTCTTCTCAGCTATGTTCTTTGCTGCAGGCCTCTCAACTCCTCAGTTTTGTCTAGTTGGACTGCAGGATTGGTCAATCTCTTCACTAAGATTTCACATACTTTATTTGCATGGTCTTACCTCCACAGGGATGACATTCTTACCAATGCTGTCCAGTCCCCCTGATGGGCCACAAGCATCTTCATTTGGGAACATGGTTGGAACCCAAAGGCAATGATTTATTAAAAAATACTTGCTATATGTACTTCCATGGTGTTGGAAGGGCTATTTAAGATCAGTGTTGGGATTGTCCCTGTGGGTATTCTTCCTCCTTGGAGTCTGGCCCTCAACAAGACAGACTGACTCAGAGACTGTAGCAATGGGCTATGAGGGTATCAGAGATGGTGCGGATGGCACAGGGTAGGCAGGGTTCACGTCTGTTGTTCACAGAGTCACTATGAGTCATAGTGGACTTGATGGTATCTAACAGCTACAGTAACAGATGAATTACAGACGTCAAATCATGGATATGCAGAAATAAAACACAGTAGCAGATACCTTCTTCCAAAACCCCCAAAATGTACTCTTTCCTTTCCTCGTCTGTTTATCACATATTAAAGTAAATGCACATTTTTCTGGGGTATGTAACAAACAGCACACTGACTGTAAGATAGTTTAGAATTCTGAATACTACCTTGAAAATTACATAAAAGAGTAACCAAACCTTGTAAGAAATCAAAATAAAAGAATTTTTAAAGTATGAAGCATGCAAGTTTTTAATTTCATTGTCAGTATTGTTGTTGTTATGTGTTGTTGTCAAATTACTTGCGACTCATAATGACCCTATGTACAACAGCCCTAAAACTTGCTCTATCCTTTGCAAACCTTATTGTCTCCAAGACGTCTACTCTCATTATCCCAGTTATTGAATCAATCCATCTCATTGAGCCTCTCTTGCACTGTCTCTCCACCCTTCCAAGCATGATGTCCCTCTCCAAGGACTGGTCCCTCCTTGCAACGTGCTCTAAGTATGTCAAACAAAGCCTCTGAATCCCTGCCTCCAAGGAACAGCGTGATTTCACCCTCTCTAGGATGAACCTGTTTGTTTTCTTGACAGGCCATGTTATATTCAGTACTCTCTCTAGTACCACAGCTCAAAGGCATCTATTCTCTGTCTGTCATTCCTAGCCATTATCCAGCCCACCAGGGAAATCTGGTTAACAGGACAGCCTGCTTAGAAAACACAGGTTGTTATTTTGTGTCTTCCTTACACATTGAAGGGAGGTGGTTTCACTAGTGAATAATTTGGCAAATCAGAACAACCACTTCACTTTAACACGTCAACCAACTCTTGCTTCTGCACATATTGAACAACATTATAGCAAGCTATATTCAACCTCTTTGCAGAGAGAGAGAGGGAGAGAGAGAGAAAAGCAAATGTCTCACTATGTAATTATCCCAGAATAAAAAAAAATTTTTACAACACTTTGGAAACTCCTTGGCTATATCTGGTTGGGAGTCAGGGTGCAGGGGAGATTGGGCCCAGTGTCCTGGGAAGAGATCTGAATGACTTCCGTGAACACTGAGGGCAAGTCTAGTCAGGTAGACTCAACACATGATCTGGGTTCCTATCAGCAGCATAGACTGATAGGAGTGTCTATGTCTATAAATCAGCATGGATTTCCTCTCAAAACACACACACACACACACACACACACACACACACACACACAGAGCGAGAGAGAGCGCGCATGAACTGTGAAGGTCAGAACTTTCTTAAGGAAGAAAACTGTCAGAGAAGGAAAATGTAAATATTTTCCACTAGAACAAGTGATAGAAAAAGTCTTTGTCCTGTCAAATGTGGAAAACTGGTAAGACTCAAAACTAAAGTGGCTCAATCAAGGTTTGGACTCACTGTAATTACCATGGAATCTGTTCCAACTCACGATGATCCCAAGTGTGTCAAAGGACACACTTCAGTTTTCAATGACTCAAGTGTTTGAAGCAGAACTCTACACATTTTATCCAATGTGTCTCTGGTTAGATTTAAACTGACACACACACACACACAGACACACACACACACACTGTGTGTCAAGTGTGTCAAGTCTTGGGGAATCAAAGATAGAAAACATTCCCTGCTAAGATCTGAGTGGAAAAGAGAGGTCTCCTCTTAATTGTACATAGTTTTGGTAGAGGAATTCTTAAAGTGAAAAAAGGAGCTTAAGCATGTATAATCCAGGCACAAACACAGAACATGGACTAAAATTCTATTCTCCTAACATCAGAAAGGGTTTTCCGTTTTCAAAGATCTGTTATTTCAGAAATAGAAGCCAATTCTTCCTTATTTGGGAGCTCTGTTTTAGTACAGCATCTGACAGGCAAGTGCTGTACCCTAAAGAGCAGCTGGTAGACAAGCAAACATATACATATCTAAGCTATTAAGAATAGCAGCATGCATGCAATGACACTTCTCAAATAAAAAAGAAAATATCAGCACTGGTCTTCCCTCCCTTCCCACTTTCCCATGAGGAGCTCTGAGGTAAAGCCCTCTAACTAAGACCTAATATGATGGCTCAGGTCTGTCCTTGAGAGGGTGAAACCAGATTGCTCCTTGTAAGCAAGGATTTTGAAACTCTATCTCACATACTTTGAAAGGCACGTGGCCAGGAGGGACCAGTCCTATCATGCATGGAAGGGTGCAGGAGAGGAAGACCCTGGATGAGATGGATTGATACAGTAACTGTAGTAATGGGCCAAGTGTGTCAGAAATGGTGAGGTTGGCTCAACATCGGGCAGGGTTCAGAGTCATTGTTGATAAAGTTTCTATGAGCTGTCATCAGTTTAACAGTACAGAACAACAATGTCAGAGAAGCAGCCAGAATGCTCCTGTGACTCAACAGGGCAAAACATCTTGTCATATCCTTTGTCAATGTTATAGGAGGAGCGAGTCCCTGGAGAGAGGCAGCATGTTTGGTGTCAGGGATAAAGATGAATAACTCAATGCGATAAACTGACACAGCGGGTACAACATAGACTGTGAGGACGGCACAGAACAGGACGGTGTTTTATTCTATTGTATACAGAGTTTCTGTGTTGGAAATGACTGGATGGCACTAACAACAACAATAACAACAGTATAGATTCTAGTGATCAATCTGTGAAGGGAGCCGCCCACAGAGGAAGTCAAGAAGAAACTAGAACTGTGGAAAGAGGTAGTGGTGGTAGGAGGAATTGGGGAGTGGGAGGGCTGAAGCTAGGTGAGTGAATGACTAACCATTTCCCCTAAACATTGGACAGGAAACAACAGACTTAGAACTATTTTAGAATTGGTTTACATCATAGATAGCTGGGTTTTCATTTATAATCTTATCACCATAAGCATGGCATATGGGATCTACCATATTACCCCTTTGGGACAACATGGGTTTATAAAGAGCATGGTGAGCATTGGCCTGTTGTCCTGTGGTTTCCGGACAGAAGTCAAGTCTCCCAAGAGCTTTCACCTAGGTAGAAATAAAGAGGAAAGAAAAACAGATAAACAACACATGAAAGTAGACATTTCAAAATATGAAAAGCTCAGAGAGTTGGAAATGAAGGTTAAAGAGAAACCTGGGCTTAGTTTTCCACAAAAAGAGGGGAACCCCTAAAATCAGTAAGTAAAAATAAGTGATATATGATGGTCCGTTCTTACTAATTTACTTTGTGTATTTGATTTTTTTTTTTTTACATTTAGTAAACATTTTCACTTACACTGTGACAAACACTTCCTGGTTTTTTATATATTGATGCATTCCTACACGGTATTTTTATGATTACTTCACTTTGAGAAATGGAGGAATACATTTTAAATCAATATGTTTTGCTTTAGAACATTATATTAAGCACAAGAATTCAATTAACCCTGAAAAGCAGGATCTGGTCACAAAAATACATCAGCAGCAGTAAGCATTGGGGCCAGTAATAACCCTGGCATCTCTAAGCCGGGCCTGACTTACCTCTCAGCCAGACAGTGAGAGAGAAGTTCTCACCTCTATTGAAGTAACTTTGAGGTAGATATTCTGTGGGCTTTGGCTTTGCACTGATTGAGAGAAGGTGGTGGATTTGTTTTGTTTAGAGGACAAATGTTGTCCAGGGATGAGAACATTTTGTTTGTTATCTTTCCCATTTTCATGGTGATCAAAGATCCAGCTCACCAAGGATGCAGGACAGCCGAGTCATGGTCCAAGAGGAGCAATATGCATCAGGGAGAGAAAAATGCTGGCCCACAGACATCTCTGTATTTGGAGCCCTGGTGACTTGCTGGTGAGGAAATGCACGGCCAATACAAAGGGAAGAGCTCACGTTCAAATATATCAGCTGCTCTGCAGGAAAGATAGGCAATTTCCTCCCATGTGATTTACTGCTTCTGAAAACCCACTGGATGGTCAGCGATGAGTTGGTTCTAATTCAACTGTACAATATAAACAGGAATAAGAGGTTGGGGGATGTATAGTGACGGTCATAGGCAATTTGGCCTCACTTACTTCTGTCCAGTTATAGCAGATACTCCTGGCATCTCAGCCACACCTTTTCCCACTCCGAAGGTCATCTGAATCTTGGGTAGATGATGCTCATATAAGCACCTGTTTCTCTTTGGTGAGGACCTTTTCTAGATGGCCGAGTGTGTCAGCCTACCTAGAAAACAGGAGGAAGATGCAGAATAGGGGGAGTTGTAGCTCATTTACAAACAACGAGGGAAAAGGGTTGGGGCACAAAAAGCAAAATCTCCTTGCCCCTTGGTGAATTTTGCAGTATGACTTCAAAATTTGAAATTTTTATGGGGTCTTTCACACGCTACCACTGACTTTGTTCTGCCTCGCAGTTGACCCACCATGAGGTTTCCACAGCTGTAAATCCTAACAGAAGGAGATTGCTTATCTTTCTCCCTTGGAGCCGCTGGTGGATTCAAACTACCAGTGGTAGGGAGCTCTGGTGGCCTAGACCATGGCGAATTGCATGCACTGTCAACCCAAAGGCGTCAGGCAGCGCTCTGGTGGTTCAAATCCATCAGTGTGGCAATCCAGAGAGAGATGGACAATCTCCTCCCATGTGATTTGCAAACTTAGCTGTGAGTTGGTTCTAATTTGATGTCAATGAAAAGAACTAATCATGGTTACAAACTGTCATTGACTGCTCAACGCCCTGTCTTACTTCCCTAGTCACTCCCCAGGCTCTTTGGTTTCGCCTATGAAAAGAAGCCAGCAAAAAGCAATGATACCCCTGGTGCCATGACCTCTTCTAAGTCCTGCTTGAACTTCTGGAAGTTCCCTATCTATGTAATGTTCTAGACGTTTTTGAATGATCTTCAGCAGTATTTTGCTTGCATGTGATATTAATGATGTGGTTAGATGAATCACCTTTCTTGGGAATGGGAACAAATA
>NW_006399754.1:11116757-11121893 GCF_000299155.1 Elephantulus edwardii | reverse complement strand
AGTCAAGGTTGTGTTCTGTTCTCATAGGGTTACTACAGTAAGAGCTGACTTGACTGCTCCTAAGAGCACCACAGAAACAGCACCACACCTGACAAGAGTGCCACTAAACATTTCGGACACCTATGGGATATATGTGGAAGGATCTCACAGTAGCTTGACATTGCTATTTGGTTCCTCAATGATTAAAGCAAAACTTGCATAGTAGTATTAAAGAATCAAAAATTGATAATTGCTTATTAGAGAGCAGAGATTTTGTTCAAAGCAGATAGAAATTTGGCCAAAGAAATTGGTGGTGGTTGCACAACATGACTGAATTTGCTTTACTCAACTGTACACGTTAAAAAAAAAAACAACTTCAATTTGGAGATGTGGTTTCTTATATTTTAATTCAATGCAATAGTTTTTGGGAGAAGAAATAAAACATTTTAAAACTATTTTCATGGGAGTGTTATCTTATTTCCATATGTAAAATAAGTCGTTCAACCTCTCCCAGTCTACAAAAATGACAAAATTAATTTTTAATTCTAGGCTTTGGTTTTAAGTTTATTAAAAGTTGATGTGAGAAATTAATCAGAGGGTTAGGTATTTGGAGAGATCTCTATGTCTCCTGTTGCAGGACTCTGGTGGAAGATCGCTCTGGCCAATGGTAGTACCTGGGAACTTAGAGATGTGAAATCCAGATGTTTGGCTGGTTTTACTATTTCTCAGATAGTTTGTTTTGTACATCTAGCTACAGGTGAATACTCCCAACAGTAGGTTCTCTAGATATTGTGGGATCAAGGAAACACCCCTCATTCCAGAGTGGTTGTTTGTGGTTTCTGTGCAGTGAATGCAGACTGTCTCCTGGTTTGTTAAAATAGTTGTTGTTTTTGTTAGGTGTCATCAAGTCAAGTATGACTCATAGTGACCCTATGAACAAAAGATCTGAACCTAGTCCTGTCCTGTGCCATCCTCACACTTCCTGACACACAAGAGCCCACAACAGCAGTCACCTTGTCAAGCCACCTGGTTGTGAGTCTTCTGTGCCTTCCCCTACCCTCCACCTTTCCCAACATCATAGCCCTCTTCAAGGAATAGCTCCTGTTAACAATTGATGAAGCCTCATCATTTTTGCCTCCAAAGAGAACTCCGGCTTGTACCCTCTCCAAGATGTATCTATTAGGGTTTTGTTTTTGTGGGGTTTTTTTTTCCATCCATGGAATGTTCAGGGCTCTTCTCCAACACCATAGCTCAAAGATAGCAATTCTTTTTCTGTCATCCTTATTTATTGTCCAGGTCTTGGATGCATAGCTAGTAATCGGAAAGACCATGGCCTGAATCAGATGAACCTTGGTCCTCAAACTTACATCACTACTTCTCAATAATTTGGAAAGGTCCCTAACTGCAGATTTTCCCATTGCAATGCATCTTCTTATTTCCTGAGTTCTGGTACCAAGGGTTAATTGTGGATCCAAGCAAGATGAAGCTGTTGATAGTATCAGTCTCCTCTCCGTCCGTCATAACACTCCCTATTGGACCAGTGGTGAGGATCTTTGTCTTCTTGATATTGAGACACAATCAATATGGAAGGCTGCATTCCTTGATCTTCTTCAACAAACGCTTCAAATCCTCCTCACTTTCAACAAGTAAAGTTGTGTCATCTGCATAATGCAGGTTATTGATGAGTCTCCCTCCAATCCTGATGCCACATTCCTTTTCATTGAGTACAGCTTCTCAGATAATTTGCTCAGCATATAGATTAAACAGGTATGGAGACAGAATACATCCCTGACTCACACCCTTCCCAATTCCAAACCATGCAGTGTTTCCCTGCTCTGTTTGCAGAACAGCCTCCTGGTCCAGGTATAGTTTGAGCACAATCAAATACGATTGAATTTCCATCCTTCTCAATGTCAGCCGCAACTTGTCATGATCCACACAGTCAAATGCCTCTGCATAGACAAAAAAACAAACAAACAAAAAACAAAAAAAAAAACCCCACAACAACAAAACAAATACAAATAGACATTCTTCTGATATTCCTTACTTCCAGGATCCATGTAATATCAGCAACGATATCCCTGGTGCCACGGCCTCTTCTAAATCCCACTTGAACTTCTGGCAATTCTCTATGTACTGTTCCAGCCTTTTAAAAATGATCTTCATCTGTATTTTGCTAGCTGTGATATTAATATTGTTCAATAATTTCCAAGTTAGTTGGATCACCCCTCTTGGGAATAGGAAAAAATATGGACCTCTTCCAATCCGTTGGCCAGACAACCATCCTCCAAATTTCCTGGCATAGGCTGGTGAGTACATCCAAGTCTGCATCTGTTAGTTCCTTTTTTATTTACTGAAGCAAACAAATGTGTAAAATAGTGTTACAAAATATAATGGCTTTAGATATTTTATGTGCTGCTCAAGAAGGAACTTGTGCTTCAATTCATGCTGAATACTGTGTGTACATTCCTGATAAGTATAACATTGATGTATTTTACAGTAGATTCAAAGGCATAGATGACTTAACAATTGGCTATAGATTCCTTTTTCTCCTGGGTGAATTGTCTTCCTTCAGCTTGGCATTATAGTTTATATTGGTTTATTGTGTTTGGGCATTACATTTTGCTATAGCCTTTAAGGTTGTTGTAGCCTTCTACAGCAAAACTTCAACGCTCGGACTCAAGGGATATCTCAGAAGATTGGCAGAGAAGTTGTGAGAACCATTTAGAGTCATTAGGGTAGGGTGCATGGTAGTCTATTAAAATGCTGCATCTATGATAAGTTAACTTTTGTCTTACTAGACCTGTTTTTCTAGTTTCTTGTCATAGTGAATCTCTCTTGGGCAGACCTACCCTTCCCTTTCTTGTTTCTAAGATATGTTTGTAGAATTAGATAAAGATTAAGCAGCAGATGGGTTTTTTCTTTGGTTATTCATTCCATCAGCCCATTAAATCTTTATTGGAACTGTGTATTTTTGAGATTTGTTTGTTGAAGGGTATACATAGTTGGCTACTTCCCTTCACTCTCAACAGAATCTCTTCTGATCTGGTCCACCACCAGCAGATCATTGCAGTACTGCTTTCCTGAATCAACAGGTTTTCCTTTTCCAACAAATAAAAACTGTTGTCCTTTAAAAAAATTACTACTATTTGCATATAAGCAAAATATTGCGGAAGATCATCTAAAAGAAGCTAGAATATTGACAGAGAAGTGCCAGGAAGTTCAAACTGGGTTTAGAAAAGGCCGTGGCACCAGTGATATCATTGCTGATGTCAGATGGATCCTAGCTGAAAGCAGAGAACACCAGAAGAATGTCTATTTGTGTTTTATTGGTTAGGTAAAGTCTTTTGACTGTGTGTGGATCATAACAAACTATGGCTAGCAATGAGAAGAATGAGAGTCCCTGAACAGTTAATTATGCTCATATAAAACCTATATGTAGACCAAGAAGCTGAGGTCTGGCTTGTATCCTTTTCCCTTACGCATTCAATCTGTAGGCTGAACAGATCATTAACAAAGTTGGACTGCATGAAAAAGAATGTGTCATTAGGATATGAGGAAGACTCATCAATAACCTTCACTATACAGATGACACAACCTTGTTTGTAGAAAGTGAGCAAGACTTGAAGCACTTGCTGCAGAAGATGAAAGATTACAGTCTTCAATATGGATTACATTTCAACATCAATAAAACAAAAATTCTAACTACTGATCCATAGGCAATATCATGATAGATGGAAAAAAGATTGAGATTGTCAATGATTTAATCTTTCTTGGACACACAACCAACACACTTGGCATGAGCTGTCCAGAAATCAAGAGATGCATTGAATTGGGAAAGTGTGGTGTAAAGGACCTCTCCAAAGTACTGAGGAGCGATGATGTTAATTTGAGGTCTGAAGTGTACCTAATTCAAACCATGGTCTTTTTAGTCACTTGCTATGCATCTGAGAGCTGTACAATGAATAAAGGTAACAGAAGAAGAATTGATGCCTTTGAGCTATGGTGTTGGAAAAGAGTACTTAATATCCTATGGACTGCCAAAATAATAAATATGTCTTGGAAAAAGTGCTCATTGGAGGCAAAGATGGCAAAGCTTCATCTCACATACTTTGGACATGTTAGGAGAAGCTATTTCTTGGAAAGGGACGTCATGCTTGGAAAAGTGGAGAGCTGACAAGAGAGGAAGATGTTGCACCAAATGAATTGACACAGTGACTGCAGCAATGAGCTTGAGTATGTTAGAAATGATGAGGATGGCACAGCATAGGACAGGGTTCACATCTGTTGTTCACAGAGTCACTATGAATCATACTCAGCTTGATTGCACCTAACAACAACAGTGTCTTTTTAAAAATACATACAGACAGACAGACAGACAGACAGACACTGATAACATTCATTTGTTTGTGACTAAATATTTAGGAGGAATGAGTGTAACGAATGAACAATTTAATGGGTTTCTAAAATATCTATTCTACTTTTCTTTATAAACCCTGTAACCAGTTTTCTGGTAGTATGGTTCCAATAGAAGTGTCACAAATGAATATATTTCATCAACAGAAATGCATCTTCTCACAGTTCAAAAGATAAGAAGTTTGAATTCAGGGTGTTCACCTTAGGGGGAGCTTTCCTATATCTGTGAGGCCTGGAAGGAAGGAGGCCATTGTTTTTTTCAAACTTCTGCTTCTAGATCATCTTCAAGGGACTTGACTCTCTCCATCTCTTTACTATTTCTGTGTTTAATCCTTTTTGTATATCAAAAGATATTGACTCAGCATATACCCTGCATCAATTCTGCCTTATGCAATCTGTTCCAAAATGGTATTATAACCAGTCATAAATATTAGGATTTGAAACACATGTTTTTCTCTTTCTTTTAAAATTGATTTTAGTGAAAGTTTGCAGAGACTAAGGGTTTCCAGTCATTTATTATTGTACTTTTCTCCCTGCCCACCCCCTACCCTCAATTCACTTTTCTCCTTGATAAATAAAAGAAAAACTCTTTCATTGTTATGCAATCCCTCCCCCCAAGTCCACTCTACTGTGAGGCCTTCATTCTGACTCCTGTCATGACAATAATACCTAATCATATATCCCTTTTAAATAGTTCTCTCCCTCATCTGTTGCAATGCAGTATACATCATTCTTCCCCTT
>NW_006399754.1:11115082-11116452 GCF_000299155.1 Elephantulus edwardii | reverse complement strand
TGTAGTTTATTCTTTGCCACAGCATTCTCACTCTATTACACTATTCCCCAAATCTTAAATCAACCCCTAGTACAAAATATTATCTTCTAGAACATCTAAAATAAGACATGAGTAAACTTTCAGACTTGTTCCAACCTGTGATAAAATTCCTCTTCACCTGTGAAAGTTAGATTACAAGGGATTTGGTTCCAAAATACAATGATGGAACAAATGTAATGTAAACATTCCCATTAAAAAAACAAAACAAAACAGAAATTAAAGATAAAGAGTGGATAATGGGTACCAACAAAGTTCAAAATCCTGAAGAACAATTTATATCAGCTCTTAAGGCTTGAAAACAGTCCTCCGTCTCTGAGACTCTTTGGGCAAATACAACATCCTACAAGTTCTGAATGGAGGGACCTCAGTTCTAGGCTTCAGCTCCGTGTTTCAGGCCCTTTGGAAAACAGCTTCTAGGCTCCCTCAGCCTTGAAGTGCCCCATTCTCCTTGTACCTCTGCTTCTTAAACCCAGCCACTTAGAAGAGCCCATTCTTCTGTCCCCTGGAAGAGGCAGCCCCTTGAGTTTTTCCAATCTCTCTGGTACATCTTAATGCAACCCTATTTGCTGGAATCAAGTTGGTAGAGTTTCAGTTCTTTGAGATCTAGGAGTCTATGGCTCTGTCCTCTGAAATCTAGTATATCCTGCATCCTGTGCACCTTTCAGCAGTTCTATTGAGCTTCAAGTGGCCATAATTGTAATCTATGTTACACAATGGCACTGGAAAAGGGGGGGGGAAGCACAAATGCCTATTTGCTATTAAATGATTCTTAAGTTTTAAATTTTCACAGCATTTTATACTCATTCTCTGAAAATTTATAAATTTTATGCACAATTCTTTTCATTCACCATAAATAGTTCACTTGTGATCAGCAAAGCTTCATTATCAAATAACTTGCCATTTCTTGCAACAAAAATCCTTTTCACTGCAGATCATTTCTCAGCTGGTTTTCTAAATATCTCTTTGGAATTCTCATAGTTCCTTCTGAATACAATTTTTAAAAAAATACAGTCATTATCCAACAGAATGTAAAAAAATAATTTTTTATCACCATAATAATAACAACTTATTTAAACCATATACTGAGCAAATTATTCAAGAAGGAAGATTGAATAACCTTCAGTATGCAGATAACACAACAGTGCGCAATGAAAGTGAGGAAGACTTGAAATATTTTTTGCAAAAGATCAAAGACTGCAGCCTTCAGTATGGATTGCATTTCAATAAAAGAAAATACAAATTCTCACCACTGGACCAATAGGGAACATCATGATATATGGAGAAAAGACTGAAACTGTCAATGGCTTCATCTTACTTGGATCCACAATCAA
>NW_006399754.1:11113210-11114622 GCF_000299155.1 Elephantulus edwardii | reverse complement strand
CTGCAGCAAGGGCTCAAGTGTGCCAGAGATTGTGAGGATGGCACAGCACAGGACAGGGTTCAGAGCTGTTGTTCTCCTAGGTTCACTTGAATTGTATTTGATTCTATGGCACCTAATAGTAAAAACAACGCTATAAACTAATAGCGTGTGTCCTGTCTCCATACCTTTTCAATCTACATGCTGAACAGATCACTCAGGAGGCTGGATTTTATGAAGGAGGATGTGGCATTAGGATTGGAAGAAGATTTATCAACAACTTGTATTAGGCAAAGGGTACAACCTTGCTCGCCAAAAATGAGGAGGGTTTGAATACTTTGCTACAGAAGGTCAAGGACTGCAGTCTTCAATATGGATTACATCTAATCATTAAGAAAACAAAGGGTGGGGTGCAGGAGGGAAGGGAGGGGAATGTGCAACAGTGGATTAAAAAAAAAAAAGCCTCACCACCAGACTAATAGGCAATATCATGATAAACAGAAAAAAGGTTGAAGTTGTTAATGATTACATCTTGCTCGGATCCACAATCAATACTCATGGCATCAGCAGTCATGAAATCAAGTTGAAAGACAAGTTTTATTGGGAGAGTCTGCTGTCAAGGACCTCTCCAGAGTGCTGAGAAACAACGATGTCAGTCTAGAGGCTGAGGTGTGCCTGACCCAAGCCATGGTCTTCTCAATTGCTTGTTAAACATTTGAGAACTGGACAATGAAAGGGATAACAGAAGAATCAATGCCTTTGAGTTGTGATGCTGGAGAAGAGTATTGACCGTATAAAGTGCCAAGAGAACAAATAGGGAGCTCAGGTGGCCTAATGGCAAGAAGCTATGCTGCAATCCTGAAGGCATGTGGTTTGAGGCCACCAGCTTCTCTGTGGAAGAAGGATGGGCAATCTTCTTCCATGCAATTATTCCCTCTGAAAACTCTATAGAGAATCAGCTATGGGTTCTGACTCTACAGTATACAACAACTACAACTTGGAGAGGGTGAAAACAGGTTGCTTCTTGGAGACAAGGATTTTAAAGCTCTACCTAACACACTTTGGGCATGTTGCCAGAAGGGACCAGTCCTTGGAGAAGAACATCATGCTTGGAAGGCTAGAAGGTCAGCACAGAACGGGAAGTTCCTGGATGAGATGGATTGTAGATGCAGTGACTGTGGCAGTGGTGGGGTCAGGTGTGCCAGAGATGGTGAGATTGTATCAGGATGGGGAAGGGTTCAGAGCCATGGTTCAGAGGTTACTATTAGTTGCAGTTGACAGCACATAATAACAACAAAAACAAATATATCTGATAAAATTAATTTTCCTCCACTATTATGGCTTTTGGAAGGAGGAGTGGCATCCACTTCCATAATAGCTTGCCTCCAGAAACCCTATGCTGTCAATACAACAGCAGGCTGTTCAAATCTGCCAGT
>NW_006399754.1:11111107-11112704 GCF_000299155.1 Elephantulus edwardii | reverse complement strand
AAAAAACTTGAACCTTTGACTAACCAAAGTTTCTGTCTTTGTCAACTGTGTGTGTCTCTTTTTAAAATATTCACTTAATCTTGATGAATTCAACTTTTAAATACATTAGAAAAAAACCCTATACTGGCAGTAAGAGGACATTTAAATATTTAACTGAATATTCTAGACCCTATGTCTTAATTTATAAATATTTATGAATGTTATAGTATCAATGCATCAGCCATAAATACAAATTGATACTGTTTACTCAAATACAATGAGCAAGATTGTTGTAGAGGCAGGTCATTTTGAACTGGTGAGCAACTCATAATTAAGTTCTAGATAATAAGAAAAAGAATATAACAGTTGTATTCCTAAAAGAAAAACAACAACAACAACAAATCAGCAAACAGTTGTACTCCTTAAAATTTCAGAATGAAAACTCTGGGAACACACATTGTATATTCTTGCAAAATGAAAATATGACCCAAGCTCAAGCAAACACCAATTGACATTTTACCTAAATAACAGTATGATCTGAAAAAATGTTGTTGTTGTTGTTGTTGTTATGTGCCGTCGAGTCGCCTGCGACTCATAGCGACCCTATTGCCATCAAATCAGAACTGATGCATAGCTGATCCTCCAGTGGGCTTTTTGGAGGCTGTAAATCACACATAGGAGATTGCCCATTTTTCTCCCTCATCTTGTGGATTCAAACTTCCAGAGATACAGCACCTCTGGGTTAGTGTAACTCCCTGTAGACTATACCACCTGAGCTCCCCAGGAGGATGGCAGGATAATCAAACGCTGGTTCATGGGAGAGAATGCAGAGCATTATACCAAGTGAACTAACTCAGTCTCATAAGGACAAATACTGTGTAAGACCATCATTGTAGAAATAGAAGGATAAGTAGGAAGATGTGTGCAAAAGTCCAAAGGGCGGTAAAGGGTGGGGGATTTAAGGGATGGTTATGGGTGGGATAATCATGAAATTGCAGAGCTTGGTGGGTGGAGGGAGGGGTGAGGCAATTAGGAAAGGTCCAGCGGGGACCTGAGAAGATGAGGTAACCGTGGGCCTAGATCAATAAAACACAATGTATGGGAATGATCATAAGGAACACAATGTGAATGAAGCAACGTGTGAAACACAATGTACATGTATGAAACACAATCTATACAAATTCTATATGCAAATCAATGTAAAATAAAAATGAATTTTAAAAAGTTGCACCACAACAAGATAAAGGTAAACAACCCAATTACAAAATGGGCACAGCATATGAACAGACACTTCACCAAAGAAGACATTCAGATAGCAAACAAACACATGGAGAAATGTTCAAAATCCCTTACTATAAGAAAGATGCAAATCAAAACAACTATGAGATATCATCTCACTCCAGTAACAATAGCAAAATTCAACAGAGCAGCAAACAACAAATGCTGGTGAGGTTTTGGAGAAACTGGAACCCTTATTCACTGTTGGTGGGAGTGTAAAATGGTGCAACCACTCTGGAAGGCAGTATGGCGTCTTCTCTAAAAGTTGAAAATTGAAATGCCATTTGACCCAGCAATTCCGCTACTGGGAATATGCCCTAAAGAAACCAGAACTACCACA
>NW_006399754.1:11108839-11109852 GCF_000299155.1 Elephantulus edwardii | reverse complement strand
CCAAGGAGCCACCCGGTTTAACCCTTTCCAGGATGAATCTGTTTGTTTTCCTAGCAGTCCATGGTATTCTCAATACTCTTCTCCAGCACCACAGTGCAAAGGCATCAATTCATACAATACCAAATTTTTACAAGTGGTAGTTTAGAGTGGTAATGAGAAATCAGAAACCTTATCAACCAATATATATATATATTTTTTTGTTACATTAAAAATCAGTTCACTTTCTCTTGGAGGTTGAGTTGATCTTTTAAAGACAGGAAAATTTTCTAACATCTAGTTGGTCCTTTAGAAAATACTGGTTTCCTAAGGTATAGAGACCTTGTGTGCCAATCCATTTTGTGGAAGGTCTTTTTCTCTTTCTCTGACCCTCCACCTTTCCCTGCATACATAGTTCATTTTTCCCAGGACTGGCCCCTTCTGACAACATCCCCCCAAGTACGTGGGACAAAGTGTCATCATCTTTGACTCTAAGGAGCAACTTGGCGGCACTTCCTTGAAGACAGACTTGTTTGCTCTTTTGGCATTCCAGGAGATATTCTGTATTCTTCACCAACAACTCAAAAGTAACTAACAATGGGCTCAAGCCTGTCAGAGACTATAAGGACGCCCAGGGTAGGGAAAGTCTCTTATTTGTTGTTCCTAGTGGAGCTAGGAAGGAGCACTGGCAGCCTAAGGGCAAGACGCTCTTCTGCAATCCCAAAAGCATGCAGTTTGTATCCATCAGCTGCTCTGGTAAGAAGGAGGGGCAAACCTCCCATGCATTAATTTCATGTAATTGTAGTTAATCTGCCTTTGAAAACCCACTGAAGGATCAGCTAAGGGCCTATTCTGACTCCATGGTAAACAGAAACAACAATAGGGTAGCTAGGAGTTACAGTCTTGATAGCACCTAACAACAAGGTATACAGATTTTCCAGCTGTTTTTGTGTGCCATAGGGTTGAAGCTGTCCCACAGACTGCCCATCCTTCTCCCGTGGAGTAGCTGGTGGCCTTGAATTCTGTGTCTTTGGAAT
>NW_006399754.1:11107361-11108739 GCF_000299155.1 Elephantulus edwardii | reverse complement strand
CATGGAGAAATGTTCAAAATCCCTTACTATAAGAAAGATGCAAATCAAAACAACTATGAGATATCATCTCACTCCAGTAACAATAGCAAAATTCAACAGAGCAGCAAACAACAAATGCTGGTGAGGTTTTGGAGAAACTGGAACCCTTATTCACTGTTGGTGGGAGTGTAAAATGGTGCAACCACTCTGGAAGGCAGTATGGCGTCTTCTCTAAAAGTTGAAAATTGAAATGCCATTTGACCCAGCAATTCCGCTACTGGGAATATGCCCTAAAGAAACCAGAACTACCACACAAGCAGATATATGCACACGCATGTTTATTGCTGGCTTTTTCACAAAATCAGAGTTGGAAACAACCCAAGGGTCCATTAACAAATGAATGGATAGAGAAGCTGTGGTGTACTCACACAATGGAATAATATGCTGCATTGAAAAACAAGGAACTCATGAAATATTATTCAAAATGGGTGACCCTGGAGGACATTATGCTGAGTGAAATATCTCAGTCACAAAAGGACAAATACTGCATAGTGCCACTGTTATAAAACAGGACTCATATTAGAGTGAGGGGGAAACTAAGACGAGAGGGGATAAGTAATGTATACTGCATTGAAACAGATGTGGGAGAGAATTGTTTAAAAAGAATATATGATTAGGTATTATTGGTATGGCAAGAGTTCAAAATAAGAGTTGCATAGTAAAGTGGACCGGGGATGGGGGCAGGGGGATTGTATAGCAATAACTTTTTTCTTTTTTCAAAGAGAAAAGCAAACTGGGGGGGGGGCATTGGCAGGGAGGAAAATGTGCAACAATGAACAAATGGGAAAAATAGAAATAAAAATTTTTTAAAAAATATTATTTAGGCTAGAAACCAATCTCTGGATTTTTTAACGTTGTTTGGTTGTGTGTGGTATCACCAAACCTGAGCAGTCCGTTACTGAGGAACCCAGTCTGGTTTATGGTGACCCTATGTGTCAGAGCAGAACTGTAGTCCAGAGGGTTTGCAATCACTAATTTTTCAGTTTATATTGCCAGGCTTTTTCTATGCTAGACCTCTGAGGGAACTCAATCCCCCAGCCATTCAGTCAGCAACCAATCATGCCAACTGTTTGTATCACCAAGGACCCTATCTCTGCACTTCTAAGATACTTAGTATCTCAATAACCTCTTCAGAGAATTTGAATCTTCTTTTTGATGTTGTTGTTGTTGTTATGTGCCATCAAGTTGCTTGTGACTCATAGCGACCCTATGTACAACAGCCCTAAACTCTGCTCTGTCCTATGCCAATTGCACTGTCTCTGACACTCCTATCCTGATTACCTCAGTCACTGAATCAATCTACCTCATAGAGGGCCTTCCCCTTCTGCGCTGTCCCTCC
>NW_006399754.1:11104720-11106181 GCF_000299155.1 Elephantulus edwardii | reverse complement strand
GCACTTGAGAGATTCATGAGAATGGTCAATGCAGGTCTGAGCTCCAACCCTGTCTTAGCTTTTGCTTATTTCCTTTGCAACCATCAAACCCTTAGACTTACACAGGTAACAAAAGAGTTCCTCTGCAACTCTGAAACCATTAGACTGACTTTAGTACTCAACAAAGGAAATGTTTTTCTCTGTGGTTAAACGGAAAACATAGAAGGTAATAAGGTTCTGAAGGGAGGGTCTTGCTACAGACCTTTATCAGAAATTTCCTCAACAGCCCTCCAAAATTATTTTAAGATAAATATCTGTATCCACCACATAAAACTCCTCTGAGAAATGCATTTAAAACAATCCCAGTAACTCACATTCATATTTCCATATTACTGTAAAGTTCCCTGCTTTGAGTTCTCCTATTTCTGCTCCCCTGATCTCTTCTAATTAGAATGTTGAAACTATAGCCTTTGATTTTATTTCATAAATATACTTATTAACTCATTTTGGAGTGTTTAACTGTGAAATCAAACGTGCCCCTAGTTCCAACTGTTTTTTAACTTCCAATCATTCTTCTTGCTTCTATTTAGATAAGAGTGTCTATTCTTACTTGTTGACACATCTTAGTACTATTTTAAAAACAGTTTTGTTCTTTTTTTGTAGTTAAACATTAGTTTCTGAAAAAAAGCTCTCTGTTCTCAAATGACACTCCTGGGTTTCCAGGGCTTTAAGTCAATACAATCTCTAGATTGTTCTGGGGAAATTGCCTGCCTTTCCCTTGGCAATGCCAACCAAATCCTGCAATCTATCATCTTATTACAAAATACCACAACCGGATGACCCTTAAATGAAATATTATGTTTAAATAATCACTTTTTTACTAATTTAAGCTTACCTTAAATTGTTGTTATATTCTGTCGAGTCGCCTGTGACTCACAGTGACCCTATGTATGTATAACAGTCCTAAACTCTGCTCTATCCTGTGCCAATCTTAGTCTCTGACACACCTATCCCCATTACCCCAGTCACTGAATCAATAGTAAGTTAAAAATGTCATGATTGAACAAATTTCACAAATAAAAAAAAAAACCCAAAGGAAGAGAATAAACAATCACCTGTACTTCTGCTTTCTATAAATAATGTTAGTATTTTGGTCTATTGAAACTTAAAGGGCAGGAATTGCTTTTACTGCTCCACGAATCCTAGATTTAGCACATTGGCTGGCTGTATACTGTCTGTACTTTCCTGTTCTGGCATTCCAATTTAGTGCTGAGGTGTGCTCAACTCTGCTGATGTAGAGTGGAGATGCTTCATAGGTTTTTCAAAGAGTAAAACTATATTGCAGGTGACTGTCCCCATCTAACTCCAGGGGAGCACCTAGTGGATTTGAATTGCTGAGCTCACGGTACACTTATTGCTTATGTTGCTGGGTACTGTCAAGGCAGAACTGACTCATTAGCTGACCCTCCAGCGGGTTTTCAG
>NW_006399754.1:11036471-11103801 GCF_000299155.1 Elephantulus edwardii | reverse complement strand
TAAAATATTTGAAGAAACCCAGTTGTGTAAAGTAACAGCAAATTTTTTCTAACTTAAAAAATATTTTAAAAAATTCTGACTTTTAGTAAAGATTAATTTCATTCTACAAAAGGAGGGGTAGCCTAGAATTAATTTAAAAAACTCAAGTCTTGAAGGAATAGCCAGGGTTGAAGCCTGGAGAACAGGATGGTGGTGATCATTGAATTGACTACAACTCAGTGACTCTGAACAATGACTCTGAACCGTGCCCTATTCTCAGCCAACCTGTCTCTTGCCAGTCACTCTGTCAAACCATCCCATCCAGGGTCTTTCTTTCCTGCACTGACCCTCTCCCTTTGCAAGCATGATGTCCTCCAAGGACTGGTACCTCCTGACAACACGCCTGAAGTCTGTGACACGGAGTTTCAAAATCCTAGCCTCCAAGGAGCAATGTGGTTCCACCCTTTCCAAGACAGAACTGTTTTCTTGTTTTCATGTATACTCAAAACTCATCCCCCGCACAATTCAAAGACATCAATTCTTCTGTCATCCTCGGTCACTGTCCAGCTCTCAGATGCAAAGCAAGCAACTGAGAAGGCCATGGCTTAGATCAGGCACACCTTAGTGTCTAGAACGACACCATTGCTCTTTAGTGCTCTACATTAGTCCTCGACAGCTGATTTTCCGAATGCAATTAATTTTTAGATTTCTTAAGTGCTGGCTCCCCAAAACTCCCTCCGCCAGTGAAGCTGCCCACCAGGGTCCAAGGTGGTGCTGGTGGCAATCCCAGGACGGCCTCATGATGTTCTTTTTGTGGCGATTCAGGCTGATCAGAAGCGGGGTAAATGAAGGTGGGATGAGAAACTGGATGGCTTCAATTTCAGTGACAGGGAGGGTTTTCCAGCTCTGGGTCTTGTTCCAGCGTCGTGAGATCAGTGTGACCTGCTGGGTTTGGGTGCCAGGACTTGAGAAGGTTCTTGCAACCATCCCTGGAGACGTGAACTTGGGGTTGAGGGCTGATGATGCGTGGACAGGGCCTGGCGTCCATGGGACGTCGGGTCTGGGAACTCTGCGGAGTCGAGTTGGGAGGAATGCCCGGAGCATTCTTGCACTTGGGGGTCAGCTCCTCCCAGCCCGTGCGCCCCTGTTCGCGAGGCCGCCGTCGGAAGCACCTGGGACGCGCACCCGGGAGGCGGAACCCTCCTGCGGAGGACGCACTTCCCTTGCCTGGCAGGAAGGGAGGGGACGGACCGAGCGTGAGCGCCCCGGCGGCCGCGCATGCGCAGTACGCCGGGCGGCCCTCGAGTGGGAGCGAGTTGCCGGCTTCGCCGCACGGCCTGCAGTGCGCCTGCGCGGCCGCGGGGTCTCGCCACCGCCGCCTCCCCTCCCCCTTCCCCCTCGGCGGGGGCTCCGGGTCTGTCGGGACCATGTTCACCAGCACCGGCTCCAGTGGGCTTTGTGAGTACTGGCCGCCGCCTCCAGGCTGTCCCCCGTGCGCGCCACCCTGGACACCTCCTCGTGGAGAGTGGAGGCAGCAGGGACCCCCCCCTGGTCTGCAGGAGGTTAAGGGGCGGACTCGAGCTCCTCGGCTCTTCGTGGCTTTGGGGGGCACCGTTCCCCGCAGCATCCTGCGGGGGCTGGTGGCGAAGAAGCCCTCCCGGCCGTCCCAGCCCTCACCTGGGAGCGGGGTCGGGCTGCGGGTGCCTCGCTCCTCGCCCTTAGCGACGCGAGTGCCAGGCGCAGGCGAGGAGCCTGCCTGGAGGAAGAGGCTGCCTGGGACGCGATGCTGGCAGCCGCCCCTTGCCTGTCACCTCGTGCCATTCATTGGGCTGCAGGTGGACCACATCACCTCCACCCCATCTGCTTCAGGAGCTCACCCTCAGCTGGACTTAGAGCTGTTAATTCCCCAGTCTTTCTCTATTAAGAGTTTTTAGACAAACACAACCCAACAAAGTGTTTTCAAGTGGAAAGAAGTTAGGTAAAGAAGGCAGTTGGTAAGAAAGGGCACTTTGCTGCTGTGACATTTTACTGGTAGACAGCAATGAAGTATCCAGAGCCTTACATTTTAAAAAAAAAAATTGGGTTACATATAATCCTTCATCTACATTATGTTTTGTACATGTACTTTTGTGTTTTACACGATCAGTCGGTATTTTATATAGTTACCATTGTTCTATCCATAGCCTTTTTTTGGGTGTTTTTTAAATATTTTAATTTATTTATTTTTCATAGCCTTTTAAACAGTGATTTGTGTTTCTGTAGGATATTGAGTGTTTACTTGATGTTTGCTAAGATAGACTGTCTTAATTAAGCAGCACTGAGATTAGACACCGTCCCATCAACAGTTAACTGTTTGAACAGCCATCTTTCTGTACTTTGGCACTTTGTGTACTTCACAGCTCCTTAAACGCAAGTGAAGTGTTCCCAGAGTGCAGAAGCATCTGACAGCTACAAATTAAAGTGTAAGCTCGCTTGTGAGCAACACAAATCTTTTTCTGTTATTACTTGTGGCTGTCAGAGTTGATTTTAACTTTTCCTCACAGTCTCAGTTTTTCAAGTTTTGAAATGAGTGTAATGTTTATGGTTTCTGTCATTTCATAATTAGATTTATGGCATTTTTCTTTCATTGGTCTCAGCACTTTACAACTATTAGCTAATTAGTCTCTAGATTATCATTGAATAATGAAGAAAATTATTACTTGTGATGAAATTAACAATTTAGAAAGTGGTGTGTCATTTTCCTTTGATCAAGCAAGTGAAAGACATGGGAAATTAGTAGCATTATTTCATCTTAGTTCTTAAGTGTTTTGAGCTATCCTCGTGTGCTTGGTTATCTTAGTTTACTAGTGCTGTTGTAATCAGTACCACCAGTGGGTGACTTTAGCATACTTGTTTTCTCACCATTTAGGAGGACCGGAAGCCATAATGTAGGACACTGGGTCAAGGGCAAGGTTCTCACTCAGCTCTTGAGGAAAGTCGTAGACACTCAGCTTCTGTTCCTCTGTTCCTTGGTGATCCCAAGAGACATCTCTCTCTTCCCCATTTGTACTTGCTTCACTCTCTTGGCATCTCATCTGCTCTTTTTATATCTCAAAAGTCATTAGGTTTAAAACACACACTGCTGTGTCCTCAATAATGTCCTAACATCATTTCACTCAAATGATATGATATCAAATGATATCTCCAGATATTTTTTTGGTAGATACCATCTAGTCATTTCAGAAGCCACGTGCAGAAACTTCCCCAGAGGGTTTTCTTGGCTGAAGTTATTTTTCTCCCATAACTTATTTTTTGTTGTTCTTGAGAATATATACAGCAGAACGTATACAAATTTAACAATCCCTAATAATAGAATTCAGTGACATTGCGCTAAAGTTGTACAATTAGTCTTTCCTCCCCTTTTCTGAATTACTTGTCTACGTCAATATGAACTGACTCTTCCCATTAAACTTCCAAGTTGCTGCTGTGAATTCGATCATGCATAGATAGATCTTAAAATAGAACAATGCTCAAGGCAAATATTCTTTGCTAGTTAGGAACCCTGACGGCGTAGTAGGTAAGGAGTCGTACTGCCAGCCCAGCTGCCAAGCAGTTAGAATCCATCAGCAGCCATTAGGGAGAAGGGTAGGCTGTCTGTTCTGTGCAGTTTATAGCCTCTCGTAACCTGCTGGAGGCTCAGCCGTGTGTTGGTTCTGACTTGATGGCAATGAACAACATTTAAGTTAAACTGTAGTTTTAAGAAAACATAGAAGGGTATTTTTGGTGTGAGGTTTCAGGTTTAAGGATTTTCTCAGGGCAGTTGTTTCAGGGATTTATGCAGCCTTTATTGCCTTAGAACACCCAAGTTCTAGAAGAATTTGACGTTTTTATCTGCATTTTACCCCTTTTGATCAAGATTCTTCTTTAGGCTCTTTGATTATTAAGGTCAGTAATGTGAGGCTGAACACTGTGACGCTGATGTGTCAAATGCGTTAATAGTTGTTTACCCATGGCGGACAGTGTTGGGTGAAACTCCCCTGTTAAAACAAGCTTGGAAGCAGGAGTGGCATCCACTTCCATAATAGCTTGCCTCCGGAAACCCTGTGAACCTGGAGAGAGGATTAAAGACACACAGGTGTCGAGGACTCTCCTTCATAGGGTCTCTATGAGTCGCCTGCGACTTAATGGCTCTTAACAACAAAAACAACAGCAACAACAATGATAGGTAGGGACCATCCAGCTCTTCTGCTCTTGTGGTAACAGGGCAATTGTTTGTAGAAGCAACTAGCTAGATACTTGATTTCTTCTTCCTACAGAGAGGGGGCTCTGGTGACCTAGTGGGTAAAGAACTGCCCTGCCAACCCAAAGGCAAGTGATTCAAATCCACCAACTGCCGGTTGAGAGAAAGGTGTACAGTCTCCTCCAGTGTGCTGAGGGGTAGGGTCACTGTGAGTTGCAGGTGACTTGATGGCATATAACAACAACAACAACTAACATACCTACCCCTCTTACCGCATCAATCCATCTCATCCAGGGTCTTCCTCTCTTGTGCTGTCCCTCCACTTTTAGAAACATGCCCTTCTACAAGGACTGGACCCTTCTGGCAACATGCCCAAAGTATGTGAGACTGAGCTTCAAAATCCATGCCTCCAAAGGAGCAGCCTGGTTTCAGTCTTTCTGCAACAGAGCTGTCTATTCTCTTAGCAGTCCATGGGATGTTCAGTACTCTTCTCCAGCACCACAACTCAAAGACTTCAATCCTTCAATCTTTCTTTTGTCATCCTTATTCATTGTCTAGCTCTCTGATGCTTAGCAAGTAATTGGGAAGACCATGGCTTGGTTCAGGTGCACCTTAGTCTCTAGACTAACGTTGTTTGTTGTTCTTTAGTACTCTGGAGAGGTCCCTGACAGCAGATTTTCCAATGCAATTCATCTTTTGATTTCCTGGCTGCTGGTAACAAGAGTGTTGATTGTGGAAACAAGCAAGCTGCAGCTGTTAACACTCTGAGTCTTTTCATCCATCATGAAGCTGTTGATTGGCTCAATGGTGAGAGTCTTCGTTTTCTTGATGCTGAGCTTCAGTCCATATTGAAAGCTGCAGTCCTTGACCTTCTCCAGCAGATACTTCAGGTCTTCCTGCCTAAGGCAGGTTGTTGATGAGTTGTGTTTTTGGTTGTTTTTGTTTTTCTTCCTCCAATTCTGATACCACATTCCTCCTTGTAAAGTCCAGCCTGGAGGCTGAATGAAATAGTGGACACCTTTATCTTTTCTTCATCTATCATGATCCTGCCTATTGGTCCACTGATGAAGATTTTTGGTTTCTTGCTGTTGAAGTGTTGAGACCAACTAAAACCAATAACCAAGTATGGTATTTTTTTTCCACCCACTTTGTTTGGAAGTTTGGATTCTAATGCATATTTTGAGGCACACAATTCTATGCATAACAGCAGTGGGTTTTTGAGTTACACTGTATTGTTGTTAGGTGCCGTCTAGTTGAGTACAACTCATAGTGACCTTATGAACAAAAGATTGGAACCCTGTTCTATCCTGTGCCATTCTCACATTGCCTGACACACAAAAGCGCATTGCGGCAGTCACATTGACCAATGTGGCTAACTCCAAGAAGAATGGGAATCCCCGAACTCTTGATTGTGCTTATGTGAAACATATACTTGGACCAGGAGGCAGTTGTCAGGAAAGAGCAAGGGAACACTGCATGGTTCAGAATTGGAAAGGGTGTACACCAGGGATGTGTCCTATCTCCATACCTTTTCAATCTATATGTGGAACAGACCATCTGGAAGCTTGGCTCTGCAGAGGAATGTGGCATCATGATTAGAAGAAGACTCATTAATAACCTGTGTTGTGTAGATAATACCACCCTGCTTGCTGAAACTGAGAAGGACCTGAAGCTTTTGCTGCAGAAGGTCAAGGACTGTAGCCTTCAATATGGATTGAAGCTCAACATCAAGAAAACAAAAATTCTCATTACTGGGCCGATTGGCATCATCAGCATAGATGGTGAAGAGACTGAGGTTGCTAACAGCTTTAGTTTGCTTGACTCCACAGTCAACCCTCTTGATACCAGCAGCCAGGAAATCAAAAGACAAATCACATTTGGAAAGTCTGCTGTCAGGGACCTCTCCAGAGTACTGAAAAGCAGCAGTGTCAGTGTGGAGACAAAGGTACACCTGATCGAGACAATGGTCTTTGCAATTCTGTGCTACACATCAGAAAGGTAGACGGTGACTAGTGATGAAAGAAGAAGAATTGATGCCTTTGAGCTGTGGTGCTGGAGAAGAGTGTTGAATATACCATGAACTGCTAGGAGAACAAACAGATTTGGCCTGGAGAGGGTGAAACCAGGCTGTTCCTTGGAGGCAAGGATTCTGAAGCTTCGTCTGACATACTTTGGACATGTTTCAAGGCAGGATCAGTCCTTGGAGAGGGATGTCATGCTTGGGGGTGTGGAGGGACAGAGCAAGAGAGAAAGACCCTCGATGAGATGGATTGACTCAGTGACAGGGTAATGGGGTTAGGAATGTCAGAGACAATAAGGTTGGCTTAGGCTAGGGCAGGGTTCAGAGCCATTGTTGTTTCTGTGAGTCACAGAGGACTCCATATGGCACATAACAAACAACAACAATGTAGCTGTTGCCCTGAGGAGAGTGATATTATGACCCTTTACTCTAGGAAACAAAGCTTGCCTGGGAGTGATGGTTAGACCAAGGGCTCTATTTTGGCTCTCCAAATATTGAAGAAAATGTATCCACAGTTGATAACATGGCCATTCCTCAGAAAACTTTGTCTTCTCTGCACATTTGCCCAACATTTTGAGCGTGTATGGTGGCCAGGAACCATGCTGTGTACCAGGAATGTTATGCTGACGGTGCATGTGGTGCTTGTTTGTACCGGCAGGTTTTCTAGGAACAGCCTTTAGGTCAGTCTAGATGTGAACAGAGGAAATGGAAAACGTTGGTCTGATAAGGTTACTAATTGAGAGGTGCGTGATTTTCATCATTTAAGAAATTGTGTGGCTCTTGTTAAGTAAAGGACTCTTATCCTGAGGAACAGTCATAATACATCTCCCTGTTCTTGCTCACATGTGTACTGAATAGCGTTCTTTTTCTTTTCCCCCCTCAAAGTCCCTGTTTCTCGTCACTGAAATGCTAACGTTAAGTCTTCCCTCCCGTCCCTCTCTGCCATCCATTCACGCAGAACGTGCTTACTGAGTACTCCTATAACCCACAGACTGTTGACATAGAGCAAAAAGTGGAACGTAAGACACCAACATACATTTGTTAGCAAATAAGTGTTAGGGTAAAAACAAGATGGTAAAGGCAAAAATTAAGGTTGTGGTGAATTGCTCTAGTTTGCATGTTCATGGAAGATGCCTGTGAAGGTATTGAGTTGAGAGCTAAGCAGTGTGAAGCCAGGCATATCAGAATTTGCTAAAATTCTACACTCTCCGAAGATGGAGGGAAGAGTGAGCACAAAGACACTGAGACAAGCCCACTGGTGCCTTTTCAGGGTATTAAAGAAGGCGGCTGCACAACAGATTACAGGAAAGGGGCTTATGACCATTTCTTTAAAACTGGATTGCCATCTTCCAAGTCATACAACTGGTCATATAAACAAAGTGCAGAAGAACAGTGTTTGTGGCTTATTTGATATTCCTTGCTCATGACCAGATGGTGCTCTGGTGGCATAGGCTGAAAGGCGTTACTCTGTCTGAAACTCCCAGCTGCTCTGAGGGAGAAAGATGGACATTGTCCTCCTCTGAGCTTTATAGCCTTGGAAGCACAGTGGAAGGTCAACTCTGAGGCAGTTAATTGATGACAATGAGGTGAGGTAGGGACAAGTGGTATAATTCAATTGTATGTTGAGTAATATATGTATCATTTATTACATGATAATATTAAGTATTCTCTTTCCATATTCAAATCACTATGTTTACTCCATAATGATGGATTCAGCTGGTGTTAATGATCTAGTGTATTCCAGATATAATTCTCATTCTCAAGGAGCTCAATCTGTAATGGGAATATCATGGGATTTAAAAAACAATAACCAGACAATCTCTGTGGCCAGTGCTGTGAATTTGTTGAAGTGGGTGGATTGGTGGGGAAGGAGTACTGTTGGTGAAGACTTCCCGCTGTAGCTGGTATTTGAGCTAATTTTTGAAGGATGAGTTAGAATTTGTTAAATATTCAAGTGAAGAGTGGTCTTTAGAGCCTGAGAAGGGCCTAGCAGAGCAGCAAGGGGTAATGAATTAGCGGATTGCTGATTCTGACTGGGGTAAGCGTTTCCTAATGGGTGTGCAGAGACATTCAGAATGCATCATCCGCGTTAGGTAAGGAGAGAACTGGGCACACAGTCTATAGGCATTTCAGCATTAAGAAAGGGAAGAAAACATAGGGGAGCTCTGGTGGCCTAGTGGCAAGGAGCTGCAACTACAATCCAGAGGCGCACGGTTCGAATCCACCAGATACTCTGCCGGGGAAGGAGGGGCAGTCTCCTTCTGTACCAGTCAGATCTGATTTGATGGTACACTCACACAAAAATAATAAAATAAAATTAAAAAAGGAAGAAAACAAAGATCTTCAGCACAGGATCAACAGTCAGTATTACAACAGGTGGAGAAAGGATTGAAGCTGTGTCAGGGATTTAGTTTTCATTGACTCAATAATCAACACCCTTGGCACCAGCAGTTGGGATGTCAGGAGATGTATTGCACTGGGCAAGTCTGCTTTCAGGGACCTCTCTAGAATGCTGAAGAGCAATGATACCAATTTGAGGAGCACGGTGCACCTTACCTGATTGAGGCCATAATCTTTTCAGTCACTTGTTATGTATCTGAGATCTGGACAGTGAATAAGGATGACAGAAGAAGAATTGATGCCTTTGAGTTGTGGTGTTGGAGAACAGTACTGAATATCCCGTGGACAGCCAAAAGAACAAACATATGTCTTGTCAAAGTGCAGTCAGAATACTCCCTTTTCATTTTTTTAATACTAGTTTATTTACAAAATTTGAATATATTCTTTTTGAGAACAGATTCTTCCAATTTCCCTCACCCCTTCTATCAAATTATATAACTCCATGATTAATCCTCCCTACCCCCCTACACATCCTCATCCCTCTGCTTCCACCCTCCCCCAGCCCCTTTGGATCCTTATACTCATTCTACAATAATGGTTTTATACAATATTTGTCCTTGTGGGACTGAGTTAGTTCACTCGGCATAATGCTCTCCAGTCCCTCCCAAGTTAGGTAATAATTAGAGGCAAAGATGGAGAAGCTTCATCTATCATATGTTGGACATGAAGCTATTGTAGGTGAAGCTGTTCTTTGGAAAGAGACATCATGCTTATTAAGATGTGGGGTGGGGAAATCAGCGAAGGATAGGAAACGCCAGGAGCTGGATTGATAAGGTGACTTCAGCAGTGGGGCCGAGTGTTTCAGAAATTATGAGAATGGCACCGGATAGGGCAAGATTCAGGTTGGCTGTTCATGGAGTCACTCTCAGTTGTACTCGAATTGATGGCTCCTAACAACAACAGCGAGACTGAGGAGTGACCGAGAGGGAGAGGGACACTAAGAGGGAAAGAATTTCAAGGAAGGGAGAGTCAAACAGTGCAGTATCAAACACTGCAGATTTATGTATTTAAAACAAAAACTCAGGTACACTTTTGAGAAAGAGGCCCCCTGGAACGTTTCTGAAATAGCTACTCCAGCAATCCGGGAGAGGAGTCAGATTATATATAATGGGCCAAGGAGGAAGTAGGATCAAGAGTGGAGAGGTGGGCTTAGAAAGGGTTTTCAAGAAGTTTGACTATATAGAGTGAGTTGCAGTTGTTACACATAGTCCGGTTGACTGTGACTCACAGCGACCCTGTGAGCAGTTAGGAGCCCTGCCCTGTGTGTGCTGTCCTCACAGCCTCTCCTGTGCTGAAGCCCGTTGGCACAGTCACTGTGCCAGTCCATCTCACTGAAGGCCTTCCTCTCTTTCACTGACTCTTATTTTCCCTGCATGGTGTCTTTCTCTGAGGACTAGCTCTTCTGACAGCATGCCCAAAGCCTGTGAGATGAATTTTCACCATCCTCTGGCTACACTTCTTCTAAATTTGTTGGTTCTTTTGGCCTATTCATAGTGTATTTCGTACTCTTAGCCAATCCAGCAGCATCAATTATGAATTGTCATTACAGGTAATTAATAATAGGCATCAAGGGAAAGTTTCTTGAAGATGGAAGAAATCTTAGCTTGTGTACGCAGTGTTGGGAAAAAGCCAGTAGAGGGGCCTAAGCTGAAGATAGAGACAGAAAGAAGTGAAAGCGCAAAGCCCTCAGAAGGCAAACTGTTGGATGATGAAGAGCTCAACCCAAAATCCCACTGCTGTTGCATTGGTTCCGACTCATAGTGACCCTGTCGGACAGAAGAGGACCTACCCATTGGGTTTGCAAGGCTGTAAATCTTAACAGAAGCAGATTGCCACATGTTCCTCCCATAGAATGCCTGTTGCTGTTGTTCGGTGCTGTCAAATGGAGACCCTCTGAACAACAGATCTGATTCTTGTCGAGGTCTGTGCCATCCCCGCAATCTCTGACACGCTCGAGTCCATTTCTGCCATCACTGTCAGTCCACCTCGTTGAGGGTCTTCCCCTCCTCCAGCTCTTAAAGCATGTCTGCGGCTGTTTCTTCCTCATTTTGATTGACTTCTAATCTGGGATCTCCTTCTACTACAGGATCTATCCATGTTCCTTTATTGTTCATATGGTTTTCAGAGGCCTGTTATTTCAGAAGTGGATGGCCAGTCCTGCTTCCTAGGCCGTCTGAATCTGTGAACATCACTAAAACCTTGCCCACCGTGAGTCAACCCCTCTCATTTTGATACACAGAGGCACAGCTTTCAGCATCACAGCAACATACAGACAGACAGCAAACGGACTGACGAGTGCTGTACTAGTTAGAATCATGACAAACAGGGATAAAGATGTCCAGGCTACTGAGTAATTACGACATGCAGGGCAATTCAGTACAACAAACTGATGGATGCCATGGAATGACTTTCAGACTGCCAACCTTTCGGTTTGTAGCTGGCTCTTTCAATCACTGTGTCACCTCGGCTCCTTCTAGAGCTCCGGTCTCATTGCGGTGAGAGGGAAGATGAATAACTTCATCTTCTTGATGACTTGAGGCACCCGAAACCCACTGCTCTTGAGTTGATTTTGACTCCTCGCAACACTCCATTGGGTTTCAGGCTGTATGTCATTTGTAAGGATACTGTCTTTCTGCTGCAGAGCCACCGACTTTCAGTTAGCAGCACAGGTAAGCATTAGACCACCAGAGCTCCTTAGATGACAGGAGCAGAGGTTTCTAAATGCTTCCTGTATTCTTACTGTAGCAAAGTCAACTGAAGCTTTCTGAGACTGAAGAGCCCAGAATCCCTTCCCCCAAGAATTGGATGCATCACTGGTTCAGCTCAGTTATGACACCAAGCAGGCCAAAAGGACCCAAGCAGGAAGAACAGGAAAGTGAACATGAACTCCTAGGGGTGCAGAAAGAACAAATAAGTCTGTTTTGAAGTAGTACAACCAGGGTGTGCCCTGGAGGCCAGGATTGTGCACGTTGTCTCATAATTTGAGCACGTTGTCAGGAGAGACGAGTCCTTGGAAGGAGACATCGTGCCTGCAAAGGTGGAGAGTCAGAAGGCGATGAAGACTCTCAACAAGATGAATTTGACACAATAATTACAGTAACGGGCTTATGCCCAGTGGAGTACGTGAGGATGGTGTAGGATTTTCATTTGTTGTATGTAGAGTTATACTTCAGACAGGTTGCTGCTGCTGTTGTTGTTGTTGCTGTTAACAACAGTCGTAGGCGACTCATAGCGACCCCGTGAACGAAAGTCCTTAACACTTGCGTGACATTCATAATTTCTCCAAGTTCATAGGGTTTCCAGAGGCAAGCTGTTACAAAACTGGATTCCACTCCTGCTTCCAAGTTTGTTTTAATCGGGGAGCTCCACCAAACACTGTCCACCATGGGTGACCATTAACGCATTTGACACATCAGTGTCACAGTGTTCAGCTTTACAGCAACTACGAGTTACCTCTGTATGGCAAGAGAACACACTAGGAGAGGTTATTTCTTGGAGTGGGACATCATGCTTGGAAAGGATGACTGGTCAGTGAAAAAAGAGGAAGACCTCAACCAGGTGACTGCTGCCGTGGGCTCTAGTGTGTCAGGAAGTGTGAGGATGGTGCAGGATAGGACGGGGTTCAGATCTGTTGTTTATAGAGTTGCACTCGACAGCACATAACAACATGTTGAGTCACAGTGAGTTGGAGTTGACTTGACAGCATTTAATAACGTACTTGCTTATGCATAGTAAGCTTGATATTTTTCTGTTTATATATAGACTCCTTTGAACAACTATAAAGTAGTCCCAATTCTTTTCCTAAATTTACAGATGAGGAAACCAAGGCATGGACTATTTATATAACTCTCCCAAAGTCATGTACTCGAGCACCACTAGATTTTGAACCCAAAATGTCTCACTGTGTAGTTTTGTGTTCTGAAGCAATACACCCCCTGCTCCTCAAATGTCATAGTTTATTTGTGTTTGTTTATGTTGACCACTGGGGTATTTATACTCTCATGATGACTCTAACAGCTCAGGTTAATTGAAGAATTTCTTTCCCAATCATTGGAAAATGTTTCCCTCAAAGAAATGTCACTATTTCTGTCCTGGCAAGTTTCTTCCCTTGCTCCCCATTTGGATTGCAGCTGTTTGGTCACATGGGGTACCACTGTCCTCCTGCTGTCCGGAGTCGCCTCTTGCATCCTAGATCAGAACCCAGATCCAGGGGAGCTGTTTTATGCCCTATAGCATCTTTCTGTACTGATATTACTCTGTACGGGGTATTTGTTTATGCTGTGTTCCTCCCTGCCTCTTATCTTTAGAGTCAACTGACCATCTTCTCCAACTTTCCCTTTCTCCTGTTGTCTCAGTACCAGCCTTGGTTTATTTATTTTTTTTTTTAAATGAATGTTACCGAATCAAGCTATTTTAAAAATACGCCTCTCTTGAATTTAATAAGCACAGCCTGATTATGAAGATTGAATGTGTGCCAGCGTTTCTGAAATGTACTGATTTATGGAATTCTGATAATGTGAGAAATTAGAATTCACTACCGTCAAGTTGGACCATGACCAAGGAGGACAGAAGGAGAATTGATGCCTTTGAGCTGTGGTGCTGGAGAAGAGTATTGAGAATACCATGGACTGCTAGGAAAACAAACAGATTTGTCCTGGGAAGGGTTAAAACCGGGTGGCTCCTTGGAGGCAAGGATTCTGAGGCTCCGTCTAACATACTTTGGACATGTTGTGAGGAGAGACCGGTCCTTAGAGAGGGACATCATGCTTGGGAGGGTGGAGGGACAGCACAGGAGAGGAAGGCCCTCTATGAGGTGGATTGATTCAGTGACTGGGATAATTGGAATGGGAGTGTCAGAGACAGTGCGATTGGCACAGGACAGAGCGGAGTTTAGGGCTGTTGTACATAGGGTTGCTATGAGTCGCAAGCAACTCGACAGCACATAACAACAACAACAACAACAACAACAACCGTCAAGTGGATTCTGACTGATAGCGTGCCCCTGTCGAGTTTCTGAGACGATACATCTTACTCTGAGTCTGTGTGTCTCCACTGGAGGAGACCGGCCTTCTTTTTTCCAAGGAGCCATTCATTGGTGGATTTGAAACGGCTAGAGATGCTTGGCTGTTTGGTTAGTGGCATACTATGGTCTGTACCAGCAGAACTGCCTTGTTCCAAGTATATGAAAAAATGAGTTAGAGCTTAACTCTAATTTAGATTATGATTCTTTTCTAAGACTTTATAAGTGATATTTGGAAGTAGGAGTGGCATCCACTTCCTAAACAACATGCCCCTGGAAACTCTATGAACTTTGATAAATGTAGGTAGTTACAGAAAGGCTTCAGGCTTTTTTGTTCATAGGGTCGCTATTAATCCTGCTTGACTCAAAGGCAATCAACAACATAAGTGATACTGTCATTGTTCTTAACTATTTTCCAATGATTATGCCATTTTAGACCCTTTAATGTAACATGGCACAGTGGAAAGAGTGTTAAGAGCTTTATTATTCTTTAAAGACTGAAAATGCACATTATTTCAAATTCTCAGAGCAATCTTACAACAGAAATTTGTTTAACTTTATGAACTCTGTTGCTAAGGGTTACTGAGATTGCCTTTCTGTGAGAAAATATAAGAGAGAAGAATTACATTTTTATCATTATATTACACACACTTAATCCCTGTGTATATTTTGGTGTCATGTACATTCGTTTTGATCCTGTGTATACATTTATAAAAGCAAAACTGAGAATTTGGATATGTAGTTTTGTATTCAGCCTTTTCACTTAAATTCCTAAGTGCATTTGCTTAAATGTCATTGATCCTCTTCAGAGCTCACTTTGAGCACTGTTCTTGCTCTGCCTTGTTAGAAGAAGTAAACAGGCTTTCTGCAGAAAATTTAAAAATTACAGTTGCATACTGTATAAAGAAGTCCTGTCTGGTTAGTTCCAAACTCAATTTTCCATTTAGCCATTGTTGATATAGTCCAGTCTTCAATCTTCTAGACTTGTTCTATGGAAGTCCTTATCTTTCTCTTTCAGTCACATATAAGCACACACACATATGTACGTGTGCGAGCTTGCTTTTACACAGAAATAGCATTTGATGGTATGTTTTCTTAGGTGATTTCTTCCCTAAAAATAATGTTGGTTCTCCAAAATTCGTGCCTTGAACAGTTAAGATATCCTACTATATAGAAACATCCATTTTTTCCAACTAGACACAGTGCTTGTGGTAAACATCTTTACAACTAAATTATTGATCAGATCTTTAACTTTATCCTAAAGAAATAATGACAAATATGGAATTAAAGGGTGAAAGAACGTTTTAAAGTTCTTGTTATTTATGGACAAATTCTTCACTGTATACTTGTTAGCAGCATAAGAAGAAATCTTTCACTAAATTCTTGAAAGAATTGGACAGGATAAAATAATTGCCATTTGAGAGATTAAAAATAATGATATCTCATTGTTCTTGAAATCTGCATGGTTTTGAATGCCTGAAAATGTGAATTTGTTCCCTTTTGTTTTTGGCATTTTCACATTTTTTTGAGCTTATTTAACTTTTTTTCTTCTTTACTTTTTTCTTTTTCTGTTAGAATATTATGCGTGTGTGTTTGAGTCATAGGTAAGAGCTCTTTTGGATGTTAATATACCTAAAAGATATTTCATCTTGGTATATATTACAAAGAATTTATTCCAATTATCAGTTGCTGCTTTATTTTATCTGTGAAGATTTTAAATATGAAACTTTTCATTCATGAATAAATCCTTAATATAAAGAGTCTTAGCTCTTAAATATGTGGAGTAATTCTTTCCCTTCTTTCTCAAGCCCTAACCTTCTCAAGGTTTATTAAATATAAAATAACTTTTATCAAAGAAAATCTTGAAATGCATAAATAAAAAGATATTTTGGGGTTAATTTTCTGTTCCAGTAAGAAAGGAATATCTAAATACATAAATTTACCCCTTAAATACTATTTTATATAACTTGTGTTTGGTTTACACTATAGCATCTTTCAAAGTGAATCATAGTGCTGTTACATGTATAGTTTGTACAGTTTCTAGAATTATGTTGTTGCCCCTCTCTTTTTTCTTAGAAATGCCAAGAGAGTCATAAGTTTCATATATTCCTAAAATTTAAATTGGTTAAATAGTGTTATTTTATTGCTTTAGACACATGCTTCTAAATTCTGACCACAAAATTAAACTTAATTGTGCTCATGTGAAACTTAGACCAGGAAGCAGTTCTCAGAACAGAACAAGAAAACACTGCTTGGTTCAAAATCAGGAAAAGAGTGAGTCAGGCATGCACTCTGTCTCCATATCTTTCCATTCTATATGCAGAACAGATTATTCAGGAGGCTGGGCTTTATGAGGAGGAATGGCTTCAGGGTTGAAGGAAGACTCATCAACAACCTATATTATGCAGATGACACAACCTTGCTTGCTGAAAACACAGTGTACATGAATGAAATATATATAAATCTTAAAACACAAAGTACATGTATGAAACATGATGTATAGACATGATAGGTCAACCAATAAAAAATTAAAAAATACTTTGAATATAGGTTGAATATAGGTTGATTATGTATGGAATGAAAATAACTGCTATGTTTACATTATTATTATTATGTAGGAGGGGCTATTCCTTGGAGAGGGACGTGATGCTAGGAATGGTGGAGGGTTGGCAAAGGAGAGGAAGGTCCTCAACGGGGTAGATTGACACAGTGACTGCTGCAGTGGAACCTTGTGTGTGAGGACGTCACAGGATAGATCAGGGTTCAGATCTTTTGTTCATAGGGTCATTATGAGTTGTACTTGACTCAGAGACACCTTATAACAACATATTTAATGCAGACTCAGAGAACCTAGGTGTCATAGGAAACTCCTTCAAGGAATCTCTTAATTTGGTATTTTTTCACTGCTTTAGAGTCACACTTGACCACAGTTACTTCTTAAATCTGACTTAGTTTTCCTTTTTTGGGGGGGTTCTTTGTTTATAATTTTCTGGAGTATTTCCTAGAGTAAAATCTAGTCATACTGTGTTACATGGGTGGTGAACTTTATGGATCCTCTTTGGCCACCGTAGATAGTAGTACAGGATGAATTGGTAAGCTGTTAAGATGCATTTCCTCTTTGCTTACAGACCGTTTCCCCCTGGAGAACCGAGCCTTAAATGGTAGAGCTGACTGTAAACTCAGTTCTGGTTTCCACGTAGGGTGCAGAGATGGGGTGCCTGCCCACCACTGAGTGCTCCAGGCTTGTCAGAGTTGGGAGGGCTTGTATTCTTATGTGGCTTTCACTTTTGAGAGAGGCTCTTTCTCCCCATCTTCCTCCTTGTCACCTAGCTGCAGTGGTCCAGCTCATCTGGTTTCTATGTGAGAATGAATATCGGGGGGTTGGGGCTGGGGTTTTTGGAAGAGCTTCACCCAGCATGAATGCAGGACCTCATGGAAGGTTGTGTGTCTCTGCTGTTTTGAGATTTTATTTCAGTACAACAGTTACAACTCCTGAAGGGAGGGAAAGTAGACAGGTATCCTCAGTCTACTGTCTGGAATTGAAAATTTATATAGCTAATTTTTTGTTTGATTTTATCTGACTCTTTAATGTTGTTGTTGTTATGTGCTGTCAAGTTGAGCACAACTCATAGAGACTCTAAAAACAATAGATCAGAACCTTATTCTGCTCCTATGCTTTTAGAATGAATTTATTTAGAATTTGAGGTCCGTGTGGAACCCTGGTGACACAGTGGTTCATTCTCAGCTGTTGATGGACCACTCAGCGGTTCAGACTAATTCATTCCCGGACAGATGTGGCAGCCTGCTACTGTTGTCTGCACCAGTGGTTATAGCTGTTAAATCGCGTCTCGACTCAAAGATCACTGTTGTTAAGTACCATCAGGCTCGTAGCTGAGCCTTCAGCAGGGTTTCAGAGGCTGTGAATCACTTTGGAGGAGCTTGCCCATTTCTCTTCTGGGGAAGATGCTGGATTTGGACTGCAAGCCTTTGGATTGGCAGCCACGGATTAGATGCTGAAAAGCTATTTATAAGGTCAGAGTTAAAATGATTTAAAATTCAATTCTCTTATGCATCATCATCAAAGAGTATGCTAGGTCCTCTGGATCAGCCAAGCTTTAAAATCATGTAGCATTCAGTACCTTACAGGCATTTATTCTCTTTGCCATCTCTTACGCAAACAGTCCGATTTCTTTTACACTAAACATCTGCTAAAGCAGATATTTCCCATCGCATATATCTTTTAAGTCCTAGCACTGAGTTTGATCACAAGACTGAGTGATTCCTTGACTTTATAGGTAATGTAGGTAATGGATGCACATAGCTGCCCACTGAGAGGTTGGAGGTGCCAGTCCACCAAGGTGCCTTGGAAGGAAGCCTTAGAGATTTACTTCTGAACAGCCAGCCATTGGAAGAACAAACAGTTCTTCTCTGACACAGTCAGTCACCAGCACTCAAAATTGTCCTGTGTGAATGGAGGTTTTCATTTGTAGACTCCTCTCCAGCTTGTCCATATTGAAGGCTGCAGTCCTTGACCCTCTGCAGCAAGCGCTTCAGGTCCTCAGTTTCAGCAAGCAGGGTTGTGTTAGCTGCATATCGCAGATTGTTGATAGATCTTCCACCAATCTTGATCCCACATTTCTCCTCATAGAGCCCAGCCTCTCGGATAATCTGCTCTGCATACATGTTGAAAAGGTATGGAGACAGGATGCATCCCTGGCGTACACCCTTCCGAATTTTGAACCATGCAGTGTTTCCTTGATCTGTTCTGACGACTGCCTCTTGGTTCAAGTATAGGTTTCTCATTAGCATGATCAAGTGTTCTGGGATTCCCATTCTTCCTCAACTAATTAGAACTTTTGATAAACACTGTTCTTTGTACTTACTGATCAGGAAAAAAAAATCAATGTTTGCATGAAATCTCCCGGAGAGATCAGTCAACACCAATGAGCTGCATGGTGGCAGGACCAAGATGAAGGGACAACTGCCTGATGCCCTTGTGGACGACTTGCAGATTGGACATACTTTTTCTCTAGCATGCCAGCTTTGGTGCTAGGGTTTTTTTAATTCATTTTGTCTAAGTATCTTAGGTGTAGAACACATTTTAAAAAATATCTAATTTACCTCATGATTCTACTTCCACCCCTAACATCATAGCATTTTCTCCTGTTTCTTTTCCAGATAAACTTAGTAACCATTTGGCCTCAGAACAGTTCTTTACTGGCTGCCCTCCTGGACCAGGCTTGCTGCCCAGCACAGCCTTTAGTGACCTGTGTGAGGGACGGTCAGTGTGCAGGTGACCGAGTGTCACCAAATTCTCCCCAGTGCGTGAGAAACCCCGGTGGGTTAATGAGTGGCTCTCAGCATTGCACCTTCAGACACTGTAAGGAAGTGCATGTAATGCAAGAACCTGGCACGTTTAGACTCTTGAACAGTCTTTAGTAAATGGTTTCAGGGAGACCCCCTTCCTTTGGCCCAAAAAAGGAATCAGAGTGGTTTCAGAGTGTTGTCCCTTGAAATGCTTGGGAAGCGGCACTTTTTTTCTAATGACCACACTTACCTTCTTTCTAATGAAAGACTTCAAGAGAGTTTGAGTCATTTATCAAATAACAAGCATTCAGAAATGGGAAGCCCCGTGTTTCTGTAGGGCGTGGTGGGCCCCTCCTCTTTAGGGCGTGAACAACTATTGGACTGAATTTTTAAAAGCCTTCCTGGTGGGTTTAATTCCTCTTATATCATCCTGTGTCTGCTTTCAGCTAGAATGTTTCTTTAATAAAGCTGAGCTTTGAAGGACCTGTGGATAGTGGGGTGTTTTTTTTGTGCTTGAAAAGGACACATTTCTTTTTAATTGAGGTAGATACTCATAAGTTAAACCTCACTATGTTACAGTTTAAAGTTCTAGATTGTGTAGCTCTCAGTACTTCATTTACATTACTTTGCAACCACCACTAATTGTTCAGAAAAGTTTATCACCCCCAAAAGAAACCCCATACCATCAAGCAATCACTTCTACACTGCCCCCTTCGTCTGGTCCTTGACAGCCATTCCACTTTCTCTGTCCATGAACTGGCCTGTGCCACATGTTCCCTAAATGGAGTCACGGAATGTGTGATGTTTGCGCTCATTGCAATATTACGCCACTTTTTGCTGATCTGTTTGTCAGTTGACAGGTACTTAGTTTATTGGTACTTTGTGCCTCTTGTGAGTAATGTGACGGTGAACAGTTATGTCTGAGGTTTTGCTGTTTTCATTGTTCTTCGATAGATAGCTCGAAATGGAGCGTCTCATGAGAACTGTATTTAATATTTGAAGAACTGAAAAGATACGCTTTAAATATTGGAATAGTAAGACAAGAAGTTGCACCACAGCCCCGAGGGCATACTATTCGAATCCCGCTAGCTGCAGAATGGGCAGTCTCCTTCCATGCGATTAACTGCCTCTGAACCCCGCTGGACAATCAGCTATGGAGTGATTTCGACTCCACGGTATACAACAAGAAAAAGCATATAAAAGAATTTTATTTCCTTGTTACATGTTAAAATGTGGGGGTTTTTTGTTTTTGTTTTTTTTAAAATTTTATTTATTTTTTTTTTTTTTAATTTCCTAAATGGCTGTGACTTTGGGCAAGTTATTCACCGTAGCCTCCTTTGTTGCCTAGATGATTCCTACCTCAGGGTTATTGTGAGACTCACTGAGACAGTCTTACTCAGGTAAGACTGCTATTTTTTTTGTTTTGTTTTGTTTCTTTTTTAGCACAGTGGTTGACACAAAAAATCATCTGCTTGTACTGTAATAATTATTTTAGGATGATTCAGTGCCACAGGAAATGCCTGTGCGCTTTAGCTGGGCCAAAGAGAAGTTAGAGGAGGTGAATGGTCCCAAAGGAAACATTTTCATTTTGGTGTTTTGTGTTGTCTTTGCCAACATGCCTTGCATTTTTTTTTAAAGTGAACGTATCATGTGTTATTCACAAAATTTGTGACATCTCTTTTCTAGAAGGTAGGACATCCTGTTGTAGAAGTGTTTTCTTTTTTTTTGTTTGTTTATTTTAACCTGCTCACTGCTTTGGTTCTTCATGTATGAACCACTTCCTGCTCCACATGCGGAGGCCCGCATGTTGCTAGGGGCTCACCCCAGCTCCCTGAATAAGGACTTAATGAAGCCTTTCACTGATTTAGAAACTAGTTAAAAAATATTTCTTCTAATTCTTAAAATGGGTTTTCATTAAAAATTTTAAAATACCCAATTGACATATTATTCAGAAAGTACTGTTAATGTTTTGTTATTGTTGTTGGTATGTCGCATTGAGTCGCCCACAACTCATAGCGACCCCTATGTATCTCAAACCTGCCCTCTCCTGAGCCAGTCTCACTGACTCCGACACACCAACCCCCATTACCCCAGTCAGTGTGTCAATCCATCTCATCTGGGGTCTTTATCTCCTGCACTGTCCCTCCACCCTTCCAAACAGGATGACTTCCTCTAGGGACTGATCTCCTGGCCACATGTCCAAAACTACCCCCTCTATTTGTATACTTGTTCTTTAACAAAGGATTTTATAGTGATACCACTAGAAAATGCCTTCGAGCTGTGGTGTTTGTTAGAGAAGAGCACAGATCATCCCATGCTTGGCCAAGAGAGCACATAGATAAGTCTTGGAGAGGGTGCAGCTGGAGTGCTCTTTGGAGACATGAATAATGAGGATACTTTGGGCATTTTGCTAGGAGGGGCTGTTGCTTGGAGAAGGACATGATGATAGGAAAGGTAGAGGGTCAGTGCAGGAGACGAAGACCCTCAACCAGGTGGATTGGCAGGGTGTTTACCGTGGTGGGCTCTGGTGTGTCAGGAAGTGTGATGTAGCACAGCTTAGGACAGAGTTTAGATCTTTTGTTCATAGGTCGCTGTGTGCTCTACTTGACGGCACCTAAGAACAACAACAGTTAGAAATATTTCATATTCATTGTTTTAGGGACATTTTTTGTAACAAAATATTTTTTTCTAAACTGTAGGTTTTAATATTGACTATTATTTCGTTTTATGGATAAAGCACAACTGAACTATTTTCTAATAGAACATTGATACTGTTTCTGTTATTTTTCTAAAATGATAAAAGTGCTGTGATGAACATCTTTGCTATAAATTTTTGGTTTTGTACATATTTGTGATAATTACTTTGGGCTAAATTCCTAGAACTAGATTTCTGACACTTCTGGTCAATTCAGTAAGTCTCCCTTCTGCGTCGCACCGTCCGCGGACAGTGGTCTTTTCATCCCTGTTCAGAGGTGGGCCCCTTTTGCCACACAGAGCACCCCCTTTATTGTTGGTAACAAGAAATGCCTTTTCCTGAAATTCCACCTTTCAGGCTGAAGTCCCTTTGAAGCATGGAGCTGTGTGACAGTGTGCATGTGTACGCACGTGTGTGCATTTGTATACACATATATGCTATTAGTATGCACGTGTGTGCATTTGTGTGCACGTATCTGGCTGTGCAGATGTAGTCTCATCAACGTCAGTTGCTGGGTTTGTAGTCCACCAGTAGCCAGGGTCTGGCCCCGAGACCTGCCGCCCTCTAGCCATTGTATTGGACAACTCCTGTGACTCACTTCTGTGTACTTGGCCTCACCTCCTTCTTCCCTCCTTTCCCCCAGAGTCTGCTGTAATATAAGCGCCTCAGTTCTCGATCCCTCCCGCGGGACTTCTTTTCCCTGGCCACTCTGCACTGACTGTTGAGGAATGAAGAGATGATGGATGAAGATGCTTTTCTGTTTGTTCCTTGGCATATTCTAAGATACATTTATCCGTAACAAAGTTCTGTCACTCATATCTGTTTCTGGTGGTGTAATAGGTCCTGTGTTGATGTTTTTTCTTTATGTCTCCCATACCTGCACCCTCGGATCACATAAAATAAACTGCTTGCAGGCAACCCTTTGTGTCATCCTTCATTCCTGGGTTCTGGAAGGGAGCTCTGGGGGCCTGGTGGGTGAGGTTCGAATCTACCACTGCTCTTTGGGAGGAAGATGAGCACTGCCCTCCCATGAGGTTTACAGCCTTTGTAAACCACTGGAGAGTCCGCTGTGAGTTGGTTCCAACTCGATGGCCATGAGAAAGAAGGAGCATGGAGACCTTTGTTTTACCTTTACTTTCAGGCTAAGCCACGTGATGATCATGGACAGGAAGCTTACTCTCAGAGGGGCAGTTTTCTTATATGTGTAAGTTGGAGGAGGGTCAGGCTCTGAGGGAGAAAGACAGGCAGTCTCCTCCCATGCCTTTTACACCCCTGAGCAGCCTCTGGAGGGTCGGCTATGCGTCAGTGCTGACTTGACAGCTGTGAGATGGCAATATCTACTGCATATGGTCATTCTGAGGCGTTAAACTGTGTCATTTAATCATTCACCAAGTATTTATTAAAACAGTGTCTTAGTTATCTACTGCTGCTGTAATAGAAATGCCTGAGATGATCGTTTCAACAAGGAAATGCTCTCCGTTTAGAAGACCGAGTGTCTGTGTTCAGTGTGCCAGCTCCAGTGGAAGTCTTTGTCTCTGCATCTACATGGGAGGAAGGTCTTTGTCTTCTTTTTTTTAATTATTATTATTATTTTTGTGTGCGTGTACCGTCAAATCAGATCTGACTGGTACAGGAGGAGATTGTCCTTCCTTTCCCGGCAGAGCATCTGGTGGATTCGAACCATGTGCCTCTGGGATTGTAGTTGCAGCTCCTTGCCACTAGGCCACCAGAGCTCCCCAGTCCTTGTCTTCTTGGACATTGGCTCTTGGACCAGCTGCCCATTGGCTCGGTGTCTCTGCTTCCCCAGCTCTCCAGCTCACTTGCTTGTGCAGTCTCTCTTATCTCTCTTAAAATGGATTCAAGACACACTCTGTACCAGTCCTGCTTCATTATCGTAACAACAAAGACGTCCCATTCCCAATTGGGATTATAACCATAGATGTAGAGGTTACAGTTTACAGCACATATTTTAGGGGAACACTATGCATTCCATAATACATCTCTATGTCTTTCTGTCAATTTCATGTATTCATCTTATTTTTTTTTATGCATTTCAGAGTAAGCTGTAGTAATTTTATCACTAAAACATTTAAATGTGATGTCCTTAATAAAGAGTATGACAATTATATGATGTGGAATGTTTTAGGTAAAATTTTTTACAGTGTTAAGTACATATCTTAAGTTGAAAGCTGCTGTCTTTTTATTGTAACCCAAAACTCATTGCCATCGAGTTGAACAGACTCATAGCTGACCCTTCGTTGGGTTTCTGAGGCTGTGAATTAATCTTTCTTCATTGGGGCTCCTAGTAGACTCGAACTGCCAGAAATGCTGTCTTTCCATTAGCAGTACAACTCCCTATCAACTAGGCTACTCTCTGAGACATTTGTTTGGTATCTTTTTATTTTCTTGATAGGTATTTGTGGTTTATGTTTGTTCCTATTAAGAGGAGGACATTTGTAAATGGTGGAACTTTAAATTACCAGATCAGTATTTTTAGGGTTTGCTTAATCTTCTCTCATTGCCATTGAGTCAGAATCAATTCATAGCTGACCCTCCAGTGAGCTTTCAGAGGCTAAAAATCACACAGCAGTGGACTGCCCATCTTGCTTCCTTGCAGTAGCTGGATTCACACTGGCCACCTTTGAGTTGGCTTTGCAACTCCTTACCCATGAGGCCACCAGAGCTTCCTTATTTAGTTCTAGGCAGAATTAAAATGGGTATAGAGTGACATCCACTTCCTAAACAACATGCCTCTGGAAACTCTGTGAACTTTGGTAAATATTGATGGTTGTAGAGTGGCTTCAGGCCTTTTGTTCATAGGGTCATTAAGAGTCGTGCTTGACTTGAAGGCGATCAGTCATTAATTCAGTAGTAATTTACTGAACACCTTTTAAAATTTAATTATCTTCCATTTAACAAATTCTTACTGTCTGTCATTCATAGGTCAGGCCCCGTGGTAGGCACTTGGGATGCAGTAGTAAACAGAGTAAAAATTGCCTGCGTAGGCTAAGTCCTATTGGAAACTGAGGATAGGGGAAGGACAGTAAACACATTTATTTGATTCTAAGATTTCATTCCCCCCCCCATTTTAATGTCTCTGAAACTGGAGTCTACCTTACTTTGATGGAATTTTAAAATTATTTTTTTTCCAGTGGTTTTCTTTCACAGTTTCATCTAAAATAATGGAGTATGTTAAAATGTGTTCTTATCTTTGTGTTGAATCACTGCTTAATAAGTCAGTTGATAAGTCATTGGGAAGAAAAATAGGACAAGGTGTATAGAGGATGATGGATTGGCTTCACAGATAAAGTGACAGCCAAGTGGCACACACGCTGATGGTTCAAATGATCTGGTTTTCAAAGCAAGACTTTCTCTGTGAAAGAAGCCTTGTGTTGATTTACACAGGATTGTGGCACAAAATCAATGTGCTCTGCTAACAGTTTGAAAGCTCTAGTCTCTAGTTACTTTGAGTAACTAAACTAGAATTATAAAAAGGCAAGAGTTGAAAAAAACGTGGACAGGGATAGAGATGAAACTTTGAGACTATTTGACCAGTGTGTCCAGAATATGCAGGTCATGTCAATCATGGTAAGGTTAAGAGTAATGGAATTCTCTGTCTTTGTAATTGGCACGGAGTCTTCTCCCCCCCCTTTTATTAGTTTATTTACAAAATTCTAATACAAATTCAAACAAATTCTTTCAATTTCCCTCACCCCCTCATCAAATTTTACAACCCAATGATTAATCCCCTCTTCCCCCTGTATATCCACTTCCCTCTGCTTCCAGCTTCTCCCACCCCTCCTGGATCCTTATACTCGTTCTATAATAATGGTCTTATATAATATTTATACTTATAGGACTGAGTTAGTTTGTGTAGCATAATGCTCTCCAGTCCCTCCCAAGTTAGGTAATAATTTACAAAGTTATTGCTCCTGTGTGCTGCATAGTATTCCATTGTGTGAATGTACCATAATTTACCAATCCATTCTTTTGTGGTTGGACATTTGGGCTGTTTCCATATCCTTGCCAGTGGTGAATAATGTTGCTATGAACATTCTAATAGCTAAAGAAAAACTTTGTTACCATCTTTGACTCTTCCTTTCACCTCCTTTATTACACCAGTCATTTAGCAAATCCTGTTTAATCATGTCTCACCACCTTCGTCCGAACCACCCCATCCAGGCCGTCATTGGCTTTTGCCAGGTGTGTTGTTAGCATCATCCGGACTAGTCTTCCTTCTGCTCCTGCTTTCCGGGAGTTTGTTTCCCCTCGAGCAAGCGTTTGTTTGACAATATATCTGATCATGTTTTCCCTTTACTACCCCCCCCCCGCCCCCCAAGGAACACCCCATATACTTTTAAGAGTAAATGTGAACGTCCCAATTCTGGCCTTCAGACCCCTGCACTGCCCGCACCCTGGCTTGTACCACTCCCGCTTCTCTGGCATTGTTCTTTCCTCAATGGCTATGGCCCTTTCAGCTTTTGTCTGCATTGGCTACTTTTCTGCTTCTTACATGCTAGGCATGTTCTTGTTTTCAAGCTTTTTTTTTTTTTTTTTAGTTCCTGCTTCAGGTGTGCTCTTCCCCCAAATCTTATATCCCACCCTATGTGAAGGACCTTTTTTGATCTCTTTCTCACCACACTGAGCCCCCGTCCTGCCGCTGTAGAGCTGCTTCCAGGTCCTAGCATCCCCAGTCAGGTTTTCAAGCTGCCCGTCATGATGGGAGGAGATTCTCTGTCTCTCTCTCACGGAACTGCTGGTAGACTCCAACTGCCAGAGACCTGTGGCCTCTGGGTTTAGTGGTGCAACTGACAGTGAACTACACAGCTCCAGAGCTCTGCCAGGAAATAAGTGGTGGGTTAAACAGCCGCACACTTCACACGGCTTACGTTTTCTCTGCAGCACTTATTTCTCTCTGACGTGATACACTTTTTACCTTGTTTGATTTTCTTCTTTCTTCTGATTAGAAAACAAAGCACCAAAAAGATAGAAAGTTTGTCTGCTTCCCCAGGGCCTAGAAAAATGCGTAGCATCCCTTACTGTTGTGCTATCAAGTTGATTCCTGCTTGCAGTAACCCTACTGGACACAGTGCATCTACGTCATAGGGCTTTCTAGACTCCGTTCTTGATGGACATGGATTGTCAGTCTTTTCTTCTGAAGAGAGCTGCTGCTGAGTTCTCAGTGCTGACCTGTCACTCACTTGCTGCTGCGTGCTAACTGCTGTGCTCCCAGGATCCTTGCATGGCGTGTCGGAATCCGTGGTGAGTGGGTGGAGTCCAGTGCACAGTGACCCTGTAGGACACAGTAGAACTGCCCCATAATGTCTCTGTGACTTTAGGTCTTGACTCAGACTGCTGCAACTTTCTTTTGCAGAGCAAGGGTGGGGTTACACCACCCACCTTTTAGCAAGTAGCCGAGCAGCTAACCACTGTTCCACTAATGACTCCCTACGTGGGGGGTGTGTGGGTGTGTGTACGTATATATAAACCCACCACAAACCCACTGCGGCCAAGTCGACTGTGACTCACAGGGACCTGCCGAGCTCTGAGCTTCTAAGGCTCTGCGTCTCCACTGGAGGAGACTGCTCGTTGTCCCCCCTGAGGAAGAGCCAGCTTTGGGTTTGCAGTCCAACATGCAAATGACTGTGCCAGGGGGGCTCCTTCACAGTGTGTCACAGGTGCTTAATAATAGTAATACAGTGCTTGAAAATACCAAGACAACTTATTAATGTATTCATTTGGTAACAGGAAGTTAGGAGAAGGGAAGCAAGATACAGTATAAAATAAGAAATGGGAAAGAATACTTACTAATTAGAAAATGACAGTACAGTCATGGTCACTGTTGGCATACTGCGTTTTGAGACCATGCATGCACAGTGCAAGCTCTCAGCTCTGCTGTTTGAGACCCTTTCCTGTACCATTGAGGTGCCCAGCAGCAGACAAGGAAGAAACGTTACCCTGCCCCTCCCACCTAGATCGTCCTCTGAGGAAAGTGTTAAGAACTGACTGATGTTGTTAAGTGTTGTTGGGTATGACTCTTAGCAACCCTACGAACACCATGTCTGAATCCTGCCCTATCCTGCACCATCCTTATCGTTCCTGGTACATTTGAGTCCATTGCTACAGCTACTGTTTCAGTCCGTCGCTGTGGGAGGCTGCTTCTCTTTTACTGACTCTCCACCTTTCCAACCATGATGTCTCTTTCCAAGGAATAGCCTCTCCTAACAACATGCTCCAGGTATGTGAGATGAAGCTTCACCATCATGTCTCTAAGGAGCACTCTGGCTGCACTTTGTCCAAGACACATTTCTTTGTCCTTTGTGTGGAAGTTCATGAGCTATTCTGTATTCCATCTCCAACACCACAGCTCAAAGGCAGCAATTCTTCTGTCCTTCTTATTCATTATCCAGCTCTCCAGATGCATAGCAGGAGGTTGGGAAGACCATGGCTTGAATCAGGCACACCTTAAGTCTTTAAGCTGACAGACTGCTGAATTTCAGGTCATTGGAGAGATCCCTACCTTGATCCTTTCCCAGTACTTTGTCTTTTGATCTCCTGACTAATAGTACCAAGAATATTGATTATGGAGCCAAGAAAGATGAAAACATTGACAGTGCCAGTCTTAGTCTATCATGATGTTGCATGTTCGCCCAGTGGGGGAGATTTTTGGGTTTTTGAGGTTGAGATGTAATCCATTTGGAAGATGGTGGTCTTTAATCTTCTGCAGCAAGTGCCTCAAGTCCACCTCACTTTCAGAAAGTGAGGTTGTATCCTCTGCATACTACATTCTTCTTCCTATAAAGTCCAGCTGCTTGAATGCTTTGTTCAATTTGCATTTTGAACAGGTTTGGCGAAAGGAAAGTCTTGTGAAGAAAGTGTTAAATATCAATTGCTGTGAAGAGTAGTTTGGTTCATATCCTGCTCCACATAGGCCCTGTCAGAATAATACAGACCTTGCCTTTAGTGCGTTAGTGACAGATTCCACAGAGGGTCACACTGCAGGCCCAAAGGTGACCTGTCAGGTGTTCCAACATCAGCGGCTCCTTGGGAAAGAAGGATGAGATCCCCAAATCCTGCTGGGGCGTCAGTTATGAGTTGGTAGCTGCTGGGCAACCAGAAGTTTGAGCCCTGCCTTTAATGAAGGAAGATCATATTCCTGGAGTAGTTGTGATGGAGCTGTGAGAGTAGCAGCATTTTCCCTGTAACTGTATATTTTTTATTTATCATAAAATATTGAGGCAGATTTTTTTTCTCCTAAATTTACAGTCTAGGCAAATTAAACTTTAGCTTGTTTACAATAGAATTTAGGTGGATCAAGTTCATTGCTGTACTGGCTCACGTACTTCTTTTCCGGTATTGAGCAATGGGAAACTTGCTTCTGTGAGGGCCGGGGCACTCTGTTGGCTTTTAGATGTGATAAAGCCTTGGTTGTACCCTGGCTCTCACCAGTGTGCAGCCATGCCCCTGCTACTCTGGGTTCTCTTTCGTGTGTTTGTGAAACCTTAGTAGAGAGGAAACAATTTGGCTATTTTTATATACTCAAGTAATAATCACACTAGCAACTGTAACCTCCCCCAGGGATTTCTTCGGAGTATGATTAAACTGAACCTTGTATAATGCGAGGGTGTTGCCATCACAGACACTTTTCTGTGGTCTTGCCTGTTGTCTGACTGGACATTTCCTATGTGCAAGGTGCTATCAGCGTTACGGCACATATATTGAAGAGTAAAGGAATGCAGTCTGCCTTCAGGAATCTGTAATATAGTGGGAAGGGCAAAATGTATACAGAATTCTGAGTCAGGCTGTTGGACGTAAAATGACTGAAACTGCAGTTGTTTTCCTGAGAGAGAAACTCAACAGATTTTAGCATTTGAGTTTAGCAGTGTTCACATTTTCAGCCCATTTTTATTTAATGTCCTTTATCTGGAAATTTTCCATGCTTGGAACTGACTGGCTGATTTGATAGAAAATACACCCCTCTATCTCATTATTCCTTAGTGACCATTTTCTGATAGGTGTTGTGTGAAGTTACTGACTCCGTCTAGCTTTGGTCTCATTTGAGAGTGGAGCACCTGCCAGTGAATTACATTGGTGTTTAGATTCTCATTGGCCATTTACCTTTTCAGGTTGATATTTTGAAAATAAATGTAAGAACAGAATTGCAAAATTTCATAGTTTCTGGACTTGGTCTTCAGTCTCATTCAAAAGAAGTTTGTTTTTTTTTCCATTTTTGTGGGTGTACCATCAAATCAGATAGGACTAGTACAGGAGGAGGTTGTTCCTCCTTCTCCAGCAGAGCATCTGGTGGATTCAAACCGCTCACCTCTGGGAATGCAGTGCAGCTTCTGGCCACTAGGCCACCAGAGCTTGCCAAAAGAAGTATTTCTAAAGTGAGATCAATACATAAGGAAAGGTGAAAAGAGACTACCTTTGTGACCATGAATGTATTTAGCAGATGATATTTTTACATTTCTCTTAGTGTATATTATAATTATATCCACGTGTTTGACAGAGTCATTGGGGGCCAAGGTATGGAAACTTCCTAACCATAACTGCACCCAGAGGAATTGAGTTACTGGTCCTAAAGACAAACATGTCAGAGGAAGAAGGAGAAAGGAACATTTCTCTTGCTTTTCATCAATGTCTCTTTAGAAATGCTAGGAATAGTCCTACTGAAAGTTATTTTCTTTTTGTTTCCAGACAAGGCACCTCTGTCCAAGAGTCTTCTGCTGGTCCCCACTGCCCTGTCCCTTTTACTGGCCCTGCTCCTGCCGCACTGTCAGAAGTTCTTCCTGTATGACCTCCAGGCAGTAAAGAATGACTTCCAGGTGAGCGCTGCTTCATTGACTTCTGGGCGGGAAAGGCAGACTTTTCTTTCTGCTTTTTTCCTCCTTCTCTGAGTCACTTAAAGCCTCTGAATTTGTAAGAAATGCTGTTTATTGGTAATCTCTTACTAACAAGTAAATATTTTAGTTGTATATGTGAATATTTTGAGCAAAGCAAATTATGATGAAACAATTTCAAATGTCATATTTCATTTTACTGAGCATACTTGTTTTTTATTTTATTCATATTTATGGCAATGTAATATAGAAATTCTAAGAAATTAAAAATTATGTTAATTTTTTTAGGCTTAGTTTGCACTCTTAACATTCCCAAAAACATACGTGTTTGGATATTTGATTAGGTGCTCTAAGCTCTTTCGTGTCTAACCAATCTGTGCTCTTGTAACGGAATCTGATAATCAGTTTGTGAGACCTGGACATTATAATCACTTTTAAAAAGATCTCCAGGAGGTAGTAGCATATGGCAGCCATGAGAATCATTTCTGGAGTTAATTTGACTTTTCTTTCTGAGTAGGCAAGTTTCCTGGGCCTACCCACTGTGCTGTGGACATCAGTGTTTGACAGGTGGCATGCTGGTCCCCACATGTAGGAGGGTTATTCTTTCTGTCCAGGAATGTGACTTCCCACACTTTCCTATCTTTTCCTGGTCTTTTTACTGGAGAGTGAATAAAGATGACAGAAGAATTACTGATGCCTTTGAGTTGTAGTGTTGGAGAAGAGCATTGGCTATCCCATGAACTACCAAGAGAAGAAACAGAGATAGCTGTATTAGAGGGAAGTGCAGCCAAAGGGCTTCCTTATGTCTAGGCATGCCCTTTCTATTTTGCTGAACATTCTTACCAGGAGAAGGGTATTAGATTATGTCAAATTGGCATGGATTGAGATGATCATGTGATTATTTTCCTCTATTTATGGGATGTATTGCATTGATACTGGCTTTGTCTGAGACGGTGGTATTCATTTTCTGTGATTTGAAATAGTTTGAGCAGAATTGGTGTCGGTTCTTCCCTGAATGTTTGGTCAGGTTGACCGGGCCAGGGTTTTTCCATCTTGGGATTCTCTTTTTTTCTCTAATGATCTCTTTAATTCCTTCATTTGTTATGGGTCTGTTCAAATTTTCTAGCTCAGTTTGTATTAAGTCAGTAGTGTGTGTGTGTGTGTGTGTGTGTGTGTGTGTAAATTTGTCCATTTCTCTTAGATTTTCTTATTTGTTGGAGTGTATCTTTTCATTCTATTAAGATCTTTATCGTCTGTTGTAATCCTTTAAATCATTTGGTTATGATATAGTGCCTTCTCATTTATTATTTTAGTTATTTTGTTGTTCTCCTTCTTTCCCCATTAGTTTGACTGTCAGTGGTTCATTGATTTAATTACTTTTCTCAAATAGCCAGTTTTTAATTTTGGTGGTTATTTCTGTTCTTCCCTTTCTGTCTCATTTGTTTCTGTTCTAATCTTTTTTTATTAACTTATTTTTGATAAATGTCAGCTGCTTTTCCAGGTCTTTTCCAATTTGTTTGAGTTGTTGAATTGTTACCAATTTTGAGCTTGTTTTCTTTTTTGACTGGTACATTTATTGTTACAAACTATCCTCTCAGCACAGCTTGTGCTGTGCCCCCAAACCCAAGGTTTCAGTATTGTTTTCATTCTCATTTGATTATAGGAATTTTTAACTTTTATTTTAAATTTCTTCTGTTATCCTGTACTTATTAATTAAAGTGTCATTCAGTTGCCATATATTTGATATTTTTCTTCATTCTTCTTGTTGGTGGTGACTCTTAGTTTTATAATATATGAGCAGAGAAGATATATTATTTAATGGTTTTGACTTTTGGGAAGCTTGCTTTTGTGCTTATAGGATGGCCTATTCTGGAGAACGTTCCTTTTGTTGGAGGCGCATATGAATATGATTCCACTGAGGGCAAAGTGTTTTATCTATGCCACTGAGGTTGAGTCAATTTATTATGTTATTAAGTTCTTTGTAGAATTTCTTTTTTTTTTTCTTCTTATACCCTTAATTGAGTGCATCCAAGGCTGCATCTGTTAATTAAAACAAGTCACTTGGTATCCCATCGATTCCTGGGGCCATATTTTTTTGCCAGTGCTTTCAATACAGCTTCTGCTTCCTCCTTCATTACCATTAGCTCCTGTTCATATGTTACTTCCTGAAATTTTTTAGTGTTAATAAATTATTTCTGGTACAGTGATTCTGTGTATTCCCTCCCTCTTCTTTTGATGCTTTCTGGGTCATTCAGTATTTTGCCCATAGTATCTTTCAGTATTGCAACATGAGCCATAAATTTGTTTTTCAGTTCTTTCAGCTTGAGAAATGCAGAATGAATCTTCCCTTTTTATTCTTCAATCCCAGCTCTCTGCATATTCTATTATAATCCTTTGCTTTGTCCTCCTGAGCTGTCCAGTCTGTGCAGGAAATTTGGAGGACTGCAGAAGGAAAAGGTCCATATTTGTTCCCATTCCCAAGAAAGATGATCCAACTGAATGTGGAAATTATTGAAAAATATAATTGCTATCACATGCAAGCAAAATACTGCTGAAGATAATCCAGAACTGACTGGAACAATCCATAGGTAGGCAACTGCCAGAATTTAGAAGAGGCCGTGGCAATAGGGATAGCACAGCTGATCTCAGATGGATCCTGGTTGAAAATAAGGAATACCAAAGAATGTGTATTTGTGCTTTATTGACTATGCAAAGGTGTTTAACTGTGTGGATCATAACAAGTTGTGACTGACATTGAGAAGAATGAGAATTACAGAACACTTGTGCTCTGTAATTGTGGGGAACTAACAACCTGAACCAGGAGGTGGTTGTGTGAATGGAGCAGGGGGAGCACTGCATGGTTTGGAATTGGGTAGGGAGTGTGTCAGGGTTGTATTCTATCTTAGTACCTATTCAATCTGTATGCTAAGCAAATTATCCAAGAGGTTAGACTCCATGAGGAGGAGTGTGGCATCAGGATTGGAAGGAGACTCATCAATAACTTGTGTTATGCAGATGATACAACCTTACTTGCTGAAAGTGAGGAGGACTTGAAGCACTTGTTACAGAAGACAAAGAATGTGTCTCAATGTCAGGAAAACAAAAATTCTTACCACAGGACTGATGGGCAGCGTCCTGATGGATGGAGAGGAAATTGAAACAGTCAACAGCTTCATCTTGCTTGGATCCACATTAACAACCTTGGTACCAGCAATCAGGAAATAAGGAGACTGGAAAATCTACAGTTAGAGCCCTCTCCAAATTATTGAGAAGTAATGATGTCGGTTTGAGGATGAAGGTGTGTCTGATTCAGGCCATAGTCTTTCCAATTAACTTGCTGTTCATCTGAGAGCTGAACAGGAATGAGGATGACAAAAAAAGAATTGATACCTTTGAGCTGTGGTGCTGGAGAGGAGCACTGAACATCTATGGACGGCCAGTAGAACAGATATACCTTGGAAAAGGTGCAGCTTCAGTGCACTGTGGAAGAAAGAAAGATGAGGCTTTGCCTCACATACTTAGGATGTTTTGCTAGGAGGTGCTATTCTTTGGAGCAGGACATGATGGTGGGATGGGTGGAGGGTTGATGGAGGAGAGGAAGACCCTTAACCAGGTGGATTGATGTGACTGCTGTAGTGGACTCTTGTGTCAGGAAGTGTGAGGATAGCGCAGGATAGAACAGGGTTCAGATCTTTTGTTTGTAGGGTTGCTATGGGTCATACTCTACTCACGGGTACCTAACAACAATAACAACCACCCTTAATTGAAAATGGTGTGTTAAGTCTACTATTGGGATTGTCTTTTTAATCTTTTCAGTTCTGTTGAGCTCTGTCATGGGGTGCATCAATATTTATTATTATTATGTCCTATTGATATATTGACCTTTAATCATTATATAATGCTTTTTCTTGTATCCTGCGATGGATTTTTATTTAAAATCAATTTTATTATTAATGAATATAGCCATTCTTGCTATGTCTTAATTGGTTCATGATTGGTATATTTTTCTGTTTTGCTTTTTTTTTTTTAACTCATTTATGTCTGTGTCTAAGTCTTGGGCAACTTGTAGATGAATCTTTTTCCCTGTTATGTGTCTCTGTCTCTTTAATGGTGCATTTATATTCAGGGTTATTGGTAAGTCTGAATCTATTGATATTACCTTATTGAGCTTTTATTTGGGTGTGATATTAATAGTTTCTTTGTTTAGCATAGCCATCTATGATGAGTTCTTTTTATTTATGGATTTTCTTCTATTGTTGTTGATTTGGATTTTACTGCATCATTGTTGTTGTTGTTGTTATGTGCCAACAAGTTGCTTGCGACTCATAGCGAGCCTATGTACAACAGCCCTAAACTCTGCTCTGTCCTGTGCCATTCGCACTGTCTCAGACACTCCCATCCCCATTACCCCAGTCACTGAATCAATCCACCTCATAGAGGGCCTTCCCCTCCTGCGCCGTCCCTCCACCCTCCCAAGCATGATGTCCTTCTCCAAGGGCCAGTCTCTCCTCACAACATGTCCAAAGTATGTTAGACAGAGCCTCAGAATCCTTGCCTCCAAGGAGCCACCTGGTTTAACCCTTTCCAGGATGAATCTGTTTGTTTTCCTAGCAGTCCATGGTATTCTCAATACTCTTCTCCAGCACCACAGCTCAAAGGCATCAATTCTCCTTCTATTCTCTTTGGTCATTGTCCAACTCTCTGATGCATAACAAGTGATTGCGAAGACCATGGTCTGTATCAGAGGCACTTTAGTCTCCAGAGAGACACCATTGCTCTTCAGTACTTTGGAGAGGTCCCTAACAGCAGACTTTCCCATGGCAATGCGCCTTTTAATTTCCTGGCTACTGGTGCCAAGAGCGTTGACTGTGGAGCCAAGCAAACTAAAGCTGTGTACAATCTCAGTCTCTTCACCATCCATCCTGATGTTGCCATTTGGTCCAGTGGTGAGAATCTTTGTCTTTGTGACATTGAGCCTCAATCCATATTGTAGCCTGCAGTCATTAGGGTTTCTTTATTTTAAAAAAATTCGGTTAGTATTCTTTGTGGTAACTTGAGAATTTATTTTGCCAACTTTAGGACTGTCTTTTATTTCTTGACATTTCCTTGATTTCCTTTTCATGTGGAAGTTCTACTTTCCTTCTCTTTATATGTTTTCAAGTTATTGCTGATTAGAAATTAGTGACTTTGATTCCCTGTTTTAAGGTTAGTTACTTTATTTTAATTTTGAGAGTTCTTTACCGTAATATCAAGATGTTGTCTGAAGTTGATGGTTGGTTGTTTGAAGGAATCCTGGTAATAGATCTGTAAGATAGGCTTTCTCTTTACAAATTCTGTGAATTTATGTTTTTATAGGAATGTCTTAGTCACTCCATCATATTTGAGAGAGTTTGACAACTCTTTTCTTTTAGAGTTTTATGTATACTGTCCCATTGCGTTCTTGCTTGAATAGTTTCTGCTGAGGAAACAGGGCTTAGTCTTATTGGTTTCCTTTTTCAGGCTTTATTTGGTTTTTCTTCAGCTGCTTTTAAGAGTTTTCCTTTATCTTTTGTCTTAGAAAATATGCTTATGACATTTTGGTGACTTCCTGTTGGGGTCCATCCTGTATGGGGTTTGCTGAGCTTCGTACATGGAAACCTTCATGTTTCTTCCTGAATTTAGAGAAATATCCTATCAGAATCCTCAGATAGTTTCTTTTGTCTCTACTCCACCCTTCTTCTGAAATTCCAATCATGAGCAGATTTTTCCTTTTGATAGTATTCCACATACCTTTTAAATTTTCTTCATTCTTTCAGTTGAGTTTAATAATAGTTATTATCAAGGGATTTGTCTTCTACTTCACTCTTTATTCTACTGCTTCAATTTCATTTCTATATCTTTACATTGAATTTTCTGTTTCCGGTCTTTTATTGTTAGTAACCTGGCTTTCTATTTGCTGTTTTTCTATGAATTTGAATTGTCTATTTAATTTGTCATTTTATACTCATAGATTTGAGTAGTCCTAGAGTTTTATATGTATTCTGTATTTGTTTATGATTCCCTCAATCTCTTTAAGAATTTAATGAATGAGCCTTAAATGCCTTATAATATAGTTCCATTATTATTTCTCCCTCAGAAAGGTTTTCTCTCCCTTTATTTTGGCCACTTGCTTGAGACATCTTGACCTGTTTCTTTATGAGTATTTTATATTGTGTGGTTTCTGAGGCATTGCAATATTATTTATTTACTGTTTGTTTGCATTGCCTTAATTTTTTGTTTGGTTTTGAACTCTTAAAGCAGGGTAGGTATGGTCCTTTGATGGTTAATCCATTGTCACAAGATACTCACCACCTATCCAGACAGGGTTGGTGCAGATCTCTGGTCATTGGATGTATGGGGCTGTTGGAGGTGGGCTGGTTGAGCATTGGTTTCTAACTATAATTAGGTCAGTGGCATGAGTGCAGGTGATGGCACTGGCCACATGAACAAGGGGCAGGGAGGGCTGGTGACAGGCAGGTGGTGTGCTCCTGTGTGCTCTCTGCCACCTACCACATTAACAGGCAGGAGTGGGACTTTCAGGGCAAAGGAGTATGTTTACTGCTAATTGCTCACTGCTGCTCACTGTCACTTGCTGCTTGCTAGTCCAGGCACTGAAGTGTCAGGCATGTGGGAGTGCACTCGTGTTGCTTACAGCTGTTGGAGGTGAGAGGTTAGTGACCAGATGGGCAAAAGCATTTTCTTCACTGATGTCTGGATTAGTTGAGGGCTTATAGTTGACAGGTGAATGGCCGCAGAGGTATGTGCTTACTAATAGTCATCAGGTGTGGTGGGTGGGCTGGTGAACTGGTCAGGATGTGGGGGTGAAGAGAGAGGCTTGTATTATGGTCACTGGATGGGTGGGTGGTCAGGGCATGGGATTTCCCACTGCTAGTGATCAGTCTGACATACTTTGGACATGTGTCAGGGTGGGATCAGTCCTTGAGAGGAACGTCATGCTTGGGAGGGTCGAGGGTCAGCTCAAGAGAGGAAGACCCTTGATGAAATGGACTGATTTAGTGACTGGGGTCATAGGGGTAGGTGTATCAGAGACAATAAGCTTGGCACAGGATAGAGCATTGTTTAGAGCTGTTGTGCACAGGGTCGCTATGAGTCGCAGGTGACTCGATGGCACATAACAACAAGAACCAACAACAAGTGATCGGGAGTGAGAGGGAAGGGTGAGAGTACTCCTCTGCTCATCACATGTGGGTGCCTGGGTACTTCCTTTTGGCTGCAGCCAGCAGACAGGACCTGGCCTGACAAACTAACAAGAGGTGAGGATGCCTGGAGTCTTGTTGGATGGGAGCTTGGCCAACACCTCATACATCCTGTGAACCACACATACTCTAATTAATGGCCAAGGACCTCCGCTGTTGAACAATCCTGGCTCCCCCCTACCTTGTGGTGCCACCATCCCTGAAGCTTTCCTTCCTGCACTTTCACTCTTTACATCTAGGTCATGTTCTGATCATCTAGTTTCATTTAGCATAGAGACAGTTTTTCTCTTTCTTACTGGGAGTTCAGGGAAGTTGCCTTATGTGCTCCTCTCCCCTTAAGATGGCTGTACTGTACTTGGGGGGGGGGCTTCACTCCATATTCCTCATTGTTTGATGACTTTGTTCAGCTGCTTTCTGTCAGTGTTTAGTGTAATTCCTTAGCCTTCCTTTTGGTGTTTAGAGTTCCAGAGTTCCAGGATCCTGTTTATTTCATTTCTGATTCTATTTATTTCATTTCTTGATTCTTTGCTTGTAGAGAAATGGCCTGACATGCCACCCTCTTGATTTTTCTTCACATCATTATTCTTCAGCCTTAAATGTTAAGGTTTTGTGTCTGAGCATAGGTACAAAATACAATTATTGAAAACTGTAGATAAGAATTTTAGTTGTCATTAACTGGATAAAAGAAAAACAACCCCTAAGGGCATTCTATAAGTCCAATTTGTTACATGTAGTAGTCTTAAAGTCTAAACATCCTATTCCCCTAGCACTTCCTGACTGTAGAATGCTTTTGTTAGAATATTGCATGTAATGATGAAGGAAATAGAACTATCATTATTTCTGAATCCTGATGCAAAATATAGTTGTAAAGTATTTGACAGTTTACGAAGTGCTCTAATGTATACTGTCTCGTTTGAGTCTGTTTGTTGTTTTGAAGCTTCATTGTGATTCTAGTGCTAAATCAGAATATATCAGGGAAAACGTTTCTTTGGTTTGGAGCTGGCGATTGTATGCTACATTCGTGCTCATGACAGCCGTTGCTAAGCAATCATGGTTCTGTTTCTCACTGAATCCAGCTATGTCCTCAGTGTAGACTTGCAATAAGCCACTTTCGTTTCATTTGGATTGTCAGATGAAATGAAATCTAATGGCCGTTACTGCACTAGGGCGCTCTGGTGGCCTAGTGGTAAGAAGCTGCACTGAAATCCTAAAGGCACATGGTTCGAATCTACTAGGTGCTCCACAGGAGAAGCATGGCCATTCTCCTCCTGTGAGATTTACTGCCTCTGAAAACCCCCTGGAGGGTCTATTGTGAATCAGTTCTGATTCGACAGCACACGACAACAACGTTGCTGAACTAGTCTTCCTGTTTTCCAGTGCAGCAATGGCAGAGCCTCAGTCTTAATTGGAGACATATATACAATGTCATGACAATTGATAGTTTCCTAATTTATGTTCAGATTTCTGTTGCTAAGAGCATGGGTTGTATGAATTAGACAATTAAAATACTTTCTCTATGCTTGCCTCTCTTATTTTAAGATAGGATTAGTACTTGCTTTCCCTATCACATAGGTAATTGTTAGTGGGAGATGAGATCAAAATATTCTGTAAGTATTAAGACTGTCTTTAAATATCTGTAAAATAATTTTCAGCTTTTAAGCTCCTTGCTTCCCTGTTAGAACCACCTCAGAGCTGACCTTCCTGTGAGTTTTCCGAGGCTGTAAATCACACGGAAGGAGGCTGCCCATCATTCTTCCTCAGAGTCAGATTGCCAGAGAAGCGCTGGATTGAAGCTAGCAGCTCAAGTCCCTGGGAAGTTTTAAAATAGCCCTTTCAGTAACTCTTTCTCTTTTCTTTTTTCTTTTTTTGTTCTGTGTATATCACATGAGTAGATGTTTATTTGAAGAAATGAAGTTAAATAATGTAAAAATTTTAAACTTGTAATATCTAGCAGTGGTTATCACAGATGTCCTGTATGTACTTATTGTGAAGTACATTAATCATTAACATGTAAATGATTTCCATTATATACCTAAACTATTTTTCAGTTGCGGCTGTGTTTTATTCAGTAGCATAAAAATGAACATTTCATAGCCTTTCATTCTAGCTCATGTATATTTAATTTAGAATTTTTTTTTAAGCAAAAGCTCTTATAAGAAATACAGAAGATGGTGTGATAGTTTAAGTGTTGGGCTGTTTCATCAAAAGGTAGGTAGGCAATTTGAACCTGCCAGCCACTCCAGGGAGAAAGACAAGCCTGTCTCCTCTTGTTAAGATTTATGGTAGGAAGCCTGCTGGCGGGTCGTCATGGGCCAGAATTGATCTGCAGGCAGTGGGATTGAGGTCTTGTTGTACAGCCCTAAAAAAATGCTTTATAGGACATTTTATGTTGTCCTAGTGTTGACCTACTCTTGGTATGTTGTTGTTGTTATATGCCATTGAGTCTTGGTATAATAATAAAAAAAAAATGGTGCTATTTATGTAACAGAGCAAGTCCCCAGAAAAGACCACCAAGCCAATTAGCTGAATTAACAAAGTTTATTTTGAGTTCGAACCTGGGCTCCCGCGTGCTGACACAGCAGCATCCACCCGAGAGCCCTGAGACAAAGCGAGCCCTCCCTTTTATACTTTCTTGCTTCTTTGTCTAGCTACACAGTTTATGGTTGGTTACTTATAGCAGTTCTAGTCTTAGTTTGCTCTTTATTGGTTAGCCATAGCTCAGAGAGGCAGTTTGGAGACCTGTTTGAGCCTGATTGGTGGGGAAGCTGCTTGGAGACCTATTTGAGTCTGACTCAAATGTACACAGGGCTGCAGAAAAAATCCCTTATGTCCTTGAAGAAGAGTTCCACTTTATGGAAGTCAGCCAGCAGAGTGTGGTTTATCACAGGTGGGGGAGGTTGCTTGCTGGAAACTACGCAAGCGAGTGGGATGGAGGTAGCTGCACTTTGTCAGAAACTGAGTTTTTGATATTTGATTCTTACATTCCCCACTGGTTTTTCTTAATAAACCAAATAATTGATTCATCAGTTTCAGTGAGGTGCTGATAATGGGTTTAAGCTATAAGGCTTTTAAGACTGTGCACACGAGCTTGGATGAGATTAACTAAGTACCTGAAAATGCAGGGAGCAAAAGTTAGAATGAGGATTAACAACAGTAACTGTCTAGCAATTGAAGTGAGAAGGGTAGTGAGCCATGGGGACCAGTTGAATAAGGTAGGGAACCAATTGCCTTATTACTGTCTTATCTTTTTTCTTTTTTTTTTAGCCTCTGTCAGAGTTTACTAAGGCTTTTTTCTGATTACTCCAGAATGATTAACATAAAAACAATTTTTTTTTTCAGTGCAGCACATAGACCTCCTTGCTTTAAAAACAGTAAATTTAGGCCTTGTTTGCGGTTACAATCGCATTTTTCTTTTCGTTTGAGATGTCGACAATCAGGTCAAATATTAACTCTTGCAGACCTCAGTACAATACAAAGATGTTTTTCAGAATACCTTATTGTGTGCTCTAAGAAACAAGGAGTTTCGATAGATTACATTTTTTAAGGTCTGAGACCTTTGGCTACTTTTATTCATTAACATCTTACTTCCTTGACTTGTTTATTCTAAGCAGATGTTTTAGCCAAGATGGAGTTAGTTTTGCTGGTTTTACACTACAGGGCTAATCTTGCTTTACAAGTTAGCCAGGCTCCTGACAATTCCCTTTCCAAAATATTAAAATATAGGATGTTGCCTGTCTTAGGTAGATAAGAGAACTCAAACTCAAGTTGCCCGTCATGGGGATAATAGCAATTTATGCTACTCCCTGTCTTAGGATCATGAGTGAGTCTTTTTCCTTACCCATCATTGGCTACACATCCTGCATTTGTTTGGGGAGGGCTTTAAGTTGAATTTCATGTATTTAACCCAGCAATTCTTGATATTGCTTGGCTAATATAAGATCAGCACAAGGAAGGATCCATAATAAACATATGACAATAATACCAAGAGCAACAATTATAAAAATTAGACTTAAATGAATTGACTGAAGGAAACCAGTTTTTAAGATTTTCAAATATTTGACTAGCTTGTTCCACTGGAGAAATATTTATATCTGGGGTATTTTGCATTTTTATAATTTTTTGGTGCAAATCATACAAATCAAGAGAATCATTATTTGACATCCAAATTCCTTTTAAATGAGATATTATTTTATCCAATTATTATCTGAGCTATTATATTTTAATTTTTTAACACAAGTAGAACCATAGGCTACATGGCATCTTAACTTTTCTCTTACACTAATTTGTTGTACCATATTTCCTAATACATTTACCATATCATACAAAGCATTTAATTTTTGTTCCATAACTTTATCTACATTTTCTTGCTCTACCCAATTTTTTTGTCACATTCTGCATTAACCCATTTACAAAAATAGCCGTTTGAACTTTTTGTGTTAAAGCTACAGCAGAAGTAGAGATACCAGCAAGCATAGAGATAAGAGGCTGCATAAAAAATCCCTTATGTCCTTGAAGAAGAGTTCCACTTTATGGAAGTTGGCCAACAGAGTGTGGTTTATCACAGGTGGGGGAGGTTGCTCGCTGGAAACTACGCAAGCGAGTGGGGTGGAGGTAGCTGCACTTTTTCAGAAACTGAGTGTTTGATGTTTGATTCTTACAATTTAGAAAGGAATTTTTCATATGGGAGAATTGATCTAATTTCTTGCAGAAAACCTGAATCTATTTTTTTATGGATATTACACTAGCGTTGTAGTCACTGTGTACCATCAAGTTGTGCTGACCCTCCAGAAGGTTTTCAGTGGTAATTAGTCACCTGGGAGGATTGCTGTCTTTCTCCAAAGGAGCAACTAGTGGATTCAAACTGGGTGCCTTTGGGTTGACAGCTTAACTCCTTAGCCCTAAGCCACTTTTGTTGTTATTGTGTCCTGTCAAGTCATAACTGATCCATAGCTGAGCCTCTAGGGGTTTTCAGAGATTGCCCATCGTTCTTCTGCAGAGCAACTAGTGAGATCTGAACTTCATGCCTTTGGGATTACAGCACAGCTTCTTGCCACTGGACCACCAGCTCCACTAGAGCTCCCTATATACCTGTCAAGAGCCCCCTATATACCTGTCAATACTTTTCTTAAAATGAAATATATATGAGTATAAAGCAAACAAAAGAAATTTGTTATGCAAGAAAGCTGAACAGTTTTTACTTTTCTTATTGGTTTTTTCTTTTAAATCCCCATGTAGATTTGGAGGTTGATATGTGGAAGAATAATCTGCCTTGATTTGAAAGATACTTTCTGCAGTAGTCTGCTTATTTATAATTTTAGGATATTTGAAAGAAGATATGGCAGCAGAAAATTTGCAGTAAGTTTCTATATGCTTTGCCTTTGTTATTTAGGTTATTAAAAATAATTTTGATTTTTGTTTTCCTTTTAAGTAGACTTATTTTGTTAAATCTAGTGTTTCTATTTTGAATTCTTTAAACTTATATGATCTTATATCTGATTTGGAGCATGGATATTAACTAAATATGATTGATATATTTAAACCATAATGGTAGTAAAATAACAACAATAAAAGAGTGGATAGTATTCAGTCAAGAGCAATTTTAATTAAATTCTACTCACTTATTTTGCTGATTGATTTGTGTGTTATCTGATCAAAATGAATGATGTTGTAATGTTCTTTCTGGGACCTCTGGTGGCTTAATAATAAAGCATTGTGCTGCCAATCTAAAGGCACACAGTTTGAATCTACTAGCTTCTCCTTGGCAGAAGGATGAACATTCTCCTATGTGATTTGCTGCCTCTGAAAGTCCACTGAAGGGTCACCCATGAGTCAGTTCTGACTTAGCAGTATATATAACAACAACCACCATAATGTTTCTGCAACATACTCAGGTATTATGGAAATTAATACCTTTTATCAATGAATTTTTCTCATTCGGAGTGGCACCCACTTCCTAAACAACTTGCCTCCGGAAACTCTATGAACTTTGATAAATGTCGATTACTTGTAGAGGGGCTTTAGGACTTTTGTTCACAGGGTCACTATGAGTCGTGCTCGACTCGAAGGCAATGAACAACAGCAACATCATTCTAAAAAACATGTTCTAATAAAAACTGTTTAAAGATACACACACACACACACACACACACACACACACACACACACACCCCGAGCTGGTTCTCACTAAAATGAAAAGAATTCATTTACTTTTTGGAGTCTAATCACTATAATTTTCTCCTGTTTTCTGTTTTAGTCCTTTTTGCTGGGTTCCTGGGTTTTGTCAGCTTTATTTGACTTGATCCTTGTTGAAGCTATGCAGTATTCATTTGGTATTGCTGCAGCCAGTAATTTACCTTCTGGATTGTAAGTAGCTCTTGAAGACTGACTTAATTTAAAAATGTTTAATGTCCTCTAAAACATCATAGCATATAGAGGAGCAATTAAAAATTATTTTAAACTCTTAGATATAATAAAATTAATGTTGTGTATTAACAGATCCAATATATGCTTATGTTTTAATTATGTTCTTAATACAGAATCAATCTTATGTAACTATTCTTCCAGACTTAAAATCTGTAGTTTGGATAATTTTTCATGAACTTCGTTGTATGGTCCCAAAGATAGAATTGATATTGTATGCAATCATAGTGAACTTTTATATTTGTAGTTTTGTGAGTTAAATGAATGCCAGCATTTTGTGAACTAAAGAAATTTTAGAAGTATAAAAATTAGATTAGGAAACAAATAACTGTGAACTTAACCTTCTAAAGACTGACTTTTAAAAAAATGATGTTGTTGCTGTAAATGATGTTGTTGCTGTACTGCCACCAGAGACCAACTGCAGCCTGACTCAGGATGTGTATGCTTTTTTATATTGTATTCAACTTCACATTATAAATAAAGCAAATGGATTTATTAGTATATAAAATAACTACTATCTAGGAACAGAGTTGTTAGCTGCTATTCATACATTGTCGTAAGCCATTTCTGTGTTAAAAAAATCTAGGACTGTACTTGAGAGATGAGATGAGATGAGATAGTGTGCAACATAAATTCTGGGTATTCAGAATTCAGTGGACTAGAGCCGTGGTGGCACTGTTAGCACTGCTAACTCAAAAATCGAGCCTCTCTGGCAGTTCAAGTCCACCAGCAGCTCGGAGGGGGAAGGCTGGGCCGTGTCCTTCCATGTGATTTACAGCCTCCCTTAAATTCATTGGAGAGTCAGTACACATTGGTTCAGATTCAGCACCAATGAGTTTTCATTGTAGGGTTTTGGGGTTAGTTTTTTTTTTTTAAGTTTTTTAATGCTCTATATGTTGTGTTCCATTCAATTGGAACTTAACCCATATAGCTGACCCCCTCCAGTGGGCTTTCCGAGGCAGTATATTGCGTGGAAGGAGTTTGCCTGCCCACCTCTTTCCTGTAGAACTGCTGGTGGATTCGAACCAAGTACCTTTCCATTCACAGTGTAATTCCTTACTGCTAAGCCCCCAGAGATCCCTAATGTACTATTTACATGATTTTATTTAAATTTTAAAGATAGCTTTTCAGAATATATTTGATTCACATTCACTTTAGATGCTATATTAAAGCTATAATTACTATTTTACTTTCATACTGGCATCATTAATATTTATAATGTTGTAGCTTCCCTTAATGGGGTAGTTGAAATGAATATTGACCACTGGGTATTCTAAAAATGCATGGTTTTAATAATATTTAAATGGAGACTGATAGAATTCTATGTGTTGCAGTTTTGGTTGAGGTTTTTGAGTTGTACTTTATTTCTACTTCTCATTTATTGACATGATTAATAAGATACCAAAGACCAAGCTCTGAGGTGAAAATTGGTGTTAGGTGAAATTAGAAGATGACCATGTCAGATCACAAAATGGAATATAATGACATTATTTCAGAACTGCAGGTTACATCATTACTTAATTTTCAAACCACTAGTAATCGTGCCCCAGACAAGTTCACATGTAACATTAACCATCACAGCCAAAGTTGTTGTCACCTTGCAACTTAACATTTGTTATTGCCAGACATACACTACTAATTCATTAAATAGTCACATACTAATATTACTGTTGTTTTAAATATTCCATGTCAGCTAGTGAGATAGTTGACAAAAGTAAATGTAATTAGACCAAGGAATTTAGATTGACTTTTCTGGTATTATAGAAATTAGTGTACTTATAAAAAATTATTTCGTGGTGAATCCAAAAAACTGAAGCGTTGCTAAAATCATTAGTTTTCCCCCCAAAACTTCTGTATTCTGGCCACTTCTTTTAGTTCCGTATAAGGTCTCCTGACTTTGCAAGTAAGTGTGGGTGGGCCCTGTGTATTTGTCTTAGAATTTGGAGATGGATGGTGAGCTTTTAATTCTTATTTTACATCAACCTCTTTTCTGCTATAACAGAATTGAAGGCAAGTAGAACCTGCATCTTTTTTCCCCAGAAATTAATTTTTTACTGCATAGTGCCACTGTTGTAGAACAGGACTGACATCAGGGTTGGGGTGAGACTGAGAAAGATTGGATGAATTATGCATACTGCATTGAAACAGGTGAGGGAGAGAACAGTTTAAAAGCAATATATGATTGGCTATTACAGTTATGAGAAGAGTCCAGAATGAAGGTTGCATAGTGGAGTGTACTCGGGGCGGTGGGGATATTGTATACCAATGAAAGAATTTTTCTTTTACTTTTCAAAGAGAAAAGTGAACTGGGGTGGGGGGGAGCGGTGGGCAGGGAGAAAAATGCAACAATGAATGAATGGAAATCCAAAATCTCTATAGACGTTCATTAAAAATAATAAAATTTTTAAAAAGGTACTATTCATGTAAACAAAGAAATTAATTTTTTTAATTTTAATGAACGTTTACAGACACTTTGTATTTCCATTCATTCATTGTTGCACACTTTCCTTCCTGCCCACCTCTTTCCCCAGTTCACGTTTCTCTTTGAAAAGTAAAAAAAAAAAAAACCCCAAAAAACCAACTTTCATTGTTATACAAGAACCTCCATATTATATCCATTTATTTCTTTATTAATTGATATGTAAAAGGAGGGTTGATTTTGTGAAGTTGATGAGAATACTTTTTTAAATTGTTGTAAAGGGAGAAAGTAATTTATTTACCTGTCTAAATCTCTTAATAGCAAGAGTCAAAAACTTGAATTAAATATTATTTAAGTCACTTATCACTTGAATGAGAATACATTTCTTTTCCTTTAGGTAACTAAACTTTATAGTGTTAATTTTTAGAATTTTGAAACTTTTAAAACAGACTTCTTGGAACCTGAATTTTTACTTTAGTGTGTAAACTTTGATTTTTTAAACGTGTCATTAGTTGATGGTAACAAAGCTTCAGAAATTTAGGAAAAAGAAGAAACTTTTTTCTTCCTGGTTTTTTTTTTTCTCCTCCTGCTAGTCAAAGTGCTTTGCAATTTATGGTTGTGTTCATATACTGTTTTGTTGTTTGTATTTCCCATCAATCCCAAATTTTTGTCACCAGTTCTTCACTTTTTATTTAAAGGTCTTGTTTCATTTTCTTTTCCTTTCTAAGTTTTATTTATTTTGTTGTTACTGTTGAAATATACACAGCAAAGTATATACCAGTATATCAGTTTATACTTGTACCATTTGGTGATACTGATTATATTCTTCAAATGGTGTGGCTTTTCTTAACTCTTTTTTGGAATTTTTCTTCCCTCACTAATGTAAACTTGTTGTTGTTGTGTACCATGGAGTCAGAACCGACCCATAGCAGACCCTCGTTATTGTCCTCTAAATCTGCTGTCTAGTCTTTTGAACTGTTGTCAGTATGATCTTGTATAAATCGTTCTCAAGGACTGTCATGCTAAGGACAGATCTTTTTTGCCAGTTGAGTTTTTGCTTGTTTTTAAGATGATTCACCAGGCATAATTTTTAATTTAAGATTTAAAGCTTATCTCATTGAGTTGTTTTAACCTACCCTCCCTGGCTCCACAAAATCTATAAAGTTCATGAGAATTTGAAATTCTCTCCTACAAGTTCCCTTCCTTGATCAGAATTCTTCTGTAGAATCTTTTTCAGTATTATTAGGCCAGATAACTGGGATAAGTTCGTGATTTTAAAGCTTCAGATAGCAGAACCAAAACCCGTGATGTGTTTGGTCACACATAAACAGCCTCAGCAGCTACTCTTGCTTCTTTCCTTCCTATCTGTCGGTGTTGTAAACATACCTCTCACACAGCTTTTACCAGCTCAGTCTTTACGTTTGTATAACATGTGACAGCTATTACAATAATTGACTGTGCAACCCTATGCTTAATCAATGTGATTTTTTCCCATCAATGATAGCCCTTTTTCTTTCTTCTGCCCAACTCCTGGTAAACACTGTTAAGCTTTGGTTTCTTGGCATTTGCATTTTTCATATCTTTTTGTATAAGTGGGGTTGTATGATACATTGTCCTTTTTAGGCATTATTTTGCTTAGCGTGTTGTTACAATAATATTCTAGTATGTGTTATGTCTCAAGACTTCATTTGTGCTACTTGTCGAGTAGTAGTCCACTGTATATACGTGTCATATTTCATTTATCCATTCATCTATTCATGGGTATTTAGTATGTTTCCACCTTTTGGTTATTGTGAGTAGTGTTGTAATGATTCTTGATGTACATGACTTTTTTGTAAAGTTCTGTTTGTAAATCTTTTGAGTATATACTTGCTTGGTCATGTGGTAATTTTAGTTTTTTGAGGAACTGTCAGCTAATTTTCCACAGTGGCTGTGCCATTTTTCAGAGGACATCTCAGGAAGAGGTGTTCTACATTACAAAATAGCTACCTGAAATCTGGAAGCTAACAGGAATGTGGGAACGGCTATGCAGGATGGAGGATAATGATGCAAGGAAGATAAAGTTAGATTAGTCTTTCTTTACTGGTATAGACTCACTAAGCATGGATTCTTCATTCAGTATTTCAGCTCAAGAAGTCAGAGAAAAGATAAAAGGGTTTATTTAGTTGGCTCACTGAAGCATGAATTAAATGTTGGTCTCCACTGGACTGGAGAGTTTATGCTGTGTGAACTAACTCAGTCCCGCAAGGATAAATATTGTATAAAACTGTTATTGTAGAATGAGTATAAGGATCCAGGAGGAGTGGGAGAGACTGGACGCAGAGGGATGAGGATGTGCAGGGGGAGGGGAGATTAATCATTGGATTGTATGATTTGATGGGTGGAGGGGTGAGGGAAATTGAAACAATTTGTTCAAATTTGTATTCAAGTTTTATAAATAAACTAGTGGGGGGAAATAAAATAAAAAGAAGGAATACAGGAAGAAGAAAAAAAAATGTTGGCCTCCGCTAAGTCAGGTTGAAACGTCAGACCTACTTTTGTATCCTGTGGAGAAGGTATCCAAAGGCTTAAGAGAAATTGACATATGCTAGGCCATTCTGGTGGCCTGGTGGCAAGAAGCTGTGCTGCAGTCCGGAATGCATGTGGTTTGAGGCTACCAGCTGCTCCATGTGAGAAGGATGCGATTAACTGCCTCTGAAAACCCACCAGATGGTCAGCTGTGAGTCAGTTCTCACTCAGTGGTACACAACAACAATATGCATTAAGTAACTCAGCATGTCCTTTCTAGCCATGTTCTTCTATTTTGTAATGTATTCTAAATCCTAGCATCTCTGGTGTGGTCCTATTTTGGCTTCTCTTATGCTGATGAGACAGGATTGTTGTTGTTATGTGCCATTGAGTCTTTTGCGACTCATAGTGACCCTATGTGCAAGAGCCCTAAATGCCGTTCTATCCAGTGCCAACCTCACAGTCTCAAACACACTCATTCCCACCACGCCACTCACAGAATCGATCCATCTCAACAAAGGTCTTCCTCTCCTGCGCCGCCCGTCCACTCTCCCAAACATGATGTCCCTCTCCAAGGACCAGTCCCTCCTTGCAGCATGCCCAGAGTATGTCAGATGAAGCTTCAGAATCCTTAGGGGAAGTATTTTGAGTTGTCACCTTCCTTTTCTTGGAGGGTGTGATTTTCAGCCCATATATGAGAATGCCCTGGAAAATTTGTATGTATTCGTTCTGGTTTTTGCATCTGACTTGGTTCAGTCTGGCCTCTGACATTTGAGCCACCATCCTAAAGTGACCTAGTTCAGCTGCCTTTTAACTTGCCACTTCACGAGTTGAACAGCCTGACAAGCTGAATCACTTGTCATTCATCAACTGCTGTGTTCACGTGGATTTGAGAGAGCCCTCCAGGCTGAAGTGTAATCTGCCGATCTAGGATTTGCACACCTTTCCATCTGTGGTCCATCTCGCTGACAGTTTGTGGTGTCTGAGATGTTGTAGTGAAACACAGAAACCAAGGACAAAGACAGAGATTACTGAGAATAGAAGGAATTGATATTAGAGATGATAAAGGAGTGTAACAACTTGAAAAAAATGAAATATTTAGGCCATTTTTAATCTACTTTGTTATAATAATACTAAAAAATTATTTTTGCCTTATGTTAACATGGATTTATAAAGTTGGACCCACAGATCCACCCACCAATGGAATGCAGAGTACAGAACACAACATCAAGGAAACAGAATGTCAGCACAGCACGGCAGTCAGAGTAGAAGTGTGTGGAGGTCAGATTGTTAAGGTTATTATTGGATTTTAAGCTCATGTCTATTCCACAGTGGGTCCAGAGAGTCTCTGAGCCCATCCTGTCGTGATTTCCCTAGTACCAGAATGCATAATTGGAGTAGGCATATTTAGCAGCTGACAGAATATTCACACTGGATCACTGATGTGCAGAGTCAGAGCTGTACTTTGGGCATGTTGCCCGGAGGGACCAGACCTGGGATAAGAACATCATGCTTGAAAGGGTGGAAGGACAACATAGGAGAGAAAGACCCTGGCTGAGATGGCTTGACACAGTAATTGGGGTAATGGGGATAGATGTGTCAGAGACAGATTGGCTTAATATAGGACAAGGTTCAGAGCTATTATGCATGGGGTTACTATTAATTGCAGTCAACTCAACAGCACATGACATTGTGCCTTGTACAAAAAAACCAAAGGGATCTTTAAAAACAAGACTGGAATATTGTAGATTAAACCAGGTGTTGTGACTCCAGTTGCAGCTGGTGGTTTCATTGCTTGAGCAAATTAAATCACCTCCTGGTACCTGAAATGCAGCTGTTGATCTGGCTAATACTTATCTCAAAAGAAAACCAGAAGTAGTTTGCCTTCAGCCAGCAAGACCAGCAGTACACCTTTGGTGTCCTACCTCAAGGATATAGTAGCTCTCCCACCATATGTCATAGCTTAGTCCAAAACCACATCACTTGTCTTCCCTTTCACACAGGATGTCACACTGGTTATATTGATGATGTAATACTGATCGGACTTCATAATAAAGTAGTGTCAGTCATTCCAGACATATTGGTAAAACATTTGCATGCTAGACTGGGGAATTGATCTGATAGAAATGCAGGTCCTTTCCACGTCAGTGGGATTTCTAGGATTCCAGATTCCAGTGGTTTGACCATGTTCAAATATTCCTTCCAAAGTGAAACATAAGTTAGTACCTGTGACGTCTCCCACAACTAAAAAGGAAACACAATGTCTAATAGACCTCTTTGGATTTTGAAGACACCATGTCTCTCATCTGTGTATTATGCCAGCCTATAAGATATGATTTGAAAGGCTGATAGTTTTGAGTAGAGCCCTGAACAGGAGAATGTTATAAAATGAGTCCAGTCTGCCTTGCAGGCTGCCATACTATGATCTGATTGATTCAGTAATTTTTTAAGTGTCCATGGCAGATAGAGATAGTGTTTGGAGACTTTGACAGGCCCCTGTTGGTGAATGATAGTTTATACCTATATGATATTTCAGCAAATCTCTGCCATCCTCTGTAGATAACAATTTGCCTTTTGGGTAACAACTTTTGGCTTCTTGTTGTTATGTGCCATTAAGTCACCTATGATGGATAGCTCTGAAGCCTGCCCTGTCCTAAGCCAGTCTCACCACCTCCAACATATCTGTCCCCCCGTAACCTAGTGACTGTGTCAGTCCATCTCATCCAGGATCTTCCTTGTCCGTGCTGTCCCACCAAACTTCTGAGCATGATGTCCTTCATCACTGACTCGTCCCTCCTGGCCATGTACCCAAAGTATCAGACAGATCTCTGAATCCTAGCCTCCAAAAATAAACTTGGTTTCCCCCTCTCCAAAACAAACCAGTTTGTTCTCTTGATGATCCATGGTATGTTTAATACTCTTCTCCAGCACCACAGCTCAAAAGCATTGATTGTTCTTCTGTCATCCTTAGTCATTGTCCATCTCTCTGATGCATAACAAATAATTACAAAGACCATGGCCTGGACCTTAATTGAAATTGAATGCTTAACTACCAGCCACCAAGTTACTTATAATAACCTGAGTTATCTGACCCACAGAGTCTATATGTGTGTAGAAGCACTCAGTTAATTTCAGCAGTGTATTGGAGATTGGTCTATAGCAGGATCTGAAAGTCAGAAATAAGTTGTCCCAGTGCCCACGACCCCCTACTTAATGTCATATTCTTTCTCCTCTCAGTCTGCACTTATATTCATAGGATGTTTCTTGACTGAGTAAAGAGAAGATGTATGCCTAGTTTACAGATGGTTCTGCATCTTATTCAGGTAGTATTCAGTCTTTAGCAGGACCGCAGTCTCTTTCTGGGATCTCTCAGATGGACACTTGTGAAGGGAGATCCCCCTAGTGTGTAGAACCATGAACAGTTGTATACTGATTCTTCTGCTGTGGCCAGTGGGATATTTGGATGGTCAGGAACTCTGAAAGAACATGATTGGAAAATTGAAGAAGACAAGGAGCATAGGGAAGGAGTATGTGCCTAGACCCATCCGAATGGACCAAATGTTGTTGTTATGTGCCATTGAGTCGCCTGCGACTCATAGCGACCCTATGTACAACAGCCCTAAACTCTGTCCTGTGCCAGTCGCACTGTCTCCGACACTCCCATCCCAATTATCCCAGTCACTGAATCAGTCCACCTCATAGAGGGCCTTCTCTCATGTCACCAAGGGATTATTCTGGCAGAGGATGATTTTAACAAAGTGGATATGACGACATCTTCTGTGAGAATCAGTCAGCCTTCTTCACCAGCCACCCTGGTCATTGTTCAGGGGACTAGTAATTGAAACAGACTGGAAAGGACTGACCATCAACTTCTGAAGTCAGAGATAATGATGTTGGCATAGGATAGAGCAGGGTTCAGGGTTATATTACACAGAGTCATGATAAGTCAACAAGCAACTTGATGGCACATAATACCACCACCAATAATTAAAAATGGCCATGGTGGAAGGCATGGAGGTTATGCATGGTCTCAGCAACTTAGGCTACAGTCACTGCAGAGCGCCTGGTCGCCAGCAGCAGAGAATAAAACCGAACTCACTTTGTAATGGCACCATTCTTAGGGGCAGTCAGTCAGCAACCTGATGTCAGGTTAGTTACATCGTAATACTTAAATCATGGAAGGGACAGCCATTTGTTTATACTGGGAAAGTCATTTAGGTTGGATATAAATTCATCATTACTGGATGCAGTTCTTCTGCAAAACTACCATCCATGGACTTACAAAATACATTATCCACTGTCATGGTATCTCATTCAGCATTACATCACTTCACAGCAGATGTCGTGTAGCAGTGTGCCCATGCCGTGTTCATCTTGAAGCAGCTGACTTAATAAAGCAATGAAATGTTCCTTTAACGTCGCAATTGTGATGTACAGACCTTGCAGGATTGGGGCAGTGTCTCTGGGAACTATATATGCTCTAAAGCAGCATCTGGTATATGGTTCTGTTTCTCCCAGGGGCAGGTTTTGTGTGTCTAGGACTCGAGAAGTAGAAATGGGAGTGACATCAGTCCGTATTACTCTAGTGATCCACTTTCAAAATTTTTCTCTATGTTCGTACAACCCTGTGTTTGATGGATCTAGAGGTCTTAAAAGTTCCAAAAATGAAGAATGACAACCCTAATTTCATTGAAATGGAAATGAAAAATACCACCCAGTTCACTTTGAGGTCCTCATACCTTTGAATCAACAAAGAAGGAAGTTAACGTATTGGCTGGTATGATTGATCTTGATTGCCAAAGGAGAACCTGATTGATACTATTTGATAGAAGTGGAAAAGAATGTTTCTAGAATACAAAGATCTCTTAGAGATCTCTTCGTATCACCATGAGTTGTGATTCAAGTCAAGGGAAAACTGTGGCCATCTCGTTCTGATGTGACTACTAGTGACCTACCCCCTTCAAGCAGTGAGCTCTCACCAGCTGCAGTCCTTATTGAGAAAAAAGGAATGCAAAATGGACAGTAGAGGAAATGAGCTCTAAATACCAGCTATGACTATGTAACCAGGCACAGAAAGACAGACTAATCGTCATATTTCTTCCTTGTTTTATTTAACAAAATGTATGTTTGGTTGTACATTATCTGCTGCATATCTAAGTACCTAATATTTGTTTCCTTCCCTCTCCTATCCCATTACTTGTAAAATTTAAGACATAAGTGGTAGCTAGTGCATTTTTGGTTGCACACATTAGTTATGTCATCATAGGTGCAAGTAAGTGTGTGTGAATACATTATTTATGATAAATATGTGTACAGATGCCAAGTTGGCAAAGAGTGTAATGTGCTGACTGATGTTAAGTATCACCTTGATTCAGTTGATTCTCACTTGTTACGTGGACACTGGCCAGCAAGCCCACACAGTCTGACCTGCTGATTCTGAGCTTATCAGCCCCTGTTAACTCTCCAGTCAGGAGATGCCTGACACCTGATCCATGGATTTGGAATTTACAAGCTTCCACAGCTGTGTGAACTATTTCCTTGAGATTGTTTTTTTTTTATTCTGTCTGTCTCTCTTTCATACTGATTGTGTGTCTCCAGAGAATCTGTTTAAGGCATTATTTTTCTAAAATACAGCACTGACTATGTCAGTTTTCTTTATTGTGAGAGACCAAAGGAGAGATTCTGCTTCTGCCACTTACTTGGTGTAACCTAGAGCAAGTTAGTGCCCTCAAATTCCATTTCTTAGTCTCAGTTTATAGATGAACTGCGTATGTAAGTTGGAATATTCTGTTCTTGGTACGACAGTAGAGCACAATAAGTAAGCACATTTATTCAAAGAACTCCAATATGTTTATTTTATTTTTTCAAAACCCTTATGATTTAACCCCAGTGCAGTGTTTTAAATCACTTTTAAAAAGCGAAACAGTTTATTCCTTAAATGAATATTGCTGCAACCAATAAAATCCCACAGAAAGTATTTTTTTTTAAATTTTTTTTTCAAGGAGAGAAAGGCCTTTGTAATATCCTATAGTATATCCTTCATTATGACCCTACAGTACATTTTAAGGAGCTTGAAAAAAATGAAGATTTTTAAGCTTTTCTATCATTCACAGCATTTCACTATTTATGTTGCTTAATGACCGTAAACTACCCGATCGAAAACTCTTCCTTCGCACACTCCGAAGATAATTGCGGTACAACATGACGCTAATGACTCGAGCTTGGAACTGCTTTGAAACAATGTAGTAGAGAATCACGTCCAGACATGTGCTGAGGTTCATGAGGAAGGTGGTGAAGGCGCCCCAGGGACTGTAACTGTGTTCTCCCCCTGCCAGCATCAAGAAGGCAAAACAGATGTGGAAGGGCGTGAAGCAGACGAGCACTTGGACCATGAGCGTGATGATGATCCTGATCGACTTCTCCTTGACTTTGGGCTTCAACTTAGACGTCCGGCCGCGAAGGAGACTATGAATAATGACCAAGTAGCAGCCAATCATGATGAACAGAGGAAGCAGGAAGAAAAGGACCAGCCGAGTGAAGTTCAGCATGTTGGTGGTTTTTAAGTGGATAATGTCGGTAATCTTCAGACAGGTGGCGGGCTTGGAGCCTTTATCCGGGTCTTCATATAAAAATAAAAGAGGGGTAGTGGTCATCAAAGTCATTACCCAGACTCCCAGGCATGCGAGCACAGCTTTGCATGTGTTTTTCAGTTCCTTGGCGTATTTTGGCTGTACGATAGCCATGTATCTGTCAGCACTAATAAGAGCGAAAAGCCATAGAGCAATACTTGGGTAAAATATCGTGAGAGCACCAATAACGTGGCAGAAGTCTTCTCCAAATGGCCACTTGCCTTTTGCATAATAAAACATCCGGAATGGTAAGCTCAGTATGAATATTAAGTCCAGTAATGCCACATTCATCATGTAGATAGTTACAGTCGTTCTCTTCTTGGTGGTGCAGCTGAACACCCATAATGCAGTGACGTTAACAAATAATCCAATTGTGAAGACACAGCTGTAGAAGACGAGGGCAGCGATTTTATATTCATCTGGGTATGGACTGTGGAAAGCCACAGGGAGATCCTGGTTGTTAGGAGTGGTCATCGTATCTTATTAGTAGGCATGATACTTGGCAACTGAAAACAAATGTTAAGAAAAACAGAAAAAGTCGTCACATGTTAAAATATAAATTGAGATTGTTCACAGCTTTAGTTTGCTTGGCTTCACGGTCAGCTCTCTCAGCACCAGTAGCCAGGGAATTAAAAGGCGTATTGCCATGGGAAAGTCTGTTGTTAGGGACCTCTCCAAAGTACTGAAGAACAGTGGTGTTTCTCTGGAGACTAAGGTGCGCCTGATACAGGCCATGGTCTTTAAAATCACTTGTTATGCATCAGAGAGTTGGACAGTGACTAAGGAGGATAGAAGGAGAATTAATGCCTTTGTGCTGTGGTGCTGGAAAAGAGTATTGAGAATACCATGGACTGCTAGGAAAACAAACAGATTCATCCTGGAAAGGGTTAAACCGGGTGGCTCCTTGGAGGCAAGTATTCTGAGGCTGCGTTTAACATACTTTGGACATGTTGTGAGGAGAGACATGTCCTTGGAGAAGGACATCATGCTTGGGAGGGTGGAGGGACAGCGCAGGAGGGAAAGGCCCTCAGTGAGGTGGATTGCTTCAATGACTTGGGTAATCGGGATGGGAGTGTCAGAGACAGTGTGATTGGCACAGGACAGAGTGGAGTTTAGGGCTGTTGTACATAGGGTCGCTATGAGTCGCAAGTGACTCGACAGCACATAACCACAACAAACAACAACTCTTTTAGAGTATTGAGTCGATATGCAGAAGACTAACAGTTAACCAGTTGGACCTAACTCATTTGTAGTCCGTAACTGTGTAACAGCACCTCCCATGTTCTGTACCACTGCACACTGACCGTTCTCAAGTATACAACAGTTTTAGGACACAAAATAATGGAAGTATTGTAAAAAAAAACAAAACAGTGAGTTGTAGAAAAATCTAAAACTGGTCAGAATATAGCAGTCTTTGGGACATAGTGAAAGCAGTGCTCCGCATGATATTCAGAGACTTAACGCTGTGTCATTGTCACAGTTTTTATTGTGTTGACATGTCTTATTTCTAGTATGTTGCCTTTTGCACTTGTGATGCAAAAAGCATTGACCAAATTGGCCTTTTTTTTAGTTTGCATCAAGATAGATACAAACCAAGTTATATATACAGTTGCTACAGTGAAGAAAAAATGTAATACTGGTTTCACTTTAGAATGTAACTGATAAAAAAAATTAAATTTATTTTATTAAAACTTAAGAAAACCAGAAATGCTTAACATTTTCACATTCATCCTGGCATGTCAGTGAATTTAAATTTTGTAACCGTTTATTGTTGAGAGTCAATATACTTGTAAGGAATATATTTCCTAGATCTTGTTAGTAATATCTAATTCGAGAAAAAAACACTCTAAATTAAGATTTCTAGAAAACGCTTTGCTACTTTTTATAATGTACATTCTGAGGAAACACTTATTGTAACCAATATTAGTATTGTTGATGAATTCTTCTCATGAAATACAATTTTTAATATATATATATATATATATATATATATATACTAGACAAGTAATAAAAGAGTCATACACTCAAGTGAAGATTTCTGTAAAAAAATATTCAGTAATTAAGTAAAGTGAAGTAACATGTTTGTGTATTCCTGATTGCTGAATTGATGGAGTAAAAAGGAAGGAATATTTGGAAAGGGGATTTGCGTACTTAGCCATTAACCATTTTTAAAGTGACAAACTCTCTTTTGTTCTCATTAAATATAATAGGTTTATACAACTATGTTAAATAACTATTTGCCCCACTCTCTATAGATTGAGACCTTGACCCTTGGGAACCGTAGCCGAGTAGCTTTTATTTTATGATGCACTTGGGAGCACCTTATGCCTGGTCTTCCACATTATCTTTACCCAGAACATAGAAGCTGATTTCATCTGCTGCAGGGGGTGCACAGAAAACAAGAATTTTTAAGGACCTTGAAAACAATATATTGCCAATATAGTAACTTTTTACCCTATTCTTTTTAGATACAGAAACATACATGTTATGTTGTTGTCTCCTTAAATTTTAAAAGAGGTAAAATATTAAGAAATCACTGATGTGCATACAGGAACTATTGCAAAAATAACCACTTTTAATGGAAAGGAGTTGCATTTTGATTATAAATATCATTGCCCTCTTAGTGTTAACCATGATGCAACAACGAAGTTTTCTGAAGTAGACTCAGTACAAAGATATGGAACCTTGTGGCATCTCCGTGAAATATGGAGGTGTAAGAAAAGTTTCCTCTAGAAATGTCACTTAGCAGAGTGGGTGGTCTAGTTTAGCCCTGAATCTCGTTTAACTCAAGTCTGGGAGGGATACTCACAGTCATGATCTGTGGCCTCATGCTCTGTTGTCATTAAGAATTAATTTGAACACTGACAAAGGAGATTAATCAGAACTGGCTTTGACAAGCACTGTGGCAATTGGACAGTTAAAACAGACTTTCAAGGGGGGGAAAAAAGTGAACGAACTGGGGAGGAGGGTAGAGAAAATAGTGCAACAATGAATGAATGAAAACCCCAAATCTCTGTAAATGTTCATTAAAATTAATAAAATTTAATTAAAAAAAAGAATTAATTTGAGCAGTTGCCATGGACCAACACATGATAGGAGAGGTTTTTTCCCCCTCTCTTTTCCTCTCCTCCTTTCTCCCTTCCTTCCTCTTTTCCTTGCCTAGTTTGCCAAATATTTAGGACAAACATGACTTGGGAATACAATTCTATATATTTAAAAACCTATATTAATTATAATATCCAGGTAGGTGCATAACTACAATATTAATTTCTAACAAATGATAAAAAAACATACAAAAGAACAAAATCTCCAGTGTCATGCAGATAAGGGAAAAAATTCAGTGTTGGTGCATATTTTCACTCTTAATTGTTTAATAATAGTAATTAAAATGTGAATTAAACTTTATATTCATTTTCCTGTCTTTTAATATTGTATCAAGACTCCTTCTATTTTGTCACATATGTATACTTTCAAACTATGTTTTAGTGAATCTCGTTTCTTCCACTTGAACCTGACACTACTTTGCATGCTGCATGATTTTCCCCCAAACTTGCATTCATTTGCTAAAGTTGGAAAAAAAGATGAATCATACTGTGCTTTAAAGGAATAACCAATATAGATTGTGCTCTGTATGGACTCCAGCATTTTTTGGAGAGTACTGAAAAGTTACAGCCTTTCAGATTAGCTTTTTAAAAGTTTGAGGTTGTTCCATGATTAGCTAGGGAATTTTCTCCCCTCTTATAGTGACTAAATACATCTCATGAAACAGTGTCATTGAAACTATATCAGAGCTTATTGTGCATAGGGTTGCTATGAGTCACAGGCAACTCAACAACCCATACCAACAATGATAAAAAAATCCTAAATCTATTTATTATTTGTCATACTAACATTTCCTTAAATAGGAATGAATATTTGCTTTAAGGTAAAACATTGTTGATAATAAATAATAATGTGGAAAAATGACAGCATAATCCATTCCAAGTCTTTCACCATCATTGTCTCAGTAATGCAGATGTTATTAAAATTAAACCGTGCCTCCAAATTTTAGTAAAGCATCTTTCTGGTAATCTATGATGAAGTTAATTGATAATGCTTACCTCCTTTCCATTGAAAACTGTGCCAGAGATGAACATTTCCTGGTATCATCAGTTCTGTAAAGAAGATTCCCTTAAGCTGCTTGTGTTAAAATACTGCTTCCTACAAAATGCCATATTTCTTTAGTTTTAGGTTTCTTTTGTTGCTTTAAACAGTTGTTTCAAATGTAACACTTGGTAGAGGAGTGGCTGCTTCTTCCTCTGGTTGCTGCTGTGGCGCTTTCAGGAAGTATGCAGACAAGAGTTGGGGTGGGTTTTTTTTTTTCTATTTAAATTTATGACTTTACCCTGGATGTGGTTGGGTGCTTTTTTTCCCTTCACAGACTATTTGTTTATGAAGTCACGTTTAATAAAAGCTCCTCTTAAAATGATGGCATACATTTAAATGCGTATTCAAAAAGGGGAAACTTTGCTGAGTTTGTTTCGGTAAAGTCTCCAGAAAAAGAATGAGATTGACATTGAATAAAGCAAGGTTCAATGCCTGCCTTCGCCACTACTGTGTGTAGTTAGTTACTTAGGTACTCTGAGTTCTTACTTTGTTTCTAAATAGTTAAAATGTTGTTGTTATGTATCATTTGAGATGGAATCCGCTCATAACTGACTCTCCTGTGGATTTTCAGACACAGTTAAATCTCAGGGGCGATTGTCCAGCTTTGTCCCACACGGCAGCCGGTGAATTTGGACCCCATGCCTTCCATTGACAGGGCAGCTCCTTCCCATTAAGCCACCAGAGCTCTCTGGTTAAAATAGAGGTTATACTCCTCAGTAGCGTTCTGAGGGTTCTGACTTACAGAATCCCAAAGTGCTTAATGTGGGACCTGGCACTTAATAGGTGCTTTGAAACAGAAGCTCCCAGACTCATTGTCTTTTATTTGAAACTGGCTACTTGCTGACCCTCCAGTGAGTTTTCACAAATGATTAGCTTGCCTGTCTTTGGTCCATCTTTCTTTCTTGATAGATTCAAACCTCCACAAAGGCTTTGGGTTGGCAGTGCAGCTTCTTAGGGTTTTGCCGGTTGCTTCTTCCACCCACTTTTGCTTTTTTATTTATTTTTAAAAATTCATTTTAATGAACGTTTACAGAGATTTAGGATTTCCATACATTCATTGTTACATTTTTCTCCCCACCCACCCCTCTTCCCAGTTACCTCTTTTCTTTGAAAAGTAAAAGAAAAATTATTTCATTGGTATAGAATCTCTCCCCCTCCAGCCCCATGTACACTCCACTATGCAACCTTCATTCTGGACTCCTGTCATAACCATAATACCCTGTCGTATACTGCTTTTAAACAGTTCTCTCCGCCAGTTGCTTCTGAAGCATCTGAAAGATGGATGGTAAATAAGGAATTGAATTGTTGTGTTGGTGAAGAGCATGGAATATTCCATGGACTGTCAAAAATAAACAAGCCTTGGACAAAGTGCCACCATGGATGCCCCTGAGAGACAAGGATGGTGACCATCCATCTCATGTACTTTGGGCATGTTGTTAGGAAGGGGCCGATCCTTGGTAAAGGACTGGGAAAGGCTGAGGGTCAGAGAAAGAGAGAAAGACCTTGAATGAGATCAGTCAACGCAGTGAACTTGAACAATGGATGTGAGCATGGCAGAGGTTGTGAGGAAGGTGCAGAATAGTGTGTGAGTTCACATCTGTTCATAGGGTCACTATGAGTTGTAGTCTACTTGATGGCACATTACAGCATAACAGTGGCACCAGAGCCTGTTGTTGTTGTGGCACTTACAGTTGGAGCCAACTCATAGTTGACACTCGGGGGTTTTCACAGGCTGTGAGTCACATGGAAGAGGTGGTCCATTTTTCTCCCACAGAGCAGCTGGTGAATTTGAACCATGCCTTTCAGGGTTGGCAGTGCAGCTGTTTTACTGTTTCCACTAAACTACCAGAGCTCCCTAAATAGAATCTAGCACCAAACGTTACAGAATACCCACTTGTTGCTATTTAAACACTTCTCAGTGGTTTAAACCTGAGACCCTCCATAGCTCATGTCTGCTTCTCATAGACATCTCCACATTTTAGTTTGCTTGATCTTTAAAGACTAGAATACTTTGCTTCCCTTTCTACTGTATGAAAGTCTAGCAGCAATTTCTGTTGCCAAAACGTCTTTGCAAGGAGATAAGACAGGAATCTGGGAGACTTTACTAAAATAATTTGCATCAGGAGTCTTTTAACCAAAGAAGGGAAATGAAACCTGTGGAGAGGGAAGTTACAGTTCTCATTGAGCAACTGAACCATTTACTGGTTTGCTTTAGTTTTTCACTTTCTCTTTTATTTTTTAAATCAAAGCCTCATTTTTATTTTCCTAAATTTTAAGACCTTTTATATTTGTTATATGTAATTTATTAACTTTTTAAAAGAAATTAAGTTAACTGCATTTATGTGTTTTGAATTTAAGATAGTTTGAGGGCCTATATAACTTTTTTCCTTAAGCAAACTTAGCAGCATTTTATGACTTAAAAAAAGTTATATATTACTATATATAGTTATCAAAACAGACTAGTACTGGTTTAGTTCTAGACATATAGAGTAATGTAACAGTGAGGAATCCAAAATAAATCCAACCACATATAGACAACTGATCTCTGACAAAGGACAAAATCCATTCACTGGCCATGAAACACAGTAACAAATGGCTCTGGAAAAACTGGTTTCCCATTTGCAGAAAGATAAAACCTGATATATATCTCACACCATGCACAAAAGCAAAACTCAAAATAGATAAGTGGCTTAAATATTAGAACAAAATCTATAAAGTTCCTGGATGATAATGTAGGAACAAAATTGGATTATCTTAATTTTTGGCATTAATAGCCTATTAAGTAATACTGAAGGCACAGAGTTTGAATCCACCAGATGCTCCACTGGAGAAGGAGGGGCAATCTCCTCCTGTGTCAGCTGGATCCTGTTCAGTGGTACACAACAAAAAAAGAATAAAGAAATTAAAAAAAATAACCTCTTAAACACAAAGAAAAGAAAATAGTGGGGCATCATAAAAAATTGGATTATGCTTACTTTAAGAGAGTAAACAGAAAAAAGATGGGTGATCTCCTCCCATGCAATTAACTGCCTCTGAAAACCTAGTGGAGGGTCAACTGTGGGTCAGTTCCCACTCTGTGTTACACAACAACAACAACAAAGAGTAAAAGGGAAGCCTACAGACTGGGGGAATGTTTTGCCAGTGAGCTGTTGAACAAAACTCTAATAATCTAAAATATGTAAAAAAGAATTCAGCTCAGCAACAACTAAAGAAACACCCCAACCAAAAACTTAGACTAAGGGTACGAACAGATTCTTCACCAGAGCAGGCATTCTGATGGCCAGCAAATGCATGAGAAGATACTTACACTTGTTAGCCATTGTTATCTGCAGCAGAGTTGGAACTGACCTATAGCAGATCTTCCACTGGGTTGTCAGAAGCTGGAAATCAATCACACGGGAGGAAACGGCCCGTCTTTCTCTTGCAGAGCAGCTGGTAGATTCAGACTGAGAGCTTTTGGGTTGACAGGACAACTGCTTACTGCTTAGCCACTAGAATTCCCTCTGGAGACAGAGGTCAAGACTACACTATGTCATCAACTCACTCATATACAGATTACAATTAGGGGGAAAAAGAAAACAACAAATGAAGATGAAGTTTCAGAGAGACATTGCTGATGTGTCTGTAAAATATTATAAAATACACTGTGTAACTTCCTTAGAAAGGGAGAGGTAGAAAGCCTTATGATCCCGTAATCTCCCTCCTAGCTGTATGAGGAGAAGTGTGGCATCAGGATTGGAGGAAGATTTGTCACCAATCCACATTATGCAGATGACACAACCCTGCTCGCTGAAACTGAGGAGAACTGAAACGCTTGCTGCAGAAGGTCAAGGACTGCAGCCTTCAGTATGGATTGAGGCTCAGTATCAAGAAGCCAAAGATTCTCACCACTAGGCCAGTTGGCAGAATCAGGATATGAAGAGATTTAGGTTGTTAACAGCTTTAGTTTGCTTGGCTCTACAGTCAACACTCTTGGCACCAGCAGCCAGAAAATTAAAAGACGTATTATAATGGGAAAGTTTGCTGTTAAGGACCTCCCCAAAGTACTGAAGAACAATGGTGTCACTCTGGAGAATAAGGTGCATCTGAAAGAGTCCGTGGTCTTTGTAATCACTTGCTGTGCATTAGAGGGAGGACTAGGGAGAACAAAAGGAGAATTGATGCCTTTGAGCTGTGGTGTTGGAGAAGAGTATTGAATGTGCATGGACTCCTAAGAAAACAAACAGATCCATCCTTGAGAGGGTTAAACGAAACTGCTCCTTGGAGGCAAGGATTTTGAAGCTTTGTCTGACATACTTTGGACCTGTTGCAAGGAGGGACCAGTCCTTGGAGAGGGAAGTCATGCTTGGGAGGGTGGAGGGACAGTGCAGGAGAGGAAGACTCTCTATGGTGTGGATTGATTCAGTGACTTGAGTAATGGGAGTAAGTGTGTTGGAGACAGTGAGATTGGCACATGATAGAGCAGAGCTTAGGGCTGTTGTACATAGGGTCGCTATGAGTCTCAGGCGACTCGACAACACATAACAACAACAACAGTTGTATATACAAAATACATAAGAGCCAAGGCACAGAGAATTTCATTAAAAAACATATGATCCAGAGGCAATGGTGATGAAGGAGGAAGTTCAAGCTGCTCTGAAGGAGTTGGCAAAAAACAAGGCCCCAGGAATTGATAGAATATAAATGGACATATTTTAGCAAACAGATGCTGCCCTGGGTATGCACACGAGGTTGTGCCAAGAAATCTGGACCAGAAGAGCTCAATATTTATTTCTATTCCAAAAAAGGGTGACCTTACAGAGTGTGGAAATTATTGAACAACATCACCAATATTACACATAAACAAAATCATGCTGAAGCTGATCCAGAAATGGGTAGAACAGTACATAAAAAAGTATCAGAATTTAAAAAAAAAAAAGTACCAGAATTTCAAGCTAGATTTAGATAAGGCCATGGCACTAGGAATATCGTTACCAGTGTCAGATGGATCTTGGCTGAAAGCAGGGAGTACCAGAGGAATATCTATCTGTGTTTCATTGACTACACAAAAGCATTTGACTGTGTGGATCACAGCTAGTTGTAGCTCACCTTGAGAAGAATGAGAAATCCGAGAGCATTTGATTGTGCCCATGCAAAACCTATACTTGGACCAGCCAGTAGTTATTAGAAAAGAGCAAGGAAATACTGCCTATTTTAACATCACGAAAGGAATGTAACAGAGATGCTTCCTGTCGACATACTTTTTCAGTCTTTATGCAAAACAGATCATTCAGGAGGCTGGAGTTTATGAGGAGGAGATGTGGCATCAGGACTGGAGGAAGATCCATCAACAACCTGCACAATGTCGGTGACACAACCTTGCCAGTTGAAACTGAGGAGAACCTGAAACACTTGCTGCAGAAGGTCAAGGACTGCTGCAGCCTTCAGTATAAACTGAAGCGCAACATCAAGAAGACAAAGATCCTTACCACTAGACCAGTTGGCAGCACCTTGATAGATTGAGAAGAGATTGAAGGTAGGTAATAATTTCACCTTGCCCACATCCACAGTCAACACTCTTGGCAACAACAGTCAAGAAATCAAAGATGAATTGCGTTAGGGAAATCTGTCAGGGATTTCACCAAAGTGCTAAAGAACATTATGTCAGTCTGGAGACCAAGATACATCTGATGCAGGCCATGATCTTTGCTGTTAACCTGCTGTGCATCAGAGAGCTGGACAGTGAATAAGGATGACAGAAGAAGAATTGATGCCTTTGAGTTGTGTTGTTGGAGAAGAGTATTGAACATACCATGGATCTCCAAAAGAACAAACAGGTCAGTCCTAGAGACAATGAAGCCAAGCTGCTCCTTGAAGGTAAGGATTCTGAAGCTCTGTCTCACATTCTTGGGCATGTAGCCAGGAGGGACCAGCCCTTGGAGAATCCCATGATACTTGGAAGGGTGAAGGGACAGTTCAAAAGAGAAGGCCCTGGGTGAGATGGATTGACACAGTTAGTGGGACAATGAGGGTGGCTCTGTCAGAGACAGTAAGACTGGCTCAGGTTAGGTCAGGGTTCATAGCTATTGTACATAGGGTTGCTGTGAGTCATATGAGACTCGATGGCATATAACCACAGCATGTGTTTGAGAACTGGACCATGAATAAGGATGACAGAAGAAAAATTTATGCCTTTGAGTTGTGCTGTTGGAGAAAAGTGTTGACTATTTCATGGGTTGTTAAAAAAAACAAAAAACAAATAAATATGTCTTGGAGAGGGTACAGCCAGAATGCTCCTTGGAAGCAAGGATGGTGAAGCTTTGTATCATATGCTTTGGACATGTTGCTGGGAGGGGCCATTCCTTGGAAAGAGACATCATACTTGCAAAGATGGAGTGTCAGTAAAGGAGGGAAAGAACCACGGCATGATAGATTGACGTAGTGACCGCAGTCAGTGTTGATGAGGAAGGATCAAGATAGGATAGGGTGTAGATATTTTGTTCTTAGGGTCGCCGTGAGTAAGGTGGCACATAACCGTAGAGTTATGTCATAGAGCTCTTCAACAGGTTCACAAGTGAGGAATCAGATTTAAGGGGAAAAAAAAAGAGGGCATAAAATAGTTGGGGAGCAAAGGATGAAGGAATCAAAAATCTTAAGTAACTTTGTTGAGCACAGGCAAAGCTTTTAAGCAAAATCTTAAAACAGGTGGTAGTTATAGCAGGGAATATAAACATTTTTTCCCCAGAACTTTCTCTCCGTGTAAACATTTACCAGTGGATTTACAAGGGACCAGCTCCTAGTGGTTGCTCAGAGTCTTATCAGCAAGGCTTTGTCCATTCAGTTTTCCAGGTTTTCCTGTTATCAGTGCTGCCACCAGCCACCCTGCAGGTTTTCGTGTTACCATGATGACGAAGTGGCCTAAGGCCCCCAACTCATTTTGTAAGATAAAAATGTTGCTTCTAACATGCACTCACACCTGGCCTGAGATGGTGGCGGCGGCAGCGGATTCTGATTCCTCGGATGTGGACACGTTCTCGGTGGAGGAGGGCAGCGGCACCGGTGAGGGGGGACCGCTGGGAAGACGAGGATGAGGATGAAGACATCAAGGGTAACTGGTATGAGGATGATGAAGAAGAAGAAGAAAAAGAAACTGAAGAAAAACCTACAGTAAAGATTTCAGAAAAGGGGAAAAAAATAGAAAAGATTAAAGCAAAGGAACAACGGGGGGAGGGGGGCGGGGGAAGGCAAGAAATTAAAAGGGACTGGAAGAGCCTGAAGAGCCTAAAGTACTAACACCAGAAGAACAATTAGATAAACTTTGACAAAAGAAGTTACACAAAGAGGCAGATCTGGAATTAACAAAAGAGATCTTTGGTGTTAACAGTACAGTTTATGGAATAGATGCTATGAACCCATCTTCAAGATGTGACTTCACAGAGTTTGGAAAACTACAAAAAGATACATTTACACAATATGAAAAGTCTATTCTATTACGCCAGCTTTTTTTTTTT
>NW_006399754.1:11029100-11036337 GCF_000299155.1 Elephantulus edwardii | reverse complement strand
CCTCTCTTTCAGAAGTAAAAGAAACACTCCCTCCCTGGGACACAATCCCCCCACACCCCTCCTGCCGCCCCTAGTACATTCCACTATGCAGCCTTAATTGTGGACTCTTGTGATAATCATAATTACGCCAGCTTTTTAGAAGCCTTAGTTCGAGATGTGTGTATTTCGTTGGAAATTGGTGACTTGAAAAAGATTACCAATTCATTGACTGTGCTTTGCAGTGAAAAACAGAAGCAAGAAAGCAAAGCAGGGCCAAAAAGTGGAAGAAAGGTGTGGTTTCTGGAGGGGGGGATTCAAAGCTACCATGGGAATTGATGGCAGACTGTGGTGGTTATGATGGAGGATAGGTGCAAGACCATGAGGATTTCATGTGATGAAGTTTTATCTTCTGGTGTCTTCTTTCTGTTGCCTACAGTCCCTCAAAGCCATAGCACAACTTCTTTCCTTTCTGTCAGCCAAATGCTACAGTCAGAAATGCAGTATCTTTGTCCTGGTCATTTAACCACTTGACTCTTAGGTGCTAATGTGTGAATGAGGGAACTGGGATCTTGCTACCAAGTGGTTAAAATTGGGAACCTCAGTTGCTACTAAATCATAGGTTTTTAAAAGTCCTAATAATGTTGTCATTGTTGCTCTCCGGCTCTATAGCAGCAGTCACTAAAGTGGAAACAAGGTTGCAACATGACAAAAAATTATGTATGTTACCAGCACCATTCAGTAACACAACCGTAACCATTGCTCCTTCAACTTCTTCATAACTTGTCAAGAAAAGCAGTTTGCAGCAAGGCCATGTGGTGTGCACCTAGTATTAAAATAGCTTTGTCTTAAAATTGAGCGTGAGGATATTAATTGAGGATATATTGTGAAGAAGATGGCTTTCTCAGAGTGAAGACACTGCGGCTGAAAAGCCAGTAATTTGATATTTTAAAATGACACCACCAAAACCCTCCAACTTTGAAACCGAAGATGGTAAACTTCTCCATTATTGCATTTCAAGTTGTGGAATCTCTTGAATGCAAAGACTGTCTCTATCAGAATGATTCCACTAATGGAGTGCTTTGCATGGGGGGAGGGAAACCTGTGTTTTAATTGCCTGGTTTAAACGTGTGAGAAACAAATCTCCTTTGTTCTCCTAGGCTGCGGTGGAACCACTTTAACAGGGTTTTGGCCTTTCTTTTTCTTGATAAAACATGCTCAGCGATCTGTCCCAGTTAACTACAGTTTGGTAAATTGCTATGTTAACAATTAAGACATCTGCAATGTTTTATAAAGCAACTACTTTAATAAAATCACGATTGTGAGAGGAAAAAATTAAAAAGATGTCTTAGCTCATCCACCAGTCAAGTTATTTTTAACATAACAACAGAAATAAGAGTCTTTCTCATTTTTGCCCTTTCATTTCTACCCTTTCAAGCATGATGCCCTTTCTCAGTACTTTTGATAAGATGAACACAATCTGAGATGAAGTCCCATCATCCTTGCTTCTGACTTGGGAGAGGTCTTAGTCTTTTGGTTAGCAGTGTAATACCTAGTGGGCTAGCACCAGAGCACTTTCATCCCTTTCTCTTTAAAGTGACACTTTGGCCTTTTAGCATTTTAAATAGATCCTTGGTCACAGATAGGCCCACTCCAGTTCTTTGTTTAATTTCTTGACTAGTTCTTCATGACTAATGATTATTACTCGATAATTGCAATTCTACACCTATTATTTCAGTCACTTGTTATGCATCTGTGTGCTGGCCAGTGAATAAAGATGATAGAAGAAAAATGGGTGCCTTTGGGTTGTGATGCTGGAGAAGAGTACTAAATATCCTGTGGACCACAAAAAAGAACAAACATATATCTTCAAAAACGTACAACCAGAGTTGCACCTTGGAGGCAAGAATGACAGTTCTGTCTCACATCCTTTGGCCGTGTTGTTAGGAGATGATATTCCTTGGAGAGGAGCATCATGCTTGGACAGGTGGAGGGTCAGCAGAAGAGAGGAGGACCCTCAACGAGGTAGTGACAGCTGCAGTAAACTCAAGTATGTCAGAAATGATGAGGATGGTACAGGATGTGTGTTCATGTCTGCTATTCAGAGTGTCGCTGTGAGTCGTCCTGCCTCACTGGCACCCAACAACACCCCATGAGCAGCCATGAAGAGCAGTGGAGCATTGGAAGGCGCTCAAAATATGAATAGAGAAGAGCTGCCTCCTCAGTCTGCTGTAATGAATGGGTGGAGCCAAGCTTCCACCCGGGGAAGGAGCTTCACTTGCTGATGTTGCACAAAACAATATGAGAAGAAATGGCTGCAAACATTCCTTGATAATTAGAACATGGGGGTTATGAACTGTGAGTCTGGAAATTTAGATGTTACACAAATAAATGGAAACCCATAAAGATTGATACCCTAGGCATTGTTGTTTGTTGTTACCTGCCATCGAGTCACTTGCGACTCATAGTGACCCTATGTACAAGAGCCCTAAACGCCGTTCTATCCTGTGCCAAACTCACCGTCTAACACACACTCATTCCCACCACTCTACTCACAAAATCGATCCATCTCATCGAGGGTCTTCCTCTCCTTTGCCGCCCCTCCGTTCTCCCAAACATGATGTCCCTCTCCAAGGACCAGTCCCTCCTTGCAGCATGCCCAAAGGATGTCAGACGAAGCTTAAGAATCCTTGACTTCAAGGAGCAGTTCGGTTTGACCCTCTCCAGGACAAACCTGTTTGTTCTTCTAGCAGTCCATGGTACATTCAGCACTCCAGCACCACAGCTCAAAGGCATCATTTCTCTATCATCCCTATCACTGTCCAGCTCTCCGATGCATAGCACTTAATTACAAAGACTGTAGCCCAGATCAGGTGCACCTTAGTCTCCAGCCTGATGTCGTTGCTCTTTAGTACTCTTGAGAGGTCCCTCACACCTGACTTTCCCACCGCAGTTCATCTCCTGATTTCCTGGCTGCTGTTACCAAGAGTGTTGACTGTAGAACCAAGCAAACTAAAGTTGTTAACTATCTCAATCTCTTCACCATCCATACTGATGCTGCCAATTGGCCTAGTGGTGAGAATCTTTGTTTTCTTGATGTTGAGCTTCAATCCATATTGAAGACTGCAGTCCTTGACCTTCTGCAGCGAGCGCTTCAGGTCCTCCTCAGTTTGAGTAAGAAGGGTTGTATCATCCCCATAATGCAGATTGTTGATGATTCTTCCACCAATCCTGATGCCACATTCCTCCTTGTACAGCCCAGAGTCTCGATGATCTACCCTAGGCATTAATGAACCAAAATGGATATGTATTGGCCCTGTTGAATCATATAATCATATGGTATAGTATATTGAGAAGGGCAAAGGTGGGATGGTACCACATTTCAAGATGTGTCATAAGTACACAATACTGTCAGTGATAGGGTAATATCCATACACATATGAGAAAAACCTGTTAATTCAAATGTATGATAACATATATTTAGTAGTACCAATCTCTATAGTCAAGAATGAAGAAATTGACTATTTCAACCAGCTTTTGCAACTGAACTTGATTGAATATGCAGTCAAGATGAAGTAGTAATAATAATTGGTGACTGGAATACAGAAGTTTGAGAGAAAGAAGGATTGATAGAAAATATGGCCTTGACTACAGAAATGGGGCCAAAGATCACATGACAGAAATACATACAGTAGATTTATTCATTGCAAGTACATGTTGTTTAATAAACCTCATAAACTGTAGCTGTATACATGGACCTTGGCTAGTGGAATGCACAGGAATCAAAGTGAGAGTGCATCTGTAAAAGAGATAATTGAAGAACTCAGTACCATCAGTCAGAATAACTGCGGGGTGGGCCATTACACAAGTGTGAAGCTAAAGACAAGGCCACGAGAGCCAAAATGTGACTCTGGATTTAAAAACCGTCACAAGAATAGAATTGATGGTTTATTCCTGATGACTGAAAACCAAACCAAGTGTGTGACAACATCAGGGACATCATTGATGAAGAGAGCAAATGGTCATTAAAAACCGGACAGTTCGGGGAGCTGTGGCCCGGCGGGAGCTGCATCACTACTGGCCTGCCCTCAGGTTGACTCAGCAATTCTGGTAAATTGCAGAATCATCACCTGTACTAGCCACCCCAGAGGAAATCGCTGAGATGCAAAGGAAAAATGAGCTGAAACTCAAGATAAAGGAAGAACATCTTGCTGCTTTGCAGTTTGAAGGCTGCAACACTTCCATGATACATCTTCAAGGATATGAGCTTGTACGGCTAAGCACAATTGATAACAGTGCATCTAAATTCCAAAATCAATCTCCATAATAGTCTATGTGTTTCCTACTGCCAAAGGAGCCCTTTAGAGTAGTGAGAAAAGACCTTCACCCTGAAACCCACAGCGTCCCTTTTCAGCAGGAAGTAGCTAAGAGAATATGCCATCCCCTTTTCCTTATGAATCAGGGTGAAGTCTCTCTCAGAGAGGAGTGATAGGGAATGGCAAGGGACACACTGACAAAGGAGATTAATCAGAACTGGCTTTGACAAGCACTGTGGCAATTGGACAATTAAAACAGACATGGGGGGGGGGGGAGAAGAACGAACTGGGGAGGAGGGTGGAGAAAACAGTGCAACAATGAATGAATGAAAACCCAAAATCTCTGTAAATGTTCATTAAAACTAATAAAATTTAATAAAATAAAAAAAAAAACCAAACAGAAAAACCGGACAGTTCAATAAGATCAAAGAAGAAGTGATGCCTTTGAACTTGGTGTTGGCAGAGAGTATTGGACATACATGAACAGGAAAAAGAACACATCCTCTTAGAGGAAATGCAGCCAGAGTGCTCATTAGAGGTGAGTGTGATGAAACTTCATCTGACACACGAGTTGCCTGTTGCTGGAAAAGGACATTATGCTTGGAACAACAGAAAGAGAAAATGAATTTTAAAGAGATGTGCTGACACAGTGATGTGACAGTGGGCCTGGCAAGGATTGAGAGGATACTGCAGGACTGGACAGGGTTTCAGTCTGTTATACATAAGGTCACCGTGAGTTAAAATCCTCTTGATGGCACTTACCAAAAAGAACTCTAAATAATCATTCACTCTAAATTATCATTAACAACTCTAATTAACAACTCTAATTAGTCATTGCCATTGTCACTTTCAAGAATATTAGGATCAGTTGTGAACGTTGCTATAATTGTTTGACAGTAAAGGGTGATCAGACATTGTAGGTATTGTAATTAATGTTATAAAGCAAAATGTATATAGATGATTGAATATAAGCCCAATGTGCTTTGTTAGCTTTCTTTCAAATCACAATAAATGCAAAATGTGGGGGAAATCCCATATTTCTACAGTCCTTCCTTTAAAAAAGTGTGTGCATACTTAGTGCTTGTGTGTAGAAATCTCAGTGTGTAATTTTAAAAGTTTTACAAAACTAATTAGAGGAAGTGTGACTATTAAAATAAATGAGATAGATTCCAAAGGGTTAGACAGGTGGTATTGTGATAGTTTTGAAGGATAAAGATTAAAGTGACCATTAAAATGGAAGAATATTCTGGCAACTGAGATCAGTTAGAGGCCTTATGGGGTAAGATAAAAACATTTCCAGCAGAGAGCTGTTGCTGCATTTTATGTAATGTGGGAGTCCTACTCACATGGTTCACTGTGCTGGAAAGAATTTGTGATTTCTGTTATATGTTGCTAGATTTTACGTGACTGGCTGATATATCAAGGCTAATTTGCAATAAATAGTCTATACTTTCTGCCATCCATGATAATTAATTTTGGATCTTTTGCTCTTTACCTTATTAAAGTCTTGTTGAAATTGAGGTACCTTTTAAAAAGCTTTTAATGGATTTGGTGAAGGTAATAAAAATTCTTTGATGTTCGTTTTAAAACTATTTCAATTACAGATTATCATGTAATAGTTTTAAGTCTGTTTTTTTATATCCCTGATAAGGAAGAATTTTAGAGTTTCCACGTAGGTCTAGAGTGTATTTTCCTAAGTAAAAATCAGAGTTCCTTTAGGACTTTACCCAGGGAGTATGTTTGCCCAGTTCTCAACCCTGTTAATCCTCCTCTGTTAACCCAAAGGCTGTGTGAGTCTGTGGCAGTTGTCAGCCACCCGGTGCATCTTGGGACGAAGGTAGGATGCCGTTTACCATTATGGCTCACAGCCGGGAAAACCCCATAGAGGTTTCCATGGATTGGAACTAACTCCACAGCAGTGAGTTTAAGGATTTTAAAAAAAATTTTAATGATAATTCATTGGCACCGAATCAAAAGCAACGCGTCGCAGACCCTCCAGCAGCTCTTCAGAGGCCATAGATGGCACAGGAAGATGGCTTATCTTTCTCTTACAGAGCAGCTGGTGGATTTGAACTGCTCACCTTTGAGTTACCGGCACAACTCTTACCCACTGGGCGAGAGTATGAAATAGGGCACAAAGAAACAAGTTCGGCCCTAGAGACAGAGGTCATTTTGGGGTTTTCTGTTGCTTACATTGCTTTCTTATGCTCTGAGAACTGTTCGTTTATGTAATTACAAGAATATGAAAATGGGAAGAAAAGATCCACCACATTTATCTTTTACAAAATTCTGTTTTGTGTCCAACTACAAATGAACGGATTGATAAATTATGGTACATTCACACAATGGAATACTATGCAGCATGCAGGAGCAATAACTTTGTAAATTATTACCTAACTTGGGAGGGACTGGAGAGCATTATGCTGAGTGAACGAACTCAGTCCCACAAGGATAAATAGCGTTTAAGACCGTTATTGTAGAATGAGTATAAAGATCCAGGAGAGGCTGGAAGCAGAGGGATGTAGATGTACAGAGGGAGGGGAGATTAATCACTGGATTGCACAATTTGTTGGGTTGGGGATTGAGGGAAATTGAAAGAAACTGTTCAAATTTGTATTAGAATTTTATAAATAAACTAGAAAAAAACCCCAAACAAACCCCAAAGAATTTTAGGACTAATTAAGGGAAAAGTGACCACAAGATGGCAGTGTTGCAAAGCAAGCTTTTTACTGAGCGATGCTGGAGCAGTGGTACTTAGGGTCCAAATGCTGGTACATTAGAGGTTGATGGCTTTTCTGTGAGAGAAAGATATTACAACCTCCCTCTGCAAAGAGTACAGTCTTGGAAACATTGTGGATGGGTTGCAGACTGTGTTGCTATATAGGCCTGTTGTTGTTGTTATGTGCCATCCAGTGGCTTGCGACTCATAGCGACCCTATGTACAA
>NW_006399754.1:11018175-11027395 GCF_000299155.1 Elephantulus edwardii | reverse complement strand
GAGTTCGGCCCTTTTTATTTTCTGACTCCAACTCCTTACACATTTCATTGTAGTAGAATTTATTCCAAGGCAGCAGGTTGGTATGTGAACAGTGTGGATGGGACACTTTCAGAGATTGCAGCATGGAACCACCACCCAGAGGGGAGAGAAGGCAGAGGAACTCCTTGCGTTGGGGACAGATAGGAGGAGTTAAGCAGGAGGCTTACGTATCTAGGTGAATCCACCCAACAGCAAGGTGAGGAGCCTCTAGGTTGGAGTGCCAAGAGAAGACAGTGCTTTGGGCTCTTTATTTTTTTCTCCCCCATAGTTGTCGAGTTTATTAGGGAAATAGGTTAAAGAATAGAGGAGACAAAGAATATCTCACTGTGTGAGTCCAGATTGAGTCTAGCAGTCCAGAACCAGACTAATAAGTCAGCTTTTTTTTCAATCATCCCACAAGCAAAACTTTTAACTGTAGCCTTTATCTCAGAGCACTTGTAAGTTATCTTTTTCCTTCCATCATCCAAGCAAAATCTTGAACTGGGGCGTTTATTTCCAGGGTTCCCTTGGTTACACCTTGCCATGATTTCTTCACAATCTCTCCAGCACCGTTTCTCAGAATGGAGAGCACTCTCTTATATTGGCCCCACAGCTGTTGATGATGTACAAGACCATATGAACACAGTTAAGGTATCTGGAAATCATTCATCCCTAACCGGGCTTAACACAATGGCTTAAAAAGCCAATAATCGCCTTTTTTACGAAGATGGCACTGAAAGTAAAGAAGGAAGCCCCTGCCCCTCCCAAAACTAGAGCCAAAGCATAGGCATTAAAGGCCACGAAGGCAGTTGTGAAGGACATCCACAGCTACAAATAAAAAGGAAAAAAAGATCCACACATCACCCACCTTCCGGCGGCCTAAGATGCTGAGACTCCGAAGGCAGCCCAAATACCCCTGGAAGAGCGCCCCCAGGAGAAACAAACTTGACCACTATGCCATCATCAAGTTTCCACTGACCCCTGAGTCAGCCATGAAGAAGACAGAAGATAACAACACACTTGTGTTCATTGTGGATGTCAAGGCCAACAAGCACCAAATTAAACAAGCTGTAAAGAAGCTCTATGACATTGATGTGGCCAAGGTCAACACTTTGATCAGGTCTGATGGAGAGAAGAAGGCCTATGTTTGACTTGCTCCTGACTATGATGCTGTGGATGTTGCCAACAAAACTGGGATCATGTAAACTGAGTCCAGATGGCTAATTCTAAATACAAATTTTTCTCACCATAAAAGAAAAGAAAAGCCAGTTTCCAAGGGTTCTGACACCCTAGCTGGGTGTAGTTTCTAGGAAAGTGTTTTTGGCTTTCTGGATAGAAAGAGATGAACACTGTAACAGGGCACCTTTTGTACTTCTACCACTTCTTCTCTGGAATACTGTGAGAGGATGCCAAGAAGTACAGGAGACGTTGTGGGACCATGAGGCAAAATAAAAAGTACAAAAATACTTGTTAGAATGTGATTTAACAGAAAGGTATTAGTTGTTGTTGGTGTTGTTGTGCTATCGTGTAGGAACTGACTCATAGCTGATCCTCCAGCAGGTTTTCAGAGGCCGTAAATCACACTCGGGGAGGGTGCACATCCTCCCATGGAGCAGCTGGTGGATTAGAACCACATGCTTTGGGGATTACAGCTCAGCTTCTTACCAGTAGGCCACCAGAGCTCCCTGAGATAGTAGTGGTTTAGACTCCCACCTTTGGTTATATGAAAGTGGGAAGGTTTTCCCTCAGTTCATTTTTTAAAAAATTTTTATTTAATATTGGTTTGCTTACAAAGTTCATATACATTATATCTTGCACTACCCTTCATTTACATTGTTTCAGTCTTTCCCATTCATTACATTTTATACAGTTAATCACTATTGAACTGTGCCCACCATTACTGTGTATTTCCCGATCCCCAGTGGATCTTTCTCATTTCTGTTAGGCTCCATCCCTCTACCCACCAGGTTATGCGTCCCTATGATTTCCTCCCTGCCTTTCCTCATCCCCCTGGATGAGATGGGTTGACTCAGTGACTGGGTAATAGTGGTGGGTGTATCAGAGACAATGAAATTGGCTGAGGATTGAACACAGTTCAGAGCTGTTGTACAGAGTCGCTATGAGTTGCAGGTGACTTGGTGGCACATAACAACAACAATAGCAACATGCCCAACGTATGTGAGATGAAGTTTAATCATCTTTGCCTCCAGGGGGCACACTGGCTGCACCTTCTCCAAGACATACCTGTCTGTCTGTTCTTTCGGCAGTCCATGGGATACTGTTCAACACCACAGTTCAAAGGCATCAGTTCTTCTGTCAGCCTTATTCATTGTCCAGCTCTCAGCAGCATAGCAAGTGACTGAAAAGACATGGGCTTTTGTTATACTGCTACTGTTGTTGTTGTGTACCATCATTTTGGACCCTCCAGTGGGTTTTCAAAGGCTATGTATTACATTATTTGACATAATACTATATTTAATTGACTTTAATTGTTTCTGGTCATACATTCTTCTAGGTCATATAGCCCTGGTGTGTCCACTTGCTGTACAGAGGTAACTTCTTGCTGGGAAGCCGAACACTGTGACACTGACGTGTCAAATGCAATAATGGTCACCCATAGTCAACAGTGTTTGGTGAAGCTCCCTGATTAAAACAAGCTTGGAAGCAGGAGTGGCATCCACTTCCGTAATAGCTTGCCTCCAGAAATTCTATGAACTTGGAGAAAGGAAGAAAGTTATACAAGTGTCAGGTCTTTCGTTCATAGGGTTGCTATGAGTTGCCTACAACTCGACGGCACTTAACAACAACACAACATACATTACACAGGAAGAACAGTTGGTAGATTTGAACCGTGTACTTTTGGGCTGACAGCACAATTCCTTAGTCCTAAGAACTGCTCAGAATGAAGTGAACTCCATTGAGATGTATTGACATGGTGGTGATTGTTAGGTGGCGTTGAGTTAACTACTACTCATCGAGATCCTGTGATAGACGTCATGATACTTAAATTCAAGTAGAGGCTGTAAAAACACTCAGTGGACAGGGATGTGATCAAGGAAATACCAAAAAAAGTCTTGACTGAACATCTCTTGGTCCATGCTGTCCTTCTTGTGGAAGTTACAGGTAGACTTAGCTGAGGAAATAAGCAGGTGGCCATCCAAGCAGCCAGTGCTGTGAAGGGAGTGCTGTGCAGCCCAGTACCAGGGCAGCAGGATCTGTTCTGTCCTCTAAAGTTTATTAACAAAGAAACTTCCTGTGCACTGTTAATACGCTTGTGCAGTCACCGGCGAAGTCTGAACTCAGCCGGCAGGTCCAGTGCGACAGACCTGCTAATCTGCTTCTGTAAAGGTTCCAGCCAAGAAAACCCCGAGGCAGTTCTCATCATGCGGGGTCTCAAAAATCAACTCACCTGACAACAGTAACAACAGCAGAGCTTTTACATCTCATATAAAGTTAGCACAGTTCATTACCACCAAGCCACTAGACAGACGCAGGGGGAGCTCTGTGGCCCAGGTGTTAAAAAGCCGCACTGCAGTCCCAGAGGCACACGGTTCAGATCCACCAGCTGCTCTGTGGCACGAGGATGGGCGGTCTCTGAGGATGGACGTCTCCTCCCCTGCGATTTACTGCCTCTCAAAACCTGTTAGAGGGTCAGCAGTGGGTCAGTTCTGACTCAGTGGCTCATAACTGCAACTACATAAGCAAAGAGTTTTATTGTTTTTAATATGAACTTCCAGAAAATAATAAAGATGTTTTATAGAAGGAACAGAATGAGGAAAATCTCAACATCATTAACATAATGTTATAAAGACAAGAGGTAAATAAATAAAGAGGTAGTACAGTAATACCTTTGGAACATTGTTATTGTTGTTAAGTGCTGTAGAGTCTTAGATGACCCATAGCGACCCTGTGAACAAGATTTTTTTTAACACTAGTTTATTTACAAAATTCAAATACAAATTTGAACGAATTCTTTCAATTTCCCTCACCCCCCACCTATCAAATTGTATAACCCAAAGATTAATTCCCCTCACCCCCTGCACATCCCTCTGCTTCCAGCCTCTCCCACTTCTCCTGGATCCTTATACTCATTCCACAATAACAGTCTTATACAATATTTATCCTTATGTGATTGAGTTAGTTCACTCAGTATAATGCTCTCCAGTTCCTCCCAAGTTAGGTAATAATTTACAAAGTCGTTGCTCCTGTGTGCTGCATAGTATTCTATTGTGTGAATGTACCATAATTTCTCAATTCATTCGTTTGTGGTTGGACATGTGGGCCGTTTCCATGTTCTTGCGATGGTGAATAATGCTGCTGTGAACATTGGTGTACAAATCTCAGTTTGTGCCTCAGTTCTCAAATTCTAAGGGTATATTCCAAGTAGAAACTTTCATCTTTTCTCCAAGTTCATAGAGATCCCAGAGGCACAAGCTTTTTTTTTTTTGGAAGTGGGTGCCATTCCTTTTTTCAATTGGAATATTAGGGAAACAAAATATTTCCCAAAGTTAACGTCTTCCAACTATGACTGAGCGCTTGTACAGCACTTCTAAGTGAATTGTTTGAGCTGCTTTCGTCTGACATGCTTTGGGCATGTTGCAAGGAGGGACTGGTCCTTGGAGAGGGACATCATGTTTGGGAGAATGGAGGGACAGCGCAGGAGAGGAAGACCCTTGATGAGATGGATCTATTCTGTGAGTGGAGTGGTGGGAATGAGTGTGTTTGAGATGGCGAGGTTGGCACAAGCTAGAACGGCGTTTAGGGCTGTTGTACATAGGGTCGCTGTGAGTCACAAGCAACTCGATGGCAAATAACAACAACATGTTAAAGATATTTTCCTTTTCTGAAGGGAGCTGTCTGTGGTTTCAGTTTAGCTGCAGCCACACTGCTGACCACTAGATGGCGGTGTTAGGCAGCCCTTGACAGAAGCTGCAGACCTCTCAGAAATTTTCTTTGGGCTTAAACTGTGAAATGTTTTATTCGAAAATACAACAGAGGCAGTAGGGTTTATACAGATGGCCTTAACAGTTTGGGAACCCTTTGACTATGTTTAGAGCATGTAGATTGTAAACCATCAGTCGATTGCCATTTGTGATGACCCCAGAGATGTCGAGGCAGAGCTGTGGTTCTTTCTGTGACTGACTTTTCAGTATAGTTCACCAGACCTTGTTTCTGAGGGGCCTCTGGTTATATTTGAACTCCTGACCTTCTTTAGTTAACACACAAGCACTTGTGTGTACCACCTGTAGTTAGATTTAATGATAGTGTGATTATTCATTATTAATAACTATAATTATTAATAATAACTAATGTTTTCTAAAAGAAAATATTACAAGGTAAAAGTATTTCCGTGTCAATAGTGTAATAATGTTGAAATATTTATGATGTAACTTAAGTAAACATAATTTTCAGTTCTAGTGGTTTAATACAACAGAATTCTAAATTTATAGTTGTGCAAAGTGAGGCAACACTCGACTTGACTTTCCATTTTGACAGAACTGTTGGGCTCACCACAGAGAATGATGGAGATTTTTGTCCGAAGGAGATAGAGTCTTAGGACTTCATGTTGTGTGTCTCTGTGAAGTCCTGAATGAAGCACCAGCGGTGTTCTAATAAAAATGCACAAGAGTGTAGATACTGATGAGAAAACAGCTGAAATTTAGCATTGGTGCATATTAATTATAAAGATGTGTTACAGTCGTCAGCTTTTCCTTCCCAAGGGATGGACCTTAGCTAATACTTGGGAGCAGATGAAGTAGTACATTTGAATACCTTCTTTTATTTCTGTGCCATTACACAAGAATGTTTATATGAACATTAGATAGAATATTCTCAAAGCCCAGAAGTTGTGTAGGAAGGGGCTCAGAGTAAAGGAAAAGGCATGAGGAGGTACAGCTTTGATTAGGCAATGCAATGCATTATTTGCATTAATCAACTGTAGTCAGTGTTACTAAACAAAATATCCATGATTGATTAAATGAAAATCCAGTATGATTTGTAAACTGTCACTAAAATGGAAAAAAAAAAATCATTTACAAACATCTGAAAGAGGGGGGAAGCGTTTATACATAGAAACGTGGTAATAAAGAAATTGATGGTGTGGACATACCCGTGAGTTCTAAGGAAGAATTAAAATAAGGAACAGGAAGCTAGACTATGAAAGATAACTTCCTCCGTGGTCTGTGAACTTTTAATAATCTGGAGAATATGCTAGTATTTTATAAGTTATGTTTTGAAAAGTCCGTTTTAGTCATTTTGGAAAGAAAAAGAGTTGTGTGTGCCCCCCCCCCACACCCCCATGCACTGTCACGTAGCCCGCGGGAGCGACGGACGGAGAGCACACTGCCTCGTCTATTACGAGAATGGCCCCCCGATTTCTCCAGCTCTGCATTCACTTCTTCACTCAGTTAATACTTATTGAACAGTGCTGTCAGCATTGTTGTAACCACTAAAGATCAGAACTGGTCAGAACAGATAAAACATTTGTTCTAGTTAAGTTTATAAGATCACTGCGGTTGAAAGACAGTGTCTACAACATAATCGTTAATATGCACTATGAGGATATATGGGGAGCTCTGGTGGCCTAGTGGCAAGAAGCTGCACTGCAATCCTAAAGGTACGTGGTTTGAGACCACCAGCTGCTCCATGGGAGAAGGGCGGGCAGTCTCCTCCCATGTGATTAACTGCCTCTGAAAACCCGCTGGAGGGTCAGCTGTGAGTCAGTTCCAACTCTGAGGTACACAGCAACAACAGTGATGATGTAAACTGAGCAAGAACAAATTGAGATGGGAAATAGAAGCCAAGGAAAGGAATGGCAAGCTGTGAACAGGCTTGTGGTCAGAAAGGCTGTAGTGGCAAGTGGGGCGATCTGAGGGAAAGTGTTCCAGTTACACACAGCAGCTACTTCAGAGGCTGGAAGAAGGCAAGCATGTTGCCGACTCTGCACCAGCAGGAAATAGTAGATGAGGTGAGTGACGTCAGAGTGATCTGGGGGCCTTCTCGATCTAGGCACAGATGTTTACGCATAGATTAATGGAGCCATGGCCTGGAAGTAGAGACACATTGATCCCTGCTATCTGTGTCCTGACCCTCCCTTTCTCCATACCTACTCACTCTGTATGGTGAGCAAATCATTTGAGAAGCTGGACTTGATGAAGGAAAATGTGGCGTTAGGGTTGGAGGAACACTCCTCAACAACCCGCACTGTGCTGATGACACAGCTTTGCCTGTTGAAAATGAGGCGGACTTGAAGTGCTTGTTGCAGAAGGCCAAGAGCTGCAGTCTTCCATGTGGCTTACAGCTCAACGTCCAGAACACAGTACTGCTCACCACCAATAGGGAACATCATAATAGATGGAGAAGATACTGTCTTGCCAATGATGTCAGCTTACTGGAATCCACCACCAGTACTGTTGGTACTGTTGTTGTTGTTGGGTACCCTGCAGCAGAGTTTTAGAGGCAATTACATAGGAAAAGATGCCCATCCTTCTCCCACAGAGCAGCTGGTGGATTTGAACTGTGTGCTTTTGCGATTGCAGCACAGCTTCTTGGCCATCCAAGCTCCTTTGGTATCAGCAGTCAAGAAAGCAAGACTAGTGGCATTGGGGAAATTCAGGATCTCTTCAGAGTCCTAAAGAGCAGTGACATTAATTTAAAGACTATGGTGTATAGGGAGCTCTGATGGTCTAGTGGCAAGAAGCTGCACTGAAATCCTGAAAGCACACAGTTCAAATCCACCAGATGCTCTGTAGGAGAAGGATGGACAGTCTTCTCCAGTCCAATTAATTGGCTCTGAAAACCCACAGGAGGGTCAGCTGTGGGTCATTTATGACTCAATGACACACAGCAACAACGACATGGTGCACCTGATCGAATCCATGTCTGTCTCAATGTCTTAGGAGATATCTGAAAGTTGAATATGAAAATGAGTAAGAATGACAAAAGAAGAATCGATGCTGTGGGTTGTGTGTTGAGAAGAGTATGCCGTGGACTGCCAACACAACAAACAGCTCTGTCCTGGAGACGTTGCAGCCAGGAATGTTCCCTGGAGGCAAGGATTCTGAAGCTTCGTCTGACATACTTTGGGCATGTTGCAAGGAGGGACCAGTCCTTGGAGGACATCATGTTTGGGAAGGTGGAGGTCAACATAAGAGAGGACAACCCTCAACAATGATGGACTGATAGAGGGACCGTAAAAATGTGCCCACGTTTGTTGGAAATGGTGAGAATGGCACAGACGAGTACACCTCTCAGAGCCGTTCTTCATAGGGGTGCACGAGTCACAGTTGATTTGATGGCGCAGAACAACATTTATTATTTTGGTGGCCGTTTTAAAAGTAAAGGTTTGCACCTGATCCAAGCCATGGAATTTTCAGTGTGTCATGTGCATGTGGAAGTCGGACAGTGACGTAAGGAAGACTGAAGAAGCATCGATGCCTTTGAGTTGTGCTGGTGAAGAATACTGAAAATCCCAATTGTGCAAAGAACAAAACAAATCTGCCTTTGAGGAAGTGCAGCCATAGTGCTCTTTAGAGGGAAAGACGGTGAAACTTAAGCTCACATACCTTGGTCATGTTGTCAGGAGGCAAGAGTCCGCAGGAAAAAGATAGCACTCTAGGAGAACTCCCAGGTACCTTAGTTTATGAGTGTATCTCAGTAGACAGGCTTCTTGCAAGCTATTGCTGGGGCCCGTGGAACTTTTATTATCCTGGAGTAGCTTTTGTGTTACAGGCTGACCTCATTCTTATCCATACCATTCAAGTTGGGTAAATCTAGACTACAAGTCCACGGAGGCCTCTGATCTTAATTTACTGTTCAGACCATTTGCTCCCTCCTTTGCCATCTGTGTTTGCTAAAGAGACTGTCTTTCTGTTCCCTGTTTAATAGATTTTGACTTTTTGTCTCAGAGGAAGGTTGACTTGACTTCAGGACTCTCAGTCCTGTTCTGTTGATCTGTGTGTCTGTCCTACTAGGCTGTTTTGACTACTGTGGCTGTACAGTAGGTTCTGAGATTAAAAGGGGAAAAAATGTGAGGCTTCCTACTTTCTTTTTCTTCTTTGGTAATGCTGCACTTAACCATAAGCTCTTTTCTTTCCATAAAAAATATGTAGTTGTTGAAACAGATGAGAAAGAGAGAACTGTTTAAAAGGGATATGTTATTGGGTATTATTGTCATGACAGGAGTCCAGAACAAAGCTTGCAC
>NW_006399754.1:10959594-11017735 GCF_000299155.1 Elephantulus edwardii | reverse complement strand
CCCAGTCACCGAATCAATCCATCTCATAGAGGGTCTTCCCCTCCTGCGCTGTCCCTCCACCCTCCCAAGCATGATGTCCCTCTCCAAGGACCTGTAATATACTTTATATGAAATGTTTTATGTCATAGTTCAGTTTCTTCATAAACATACGTTTTGTTTTTTAAATTTCTGTTGTAAATGGAGTGCGCTCTAGTGACTTAGTGGTAAAGAATTGCCCCGCCAACCCAAAGGAACTTGATTCGAATCTACCAGCTCCTGTTTGGGAGAAAGATGATCAATCTCCATGTGATTTACAGCCTCTGAAAACCTGCTGGAGGGTCAGCTGTGAGTCAGGTCTGACTTGACAATGTATAACACAACAGCGTGTAAATGGTGTCATTTTCCTGATTTTCTTTTTGTAGTTCTTTTTGTTAGTGTAGAAGTTCTCACTGATTTGTGTGTTGACCTGCACCCTTCCATTTTTCTCAGTCTTTCTGTTAGTTCGAGTAACGTTCTTACAGACTATAGGATTTTCTATATCTAGAATCAGAACATCTGCAAGTAGGGAAAATTTTACTCTTTTTCCCCCCAACTTGAGTACTTTTAATTTCCCTTTCTTACGTTATTACTGTGGGTGGGACTTTCTGGCACAATATTGAGTAAAAGGTGGTAAAGAGCTTTTTTTCTCTGAATGCTGAATGTTTCACATCTCTATTGAGAATGATGTTGGTGTTTAGTTTAGTGTATGTTTTCTTAATTATGTTGAGGAATTATTCTTCTATTTTGTTGAGTTTGTTTTTTTTTAAATCAGGAAAGGATGTATGGGATTTGATAAAATTCTTTTTCTGAATTTATATGTTTTGTTTATCCTTTCCTGTGTCAGTTTGATGTGATTATGTGATTAATTTTCTTTGTTTTCTTTTGTAATCCAGGTGATGGGTTATGTTGCTTGATCTTCTTATGTATATAGAACCATACTTGCATTTGTTGTTGTTGTTATGTGCCGTCGAGTCGCTTGCGACTCATAGCAACCCTATGTACAACAGCCTACCTTTTATAAATCTCACTTGGTCATTATGTATTTTTTATGTTTATTTTTACGGTAGTGTGTTTTGTCCCTAGGATTTCACTGAGATTTTTTGCATTTATATTCATGAGAGATTATTGGTCTATTTTTTTTTTTTTTTTTTTGTCTCCGTCTTTGTGTCATGGTTTTTAAATTATAGTTTGGTTGGAGACACATTTTAGTTGAAGAATTATTTTTTCTTCTGCTTAGTATTTTAATTGTAGTATTCCACCGTCTTATTTCATCTACACTGTGCTGTGAGAAAGCTGAAGTCTATCTGATTCTCAGTGAGTAAGGAGTTGTACTTCCAACCCGAAGGGAGGTGGTTTGAATCCATTAGGTATTTCATGGGAGAAAGATGAGCATTTCCTTCCTGTGTGGTTCACAGCCTCTGAAAACCCACTGGAATGTCAACTGTGACCGAGTTTCAACATGCTAGCACATCACAACAACCTAGAAGTCTTTAGAATTTCATTATTTCTTAAATTATACCATGACATGTGTAGATGTAATTTATCGTTATCTAAATTTTTTACTCTCTAAGGGACCTATAGTTGAGGTTTTTAAATGCTGTTTAAATAAATGAATGTATTTCTTTGAATGTATTTTCTCCATTGCCTTCTCGCCCAGCCTTGTGTAGGCTTTGGAAAGTTCCTCAGTGTGTTTTTTAGCTTACTCATTTTCTTTTTAACAGTATTTATTCTTGGTTTGTTTTTGTTTTTCTTTTTTCCTTTAAATTATGATTTTAATCAAAGTCTACAGAACTTGGATTTTAATTCATTTATTGTTGTGAATTTTCTTCCCACCCCCCCCATTCCCATGCCCCAGTGCTTGTTCTCTTTTTTGAAAATATGCATTCATTGCTGCACACTTTCCTCCCCCCCTTTGTGTTTTTTCATACATAATTTTCCACTTGATCTGATTTTGTGTTTCTCTTATCTCTGAAAAGATATATTACTATTAATATATAATTTGAAGGGGGCAGAATATTGAGAGGAGATCAGAGTTCTGAATGCTTCTTTTAAGCTCCAGAAATTTCTACCACTGCTGCTTTGCAAGTTCTTGCAAGCAATTTGGGATGATAATTGTTGTTGTTAGGTGCTGTCAAGTTGAGTACGACTCATAGCAACTCTGTGAACAAAAGACTTGAATCCTGTTCTTTCCTATGCCATCTTCACACTTTCTGAGACACAAGCCCATTGCAGCAGTCACTGTGTTGATCCACCTGGTTGGAGTGATAATTAGGTTACTGTACAAGGAGCAAGGGCCATGTAGGGAGTGTCATATTTGACCTTTTCCAATATCACAGGAACAAACTATCCTTGCCCACAGCATCTATGTTATAAAACCAATTCCCATGAGCTCACACATGTCCCCCACCCTTCCATGCCTTCGTTACTCACGTCAACATCAATTTTACTGCTTGGCTGAGTTCAGAATCCAATGTAATAGTTCACAGAGCACACAGAACCGTATTGCGGGAATTAAAAGGTTATAACTCAGATTAATAACAAAACATAGTGATTACCGCTCCCAAAATGTGCATGCAGGCACCCCAGCCTTGAGCCTCGTGGCTCTAAGTGTTCCCAGGTTTTCAGTCCTGCCTATATTGGAACAGATGAAAACTGTTTAAAAAGAATATATGATTAGGCATTATATGTACAACAGCCCACAATAAGAGGTACATTGCAAAGAGGACAAGGAGGGGTGGAGTGGTAATTGTGCAACAATGAACGAATATTGAGCTGTGGTGCTTGAGAAGAGTATTGAATGTACCATGGACTGCCAAGAAAACAAACAGATTCATCCTAGAGAGGGTTAAACCAGGCTGCTCCTTGGAGGCAAGGATTCTGGGGCTTCGTCTGACATACTTTGGACATGTTGTGAGGAGAGACCTGTTCTTGGAGAGGGACATCATGCTTGGGAGGGTGGAGGGACAGCGCAGGAGGGGAAGACTCTCTATGAGATGGATTGATTCAGTGACTGGGGTAATCGGGATGGGTGTGTCAGAGGCAATGAGATTGGCACAGGATAGAGCAGGGTTTAGGGCTGTTGTACATAGGGTCGCTATGAGTCGCAAACGACTTGACGGCACATAACAACAATAACAAAATATATATATATATTTTAAGTGAACTGGAGGAGGGGGATGGAAGTGAGGGAGGTAGTATATGCAACAGTGAGTGAACAAAAATCTAACTTTTCTGTAAACTTTAGTTAAAATCACAATTAAAATAATTTTTTTTAAAAAGCCATTTGGAGAGACAAACTCCACTGTTCCTTTTAGGATTTCACCCTTGTTCCTTTTGAATGAGACTTTATCAGGTTTGACAGGTCAGATATCATTGTATTTCTGCTTTCCAGCCTGTTTGCAGTCCAATGGTGATTACTTATATAGAATACTATGTGCGGAAATGATTGTATGAAACATAATGTCAGCGAAGGAAAATGTGGGGGGAAATGTTTTTTCATAGAAAAAGAAAAAATTAGTAGAGTGAGTGGGCAGAGGGCAAATCATAGGGTTGCACATTTAGGTGGTTGGGGGAGGAGTGGTACAGGAAATGGGGAGATCTAATGAGGATCCGGAAAGACAGGGTAATGGAGTGCATGGTTCAGTGGTGATGGATTTTATAAAACATAATGAGTGAGAATGATGGTATGAAACACCATAGGAATGAAGGATAGAGTGAAACACAGTGAATTCGACCTGTGTATCCAAATCAATATGGGATTTTTAAAAAGTTAAAGAAATCATTATTAGGGAGAGAACAAGAGGAAGTAAATACATACGTTCCATCCATCATCTTTAATGAAGTATCCTTTGCTTAAATTTTGCCCATGCCTGCATGTTTAAAGTCACTTGCAATTAAGGAATCAAGTTATTTTCCTTTTGATTAATTATGCTGATCACCTCCACGAGCACAAAACATTTCTCATTAAGTTCATTTCCGCTGTGCCATGCCATCTTCAAATGGTGCTCCTTTTTGCCCAAATAAAATACTTGAGGTCGCATCACATGTGATGAGAGACTTTGGATCACTGTGTTTTCTTACTTTCTGATCCTGTTTCCTGAAATGCTTTGTATTGAACTTGGTTTTTAATCTGTCCCTACCCATATACAGTGTGATTAATTCAGAACATTTCTTCAAGGCTCATTCCTTGTTTTCTTTACAAATTGCTTATAGGTATCTACATACTGGTTTTGTCATTTTTCTAGGAGTGAATGTGTGGAATCATAACGTATATACGGCTAACATTAAGAAGAATGAGAATCCGAGAATGCTTAATTATGCTCATTTGAAACCTAGACCAAGAAACTGTTGTCCAACCTAAGCAAGGGATTATTGTAGGTTTTAAAATGATAAAAAAAATGTGCATTCTTTTTCTTTCTCTGTATTCTTTATCCATACCTATTTAATCTGTATGCTGAGAAAATCATTCGAGAAGCTGGTTCTGTGAAGAAGGACGTGGCGTAAGGATCAGAGGAAGATTCATTAGAAATCTGAATTGTGTGGATGACACAACTTTAGTTGCTAAAAGTGTGGAGGACTTGAAGTGCTTGCTGCAGAAGATCAAAGACTTCAATATGGATTAGATCCCAACATCAAGAAAACAAACATTTTTACCACTGGACTCATAGGCAACATCATGATAGATGGGAAAAGATTCAAATTGTTGACTATTTCATCTTACTTCTTTTCCTTAGTAACAGCAGTCAAGAGATCAGGAGACGCGTTGTTGTTGTTATGTGCCGTCAAGTTGCTTAAGACTCATAGCAGCCTGTGTACAAGAGCCCTAACTCCTCCTCTGTCCTATGCCAACCTCACTGTCTCCAAAACACTCACTCCCACCACGCCAATCATAGAATCGATCCATCTCATCGAGGGTCTTCCTCTCCTGCACCACCCCTCCACTCTCCCAAACATGATATCCCTCTCTAAGGGCCAGTCCCTCCTTGCAACATGCCCAAGGTATGTCAGACGAAGCTTCACAATCCTTGACTCCAAGGAGAAGCCCAGCTTCTTCAAACCTGTTTGTTCTCCTAGCAGTCCATAGTATATTCAACACTCTTACTCAGCACCACAGCTCAAAGGCATCAATTCTCTTTCATCCCTAATCACTCTCCAGCTCTCCAATGCATAGCACACAATTGCAAAGACAGTAGCCTGGATCAGGGGCACCTTAGTCTCCAGCCTGACATCGTTGCTCTTCAGTACTCTGGAGAGGTCCCTGACAGCTGACTTTCCCAGTGCAATTCGTCTCTTGATTTCCTGGCTGCTGGTACCAAGAGTGTTGACTGTGGAGCCAACCAAACGAAAAGTTAAATATCACAATCTCTTCTCCATCCATATTGCTGCTGCCAATTGGCCCAGTGGTGGTTTGTTTTCTTGATGTTGAGCTTCAATCCATATTGAAGGCTGCAGTCCTTGACCTTCTGCGGCAAGTGCTTCAGGTCCTCCTCAGTTTCAGCAAGCAGGTTTGTGTTATCTGCATAATGCAGGTTGTTGATGAATCTTCCACCAATCCAATGATGCCACATTCCTCCTCGTACAGCCCAGCATCCCGGATGATTTGTTCTTCATACAGATTAAAAAGGTATGAGGCAGAATTGCACTGGGCAATACACCCTGTCAGTGATCTCTCCAAATTACTGAGGCGCGGTGATGTCAGTTGGGAGAGTTAAGGTGTGCCTGATGCAGGCCACGGTGTTTTCACCTACTTGCTATGCATCTGGCTAGCTGAACAATGAATAAGGATGACCAAAGAAGAATTGATGCTGCCTTTGAGATGGGGTGTCAGAGAAGAGCACTGAGTATCTCATGGACTACCAAAAGAAGAAATGCCTGTGTCTTGGAGAAAGTGCAGCCAGAGTGCTCCTTAGAGGCAAAGGTGAAACATACTTTGGATGTGTTATTAGGAAAGACTGTCCCATGGAAAGGGACACCATGCCTCAAAAGGTAGGAGGTCAGTGAAAGAGAGGAAGACCCTCAACAAGCTGGATTGACACAGTGACTGTGTCAGAGATGATGAGGATGGCAGAGGATAAGACAGGGCGCAGAACTATTGTTTATACGGTTGGCATGTGTCGTACTTGACTTGAGGGCACCTAACAACACAAATATAGGGAGCTTTGGTGTCCTAGTGATAAGAAGCTTTGCTCAAGTCCTAAAGGCATGCAGTTCAAATTCACTAGCTGCTCTGTGAGAGAATGATGGGCAGTCTCCTCCTGGGTGACTTATTGCCTCCGGAAACCCTCTGGAGGGTCTCCTGTGGGTCGACTCTGACTTGATGGCTCACCACAACAATTAAAACAACTAGGAGTGAAAGGGGTAGGAGGGAGCTCACTTGCTCTCAGGATTTGTCTTTAGGAATTGAAAATATCCTGATCTCTGCAAATACCCGATTTTCTGCATGATAAATTTCCTTGTCTTATTTTTCTGAAGTTTTTCTTTTGTTCTTGTTACACAGATTGTGTATTTGATACAAATCTTGGTTTATCCAGTGTTCAAACCCTGCAGCTTTGTATTGCAAAAGTAAGGCTTTCTAGGATTGGCACAGATGACTCAGGAGGCTCAGAAACATATTATGCCCCTTTAAATATTGTGACTAATTTGATTATTTAAAAATAACAGGTCTTGAATTTTTAAAAGTTATTCTTTTGTGGGAGAATATTGAACTTCTAATTGTCAATTCAGTATCATTTCTGTGTAATTATTCTTCCTTCTGTGTGGTACCAAAACCCAACCAGAGTGGGTACCATGAGGTGGGGTTTACTATCTTAGAGTGGCAACGGGTTAGGCTCTCCGTTGAAAAGTAGCATTACACCTACCATATTCTGTGGTCATCTTGAATATCAACCGTTGGAATAGTTTAAGGGGAAGTGGGTATTGTGGGCAAAGTTAACAATACGTGGCAGTTAGCTTTCTAAATGATTTTCCTTCTAGTTTCAACTTGAGTTAAATAATCAACAAATCAATAATCATCATATCTTGAACCATAATCATTACTATCTTCACTTTAGAAGACCCTTAAAACATGCTTCTCAAAATAAAGATAAAGCCCACAGAGCATCCAGATCTGAGGAGATAACATTATTGGGTGACAGATTGGGTGAATTCACTAATAGAGATTTTAAATCTTTTCTCCATTAATCCTTATAACAAAACTTGATTAAGTAGAGGTGGTTTTATCTTTCTTACTGATAAGATACTTATTTTTTGAGACTCTAAGAAATTTGTCCAGGATCACATAAATCAGTTGATAAGGGTGGATTTGAACATAATTCATTAAGACTCTGAACCCGTTCTAGATAAAGCGGTATGAGTTTGTAAGTTTCTGATTTATCTGTTTAGAGATAGTTTTGTTTTCTAGTCCTGATAACAGCAGATGTGTATAGTTTCCTTCCCTAAAAAATTGCTATGTGGGAAGCTTACTACTTTGTAGCTAAAGTCTTGTATCCCGAGCTATGTTCTTCCACTCTTCCTTTCCCTCTCTAACTTCCACCCCTTTTTCTTTTTCCTCTTTACCCTCATTTTCCCCTTCCACTCATCTCTGCTTTTCTTCATTTCTGTTATCCCCCTCTCAACAATGCTAATTAGCTTGATTAGACCTACCACAGATTTAAAATGTTCTTTATATATGATTGAACAAAGCAAATTGATTTGTGAAAAACAAATTTCTTGGGATTTTTATTCAGAATGATTTATGTTAGGTAGTGAGTAGCCACCACTCATAGGCTTGAGGCAAATGGTATAGGGCACATTGCACAGGAGCTTTTAACCCTCTGCTTCTTTATCTCTAGATTAGGTCGTGGTCTTTTATGAGAAACATTTGTAGAACATTTCTCCCCCCCCCCCCATAGTACTTATCACCATATAAATAATTGTTTAATTAATGGTTTCCTATGTAATTCCTCCACCAGAATGTAAGCTTTATGCACGTAAGAAGGGTTGTTAGCCTTATTTACAGATCGTCTGCTTGACTAGTCTAGCATGCTGTTTTTGTTGAGAGTACTGTTGAGTTGGAAGCAACTCATAGCTGACCCTTCAGTGTTTAATCCCTCAGGAATTTAATCTCATGAGAGGAGATTGCCCATACTTTTCCCACAGAGCATCTGGTGGATTCGATCCATGTGCCTTCAGAATTGCGGCACAGCTTTCTACCACATACATTGGGTGGGTGGATGGATGGATGGATGGATGGATGGATGGTTGGATGGTTGGATGGATGGTTGGATGGATGGATGGATGGATGGGTAAGAAGAGTAAATAAAAGTCTTTTTATCATGGACCTTTTGATTCCACTTAATCTCCTTTTGTTTAGACTACTGCAGTAAACTCCTTGGAAGTTCTGGTGGCCTAGTGGGTCTGGAGTTGTGCTGCCAACCCGAAGGCAAGTGTTTGAATCTACCAACTGCTCTTTGGGATAATGAAGGGTGCTCTCCTCCCATGCTGTGTACAGCCTTTGAAAACAGGCTGGAGGGTCCGTTACAAGTCCATTTTGACTTGACTGGCAATCATTTGAGTTGAGTTGAGTTGCCTCCTGACTGATCTCCCTTTCACCATGTCAAAAACATGATCTACATACAAGTGCCTCTTCCCCAGTTTTATCACCAAGAAGTCTATAATCTTAGTCACACCCTTGGAAATCTCCTGTGGCATCCCAAGGCCATTTTATAAAGTTTAAACTTGGTAGTTCACACTCCAATCACTAGTGTCTCCTTACAGCTGTTTCTCCTTCACCCACCCCGCCACCTGCCCACTGACTTCTGCTGTCTGGTGATTTCCCTCGTGGGCACCAGGATGAAACCCTGCTTGACCTCGTCACTGCTGTGCTGAAGCCCATTATTGCCTCTCGCCATCTCATTGATGGTCTTCCATCGGTGACCCTCCACTTTTCCAAGCAGGACATCCTCTTCCAGGGGCTGACCTCTTCTGATAACATACCTCAAATATGTGAGACGAAGCCTCGCTGTCCTTGCTTCCAAAGGGCACTCATGCCGTGTCTCTTCTAGGACAGGTTGGTTTGCCGTTTGGCAGTCCATAGTGTATTCAGTATTCTTCCCCAACACTCCTGTTCAAACACATCAGCTCTTCTTTGGCCTTCCTTATTCATTGTCCAGTTTTCACATGCATGAAACAACTGAAAATACCATGACTTGAGTCAGACATACTTTAGTCCTCTAAGTGATATCTTGGCTCTTTTTAAAAAAAAAAATTATTTTGCTTACAAAGTTCGTATGCATTATTTCACACTGTTCTTCATTCATACTGTATTTCATATACTCATTCTCATGCATTATGCTTTATAAAATTGATCACCATTGGACCTTGCCCATCATTTCCCTTTCTTTTCACCGAAATCTTTCCCATTTCCTTCTCCCTCTCCCTCCACCCCTCATAATGTGCAATCCTGTGCTCTCACCCCTGCCCATTCTCAACCCTTCCTTCCTTGAGTTCCCATACATGTTTTACTAGTTATCCTTCTAATTTTACAATTACAATCTTATGCAGTATTTGTCCTCATGAGACTGCATTAACTCACTCGGCATAATGCTCTCCAGCTTCTTCCAAGTTACTTAGTATTTTTTTAAATCGTCCTCCTGAGTGCTGCATAGTATTCCATTTTGTGAATGTACCACAGCTTCTCTATCCATTTGGTTGTACTGCTGGTGCGCTTGTAAAATGGTACAAACATGAACCATTTTACATTATGGACATTACAACACTATTACTTATTACATCTTAAGTTGTTATATTTACATTATTATATAATGAATAGTTTGACGTTTCCTCAAAAAGTTAAACATAGAAACACCATGTGACCCAGCTATTCCACTACTAAGAATATACTCCAAGGAAATGAAAACTGAGACACAAATCAAGACTTGTGCATCAGTGTTCATAGTTCATCACCATTCCAAGAACATGGAAACAGCCCAAATGTCCAATCTTTTCTCTTTTTAAAGAGGTCCTTGACAGTAGGTTTTCCCACTTAAATACTTGATTTGATTTCTTGACTGCTGTTTCCATAGATATTGAGTGTAGATCCACATAAAATTAATATCTTTGACAATTTCAGTTTTTTTTTCTCCAATTAACAGGTGTTTGTTTAAAAGGATTTGTACAGGCATAAAACATTTAACACCAGAAGGATCTTTTAAATACTGAACACACTGGGCCTGAAAACTACAGTTTTTTGAAGGAAGAAGAATGTGCTCATCATCTTCTCCCTCCGGGGACTAAGCCTTAAGGTTGGACTGTTCCAACTGGCCAGGCTCCTCAGGTCCGATAGTGACTTTACTGGAGATCTAGATTTGACGGAGTTGAGGTGTGGAGCTTGGGAGGCTTAGGCAGGAGAGGTACAACAGCAGGAGCAGCTGTGTGAGCGACAGAAAAGGGGTGGCCAGCACTTTGCTGAACTGAGGCTCCCTTTAGAAGAGGGTTATACCAATGAAGGAGTTTTTCTTTTGCTTTTAAAGAAGCGCGAACTGGGGGTGGGGGTGGGCAGGGAGAAAAGTGCAACAGTGAATGAATGGAAATCCACAATCTCTGTAAATGTTCATTGAAATGAATAATAATAATAAAAAGAAGAGGGATAGATCGAGGTGATGGCTCGCTAAAGCACAGGTGTAAAGTGGTCAACACTCGTTCACGTGAGGCCTGCCCTGTTCCTCTCCCCGCCATGACATCCCATGAAGCAGGTGCCAGGATAATGGTTTTCATAAAAGCCATCATAGATGTCAGCCTGGAGCTGCTTTCAGCTAAAGGTGCTCCCTGTGGCGGAGCTCTCAGCGCCAGGGACTACTGAGTTAGGCAGGACTTGTGGAGTGGGGCTCTCTGCTTCCCAGATTTCACTGTGGGGAATTTCTACCACTGATTTGCAAAGCCTGTGATTTGTACAGATTGGAGGAGTTGGGTGAAAGGATCCCAGATTCCAGGATTCACTAGCCAACCAGTGCCTCGTAACTTTCATATAAATGGGGATTTTGGCGAGGAGGCTTTAGAACAATAACCAGGTTTCATTCTACGTGGATATAAAAGAGAGGACTTGTCTGAGATGCCTCTGGATCTTAAAGATGAGATGAGGGTTGGAGAGAGATTTCACCATGCCTCTTGGAAGCTCCAACAATAAGTTCAGAGTCTAAGCCAAAAACACAGGAATAGGGGACTCTGAGGCCCTCTTCTCGGGCAAGATACAGGCTCCAGGCCTCAGGCTCAGGAAACAGATCATCACATCTGGGCCTTCAGCCCCTTCCTAAGCACCGAGGAAGCAGAGGAGTTGACATGACGATGGGGGAGAAGGGACCATCAGATGCCTTTGCTACTGAAGCTAAACCATGTCTCTTCTTAGACGCAAAATCCCAAGAACAAAAAGAAATAGACAAAGAGAGGGTTTGTGCTTCCATCATACACATTAGGAGACTTGGTGGGAGTGGGAAAAGGTTGTTTTCACATCAGGACGTCAGTCAACGTGGCCATGAGGAAGGATTGTGAGCGGCAGAGCCCAGTGTGATCTCCTTTTCTTCGTCTCACTTCTGTTTTGGCTTTTGGGGATTGTCTTAGCTGCATGAAAGGCATATGGGTGCGTTTTGGTGCCTTTGCCGGTGACATGACAAGCAGGCCTTCACGGTGCAGGCTGTCGTCTGAGGTGGCTGGCTCCCCCATATCCTGCTCCCTAGCCACTTGAAATTGTTGGGCAGCAGCAGCTGCAGCAGCTGGGGATTCAGGGATGCGGGTTCCCTCAACTGCCACTGTGCTTTCTGCTTCGCAGAGTAATTCAACACGAGCTTCTCCTCTTCACGCAGGCCACGGAGCCTTTGCAGGCCCGGGTTCATGCGCAGGGCATCCACACGTTCCTTGAGTGGCTTGTACTCATCAGGCTGCCGCTGCGTAGACCCTAACACCTTATCCAGGTCGTTCTCAGATTGTTCGATGGTGTTCTCCATCATGCTGATTCCATGTGAACGAGTCGGAGTTCCTCCAATGGGCCACCGTCTCCTGTACCAGAAGGTCCATCTCCTGCTTGTGTTCCTTCTCTGTCTCTCTTGTGATTCAAGGGCTTCAAATTCAGCCTTCAGATGGGCCTTGATCTGCTCTTTCTACAGTCTTATTTCTATTTTCTATAATACTTTCCACGTTATACTTGATTTCTCATTCATTAGCCATGCTTTCCATGCTCAATTCCAGGTCCTGAGAAACATACAAAAACACCAGCTGAGGATTACAAAAGAAATGAAACATACAAAAACAGACACCAGCTGAAGGTTACAAAAGACAAGGACATAGCCACCCACCCCCCACTGCCCTGAGCCTGTGCCAACTTCAGTCTTTTATCGTGATGTTATTTATTGGTCCAGTTGTGAGGACTTTTGTTTTCTTTTTCATGTTGGGGTATAATCCATACTGAAGGCTATAAATCTTTGTTTTTCTTCAGTGAATGCTTCCAGTCCTTAAGCAGAGTTGTATTGTCTTCATGTTGTGAGTTGTTGATGGGTCATCCTCCAATCCTGATGCCACATTGATTACTTTGCATTAATAGCCTTCCTTTCTTTCTTTTTTAAAATAGGCTGCACTGAATTGGTTCCTTCTAAGAAAAAGAGAAAAATTTGAATTTAGTATTGTGCATTTGTTCTTCTTTCCTTAAAAATACCTTTCACCCCCCAAAAACAGAAAGTCCTCAAGTTTTTTAATTCCGTTCCATATTTTGGTTGTTGGGTTTCCAACGAAGCCTGTACCTTTGAATGTCTATGCACTGCTGTGTGGTACCTCTAATCCTCAGAATAACCTGGTAAGGTGAGAACAAGCATCTCCTATGAGGAAACAGGCTCAGAAACCTTGAGCACCATTTCCTATGAGCTGTACAGGAGAAATGTTGGAGGACACCTGACCAGAGGATGTGGCTTCTCTTGCTTCACTTAACCTTATGGCATTGCGGGATCATTAAGAAGAGATTGCTAATCAGTGTAGTCACAATATAAAACCCACTTGAAGCTCTGCCTGATCAGAATCACATAAAAGCGGCACACAGAGCTGCTTAACCTTGGAGAGGATGGGTTAATTGTGGTGCAGAACTTAGAGACTTTGAACACGGCCGAATGTCATTGACGGTGTGCACTGCCAGAGCAGCTTTCCCAGGACAGAGGTGATAAATGCGTCTGGAGGGCTCTATAAGCTGTGATCAGAAAGCTGTTAGTCTTACATGAGCACTGGACTCATACTTGAAAGTGAAGAGCTGCTGCATCTTAACCTTGCTGACGTTTTGGACCACAGAATTGTTTCTTGTGGGTGCTGGCTGCCCTGTGCGTTGTAGAATGTTTACAGCCTCTCGGGGCCCTCCCCACTATGTTCTCATAGCTCCTTGCTCCTGAATTGCGATGTTCTCATAGCATTCTAGTAGCACTGCCCTCCTAAATGGACAGCTGTCTCTAGTTATTATCAAATGACCACCCCCCCAAGGCAAAATTGTCCTTTTTGAGAAGAACTTCAACTATAAGCTGTAAACATTTGTCTTGCTTATTACCTTTTTTTTTTTTTTTGCGACCTTCTGACATACATGATGCTGGGTAAGAGTATGAACCCTGGAAAGAGTTACTAGCCCACACCCTTGAAATCTGATGGTCTGTAAAGCTCAGAATCGTTTGACTAGGTACAATATTTCTAGTAGTTGACTGAAATAGCTATGCGTGAGGCTATTATTAAAAATTCGCTTCAAAGAAGTTTAACATCTGTTTTCATTTCTGCTTTTGTAAGTCACTTTGTTACTCAATTTCTTTATTTTAGCTGTCTTCCTCAGAGGATTTAAACGATTTGATTTTGTCAAAGTGTCCTGGTTTGTGGGAAATAATACATTGCTTAGGCAAATAGAGATGTTGAAAATTGTTAAATTTGGACACAGTGCTGGGAACTTTAAAGCTGGTTAAAGTGGGACTCAGGTGACAGCAAAGTGGATAAATTGTTCACAGTGAAGAGAACTGCACGTTTGATTTTGTGCTCAAGATACACTTCTTTTTTTTTTTTTTCTTTGGATTGTTTCTTTGGGAAGGTTTTTTTTTTTAATTCAGTTCATTAAATTATTCTAGGAAAAAATTTCAAGATGGTAACCATGTCATAGTAACCACAGCAGAATAATACAACACCTAGAAATAATCTCGTATCTATCTTAATGGGTTTTGTTTTTTTAAATATGGTGTTATGTTGGGTTCTGAAACGTCTATTGTGCTTTTGTTATCTGATGCCAAAGAAGTAAGGCTTCCTTATTTAGCAGAGTGAAGGCCTGCATCTCCTGACTGCATTGTATTGTAGTTCAGATACTTGAACAAAGGCTACCTGATTCAACGGAAAGGGAATTTATTATTCAAAGAATGTGGAAAATATCTGAGAAGGTAAAGAACCAGTGTTTAATGTGAAAAGCGAAGGTCCACACTCAAAATTCTCCCCTTCCCTAAAATTATAGTATTTATTTGTTTACTTATTTAGTGTTTCCTCACGTAATAGAAATTTTTTTGAAGACAACTTGTTCTGTTTTGTTTGGGGTTTTTATTCAGCAACCTCCCAGGTATATAGAACCTGACCTCTAATAAGCATTTATTAAGGAAATACTTCTTGAATGAATATGTTACTAGACCAAAGATTTGTTTGTTAATATCAGTGACAATATGGAGGAAAAAAGAAAGCACTCAGTTTATGAAATATTAATGTTATACATTCTCTTTGAAACTATATTGACAGCAGAGTTTACCATTTCTTAAGAAATTGTTATAAGTGGTGTATGTGTATGTGTACGTGTATGTGTGTGGTGGTGGTGTTGTTAGATGCCCTTGAGTTGACCATGACTCATGCCAAGTTGGTGAACAACAGAACCGTACCTTCCTCTACCCTGCCCTATTTTCATCATCTTTGATACAGTTAAGACCATTGTTAAAGTCACTGTGTCAGCCCATCTCATTGAGGGTCTTCCTCTCTTTCCCTGACCCACCACCTTTGCAAGCGTGATGCCCTTTTCCAACAACTTGACCCTCCTCACCACATGACCAGAGTATGTTAGTTGAAGCTTTACCATCCTTTCCTTCAGGGAGTACCTGATGGCACATTTTCCAAGACATATGTTTGTTCTTTTGACAGTCAGTGAGATATTCAGTATTCTTTTCCAGCTCTACAACTCAAAGCCATAAATTCTTCTTTCATCCTTAGTCATTATCCAACTTTTAAATGTATAACAAGTAATTGAAAAGACCATGGCATGAATCAGATGCATTCTGGTCTGTAAAGGGATATCATTGCTTCTGAGAACCGTGGAGAAGTCCTTGACTGCACATTTACCCAGTGTGAAAACAAACAAAAAAAACCACAGCAACTTCATAGACCAAAAGAAACCTTTCGTCTTTGGCCTTTTTAACCATCTCATACAAACCAACTATTTATAGTACATCCAAGTGCATACATAAAAAGTTACTGAAATTCTCGGAATAAGATTGGGGTTTTTTTTATTTTATTTTTTTTGTCTTTGTGAAACATCTTTTGCTGCCTTGACTTCTGGTGCTTGTTGCTTGTGGATCCAAGCAAGTGAAATCATTGACTACTTCAGTCTTTTCTCTATCTCTCATGATGCTGCCTGTTGACCCCATGGTGAGTATTTTTGTCTTCTTGATGAGGAGTAGTCCATATTGAAAACTGCAGTCTTTGCTTTGCTTTTTGTAAGCAAGTGTGTGTCATCTGCATAGCAAGGACTGTTGATGAGTCTGTCTCCTAACTTGATGCCACATTCTTCATAAAATCCAGCCTTGAAAATTATTTTCTCAGCATATAGACTTACTAGATAAGGAGAAAGAATACAGCTCCTGCCGTGCGCCTTTCTTGACTTTAAACCTTTTAGTATCCCCTTCTCTGTTCGGATTACAGCTTCTTGGTTTAAGAATAGCTTTTGCATGAGCACAGTTAAATGTTCTAGGATACCTATTCTTCTCAGTGTTAGCTATGATTTCTTATGATCTGTAGTTTAGTTGGAACAGGTTCTTATTTGGCCTTAATTTAGTTGAAATCTCACCTTAATTTAGTTGAAGTTTCAAACGCCTTTCAATTTTTTTGAAAGCTGGACATGCAACAAGTGTAGGTGTTTGAGGTGAATTTGTTTTGGGTTAATCTGTTAGTTAAAGGAACACTCAAGACTGCAGCTTTCAATGTGGACTGAAGCTCAACATCAAGAAAACAAAGATTCTCACCACTGGGCAGATTGGCAACATCATGATAGACGGTGAAGAGATTGAGATTATTAACAGCCTCAGAGCAACAATATCAGTCTGGAGACTAAGGTGTGCCTGATACAGTCCATGGTCTTTGCAGTTACTTGCTATGCTTTGTCTTACATACTTTGGGCATGTTGTAAGGAGGCACCAGTCCTTGGAGAGGGATGTCATGCTTGGGAGGGTGGAGGGATAGCACAAGAGAAGAAGACCCTCAATGAGATGGATTGATTCAGTGACTGGGGTAATGGGAGTTGGTGTGTCAGAGACAATCAGGTTGGCACAGGATAGAGCACAGTTTAGGGTAGTTGTACATGGGTCACTCTGAATTGCAGGCGACTAGATGACACACAACAACAAAAGGAGCACTGGTAGCCTAGTGGCAAAGAAGCTGCGCTGCAATCCTGAAAGCGCGTGGTTCAAATCCACTAGCTGCTCCACAAGAGAAGGAAAGGCAGTCTCCTCCCGTGCGATTAACTGCCTCTTAAAACCCACTGGAGAGTCAGCTATGGGTTGATTCTGACTCTACAGTACACAGCAACAACAAATTTAGTTAAAACAAGAATAGATTGGCATCGCCTTACAAAGAACTTCAGAGATGGTGGCCCCTGCTTACAGAGGCCAGTTGACTATGCGGCTTTCAGCGTGTCCTTCCCTATAGTCAGTCCTGTTCATCATCCTGGACCCTGAAACTGCTCACGCCACCATTTCTGAGTTTCCTGTTCAGGGACTGTGACCTGCCATTTTTTTCTGTTTCAGGTTAAAGGTGTGCATTAAAGAGCAAGCAGGGGGAGGGAAATGTGCAACAAGGAATGGATGAAAAGCCACCTTTTCTGTACTTTCATTAAAATCACAACACTTTAAAAAAAAAAGCCAAAAATGAAGATCAAGTAGGAATTGCTCAGAAGTCAGACTTTCATAACTCAGGGACAGACAAGTAAACAATTTCCTTCCAAAGAGCCTTGTTTTGCATAGGTTTCGGGTTTAATGAGCGACCACATCAGTCTTGTAAGTCGGCATTGGGTCTGCTGAAGTTCTCCATGGGAAGACCGAGCTTCTGAGAGTGGAGTGAGTCACTGGGACCACAGCTTTCTGAGTGCTCTGTCCTACATTCACATTCTTGCTGATGGGACTGTCAGCACTGCCAGTTCTTTCTATGCAGTATAGTTTCAAAGCTGCCTTTTATTTACTTTTTAGAAAAGTAAATTACTATTCACTGAACATGAAAGTCATTACAGTATGTAAATTTTTCCTACTAGGGTTTCCTGTCTTTAATGCCACCCATTGTCATGCAAATATTTTATTAAAATAATTTCTCCAAAGAGGAATTTTTTATTAATTTATATATTAAAATTTATTGATAAAATTATTTCTATTTCATTTATATATTAAAATTTTACTGCTAAAATTAGAAGTACAAAATAAATAAATTGCTGCAAAAGAATTTCCAGGCTAAGGAAAACATTCTGATGGTTGGCTTCTGAGAACATGTTAACTAGATGATAGTTGGAGCTGTTTTGCTGGTAATTTGAAGGAAGAAAGACTGCTGCTGCTTTATCGTAGCTCTGTAGTGCTGTCAGTTGTGTGTATGTATGTATATTTTTATTTTGAAAATAGACCAGTGTGTATTTTTTAGGAACAGAGTTTGTTTTGGCAGTTATGCAAATTATGTTCTTTTTAGGAAAACGAAAAATTTTAAAAGTCCTATGTTCCATAGTCCAGTCATGTCCCTCTGGAACAGTTCACTCCTTAAGCCTTGCCTTACATGATTTTGGCCCTTGAAGAGTGGTAATTTTGCAGAAGATAGTTCTTATTTTACTATCTCAGTAAAATGAAAAGTTCTGGAGTTGAAGCAATTGCTGACTCTTCTCCAGCAGATTTTAAGAGGCTGAAAATCACACCAGAAGAGGTGGTTATTTCTCCCATGGAACAGCTGGTCTGTCCACACCTCCTACCCTTGGGTTGACAGCACAGTGCTTTATCCACTGGACAACTGAAGCCTCCTTTAACGCAGCAATCATCTGTGGCTTGGAGTTGAAGCAATAGATTAATATAATGTACGCTTTCTGTATTTTTCTCAATATAGCACTTTAAAACTTTTTGTTATAAAAATTTCAGTCACAGAAGCAATGTTCTTCAGTTTGAACCCATTATTTAGTTCCAATAATTAACTTTTGTGTCATCTTCACTTCTTTGTGCCCACTTCCACGGAAGTATTTTGTAGCAGTTTCTGCACATTATAATATTTTATTCTTAAATATTTCAGTAAGCTCTAACAGTAGATTCTTTTGTATACCGTATTATCTTACCCAACATAGTATTCTTTACTACTTAAAATTCCAAAAATGTATTCAGATTTCTTTTATTACCTTATAAATATCCTTTGATATTTGTTTGATGTTTTGTTGTTATATCTCCTAAGTTTCTTCTTTTAAGTAAATTCCATCCTCCCATTTGTCATTTTCTCTTCTGAGCTGATAGGATAGATGTGCTGGATTGGCATACGCACATTATCTGGTCCAGCGTCTTCTTAGAAAGCGAGAGTCAGGACATGGAATGTCCCCCTTCCTCAACTCCTTTACATTTAGAGTTTAGTATGTGACTTCAGTTCTGTCTTTTAGGAGAGCTTGTATGGTGATTGATTTCTAAGTGAGTTAAAGGGGTCAGTAGCATGTAAGGTATGCCTTTTACTACTCCGTTCCCAGATCCAGTAGGACTGTGTTGATTGCAGTTCAAACTGCTTGTTGATCTCAGATGCTGTTGAAATGATTTGATTCTGGAGACCACAGTCTTGTAATGACTCTCTGGTTCCCCCAGGTAACACATGTGGCTGAAGAGGCACTTCTCTTGATATGACAGTTCATAAGTGTTGTTCCAGGAGTCTGTTCCTGGAAACATAGTCTGAAACTTCCTTTTAACTCTCTAAACAATTTTACTTAGTAAATTAGTACTGCTTAGTTCTGTGTATGGAGATAGGATGCATCCCTGGCGTACGTCCTTCCCAGTTTTGAACCATGCAATGAGGAGAAATGTGGGGTCAAGATTGGGGGATGATTTATCAACAATCTGAGTTATGCAGATGACACAACCCTGCTTGCTGAAACTGAAGAGGACCTGAAGCACCTGCTGCAGAGGGTCAAGGACTGCAGCCTCCAATATGGGTTGAGGCTCAATGTCAAGAAGACAGATTCTCACCACTGGACCAATTAGCAGCATCAGGATGGATGGTGAAGAGATTGAGATTGTACACAGCTTTAGTTTGCTTGGCTCCACAGTCAACAGTTCTTGGCACCAGCAGCCAGGAAATTAAAAGGCGCATTGCCATGGGAAAGTCTGCTGTTAGGGACTTCTCCAGAGTACTGAAGAGCAATGGTGTCTCCCTGGAGACTAAGGTGCATTTGATACAGGCCATGGTCTTAGCAATCACTTGTTATGCATCAGAGAGTTGGGCAGTGACCAAGGAGGATAGAAGGAGAATTGATGCCTTTGAGCTGTGGTGCTGGAGAAGAGTATTGAGAGTACCATGGACTGCTAGGAAAACAATTAGATTTGTCCTTGAAAGGGTTAAACCAGCTGGCTCCTTGGAGGCAAGGAATTTGAGGCTCCGTCTAACATACTTTGGACATGTTGTAAGGAGAGACCGGTCCTTGGAGAAGGACATCTTGCTTGGTAGGGTGGAGGGACAGCGCAGGAGGGGAAGGCCCTCTATGAGATGGATTGATTCAGTGACTGGGATAATCAGGATGGGAGTGTCAGAGACAGTGCGATTGGCACAGGACAGAGCAGAGTTTAGGGCTGTTGTACATAGGGTCGCTATGAGTTGCAAGCAACTCGACGGCACATAACAACAACAGTTCTGTGTATGATTTTTTTTTCTGCTCAAAATAGTTCAAGAGATTTTTCATATCTATAAATGAACCTTGACTAATAAAACTAATAATCCGAGAATAGTTTTATAAATATCTATGTTTGGAAGCAGGAGTGGCATCCACTTCCTAAACAACATGCCTCTGGAAACTCTTCAAACTTTGATAAATGTCGATAGTTGTAGAGGGGCTTCAGGCCTTTTGTTCATAGAGTCGCTATGTGTTGTGCTCGACTTGAAGGCATTCAACAACAGCAATAACATACACACATACATTATTTACAAACCAGTACTCTCAAATCTGAAGCATTATATATTAATTTGGGATCTGTTTTTTCATTGCCTTTTGTTTTAGGAGATAAAATGTTCACAGGGTGCGCTCCTCGGTCTCTGTCGTGTGTGTGTGTGTTTGTGTGTGTGTGTGTGTGTGTGACCTTGGTAGTCTTTCCCTGTGCATTCCGATGACTTTGTGACCTGTTCTTCTCTGCTGATTTCATCATTGAAAATCTTCTCTGACTAGGATTTCTTGTAGGTCTTTTGAGACGACTTTTGATGTCATGTAGAATCCAGATGTGGCCACTGTATGCCCCATTTCTGTATTTCCATATCGTTTAGGTTGTTACAGGTAACTGGTTAGACACAGAGACTATTAGTCATGTTAATAGCTGCTAGTATTTGCTGTTGTAAATCTCTTTCCTTTCTGATCCCTTCTCTGAATTTCTGCTTCCGTTCCTGATGTTATAGGAGAATGATAATTTGTGAGAGATTACACTAATCACTACTTGAGAAAACTTTACTAAAGAACTCTGCATATACACACACTGGTATAATAACTACCATCAACTATCACGTAGCTTAAAAAATTATCCACACTTTGTCAGACATGTTATATTGACGTAAGTTGTCTGAGACTCAAACGGCATTTCCACACAAATTAGTCAAAAGGATACAGTGTGATACGTTTTAATGTCCTGCCATCTGTGGCAGGGAGCTCTGGGGGCCTGAGTGTAGGAAGCTGTGCAACATTCCCAAAGGCATGTGGTTTGGATCCATCAGCTACTCCCAGCAGAAGGATGGGAAATAACCTGCAATGCAATTTAATACCTTTGAAAACCAACTTGAGGATCAGCTCCAAGTTGATTCTGACTCAGCAGCACATAACAACAACAATCTCTAGCAGGACCTTCGTACTATAGGCAGTACCACTGGACTCTAGTAATACTTATAGTAGTACTGTCTATACATTGACTGCAACATGTAGCACCCCTGTGAATGGCTCTGAACCCTGTCCTATATCCTGCACCGTCTTCACCAACTCTGATATAACTGAGCCCATTAATGCAGTCCTTGTGGTATTAGTCCATACAGAGTCATTGATCATTGTCTAACTTTCTGATGCATACATAACAAGTAATTGAAAAGGTCGTGACTTGGACCAGGTGCACCTTAGTTTTCAGACTGATGTCATTGCTCACTAGCACTGTAGAGAGGCCCTTGACAGCTGATTTTCCCAGTATAACACATCTTTTGGTTTCTTGAATGTTCATACTAAGGGTATTAATTTTGAGTTCACGTAAGATGAAATCATTGACAGCTTAAATCTTTTCTCCATCTGTCATGATTTTGACTATTTACCCAGTGGTGATGATTTTTGTTTTCTTGATATTGAAATGCAATAAATATTAAAAGCTAGTAGTTTTTCATTTCATGCAGCAAGCCTCTTCCTCCAATTCTGATTCCACAGTATTGCTCATCATATCTAGCTTCTTGAATGATTTGCTCAGCATACAGCCGCTGCGGTGAGCATTGAACCTTAGGGTGTGAGCCCAGTTGAAGCCACCACAGGTTTAGATTTTGATGGTAGATGGTAGTAGCTATACTCAAAGAAGAACTTTGAAAGTTCAAGTGGATAAGAGTTCCACGTGAACAGCAGTTGAACATGGCTCAGACCTATGGAGAAAGGACACAGCCGTAGCGCACACCTCTCTTGATTTCTAAACTGTGTAACATTTGTTCTCTGAATTCTGCATGAGTAGGACCCACATCAGCCCTCAACTCTGACCCCACCACAAACTTCCTAATATCTCTTCGGATCTGACTAGGAGCATAGGTAATGGGAACAGACTCAGTGATGGGTCATAGTCTAGGTAAACCCTGGAGAGATTACTAGAACTTAAAACCTGGGAGGCTATGGGGTGTCATGTCTATAAATTCATGTCTGTGGATCTGTTTTGATGACACCTTCTTAATAGCTATACTTTAAACAAAATCAGTAATGTTTGAATACAAGAGTTTGCCCTCACTCTGTTAAAGGGAAAATACGACATGAGATAGCATATATAAACACTGGTTACTCTCTTGAATTACAAATGCAAGAGAGACTTAGTACTTAATACGCTTGTTGTTTTTTTTGTGTTTTTTAGTTTGTTTGTTTCAAAGCTGCATTACAGGCAGTTGCTGCCTATATTTTCACTATAGTATGAAGCAAACACCAAAGAACCTTTTGGGGAGAATTGTGACTTTTGCCCTCATGCACTCAGAACACATCAAAAATGTTGCTTTTTTTAGCATAAGACTGAAATGTAGCTCTTTTGTAGTGTTCGTAGTTTCATTCTGACAACCTTCTTTCTTCTTAAAACTTGCACGGGAAAAGTCATTCTTACATGAGACAGAAACCAGAAATAAATGTTCTCATAGTCTGAGAAAACAGATAAGCACCCGTCAGGAAGTACGTGAGCCCTTGTTTTAGATAAACTAACAGGTACCATTCTTGCAAAGGACTGTGGCTCCTGTCCACAAGTTGCTCACAGTTTGGTGAGAAGACAAGGCATCCAAAGAGCATCATTAATGCACATCCAAAAACTTCCCCAAAAGGGTAAAAAGAGAAGCCATAGACTGGGAAAAAGTATTTGGGAATGGCATGTCAGATAAGGGACTTGTATCCAGAATTTATAAAATACTTGAGCACCACAACAAGATAAAGGCAAATAATCCAATAGAAAAATGGGCACAGGACATGAACAGACACGTCACCAAAGAAGACATTCAGATGGCTAACAAGCACGTGAAGAAATGTTCAAAATCCCTAGCTCTAAGAGAGATGCAAATTAAAACAACTATGAGATAGTAACTCACCACAGTCAGAATAATAGCAAAATTTAACAGAACAGCAAGCAACAAATGCTGGCGAGGTGGTGGAGAAACTGGAACCCTTATTTACTGTTGGTTGGAGTGTAAAATGGTGCGACTACTATGGAAGGCAGTATGGCGCTTTCTCAAAAAGTTGCGAATAGAGATACCATTTGACCCAGCAATTCCACTACTGGGAATATACCCCAAAGAGACTATAACTGACATCCAAGCAGATATATGCACACCCATGTTTATTGTGGCTTTGTTCACAATAGCAAGGAGTTGGAAACAACCTAAGGGCCCATCAACAAACGAATGGATAGAGAAGCTGTGGTATATTCACACAATGGAATACTACACTGCATTGAAAACCAAGGAACTCGTGCAATATTATTCAAAATGGGTGACTCTGGAGGACATTATACTGAGTGAAGTATCTTAGTCACAAAAGGACAAATACTGCATGATGCCACTGTTGTAAAACAGGACTGACATCAGGGTTTGGGGGAGACTGAGAAAGAGGGGTTCAGTAATGTATACTGCATTGAAATAGATGAGGGAGAAAACTGTTTAAAAGGGATATGTGATTAGGTATTTTTGTCATGACAGGTGTCTAGAGTGAAGTCTACATGGTGGAGTGGACCTGGGGGAAGGTTTGTAAACAATGAAAGAATTTTTCTTTTACTTTTCCAAGAGGGTAGTGTACTTACTAGTGGGGAGGGTTGGGAGGGGAGAAAAGTGCAACAATGAATGAATGGAAATCCAAAGTCTCTGTAAATTTTTACTAAAATTAAAAATAAATTTAAAAGAAAGAAAAAAACAACCAAAGAGCATCATTAACAGTGTGCAGAAGCCCTCTAGAAGGGCAGATCAAGAGAAAGAGAAGTGCTTTGAAAATTTTGAGGAAGATAAACTATTAAAGCCAAACCAAAATCATGGCTTTCTCCTTCCGGTGGCAAGGTCCGGAGACAATGTGTGGACGTGGCACCTTGCAAGGGGAACCAAAAGAAGGAAGAGTGGACCTCAGTCCTGGACCTCGAGAAGGGGAGGAGAGAAAGTCATTGACGTCTGCCATGCTGCTTTAAAAAAAAAAAAACGCAAACCGTCAGTGACGTCTTGGCCACGTGACGGATCACTCCAGCTAGGAACCCATTTGCTGTGTGACTGGTGTAGTGAAGATGAAAGTTGATCTGAGACCTCCTCACTGTTAGATGTAGTGGCTTCCCAGAATGTAGTCCAGACGTGCAGAGCCCCAGGTGTTACTTCCCCATACATCAGATTCTGTGCCACAGGAGAAAATCGGTGAATAGAGACCCATTGGGCTATGAATGGCAAGCAGCTACACTTTTTAGCATTGTAAATAAACCTATCATACAACTTGAGTTGTTTCAGATTTTTTTACAAGTGTAGTCTGCTGAGTGCAATTTTAAAAATTGCCTGTGTAACTCTACTCTTAATCAGCGTGATTTTCCCATCACCCTTAGCCTCCTTTTTCCTATCCCTAGTAACTATTACAGTTTGCTCTCTCTAAAATACAAGACAGAATTGTAATTTGTAATGTTCCATGTATGTTTCCCTCATACACATTCTTCTGTCTGACAGCTACCTTGTTAAGTGATTTCTCTAAGTTGAATAGCCTAGGTGTTTGTATCACCAGGAATATATTAAACAAGTAGTTATATATGTTGCTTTTATGCATGGAAAGAAGGAGAAAAGGTGTAATAGTCTTCTTACACTCTCAACAGAAACTTTCTTCTAGGAAAGAAAAGTTGACTTAAATATCTTTCTACTTCGCAGCTGAAAAATGGGCGGTCTGCTCTCGTGTGATTTACTGCCAGTAGAAACCCACCAGAGGGTCAGCTGTGCGTCGGTTCAGACTGGATGATACACAACAACAACAACAGCATTTCAGCACCAGGCACATATTTGTTATCAGTTGTCACCTAACCCATTATGACACGCACTAATGCGAAACTCTTCTTTTATCCATCAGAATTTAATAGTGCAAAGCATATAATCCCTCGGCTATTTGGTCACCTTTGTTGTTGTTGTGTGTAGTTAAGTAAGAACTGGCCCATAGCTGCCCCTCCAGTGGATTTTCAGAAGCAGTTAATCCCGCAGCAGCGGATTGCCCATCCCTCTTCCTTGGAGCAGCGGGTAGATTTGAACCGCATGCCCTTTGCAGTTGCAGTGCAGCGTCTTGTAGGCAACCAGAGCTCCATTGGTGACCTTGGTTGGTAGGTGCTGTCGAGTCGAGTACCACCTATAGTTGTGGACCTGTGAATAACAGATCTGAACACTGCCCTGTCTTGTGCCATCCTCACACTTCCTGACACTTTAGAGTCACACACATTGTAACAGTCATGGGTCAGTCCACCTGGTTGAAAGTCGTCCTCTCCTTCACCAGCCCTCCAACTTTCTAAGTATCATGTTCCTCTCCAAGGAGTAGCCTCTCCTGGAAACATGCTTGAAGTATGTGAGGCAAGACCTCATCATCTTTGCCTCCAAAGAACACTCCGGCTGCAGCCTCTCCAAGACATATTTGTTCTTTTGGCCGTCCATGGAATGTTCAGTGCTCTTCTCTTCAACACCACAGCTCAAGGGCTGTCATGCTTATTCATTGTCCAGCTCTCACACACACACCAAGTGATCAGAAAGGCCATGAGCTGAATCAGACACATCTTAGTCCTCAGACTGACATCATCATTCCTCAATAATTTGGAGAGGTCCACTGTATAGTCTTTCCCACTGCAATACATTTCCTGATTTCCTGACTGCTGGTACCAAGGGTGTTAATTGTGGATCCAAGTAAGATGAAGTTGTTAACAGTTTCAGTCTTTTTTCCATCTATCACGATGCTGCCTGTAGGTCCAGTGGTACCAGTGGTGACCTTTATTCAGTACACAGCATTAACTAATAAGCCACTGTGCTGTGTGCTGCTGGAGTAGGAAGATGTGAAAGTCAAGGTTGCAGCCCCCAGTGTTTAGGCATTCAGAGATAATGCACGTGAAGTAGTAGGCCAGGCACAATGTCATGGTTTGGAGGACATATTAACTAATTGTTGCTGATTGCCGTCGAGTTGAGCACGACTCATAACAACTCTCTGAATGAAAGGCCTGAAGCCTTTCTGTAACTGTCAACATTTATCAAAGTTCTTAGAATTTCCAGAGGTGTGCTGTTTAGGAAGTGGGTGCCACTCCTGACTAGAAAACAGACATTCAGAAAGGCTTAACAGGTGACATGAAGGTGAGACAGCTGGCTAACAGTTCAGCTAGAGCCATGACTCAGGCCTCCAATATCCCCCCCCCTTAATTGTAAGGTCATAAATCTAAATTTAAAACTGGGGAATAGATTGAAAAACCAAATGCAAAGCAGGAAGATGGATGACTTTAAAAGTAGGAAATGAAGAGTGTCAGAAGGCGGTGAGATTTGGATGTAAATATAAAGAAGAAATAAAGGTGAAGAAACAGAAGCCCCCCAGTGGGAGTAAACAGAGTGAAGTGTGTGAGAGCCAGACCTCCCAGTACCACCTTGTTCTTCTGGGTCACATGAATTTTCCTCTGACGATGTGTAGTCACACCATTTTCCTGTCAGTCTCTCCTATTGGGAAATGTTTGTTTTCTTTCTTTGACAGCTAGATTTTGCAGATTTCACTGTACTACTTATACTATTTTTATCCATGGAATAGTGATGGAAGAAACTAGACTCATTCGAAGAAACTATAACAGAAGACAGTGGAGGGCGTTTAATAGCATGGCAGAGAAATTTATATGACAGCTCCAGGGAACTGTTCTCATTCCTGGGGGATGAAATGTTAAAATAAAAGTAAATTAACAAGGATTCTATTTGTTTGCCAGAAGATAGGAATAGTTTCCATATCTGTCTTTTCTTTTTTTAACACCATACATCTTTGCATTCTATGTGAATTAAGAACTCTATTTATCAGAGTAGCCTAGGTTTTGATACATAATGCAATTTGTTGTTTGTAATTTATAATTACTTGTCCATATGTGGACAGGAGATGGGAACAGAGATTTATTCAACGACCCAGGTTGACAAAGAACTCGCTATCTGGAGCATCTGTGGTTACTGTGTCAGCAAAGAACGGAATTGTCCCTCACTGCTCTCTGGAAATGACATAGCACTTTGCCCTCAATCCCAAGTCTAACAACAGTCACATGCTTTCACCCACCCAGTTGATGGACCTGGGAAATATGGTGGAGGTCAGTGGCATCCACTTCCTAAACAACACGCCTCTGGAAACTCTATGAACTTTGATAAATGTCGATAGTTGTAGAGGGGCTTCAAGCCTTTTGTTCATAGGGTCACTATGAGTCATGCTCAACTTGACAGCAATCAGCTACAACAATGTAGGATGGATGTTGGAATGTGATCTAGCAGACTGAACAGTTCCTGATTTCCATGAGCATAGTAAATACTAAAAATTATGTATGTAGTATAGTGCTCTAGGCTTTGTACAAGTATAAGCATGTTGTTTAGGAAGTAGATGCCACTCCTGCTTCTGAACGCTAGCTGAGAGCAGAGAGCAAGCCGTTATGTTGAGTTAGGAGTGAGAGTGCCAGTGTGTAGCCTAGGACGATGTTAGCAGGCAAAGAAAAGAGAGCCAGGAGAGAAGATGCTATAAGACAGGGAAACTCGGTAATTCTTCACTTCCTAAATACCATGAATGAAAGAAGCATCCTCAAGTTTCAGATTTGGGTGCCTTGAAGAATGAAGCTTACGTTTACAGAGAAAGAAAGAGGGTCCTTTTAGAGGATAGATGACAAATGAACCTTCAGTTGGAGTGATGGTGACGGAGAAGTATCCAAGACATGGAAAACCACAGGAAATAAAGGGGTAGACTTCAGGTTAGAGGGTGGGCCAGGACCCACCTCTTAATGAACATACTTCATTTAGTTGTGGTGGTGGTGGTTTTATGCTGGCTGTCAAGTCAGAGCCAAGTCATAGCTGATTGCCAAAGGCTATAAATCACATGGGAAGAGATTGCCTGCTTTTTCTCCCATGAATCATTTGGTGGATTTGAACCACATACCTTTGAGTTGGGCGGAGCAGTTCCTTACCACTAAGTCACCAAAACACCTTTCAGTTAATAGCAACATCCTAATACTCGGAGTCAGAAAAAAGGCATTAGGACCGGATTATTTGGGTTTAAAGCGTTGACTCACCACTCAGTGTGGCCCTGATTCTGTAGTTCTACCATCATTACAACAAGGATAACAGTATCATCTCATAAGGTTGTAGATTGTTCTTTGCCATGGAGTCAATTCCAGCCCATGGCCTTTCTGTGTCTATCCGAGCAGAATGTGCCCTACAGGATTGTAAACACTGTGATCTTTCAAAAGCAGATTGTCTGCCCACACCCCTCTGTGTGGGTTCAGTTCACCATTTCAACTAACAAGTAAGTAAGTGTGCCGCCCAGGGACACCTTGTAAAGATTAAATGAGATAATGCCTGTTGAATGTATGGAAAAAGTAGCACGTAGAAAGGTCAGTGACTAATTGCTCATTCCTAGCTAAATAAGATATTATTGACTGGAAAGTCAAGGCTGTTATTTAAATTATCAGTTTTTAAAAGCTTAGTGTAAAACAGGTTTCCATGAGCAGCCGTTCTCATGATGTGAGCTTCCTCCTCACGGGACACAGAGGCGAGGGCCACATGTGCTTCCCAGAACACTTGTAATTCATGCTTTTCACCTCTGCATTCTGTACCTACAACCAGTCATCAGTGGCTTTTTGACCTTACAGGTATTAATAAATTACTGCTAACTGAAAAGGAACCAAAATACATCATTTCAAGGGCTAATTTATGCTAGGTAGTGTCCATTTAAATTATACTGTGCTTTTTTTTTTTTACTAATTTTAATGAACGTTTACAGAGACTTAGGGTTTCCAGTCATTCATTGTTGCACTTTTCTCCCTGTCCACCCCTCCTTCCAACCCCCAAGTTCGCTCTTCTTTTACTTGAAAAGTAAAAGAAAAATTATTTTCATTGTTGTACAATCCCTCCCCCAAGTTCACTCCACTGTGCAGCCTTCATTCTGGACTCCTGTCATGACGATAATACCTACTCTTATATCCCTTTTTAAACAGTGCTCTCCCTCATCTGTTTCAATGCAGTATACATTATTTGTCCCCTCTTTCTCAGTCTCCCCCCAACCCTGATGTCAGTCCCGTTTTACAACAGTGGCACTAAAGCCATCTTTCAAAATGTGACACTACTTCTAAGCTGAACATAGATGTGTGCATCTAAATTGGTTTGTTAGTTATACCTCGTTTAAATGGCAAGATCTTAGAATGTACAAACTCTATGTTTGAAAGTATGATTGGTGACACAGCATTTGGGGTTTTCTGTTCCACTATAAAAGCTGGTTCCATTGTCAGTGTAGATACAGTGTTGGTCGAACAGATTTGAAGCAGCAGCCAAGTTGACTGTGCCAAAAGGTCTAGATGTCCATGCTAAGATATTCCTGTGTGCAAGTATGAATGTTGCAAAGAATCCTGAGACCTCCAAGCCTATAGTTTTCTGTTTTACCACCTATGTACATAAGCGTCGTCTTTAAGCAGATAGCAGCTCCATTCTCTGCTGCCACATATTCACCTTCTGGTAACCAAGTATTGAAATACAGTTATAAGATACTATCAGCCATTCGCGGAAAAGAAATCATCCCCTAAAGACACAAATAAAACAAAGCATACAACTTTTTATTCTTAGAAAGAATATAACAAGTATAAAAGTATAAAGAGCACAACCTTCTTCTCAATTAAAAAATAAATCCGTTACTTTGAGTTGATTTAAATTCCTAGTGACTACATTTGTGTCACCATGAATTAGAACCGGGCTACTCAGGGTTTCTAGTGGCTGGTGTTTTCGAAGTAGTTCGCCAGGCCTTTGCTCTGAGGTACACATGCGTACATTGGAACCTCTGGGTTTGTGTTGAGCTCCCAATCATGTTAACCATTTATACCACCTAGGGGCTCCACTTTCATAGGAATACTTCTTACAGTTCTTGTCTTTGTAAAAAACAAGCTCCTAAATATTTTATGTGGGGCCCCCTCGGTATTTCTTTTCAAAGAGGAAGGTCCTACCTTTTAGGATGTAACTTTCTAATAAATCTATCCTTGCTTTTTGCCTGAAAAAAAAGTACTGTGTGGACTTTGGGGGCGGGGGGCGGGCTGACTCTTCAATACTTCATCACCTTAGTAACCACAGACATTTATAATATAAATACTCAAATATATCTACTGCTAATTACATTTACCCTAATATTTTTAGTGATAAAGTAGTGAGTATTAGAAACATACTCAACATTTTATAACTTTCTGCTCTTTATTCCAAAAGAGTACGTTGAAACAAAGTTTATGATTCGAAACTGGTGTTACTGAAGAGTAAAAAAAAAAAGATCTAAAATTGTAAAAAGACCCATATATTTAAGAAATATGTTACATTATTAACATATTTTACATTGGTGATGTATAATCCAGTTACTGTTTTTTCTTTTGCCAGATTATTGGCAGGAAGTAACAATTAAATTTTCATGGACACATCATTTTTCTCTTTTTACAGCTGAGAGTTACTGTAACAGTTTCCATTTTGGCATATTATTTCGTTTACAAATTAGAACTTTTGCTATATGTTGTTCCCTTGAGTTACATGTTTCAGCTTTCTCTGAAATTGAAATGGGGAATTAGAACACAATGAAAGTTTCTTCTTTAGGCTTTAAAGACTGAATTATTCTGTTGTTGCAAACATATTTTTTACTAATGGTAGGCATTTTTAATTAAGTGGAAAAAAATTGAGGTAAGATGAATTTTTATACAATCACTGGGACACATATATCCCATGGGGTGTTTGGTCCTGGAGTTACTGGGACGAGACCTGTTTCTTCAGCATCTTGTAGTTACATATGTCCCCACCAGATGGCAGCATGTACTAGAGTGGGATCCCCCTTTCCCACTTGACTTCAGAGGCAGAAGATGTGGCTGGACACTGTGTCCCTTGAGTCACAAAGTGGTTAAGGACTCCTGGATGCAAGTTGGATAATCCCTTTGCTTTATAAGTCCTGCCGACTCTTCATAAAGTTCATTTTGCTGTAAACCCAAGACTGACTGCCTTTTTATTTTCCATTTAAAGACTTAGAATGTATCATCAGCTGGGTTTCTGTCATTTCACGTGAGTTGTCTTCGGGGGCTGACCTGACGGCACTGGAAATGGACACACTGACTTGGCGTCTCAACATCTTCATCACTCTTCTCTTGTACCCTTTACATGCAAAGAAGTAAATGAAAGGGTCCATGCAGCAGTTGAAGTTCATGAGGCCAACTGTGAAATGCAGAGAAATCTGGAACGAGTGTCTGTGGCGGCAGTCCAGGAGGTCAGAAAAGTGAAGCTTTTTGATCATGTGTTGGATAATTGCAACGTGGTACGGTGTGAAACAGATAACAAATACGATGATTATGAAAATGATGGTGTTGAGGGCCTTTTTGTTTGCACCAGATTTCTCAGTCAGTGGGTTTTGTTTGGCAGTTTTAAAGAGTTTGCAGCAGATTTGGGAGTAGCAGAAGAGGATGATGACGAGCGGGAGGATGTACCCGACTAGACACGCACCGAGAAGAATCCAGGGAAGGCCTTGCGTCCCCTCAAAGTTTGGATATTCCATGCACGTAGTCCTTCCAGTCTCGTCCTTTGACATGGGTCTTATGAGTAGTGGGAGTGTTTGAGCAAACACTAGCATCCAGACAAAGATACAGATGCCTTTTGCATGTTCAATCCTTTTCATCTTGTTGTATCGCAGAGGGTGAACCACAGCAAAGAAACGATCAATGCTCATGCAGGTCATAAAGTTCACGCCCGCGTAGGTATTAATGTAAAACACAAGCGCAGTTACCCTACACAAGGCGTCCCCAATTCTCCAGTCAAAGCCAAGGGCGTAGTAGGCAATCCGTGTAGGCAAAGCTGTGGTAAAAAGTATGTCAGAAATCACCAGATTGGTTGAATATAAGGTAGTGGAGTTGATTTTTTTCCTGTTTTGAATGATGACCACCAAAGCTAGTAAGTTCCCCAAAAGCCCGATGATGAAGACGATGCTGTAATGCAGAGGCATCGCGATCCTGGCCGTCCTGTGGTGTGCGTAAAGGTCACAATCATTTCCTTGAGGAGTGGCAGAGGGAAGGGTCAAGTTGTAATCCATTTTTTTAAAATCTTCCGGTGATCGTTCAAGGCCTCTAGGAAAAAAACCAAGAAGGGTGCGTTTCAGTGAAAGCATATTCCATTTAAAGCACTATAAACTGACTAATTTTGAAGATTGCAGGGTTTACTTAATTTTGAAAAATCCATGATTATTATACGCTATAGTTAAGTAGATGATCCAGGTTAGGAAGAACAGAATGTAACATTGACGTTTTTAGGCTCATAATTGAGTGGGTTTGACAAAACCTTGGCAAAGGAACTGGAACCAGTTCATAGCTGACCTTGAAGTAGATTTTTGGAGGCTCTAAATCACACAGGAGGAGAGTGCCCCTCTTTCTTCCATGGAGCCACTGGTGGATTTGAACCACCACAGAGACATGGCCTTTGGATTAGAAGTAGCTCCCTATGGTCTACGCCACCAGAGCACCCCAGAGGAACTGGAATCATCTCAACAGGACAGATGCATTTTTGTGACGAGAGGGAATGAATAAACTATCATTTTAGGCAGAAATTCCCCTCCGTTTTTTCTGAATCATTGCTTGCCTAAGAATAAATTCATGTAAAGCACCCCACATTTAGATGGCTGTAAAACTTTTTTTATACTAAATTTCAGTTGGTTTAAAAAAAAGCCAAATGCATATCACTGCCAGGAAATGAAATCAGTCACACATTTATGTAGTGAAATACGAATTTACCACAGTGATCTGATTTGTGTTAACCTAAAAAGTATGAGAAACAAGCTTAGATCTTGTTAGGAACTGAAAGTTAGGTTTTCTTAAAAAAAAAAAAAAAGGAGAAAGACAAAACTTAAAACAACTTAAAGGGAAATATTTCATTTTAAACTGTGTTACCTTGTTGCTATTCCAAGGACACATGCAGTGTGCCTTCCAACAGTTAGTTGTTGTGTGTGGTCTTGGAAATGACTCTTAGCTGACCCTCCAGGGGGGTTTCAGGAGAAGTACGCTGCCAACTCGAAAGGTACCAGATTCAAATCCACCAGCTGCCCCGTGGGAGAAAAGTAGGCTGTCTCCTCCCATGCAATTTACGGCCTCTGCCGCTAGAGTCGGTTCCGACTCTGCAGTCTATAACACCAAATCCTCTGGGAAGAGGCTCCTCACCTCCTGAAGAGCGACTGGTGGTCTTGAACCTCCTGCTGCCTCTTACACACTAGGCCCCCAGAGCCCCCCACGCTTATGCATGAGCGTTAACCACGGTTTTTATCCTGCTTTGCTTTAGTCTCTTAATGTTTCCTTGGATCAATAGAATCTATTTATTTGTCATATGTAGATTTTTATAGACATTTGATAGACTTTCTGCAGCATTTCAGTGTGTTACTACATAATTATACTAGCTACTGCTTTGGGGTCTACCAGTGGCTCAGTGGGAGTGGAATGGTCCATCTCCTCCCATGCAGTTTGCTGCCTCTGAAAACCCCCTTGGAAGGGTGAGCTGCGGTTTAGTGCCAACTCAGTGCTACACAAAACAAAACGCTTTTGATGAGTGCTTAGATTATTTCACTGTTTCCCCATGACAGTTTTAAGTCCCAAATTGTAAAGAGGTCAACCCTGTGAGAAGACCCCATCCCATGTAAGAGAATGAAATTTGGTAAAACTGGGGAAGATCAGAGCAGTACATTTTGTGTAGTAAATTTTACGAGGTGAAAATAGTTCATCTTACAGAGTCACCTCTGTGAAAATGTAATGTTTGGGTTTTTTTACGTGAAAATATCCGCATACATAGTTTATATTGGAGGATAAAGCAGTCTCATGGGAAATACATGAGGACATATGTAGTGAAATCTGAGACTTTTCTAAAGGAATAAGGTTGCTTTTTTTAAAAAAATTATTAATTTTAATGAAAGTTTACAGAGACGTTGGATTTCCATTCATTCGTTGTTGTACTTTTCTCCCTGCCTGCCCCTCCCCCCAGTTCGCTCTTCTCTTTGAAAAGTAAAAGAAAAATCCTTTCATTGTTTTACAGTCCCTTCCCCCAAGTCCATTCCACTATGCAGCCTTCATTCTGGACCCATGTCAGGACAAGAACAGCTAATCATGTATCCCTTTTACATAGTTCTCTCCCTCATCTGTTGCAATGCAGTATACATAATTTATCCCATGTGGATATTAAGATTAAGCTAATTGTAGAATCAGAGAAGAATGGTGCCATCACTTACCAGCTTGTGTGTGCCTGAGTTTGTTACCATATTAAATTCAACCTTCAGTGAATCTTGAAATGGCAGAGGTGCCTGGCCAGTTTAAATTCAAGATCATTTGGGATAGTGTTGTTTATAAAGATGAAAGAAATGAAACACATCAAGTGCCTATCATTTGGAGAATTATTAAATGTTTTGTAATACAGCTATAGAGTAAAATACCGTGTGGTTGCTGATAGTAGCCCAAAGATGCTTTTTTTAACTGACTTTATGTTAAATAAAGAAGATCAGAGCAATACATTTTGTGAAGTAAGTTTTAGGAAGAAAAAATAGTTCATCTAGACATCCCGTTATGCAACATACCACGTCTGAGCAGGCAGAAAACAACCTGGTAGATTTGCACACAAAAAGATGTCTGCATGGATATATATGCCAAATCATAATTTTGTTAAATAGTGATTTTTTTTGTGTGTTTTAGCTGTATTTTTTCTTAACACTAAACAATGAGTGTGAAATGATTAATAGGTCAAGAACTGCCTCCTCAGATTTTTAAATCTGAGAAAGACGTTTTGTTCAGTTCAGCCATTCTTAGAAAAAAGTCTGTTTTCTGGTATACTTTTCAGAACTAACCCTTCAGTGCTCTATATTCAGATTTAGGAATTAGTTTGTAAGAGGTGCCAGCTTTGTGTCAGAAGCTTTCTCATGGCGTATGTACACTCCACGGTGGCCCCGTGAGTTAAGTACTGTTATCCCGTACTGCCCCTGAAAACCTGCTGCAGGGTCAGCTCTGGGTGGGTTCCGACTCCGTGGTCCTCAGGAGCAGCGCCCTACATCCGAGGGGAACATCTGAGACTCAGAGCGTTGAAAGGTCTCAACAGATACTTCTTTCTAGTCACTGACTCCAGCTCTCATTCATACCTTTTTCAGGGGACAATTTATTTCCTACTGCCTTTGAAGAGCTGAGGAAGCTCTGGTAGGCTGGGTATAGCAGCAACCCAGAGGCAGAGGGTTCAAATCCACCAACAGCTCCTCAGAAGGAAGCTCCTCCCATGTAATTTACAGCTTCTGGAGGGTCAGCTATGAGTTGGCTCTGACTGGGTGACAGGGAGTTACTTTGTTGTTGAAGAACTGAGAAATGTGTGTTTCCAAAGTTCTCTGGACTTTTAAAGACTCTTTGAAGTGTCACGCTTGTTCTTTGCATGGTGGTGCTCTGTGATCAGCATTTGGTTTGTAAATGTCTCTTTTATACTCATTGTTCAGGTATAACTTCAATAGTCATTCTTGAATTTGGTATCTTAAGTATTTAATTTTTGTTTTAATTATTAGCAGTCACTTCTGACATATTATTTAGAAATGTAAACCAGGATGGACTTGAAGTACTATAAAGGTTGCCATTTTATTACCTAAAGAAAAGCACAAAACACTGAGCATGTGTTTTTGTCTAGAGTTTGTTTCATTGCAGTAGAGTTGCTCACATTTCTCTAGATACTATCATAGAATTTTTTTGCATAACCGGACATGTTGACATGAACTGACAGGCTCTATCTAGCCACAAGATGGAAAAAAAAAAAATAGAAGGCCTAAGAAAAGCTCTTGTGTAGTATTTAAGAAAATGGTCTGAGATCTGATGTAATTTGGCATTGGAAATATTTACCTTGGATACCACCTGGAGACATTGGTGCATGTGGACCCAGTCCTTTTTCACAGTGTACCTATGTGTTCTACAATCTCAGCTAAAAATATTTGGCTTTTTAAAATTTGAGGTAGAAACAAAATAAAATAGAAAACTTTTACTATATTGAAAAAAATGTAGTTAGTGTTAGAATATCAGATTTTTAGTAATTTCATAATTATTTTAACCCTTTTATGATTGAATTCTTGCCTGCTTTGAAATTTTTAGACATCTCTCGTGTTCTCAGTAAGGCAGGAGTGATAAGGGGACATGTGTGGGTTTTGGTCTTTCTTTTTTAGATAATTTGGATTTTGATACAATTATGTAGAACACACATGCACTAAGTGAACTGAGGTGTTAAGATTAGGCGGGTAAGGCCCATTTTTTCCAGAGTCATGCAGTTATACGAGTCCCTGTAAGGCAGTCGAACACACTCTGCCTGGGGGAGCAGCTTCCCCGGAAATTGAGAGGCTGAAAATACTGGGGGGGTTACATATCCCCTAGGACACAAAAGGGTTAAAATTCTCAAAGGTCAATCTTTATTATTTAAATATTATCAGTACTGTAAGTGAAAGAGATAAATGTCTGTGAATTCTGTTTAAATTCAACCTTTAACAATTAATTGGATGGGTCAAGTTCTGCTGAAATGATAATTGATGCCTGCCTTCTCTGTATAAAAATCAAGTTTGCTCAAGACAACCTAGACCTTGAGGCCGTCTGACTCAGAGGACCCACAGTAGCAGACAACAGAGAGGAAGTTTCAGGAGAATTCTCCAAACAAGGGGAGGCACGAAAATGCATTAGGACAGATAGCGATTCTCTTCGTCCATGGCTTAAGGGTTGGCGCAGGGTTCTCGAAGCTGAGCTGCTGGGTTTGCAGCATTCTCACACAGCAGGCAGCACACTGCTCACCCAGTGTTTTTTCTCACTCCCCTTGTACTTCACTAAACAAACATCACTGAGCTTTTCTGTGTGGCGTTGGCTTGTGAACTAGGGGCGAGTGGAAAGCGGTAATTCCTGGTGTAGAAATGGAGTGTGACCAGTCCCACCTCCCATGACGGCACTGGGACGTTCACACTGGCTGTCCACTGGGCTGCTAATCAATTACTAGTTAGTGGTGTAAATATCACATATTCAGCTGATAACCAGAGGGCAGGGGGTTTTTGAGTCTACCTAGAGATTCCTTGGAAGAAAGGCCTGGTGATCTCTGTCTAAAAAATCAGCCATTAAAACCTCTATGGTGTGCAGTTCTAGTCTGACACCCATGTGTGTCAGAACTGTTAACCATCTCTATGGTAACTGGTTACACACCCTAGTTACCTAGTTAAATAAACCTCTGCACGTTACCAAGTGATATTTTTTTTTTAAATTTTAGTCGTAAATTGAGAGACTTGTCTATATCCATGACTCCTATTTTCAGAGAAAGTAGAGAATATTGTCCAGAAGAGGTGACACAGCGCTGAGCAGCTGGAGAAGTGCATGACCCTGACAGGACCTAAAGAGTCCCAAGGTGGTGACATGCAGAGGGAGTTGTCAGTGGTCAGGCTGACAGGACTTCTCCCTCCCTGGAGGGCTGGAACCTTCCGGAAAGCAGGCTTCCCTGGCTGTGGCAGCATGAGGACCAGCAGTGGACAGCCACCCCAGGGAACGGTTAGCCCCACCACCCTGCTGCTGACACCGTGGCACGGTCTGTCCGATTCACTCTGGGCTTGTTGAAAGATGGCATTTATAGGACAGTGCAGGAGAAGGAAGGAGTTCTCCAAGGCAGCAAAGGTGTTTACATGTCTGCAAATTCCCTGTGTGGCTCATTCAATGTCCTTAACCCAGTGGGTTCACAGGGAGGACCTGCCTCACCACCACGTGAAGGCCATTAGAAATGATGGGAAAGTGAGAAGGAGCTGATACTGTGAGGCATTTGGTTAAAAATCATTTGCACGTTGGAGTTCATAACCTCCAGCTGTCTTTTTCTTTCACTTTTCCATAATGATTTATTAGTATTTGTATGGCTTTGGATCCAGCAGCTTTTCTCGAGGAGAAGTGTGGGCATTCTCCTCGTGTGTGATTAACTGATTCTGAAAAGCTGTTGGAGGGCCAGCTGTGAGTTGATTCCGACTCCACAGCTCTCAACAACAGCAGACTTGGCTTTTGAAAGCTTTAGGAAGTAGGAAGGCGTGAGCGACCAGAAATGAGAACAAGGTAGGGAAAGCAGACAATGACTTGACTTACACAGCACCATCCTTAGCAGCTGTAATAGAAAAAGCTCACACTAATTCTCATTTCGGTGTAACTAAGACAGACACTCTACTTTCCATGTGCTGTGATTTGACCTAAATATCGGCTAATTAACTGCAGAGGATAAGGGGCTCTTTATGAGTAAGCTGTGTGTCTGTGTAGTCATTTCTTTCAAATCTAAAATAATTTCTACAAAAATAAAATAAAAAACAAAACAATATTTCCCAAACTAGGATGTGACCGGATCCATAAGGAGTTACACTGCTCACCCGACAGCCTTGACTCTCTGGCAGTTCGAATCCACCAGCAACTCCAGGGAGAAAGAGGGGTGATCTCCTCCCATGCATTTGTCAGCCTCAGACGCCCAATGGAGGGTCAGCGCTGAGTCGGTTCCAATAAGTTTGCTATAAGTTTGAGGTTTTTTTGTGTGTTTCGGTTTTTTCCCCTCCTTAAAGTTCAAAGCAGATTCAAATTTTGGGGGTTTGGTTTCTGTTATCCCCTAGAAGTTAGACAGAAATAGTAAGTGTCTTTACTTTATGGATAAACAAGATTTTCAAAGAAGTAATCTCCTTTGTTTTCCTTCAACACAGGTTCGCAGCCAGGGACCACACAGGCCATCTAGCCAGCTCTCCTTACCCACTGCCCTCATTCCCTCAGTGGTTTGTGTGCGGGTAGCCCGAGCTCTCCTGCGCTTGGCTTCTCCTCTGCAATAGTGTGTGCTTGTGTCTGTTGCCTGCTTGTTTACTGCTCTCACTGCCAGTTCCTTCCTTCTAAGCATCCCCACTTCTCCATGGCACTACACCAGCAGAAGCCTCTCAAAATGCTCCTCAGACGGTGAACCCCGCACGAACTGAAAACTCTGTTCATGACACATAATTTCCTTTGTGACTAGATTCTGACTACATCCCCTGTGATAACTGCCCTGTATCTGTCATACTGCTACCTCCAAACTTTCAAATGTCCCATCCTCTCTCACGACACTGTGACTTTGTAACACTTTCCTGGCTCCTTTCCCCCATTCCTGTAGCCTCAGCACCAGCTTTCCTTCAAGACTTAATTCATAAGCAGCTCCTTCTAGAAACTCCTGCCTCTTCTTCATTCTCTGCTCCCATTCCACGAAAAGGCAGTGCAATGGGAGAGAACGGGAGAAGGAAAGAACAGGAGGAAAGATGTACTAATACAAAGAAAATCTTTACATTTATTAGTAGCGTATTTTAAAGTAAAGGGTTTTGTAAATAAATTTAGCCTTTATGGTTAATAACAAAATCTTAATAATCAAACAGTTTGAACTGAAGTGTTGGCTAAAAGAAAGGTGCACACCTAAAATGACTTTATGGTACTTTTTAGATATTTACAAGCATTTGTAGATATTTAACAAAATTGTTTTGTTCATCGTATCTCTTGAGCTTCTAAGATACCACAAGAATCTTTAACCCCAGAAGCCACTAGAATCAAAGCTACAACTTCCAGAGTATCATCACTGTTACCTGATCTAGTATTGTTATTGGCTCCCTGTGTTTAACAGGTTGTTATGGCCACAGTGTAATTTGAGTGCCTTCTAACCCATATTGTTGTTAGCTGCTGTCAAGTCGACTATGACTCACGGCGGTCTTGTGGACAGTAGCTCGGAGCTTTGCCCTGTCCTCTGCCTTCCTCATCATCTCTGAGATTCCCTGTTGCGGTCTCTGTGTCAGTCCACCTCAGGAAGGAGTTTCTTCTCTTTCCCTGACTCTGTCTTTCTAGGCATGATGTCCCTTCCCAGGGCCTGGCTCTTTCTAACAACTTGCCTACAATACCTGTGACAAAATTTTCGTCATCCTTGCCTCTGAGGAGCAACACCCTGGTTGTCCTTTATCTAAAACGTATTTTTTTTGTTCTTTCAGCAGTCCATTCCAGCACTTTATATTGGTTAAAATCCATAGTGTTTTCACTGACTGCTTTTCTTAAGTAGAACATAGATCCTGTTTTCCTAGTGTATCCTAGGCGGAAGCCCCTCTGAAAACTAGTCATAAAAAGTAGCCCTGCTGATATTTGAAGTCCCAGTGACATTGCTTCTAGAATCACAGTTAGCCACAAGCTGCCACAGTACAGCAGACACAGCCCTCCTTGTAAATGTGAGTGAGAGTGCTTTGTGAAGTGGTGTGCCCTTTGTAGTCCACAGAGAGATTAACCCCACAGAGAAGCATGCACTGACACACTAGCAAAGATAGTTCAAACAGTAAGCACAGTTTGATGTATAATTGGTCATAGACTCAGTCTTCATAGTGTTCTGTTCAATAAATTTCTGGGAAAAAGTCCCAGAAGAAGAATTTTCACAGAAACAGTGGGGAAAGAAAGCTTTGACACGTTAATAGTTTAATTGATAAAGAGAGAGGAGACTAATGATAGCCAATAGTTTTAATATTTGCTGCAAGAAGTAGTATTAAGCCTTTAGCAGTACTAATGCTCCCAGTCTTACAGTGAGTGCCCAAGCAAAGGAGTTTAAGTCACTTGGCCAAAGCAACACAGTTTGGAAATAATAATAAAGCCTAATTTTGAAACCAACTCCAAAGATCATATTCTTAACTACTGTACTCTTCACAGAAGGACACCCACACACCCCTTGAGGAGGAGTTGTCTTTAGGGAAGGTCTCACAGCTAGTGTTCCAATAAGAGTTTTTCTACACCCGATTCCATTCTGAGCAATAAATATAGACAGTAGGTGCATCTAATTCACTGGAGGGTTTTTTGGCACATGAAAATTCTAAAATGTATTTATGGAAAAATGTCTAGCTTTACTGATATAATAAATATGAACCAAACAACAAAGATATTGCTCTTTTTTAAAATAACCTATTCCTTTTCCTTAAAAAAAGAAGTTCCCCTGCATCTTCGAGTCCTGACATTACTTGCTGACTACATGATAACTGTTGGTTTTGGTTTTTCACTGAATTCACAGAAAGTACAAAGTAAGCACTATTTTTCCAGCAAAGATATTTCTGACACAGTTCATGGCTTTCTCCTAGTTGTCTGATAATAAGTAGAACTACCAATTAATTACCAGAGGGTCTAAATCATGTAAATAGCACCTTTGTTGCTCAGATTTGTTATAACTTTTGACTTGTATCTTAAAACTTAAGTTTCAAAGTTTTCCTTAACAGAATTTTTTGCAAAAGCAAAATAGCTCGTACTTACCTGTCAGTGGCTGGCTTGCTCCTCAGGGTGGTAGCATTCAGTATTGGTCCCGACTGAAGCAGGCTCACCCTAGCATGTTGTTTCAGGCACGATTATGCAGGCATCCTTTTATGGTGGTTAACTTTTTTTTTCCTGTCACCCTGTGACTGAGCATACTAGTGATCGGTCGGCCTCATGAATGCGTGTGCCCTTTTTTTTTTTTCTTAAATGGGAAGTGAAATTTTTCTGTTAGTGATTTTTTTTAAAGAGCTATCAAAAAACCCCTTGGAATTTATGAATTGTTTTTATCCATGAAACTTTAAAATTTTTCTATAAAGTTTTTAAGGATAAAAAAAAATTCCTCCAAAGAGAGTAAAATAATAATCTTAAGAAATAGAAGAGTCTTACTACATGCAATTTAGTGAAATTAAGTTTTTTAAAAAAATATTCAAGGGAAAAGGACAGATTTTGATAGCATATTTACCTGGAAGTTTAATACCATTTAATAGTATGCCCATTTTCTGTCTGTTAGTAAATTATGATAAAGAAACAGAGGTTTATGTGGTGGGTAGAAAACAAAACAGTGTTTTTATACAGGGACAGAAATACTCAGTGCTTTCAAGAAAGAGATACCTGACTCCATCACTGGTGACATGTCCACATAAAGGACAAGGGAAGAGTTAAAAGGTTCACTTGATTTCTAATACACAGCCTCTTGTGCAGAACAGGGAAGAAACTCACACTGTTCATTATTTTAGATGACTCTCCACAACACATAGAGCGTGGCTATCAAAAGTTCCAGGAGACGGCGCTCCAAACGAGTACACCCTGTGTCTGTGTTCTGTCAAGGACCAGGGTAGCCACACAGGCTCTTCTGGATTCTGCCAGTTAGGAAGGGTGTGCGTGATGGAGGGGCTGTCAGGATGGGGAGGGGTCGGGTAACAGGCTCTGTGAGAAAGGACTGAATCAATGGAGACCTTTGCAGGTTTGGCAGAAATGTGATCATCAGCTTCCTGCCTTTGGAAACTGCCTGATAGAAAAGAGTTTAGACTTTATGGCAGTCCTCATAAGAGGAAGTTACAGGAGACTGTTTTAGATCAGAATATGAAATCCACCACCGTCAAGTCGATTCTGACTCACAGGGACTCTGGAGGACAGAGGAGACTTGTCCCAAAGGGTTTCCAAGGCTCCAGTCCTTTACAGGGAAGGAGGCAGCCTCTTTACCCTGAAGAATGTCTAGTGGCTTTGAACTGTTAACCTTTTTTCTCACAGCTTAATACTCTAGTCACTGTGTCACTAAAACCCCTTCAAAATACACAAGAACTTTTAAAACTATAAAGGTCATAAAAATGGCATGTACTGGCAGCTCTGGTGGCCTAGTGGCAAGAAGCTGCACTGCAATCCTAGAGCTGCGTGGTTCAAATCCACCAGATGCTCTGCTGGAGAAAGAGGGACAGTCTCCTCCTGTACCAGTCAGATCCGATTTGACGGTACACACACAAAAAATAATAAAATAAAATTTTAAAAAAATGTCACGTACTGCCACATGGTTGCATAAACTTGTAATGGGAGTAGGTGTGTCAAAGATGACAAGGTTTGCTCAGGGTAGAGCAGGGCTCAGAGCTGTTGTACAGAGGGTCGCTATGAGACACAAATGACACATAAAACAACAACAGCAGCTAAATCTTGTAAACTCTCTCCAAGGATAATGTGGAAAAAATTGCATCTCTTGTTAGGAATTTGTGACTTTAAATTGTCAAAGGTCCTTTGCTTCCAGGAGTCTGAGGAAATGACTGAGGGTCTGTAGTGTCTCAGTGGTGATACTCCATTTACATTACTCCCCTGGAGAGAAACACTACCAAATAGACAAAAGAGCAGTAAACTCTCAAGTCCTGGGTCCTTCGTCTCATTGTCTATAAAATAAAGGCATGGGACAAAATCATCTTCATGATAATTTCTAGAGAAATTACAAAAAAGGAAACAGGTTTTATTATTTGTTTCATAAATATGAAGTAATATTTGGTCATTAGTTCATGTAAAAAACGGATTGAAGTGTACATAGAGCTGGACCCTTAGCTTGGTTGCCTGGGAGTGTTTTTTCCCCCCTGCTGTAATTGAATAGCCTTCCTGGCAGAGTATTTTTCATTTTAATTTTTCAAATAGTTCTTATACGATAAAACTGGTTTTGCATAATGAAAAACCGGGCTAGTTAAAGTAAATGGTTTAGCAAATTGGATCTGCCTTTTTTTTGTATGAAAGTAGTCAAGCAAACAAAGAGGTCAGGAGGTAATTGTCCTTTGAAACACTGTTGGAGGGTTGTTGTTGGGTGGCGTCAAGTACAACTACAACTCTGGGCGATGCTGTGAACAACAGATCTGAACCCTGTCCTAGCCTGTGATGTTCTCACAATCTCTGACACGCTCGAGCCCATTGCTGCAGTCACTGTGTTCATTCATCTCCTCGCGAGCCCTTCTCTCCTTCCCTCACCCTCCACCTTTTAAAGCACGATGTGGAGGATTACTGTGTAGATAATTTTATGGGATCACAAGCCTTATTTTTATTGTTGAATTTTTGTTATCTATGACTGTACTATAAAAGTGGAGTTGACTTGGTTTTGTGATTATGATGTGACATAAGTGTTTCGTCCTCTTTTTGTCAGGTATACTCCCGAATGTATAGTAGGAACTCAGTAAGTATTAGTCGTAGTAATGGAAAAGATGGAGGAATTCTTTAGAACCTGCTTTCATGTCTGTGCTTAACTCCAAACAATGCTTCCAAGAGTTAACTATTCACATAATGAAAAAGGCCAGCCTGAATTACTGTTGACAGTGTAAAGAACAGATGATGTTGTAATGTAAAATAAGGAAAAGACCAAAACTGTTCAATGACTAATAACATATTTTTATGTGTATAAAAATAGCAATAAAAACTTTCTACAAAACAACCTGTAAGATCCTAGTGTGAAAAGTGTGTGTATTTTTAACCCATGGGCATATGTAGTCTCATATTTACTCATCATTTAAAATTATGTCTTTGTTAATAACTTTTAAGGAATTTCTAAACTACATGTATTTATGGATAATATATAAACTGTGGTGGTTAAAATTTCTTCCTGTATTTTTTAGTTGACATTGTAATAAAACCTTTTACAGGAACTCTGTTTCATATTTTTAATTATAACATTGCAATTTTATTTTTATTATTGAGTGAAAGCTGAAAAATGACAAATAATTTCAAAGAACATGTTCTGTAGGAAGAGATCTTAAGTGCAACTGGCTGGCTAACATGGTTTCCTTCTTACCAAGAGACCAGCGTATATATTGAGTCGTTTTGTGCCATTGAGTCAGAACTGACTCACAGCTGATTTCAGTGGATAGTCAGAGACTTATGTTGCACAGGGGTTGCCCCTTCTTATGGGAATTATATTCAGGGTGGTGGATTGGAACTTCAGGACTTTGGGATTGCAGTACAGCTTCTTACCACTAGACCGCCAGAGCTCTCCTATATGAAACTATATTCTAATCTCATTAAAATGTAATGATGAAAAGTGAAAACTATTATACTACCAGTCAGTGCAGAAAAGGCGCCTGATAGAACTCAACACCCTTTCCTGATAAAACCTCTCAGAAAAATAGGAATAAAAGTGAAATGCCTTAACATAAGTAAGGGGATACACACACACAACGAACAACTGACAGCATTCACCTTGAGAATGAGAACTAGAAAATGCCCTTTATCATTATTCTTACTCAGTATTGTTCTGGAAGTCCTAGTCATGGCAGTAAGGCAAGAAAAAGAAATACGAAGCATCTCGATCAGGAATAAAGAAGCAAAAGTATATTCCTATTTGCAGATATAATAATGCTATATGTAGAAAATGACAAAAACTACACAAGATGGCTACTAGAACTAGTAGATGGATTCAGCAGTGGCAGGGTACAAGATCTGCATAAAATTGGTAGTATTCCTCTACAGTAATAAAGAGAATTCTGAAAAGGAAGTCAGGAAAATAATACCATTTATATTCACACACTCATGCATTCATTGCCATTTTACTGGAACCAACCCATGGCTGACTCTCCGGTGAGTTTGCAGAGGCTGTAAATTGCACGGGAGAAATTGTCCATCTTTCTCCCATGGATCATCTGGTGGATTCGAACCATTTGCCCTTAAGTTGGCAACACATCTCCTTATCCACAAGGCCACATGCACCCCCTAGTATACACATACGTACATGCATATGTGTGTTTATAAATACACATCAGCATCAACACATTACTAAAAAAAAAGTGACAATGACGTATCCAAAAAAGGACTAAACTAATTTATAGGAAACTTCAGCACTTCAGCACGAGAAAGGAAAACAGTCCATTTAAACACTGGGCAAAGAACATTAACAGGCACTTCACCAAAAAAGATATTCAGGTAGTGGTCAGCAAATTCAGGAAAAGATCCTTATGGTCATTCATCATTGAGCCACTGCTATAGTCATCTGTGACTGTTAGAGTCCCTTCAGGACAGAGGAGAGTTGTCTCATAGGATTTCCAATGTTGTAAAGCTTTACACAGGCAAACTGCCTCATCTGTGCCCTGGGGAACAACTGGTTGGTTTGAACCAGAAACCTTTTCACTAGTATCCAAGTTTCTTAACCATAGTGCCACATAGTTGGCGTTTAGCCATTGGAGAGAGGAAAGCCAAAACAGTGATGTATACCTCACCACGGTGTTATGACTTTTGAAAATGGCTTTTCTATCCATTGCCTTAGCCCAGATGTCTCAGCTGCAGACACATGATTGACCCATTGATTAGCATCCTCAATATCATCAACAGCTGTGAGGCCAACATAAGAGGGAGAGCTAGTCAGACCTAGAAGGACTGTGACGAGGTGTAGCCTGATGGAGCCCTGGAGATGGAGCCAGAGTGAAAAAGTTTCACTTGCTGGATGATTGAGGAAACCAGAGGCTTCCTTCATTTATGTAACTAAACTGCACCTGGACTTTCACTTGCTGACTGGAAAAACTGTCTGAAATAATTGAGGAATTGTGTCCTTTTGTTAATCTGGCTTAGAATTAATTGGAGTAAACCTGGACTTTGACTGTGTGATATCCTGTGTCCCCACCGAACTATTTCCCTGATCAACCCCACAAATTTTGCAGTGAGTATTAAACCTAGTAATTAATGGAAGTAAGTGCAGCAGTGTGGGGGACCATATCTTACCAAGGAATCAATTTTCTATGCTGTGTGCTATTGATGGGGACAGCTCTCCTTTTTGGAGTTAACAGAAGTCAAACTTGGCCATCTCTATGCTGAATTTGGTGTTTTAACACTCACTCTGGCAGTAAGGTGGTGGTGGTTGTTATGTACCAGCAAATTGCTTGTGACTCATAGTGACCCTGCGTACAAAAGCTCTGAACTCTGCTCTGTCCTGAGCCAGTCCTGTTGTCTCCAATGGACCTACCCCCATCTCATCAAGGGTCTTCATATCCTGTATTGTCCTTCCACCTTTCCAAGCATGATGTCCTTCTTCAGAGACTGGCCCTACCTGGCCACATGCCCAAAGTATGTGAGACGGAGCTTCAAAATCTATGCTTCCAAGAACCAGCCTGATTTCACCCTGTCCAGGATAAGTCTGTGTTCTCTGCAGAGTATGGTCTGTTCAAGACTCTTCTCCAGCACCACCATTCAAAGGCATCAATTCTTCTGTCGTCTATGTGGTCATTGTCCAGCTCTTTGATGCATAGCAAGTAATTGTGAAGATCATGGCCTGAATCAGCGTACCTTATTCTCCAGACTGACATCATTGTTCTTCAGCACTTTTGAAAGATCCCTGAAAGCAGCTTTCCCTGGAATAGTTTATCTTTTGATTTCTTGACTGCTGATGCCAAGATTGTTGATTATTGAGCCAAGCAAGCTGAAATTGTTAACAACTTGAATTTCTCCTCCATCCATCATGATGCTGCCAATTGATCCAGTGATGAGAATCTTTATCTTCTTGATTTTGAGCTTCAATCCATACTGTAGACTGTAGTCCTTGACCTTCTGCAGCAAACACTTCAGGCACTCCTCAGTTTCAGAAAGCAAGGTTATATCATCTTCATAATGTAGGTTGTTGATGAGTCTTCCTCCAATTCTAATGCTGTATTCCTCCTGAATATAAGTCCAGCCTGACCTTTTCTGTATATAGATTGAAAAGGTATGGAAACAGGATGCATCCCTGATGCACTCCTGTCCTTATTTTGGCTCACACAGTGTTTCCTTGCTCTGTTCTGACCACTACTACTTCCTGGTCCAAGTATAGACTTCTCATGAGCACAGTCGGGTGTTCTGGGATCCCCAGTCTTCTCAAGCTGAGCCTCAATTGGTTGTGATAAATACAGTCAAATGCTTTTGCATAGTCAATTAAACACAGATAGGTATTCCGCGGTTACTCTTTTGCTTTCAGCCAATATCCACCTGACACATTGGCGATAATGTCTCTGATGCTACCACCTCTTCTGACTAAACCCAGCCTGTATTTTTGGTAGTTCTCTGTAGAAGAACTATTTCAGTAATTTTTAAAAATAATCTTCAGCAGCATTTTGTTTGCATGTGATATCAGTGATACTCTTCCATAATTTCCACACTATTTTGGGCCATCCTTTTTTTGGAATGAGAAGAGAAATTAATCTCTTCCAATCAGTTGGCCAGATAGTTGTCCTCCAGATTTCTTGGCACTGGTGCTAATAGCAGTGATCAAAAAAAAATAGGAAAAATGCCATTTAGTGTGTGAAGACATTGAAACTCTCTTTTCACTGCTGGTATGATGGTATAGTGTCAACAGTATGTACTTTGTTGAAAAGTTAGAAGTAGAGATCCCACAGTAATTTCTAGTAGGTACATAAATCCTCGAGAAGTCAGAGTTGTCATAAAGACTAACATACAGATGGATACCTAGGTTAATGAGAAGCTCTGATGATGTAGCACATGACATGCTGTGCCTCTAACCTGGAGGTCAGAATCTCGAATCTCCCAGCCACTCCACGGAGCAAGATGGTCAGACTTAGATACCCGTTGGAAGGTCAACAGGAGTCGGAATTGACCTGACGGTAATGACTCTGGTATTTTGGTGTGCCTAGCTTGGCAGGTAAATAGGTGTAGGATGGCAAATGAGAGTACACTCTTGAACAGGCATAGTTTTGCCAAACAGTATTTCTTTTTTTTTTTTAAATTTAGGTTGTTTATTTTTCATTTCAATGAACATCTACAGAGATTTTGGGATCCAAACAGTATTTCTACATATATGTTTGTATATGCTATAAATACAACCACGTATTTAGTAAAAGGGCTAATTTGTGCAAACTTCTTAGCCATAAGCAAGCGTCTTTAAAAACTAAGTCATTGTTGAAGGTTTGGAATTGGAAAAGAAATTAAGGTTATTAACAATTACAGCTTGCTCTCAGCTCCATAGTCAGCACTCCAGCAGTCAGGAAATCAAAAAACTAATTGCACTGGGAAAATCTGCTGTCAAGGATCTTTCTAGAATACTGAGAAGCAGTGATGTCAGTCTAGAGACCAAGATGTGCCTGGTCCAGGTTATGGAATTACTTGCAATGCATCAGAGAGCTGGACAATGACTAAGGATGACAGAAGAACTGATGCTTTTGAGTTGTAGTGCTGGAGAAGAGTCTTGAACATACCATGGACCACCAAGAAAACAAATAGGTCTGTCTTGGAGAGGGTGAAACCAAGTTTCTCTGTGGAGGCTAGGATTTTGAAGCTCCATCTCACATACTCTGGGCATTTGGCCAGAAGGGACCAGTCCTTGGAGGAAGATATCATGCTTGAAAGGGTGGAGGACAGCGCAGAGAGGAAGATGAGGAAAACTCCGGATGAGATGGATTAATGGGGTCATTGGGGTAATGGGAGTAGGTGTGTCAGAGTCAGTGAGACTGGCTCAGGACAGGGCAGGGTTCATAGCTGTTGTACATATGGTCACTATGAGTTGCAGGCGACTCAATGGCACATAACAGCAATAAGGTTGACTGGCATAACAAAGTCCACAAAAACTGATACTGTATATCCTACTTTGATAAGTAGTGACAGATGACTGCCTTAAAACCTGCTAGTAGCCGTCTGTCTAATCTGGAACAAAAAAGAATGAAGAAAATGGAAAAACTCAAGGAAATAATTAGTCCGAGGTTCTAATGGATCACAGATCATGTGAATCAAAAGTTCTACTAGCCCGAGCCCAGAACTACATGGTAACCAGCCTCCACTACCACTGCTCTGATCTGGATCCCAATAGAAAGCCCTGGAAAGATGGGAGATAAACGTAAGCCAGAATGCATGGAAAGGTCATCCTTGATGATCTTATAGAGACGAGTGGAATCCCCAAGATTAGGACATGTCCCTCATGCCTAGAACTCAGCCTACTGCCAGAGATCTCTGTTCAGCCAGACAGTAGACAGTAACACCCACGAGGAAGGTACTTCTCAGAACAATCAACCGTATCACGCCTAATGGACAACATTTGCTGAGAAACGGAGTTCAGAAGACAAGAACAGGCAAGAAAGATGAGCCAATTGAAATGCGTCCAGGGCAAAAGTGGGAAGTGTACTGTCATTTGGGGGGATCATAACTAATGTCACAAAAGAAGATGTGTGCAATTGCTGAATGGGAAATGAATTTCTGCTGTAAACTTGCACTAAAACCACAATAACATAATAATAATTTTAAATAATAGTTCAAAAAACAATAATGATTGATCATTATGTTTTCTGTACCCTCTGTACTAGCTCTGTCTCTGTTACCTGAAGCTTTCACACTGTAAAGTTAATTCTCAACTCACCTCCTTACTCCACTGATAGAACCTGTATCCTTCTCATCATTGGATTCCCCCATCCTAGCACCCGTGTGAAATTTAGATGTTCCAGGCTATTGTTTTCCCTAATTGAGTATTTGCTGCATTCTTGGATATACTTGTTAATGCTATTTTGTTCTTTAATAGAAGAATTCAGAAGACAAGGAATATTTTAACATAGTTTCTACCAAAGATGTTTTAAAAATGTGTGTGTGTGTATAAGAATCTTCTTTGTACTTTTGGGGTTTTTTTAATGGTTAAAAAAATTCTTTTATCTCACTGTCAAATATTGGAATACAGAAATCAACTGAATAAAGCCAATTATTTAATTTTAAAAAATGGTTCAGGAATACGCCCAAACCACTTGACTCATTTGAGTTTCCTGCGTATCCCTAGGAAATATGTGACTGTGACTTAATGGTAGGGATTTGCACTGCCAGCTCAAAGTTGCACAGTTCAAATCCACCAGCTGCTTCATGGGAAGAAGACAGACAGTCTCCTCCTATGCAGTTTACTGCCTCATAAAACCACCTGAAGGGTCAGCTAGAAGATGAGGTCTGCTCAGTGGTACTTAGTATAGCCATCTCAAGTCATATCTCTTCAGATTTGGAATTACTTCTCATTCATTGACGTAGATGTAGGTCTAATGACTAAGGTACTGCCTCACACATAGTGTCCAACCCATTAGTTGAGTCACGCAGGCAGTGAAATTGATGTTGCTTTGAGGGCAGAGAAAATAAATAGCTAACAGCCAGAAGGAATTGGAGATCAACACCTATTTCATACAATCTAAACATGACTTTCCCATGCAGGAATGTAGGAGGAGTGGTTTTGGTTAATAGAATGACATACTAATATACGGTCATAAAAGCCTGAGATGCCCAGGGAGCAGCCTGGTGTGGGTGTGAGAGAGAGATGGGGCCAGATCAGGGAAAGGAAGGGGAAACTCCACCAAGAAGAAAGATGGAGAGGGCTTTGCTTGTCCATGCTAGTATTTGCATTTTACCACTGAAGACTGGGTACTCATGGGAAGGTTTTAATTAGGGAAACTACATGATAAGAGTTGTGTTTGGAGAGGAGAATACTTTTAAAAACATAAAGGATTAATTGGAAAGAAGCAAAATTTTAAAGAGACACATTTGGTCTTTAAATATGTGAATTTGAAGTTATCAACAAATGGGTTTCAGAAATAGGGTCGGAGATAAGTTGGAAGTTTGAGACTCACTCATTTTCTTAATTGGAGCCACAGAATGGGTTAAGAAGGCACAGAAAATTAGAACAAGAAAAAAAATGTAGACCATTGGAGAGGGTACACAGCTGGTTGAGAAAAGTAGCAGAGAAACAGGTTTAAAATAAAAGGAGGAAGAGATTTGCGTAACGGAGAGGTGTGGTAAGTTGTGTTGATTGCTATGGTGATATTTGACTGAACAAAATCTTAGCTGAGATATTTGGTTTGGCCATGAAGTGTTCTCATTTTTGTTGTTTATGGCTTATTTATATTCTTTTGTTATAGTTTAAACAGTCCATGAGCATGAGCACACCAACTTTCAATTTTCTTGTAGCGTGTGATAATTAGTAGATGGTGAATTGCATATTTGCAGTGGTTTTGGGAGGGTCACAAAGTAATAAATAATATACAAATTGTTTTGGAAATTTATTGATGTAAAGAAGCCAATTTATATAAAAATGTTTTCAGACTGAAATATCATTCTAAACAACATTATTGCAAATACACATTTATGACTGATAGTTTAGATAGAATATTGCAGTCTAGTGATTGTGCTTGTTTTTGTTTGCATAGCTTGGCGCCTGTGTTTGCTCTGTTTGTACCGTTTTACTGCTCCATACCACGAGTCCAAGTGGCACAGATTCTGGGCCAATTCTCCATCACCAACAAGACACTGATTTACATATTGGGACTACAGGTAGAGTATACAGCTTTATGTTCACCATTTCTCTAACCAGATCTTTCTTTTTTTTCCTTTTTTGGTCTTTTTTTTTTTTTCTTCTCATTTGATCTCCTGAAAACAATGTTTTTTCCCATAAGTTTGGCTTTATGATCTGTATCAAACGTTCAAAGGAAGTGTTCGAGAACAAGAACATCAAAGTAGCTGAGGAACTGGAATACTTTCATAGCCTTTAGAAATCTGATAAGAGCTTTCACTGTAATTTGTATCAGTGGAAAATATTTTATTTTCATTGTTCAATTGCATATTTGAGTATTTTTTTAAAGAAATTATTGTGTGAAATGGAAACAAATGAGAGCAATCAAAATGTGGAGAGTGGAAAATCACTGTCACATTACTTCAGTGGATACAGTGTCAGATATATAAAGCTCAGAAGAAGAACTCAAATATACTTGCCCGATCTTCTCTGATGGTTTTTGAAGAAGCGCTGTTAGTTTTCTAACTCTGTGTTACTTACAGAGATAGCACTGTCACCTTTTGCTAAATGGTTCATTCAGTGTAAAGACCCTTATAGTACTTACTGTCTGACTTCCTTTGAAAAGGTTATCTTAGTAAATAAATATTTATTTATATTCAAGAAATATTCCTTGTCCCCTGCTATGTTCTGTGTCCTATGGTAGAAGACTCATGGAGTTTCTGATTTCTTACTTGTTGTCACTTTTATTCTCATAACTTCTGATGTCAAATTTTATCCCACTGCTTCCTGCGGGACCATGTGTCAGTTGGCCTTTTGATCCACTGATCAGTAGTCAGAGCAGACTCGTCCTACACGTTTCAAACCGGATACCAGAGCTCCTTTACCGTGCCCTCCTCTCTCCCCTTTTAACCTTTCACATTTCCTCTTACTCCTCTAGCCCGCTGTCGTGTGTTATCAATGGCTAATAGGGAGTGGCTGTTTCCTTACCACTTTTACCACCATTGCTCATGAAATGTTTTTCTTCATGTCTCAACCCCTGTGCTTTTGCACATTCCTTTATTCTTCTTAATAGTCATCTAACTTAATGACCCATTGCTGTTATACATTTTATACTTATTGCTAGAGTTTCCTCTGAGTTGTTTTTGTTGTTGTTGTTGTTGTTGTTGAGTACCGTCAAGTCGGAACCAACCCGTAGCCGTCCCTCCAGCTGGTTTTCAGAGGCTTGCATGGGAGATTGCCCAGCCTTCTCCCTCAGAGCTGGTGGATTCGAACTGCATGTCTTCAGGATTGCAGTGTGGTTTCCTACCACTTGGCCGGATGTTAAGAAAGAACACAGAATGGAATAGTAGAAGAATGCCCTCGACCTGGAGAAGGAGACCCATGTTCTAGTTGTAGGGAGACACTAGCTGTGAGACTTAGGCCAAGTTATATAACCTTCCTGAGGCTTGTGTTGAGTTTATAGCGTCCTGTACAGCTCTTACATGGTGTTGAAGCTCTTGGGGAGCAAAAGTGTTGTGTTAGTAGTTACGGGGCAGAAATTCAGTGCAACATTGTGGATTACCTTGGAGCCATGTGAACTGGGGTTCAATTCCTTGCTCAGATAATTGTCACCTTTGTTATTTACCTTTCTTAGTCCCCACTGGCCTAGCTGTAAATGGGCATAATAAAATCTATCTTACAAGGTTATTTAAAATATTAGAGGTAATAGTTGCTGGATATTTATTGTAATTGGAACCGGTAATGAGAACTAGTTTGTTGGTTCCTATTACTAGTTAATAATCTATGTCTTTATCCCTACCACCTTTGATTCTTTGGAGATGATTAATCTATCGCTTTTGTCTCCTTGACCATCTCCCCAAAAATACGTAGCTCCTGTCATAATAGCCATTGTATTTAGTGCTATTTCAGTATTGAATAACTTGCAAATATTTTCAATAAATTCAATAATGGGGTAGAAGTTGGCATCAGAAATTAGAGATGAGAAGTTAGAGATCCAACAGCTTCTTTGTAAAACTCTTCACATGAACATTGCTGCACATGGTTGTTCTTATCTATCTGGTAGCAATGACCGCCCGTTCCTGAATCAAGTATGACTGAACCCCTTATCTTAAAGTCGCTATTCTCATTCCCTCTCCCTGCTCTTTAAACCTTCCCACAGGTTTCCTTCTGCCTTTTCTTCTCTCTACAACAGCTGCTGTAGCCAGGGACATTGGTTGGATGGATGAATGAATAACTTCAGTTATACAAAAAAGCAAAATTAGTTGTTAAGAGGCATCTAAATATCAGATGACTTCTAAGTTGCTCATGCAGTTCCCTAATGCTAGAGAACATAAATTGAAATATGAGACTTAACAGTTGTTCCCACGGAGCACAGCAGCTGAGAGGAAATGTACATATCGTCGAAGCAGAAACAAACAGAACCAAACTTGAAACAAGTTGAGAGGTTTAACATTTCAAAGGAGACCGTTTTTTAAAAATAGCTAAAATTAAAAAAAAAATAAATTGCTAAAATGATTGACTTGTTTTACTGGTGTGTTGTTGTTGTTGTTGTGCACCAGAGAGTTGGAACCGATCTATGGCTGACCCTCCAGTGGGTTTTCAGAGGTCCAGGATCGCACGGAAGGAGATTGTCCTTCCTTCTTCCATGGAGCAGCTGGTAGTCTCGAACCTAATGCCTGTGGTATTACAGCACAGCTTTTACCACTAGGCCACACCAGAGCTCCCTAGTCTTTTAATTTCTTGACTGCTGGTGCCAAAGTTGCTTACTGGTGTATAAGATACAATAAGCTGAAAACAACTGCAAACAGTGTAGAGCTTTGGGGCCAGCTGCCTGGGTGCAACTCCCAGCTTCACTACTTCCTGACTTTTGGCCTTATATAAAATACTTAACCTCTCAGGGATTTTTCCCCCCATATGTAAATAGAAATAATAGAATTTAGCTCCTAGGGTAATGATGAGGCTTCAGTGAATGTAATGCATGGAAAATATTAAAATCAGTGCTTGGAACATGCTGGGTGCTATGAAAGTATTAGTTACTCTACTGTTTTCTGTGTTGAGAAGAAAATAATCATGAAGTATTTTTTTCTTCTTGTAATTCTGGCCTTGTTTATTATCAGAGGCATCAAAATAAGCATCAGTGCTAGATCAAAAGGTGTTTGAAGTTGTCGCTTGTACTCATTTCTTCATGACAAAGCCCCTCTGGAAGGTCTGTGAGCCTCCTCTTACCTGCGTTTTGCTCCTTCTTGCCTTTGTGTCTGTCTTCTCTGTTTCCTTGGCTAAGAGTGCCAGACTCTGAGGTGTTGGCCGTCTAGCACATGCTGCAGTCAACCTATAGCGATAGCATGTTTCTTCCTCTGTGATTAGAAGAACTTAAACTCCCAGCCTGTGGTTCTAAAATTTCACATTAAGCCACAGATACTTTCTTCCTTGCAGAATATTTTAAAACCAACCAACCAACCAGCCCACCCTGAGCTCTAGGGTAAGGAGGCTTTGGAAAGAAAAGGGGAGACTAATGAAATCCAATTCTAATTATTTTTTCCATTCATATAAACTGTTATTGTTACTTTGCATTTTTTTTTTGAGGGACCTGGTATCAGCATTCAAGAAAAGTAGTGTTTGACTACGGAGCTATATGCTTACAGAGTTCTTCTGATTTACAATGGGAGTAAAAGGATAAGAAATTAAAATAAGAAAAATACATTAGTACCTAAGACTAGACATTTGATGGCCACTACATTATTTATATGTTTTCAATGCCAATAATTTTTCTAGATGTGTTATTTTACTTTAAATCCATTAATACTGATTTCGAATTAAACATATACTTGAATCTGTCTTTTCTTTTTGTCCGTGAAATTAACCCAGCCTCAACCAGTTTTTTGAAAAGGCTAGAGTCTTGGTTTAAAAAAACTAACAGATAAGGGAGCTCTGGCAAGAAACAGCGTTCCAATCCTGAAGGCGCACGGTTTGAGTCCCCCAGATGCTCTACTAGAGAAGGAGGGGGGGCAGTCTCCCCCAGTGTCAGTTGCATCTGACTTTATGGTACAAAACAAGAAAAAGAAAAAAAAATTAAATACCCAGTTTATAATATCAGAATTTATATTTATTCCATCTTACTTATCTATGTATAAGTAATAATATAAGTTATGGTTGTAGTTAATGCTGTGACTGGAATTTGCATTTCTTTTTAGTTGTTTTTTTTTTCCTTCCTTTTCTAGCTTTTCACCTCTGGTCCTTACATCTGGATTGTAGCCATAAGTGGAATTGTAAGTGTGATTTACTCCCTGTTCCCCCGCTTATCTACTCCTTAACTTAAAAAAAAAATTAGTAAAAAAGTCTTTTTAGATTATAGGTAATATTCATTGGTCCACCATATTATTATTTACTATGCCAGCTCCCCAATTCCATGCTACTTAGTTAATGATTAAGATTAATCATTACATGGTTAATTGAAAAAAAGGGGACCCACTTTGTCTCAGTCTTAAGGTAATTTTGATGAACCTTAGAGCTAAATTTTTGTCAGTATTGTCATTTTGAAATTGACAGCCCGTAGTAGGAAAATAGTGACAGAAAAAAGAAGAAGTCAGGCTTACTAAAAATAATGAAATGTTTGCTTTGTAGAAGACATTGTCATGATGCAAAGGAAAAAATTAAGACTGGTTGGAAAATCAGGTGGGTTGGACCTGACTGACTCCTCATGGTCTGTGGCCAGAGAAGGAAGAAGGGCCGGGGCCAGGCTTTGGAGCAGGGCGCTTTGGTGTGTGGTCACTTCACCTCAACCAGTTCCACACCGCTTTTTTGTTCTTGTTTTAATGACAAGCATTTGTCATAAGCTCTGTATTTATAAGACTTCTAAAAATTTAGAGCCTCAGTTTTATAGGCCAGGTTTTAGAAATCTTTTATGATAAATTAGAATAGCCAAACTTTAATAAAAATTAATTTTCAACTAGTGAGAGTATGGTGTTAATTTCTTTTTTTTTAATTTTTTATTTTATTATTTTTTGTGTGAGTGTACCGTCAAATCAGATCTGACTGGTACATGAGGAGATTGTCCCTCCTTCCCCGGCAGAGCATCTGGTGGATTCGAACCGTGTGCCTCTGGGATTGTAGTTGCAGCTCCTTGCCACTAGGCCACCAGAGCTCCCCTTAATTTCTCTTGTAGAAGACTAGATGAGAAATACAAGAAGATTAATAATCCTATTTAAAATATTAAAGGGAAAGGATTTGGAAACTATTTCTTCAACTGTAGACATTTGAAGAAAGTTTCACACACCTCTTTGTGCTTCCTGTGTAAGTGACTGATACTTCTGGGCCAATGCGTCCATGATTTGAACCAGCTCAGTCCTTTCATTATACTCTCTATAATACCCCTTATCTGTGTTATTTTTGTATCCAGCTTGCTCCTCATTCTTCAGCACTGATGTGCTTCCAGTCAAAATTCTAGCGATCCTAGGATGGCTCAAGACCAGGCAGAGTGTTGTTACACTTAAAAGTTAGAATCGGCTTGATTCCACCGAACAGCAGCAAAGCATTTTGCTTGAAAGCAGGGGAATACCAGAAGAATGTATATCTGTGTTTCATTGATTACGCAAAGGCGTTTGACGGTGTGGATCATAACAAACTGTGGCTAACTGTGAGAAGAATAGGAATTCCAGAACATTTAATCATGCTAATGCAAAACCTATACTTGGACCAAGAGGCAGTCGTCAGAACAGAGCAG
>NW_006399754.1:10957713-10958724 GCF_000299155.1 Elephantulus edwardii | reverse complement strand
CTCATGGAGCAGCTGGTAGATTTGATCCCTGTGTCTTCAGATTTGCAGCACAGTTTTTCTTACCACTGTTTGTCAACCCAAAGATCTCAAGCAGAAAGTTCATTACTTTAGTCAGGAGAACAGCATAAGGATAGACAGTTTCCTTCCTAATTAATATTTTTTTGTAGCAGTGAACGAAAAAAAGTTCAATATTTTTTAATGTTTTAAATGTTCTTATATTTTATGCCTTTTTATTAATTTATTATTGATTCATATATCTTTAATATATGTAGCTTTCTTTACTTACTCATTACATATTTAGTTAACTTTAAAGTGCCCAGAAAGACTCATTCATTATTCAGTATCCTAGAACTGGAAGTTACCATTTTCATCACTGTAAACCCCAAACCCCACTGACGTCAAGGTGACTTATGCTGATTAAGTCATGATGACACTCTGTTAGATTTCAGAGGCAGGAAACCTTTAAGGAAGGACACTGCTGATCTTTTTAAAAAGTCTCAAATATGCATGTTGTGATCCCAGTCTTCTCCACTATATATGCTTTAAAAGTTGTTGTTGTTATGTGCCATCGAGTCATTTGCAACTCATAGCAACCCTGTGTACAACAGCCCTAAACCCTGCTCCACATAACAACAACAACATACTAAATATTTTATGCTCTGCCCCAATGCCTAATTTACTTCGGATCACAAAGCTGAATCTCATTGTAAGGCCCTGAAGTCATCTAAGCCACCTGATATTTGTAAGACTAATGGTGATTTGGGAACAGCCTCGGTTCATATGAGTTTAACCCACATCCCTACTTGAACTGGCAGCATGAGAGACAGTTGTTACAAGACAGAACTGACCTATAGCTGACCCTCCAGTGGGTTTTCAGAGACAGTAAATCACACGAGAGGAGACTGCACGTCCTTCTCTCATGGAGCAGCTGGTAGATTTGATCCCTGTGTCTTCAGATTTGCAGCACAGTTTTTCTTACCACTGTTTGTCAACCCAAAGATCTCAAGCAGA
>NW_006399754.1:10952508-10957003 GCF_000299155.1 Elephantulus edwardii | reverse complement strand
AGTCACTGAATCAATCCATCACCCTCCCAAGCATGACGTCCCTCTCCAAGGACTGGTCCCTCCTTGCAACATGTCCAAAGTATGTCTGACGAAGTTTCAGAATCCTTGCCTTCAAGGAGCAGTCTAGTCTCACCTTCTCCAGGACAAACCTGTTTTTTCTCCTGGGAATCCATGGTATATTCAATACTCTTCTCCAGCACCACAGCTCAAAGGCATCAATTCTCCTTTTATCATCCCTAGTCATTGTCCAGTTTTCCGATGCACAGCAACTAATTGCAAAGACCAGCAAGTAATTGCAAAAACCATGGCCTTAATCAGGCTCACCTTAGTCTCCAGACTGACATCATTGCTCTTCAGTACTTTGGAGAGAGGTCTCTGACAGCACACTTTCCCCACTGCAATTCATCATTTGATTTCCTGGCTGCTGGTACCAAGAGTCATGATTGTAAAGCCAAACAAACTAATGCTATTAACAATCTCAATCTCTTCTTCATCTGTTATAACATTGCCAATTGGCCCAATGGTGAAAATCATTGTTTTCTTGATATTGAGCATCAATCCATATTGAAGGCTGCAGTCCTTGACCACCTGCAGCAAGGAATTCGGGTCCTCCTCACCTTCAGCAAGCAGGGTTGTGTCATCTGCATAATGCAGATTGTTGAGCTAGAGTTAGAAAACCAAAATAGGAGAACATGTTTGGCATGTTTAAGCTGAACGAACTGAAGAACAAAGTCAAGCCTTGCATTCCAGTACTAATAGATGCTATGAGCAAAGTCTTGAATGATGCAGGAAACATCAATAGAAGATGAAAGAAATATACAGTCACTGTACCAGAAGGAATTCGTTAACACTGAACCATTTCAGGAAATAGCATACATCCAAGCCTCAATGATTAGGAAGGAAGAAGTTCAAGCTGAACTGAAAGCATTGGAAAAAATTGTTGTTGTTGTTGTTATGTGCCGTCGAGTCGTTTGCGACTCATAGTAATCCTATGTACAACAACCCTAAACTGTGCTCTATCCTGTGCCAATCTCGTTGCCTCTGACACACTCATCCAGATTACCCCAGTCACTGAACCAATCCACCTCATAGAGGGTCTTCCCCTCCTGCGCTGTCCCTCTACTCTACCCAGCATGATGTCCCTCTCCAAGGACCTGTCCCTCCTTACAACATGTCCAGAGTATGTCAGGCGAAGCCCCAGAATCCTTGCCTCCAAGGAGCAGCCTGGCTTAACCCTCTCTAGGATGAATCTGTTTTCTTGGCAGTCCATGGTACATTCAATACTCTTCTCCAGCACCACAGCTCAAAGGCATCAATTCTCCTTCTGTCCTCCCTAGTCATTGTCCAACTCTCTGATGCATAACAAGTGATTGCAAAGACCATGGCCTGTATCAGGCGCACCTTAGTCTCCAGAGAGACACCGTTGCTCTTGAGTACTTTAGAGAGGTCCCTAACCACAGACTTTCCCATCACAATACGTTTTTTTATTTCCTGGCTACTGGTGCCAAGAGTGTTGACCGTGGAGCCAAGCAAACTGAAGCTGTGAACAATCTCAATCTCTTCGCCATCCATCCTGATGCTACCGATTGGTCCAGTGGTGAGAATTTTTGTCTTCTTGACATTGAGCCTCAGTCCATATTGAAGGCTGCAGTCCTTGACCCTCTGCAGTAAGACCCAGGAATTAATGGAATCCCTACTGACATGTTTCTAAAAAGAGATGCAGCCCTAGGCATGCTCTCTAGTCTGTGCCAAGAAATTTGGAAGACATTTGCCTGGCCAGCTGTTTAGGAGAGATCCATATTTATTCCCATACCAAGAAAAAGGTGATCCAAGAGAATATGGAGATGATTGAAAATATCATATGCAAATAAAAGCTTCCTGAAGATACTAAAAAAGACAACTGGACAGGGAGCTACAAGAATGTCAGGCTAGATTCAGAAGAGGCTGAGGTACAAGGAATATCATTGTTGAGTCAGACAGATCTTGACTGAGAGCAGAAAGCACTAGAAAGATGTTTATTTGTGTCTAATGGACTATGCAAAGGCATTTGACTTTGTGGACAACAAATTATGACTAATACTAATAAAAACGGGAATTTCCAGAACACTAAATTGTGCTCATACAGAACTTAGACCTAGGCCAAGAAGCAGTTGTCCTCACCAACGAAGGAACACTGCATGATTTCAAATCAGGAAAGGTTTGCATCATGGTTGTATCCTGTCTTTACACCTATTCAGTCTGTATGCTGAGCCGATTATTTGAGAAATTGGACTATATGATGAAGACTGTAGCATCAGGATTGAAGAAAGACTCATCAACAACCTGATGATGGAGATGGTAGATGATACGAACTTGCTTGCAGAAAGTGAATACTTGAAATGCTTACTGTAGATCAGAGACTTCTGCCTTCATTGCAGATTGTATCTCAACATCAAGAAAATAAAAATCCTCACCACTGGGTTTGGCAACATCAGGATACATGGAGGGGGAAAAAACCCTAAAATTGTCACCACTTTCATTTTACTAAGGTCTGCAGTCCATACCCTTGGTAGTTGTTGTTAGATTTCATTGGGTCAAGTGCAACTCACAGTGTGACCCCATAAACAAGAGACCTGTGCCATGTCCTATCCTGTGATATTCTCATACACTTGAGCACTTGAGCCCATTGCTATAGTCACAATGCCAGTCCAGCTCGTTGGGGATCTTCCTGTCTTTGACTGACCTTCCATCTTCACAGCCATGATACTCCTTTCTAAGGAATAGCCTCTTCCAAAATATGAGAGATGAAGCTTTACTATCCTTGCCTCCAAGGAGTAATCTGGCTGCACATATCCCATAGTCTGCCAAAACAATGAACAGGTATGTCTTGGAAAAAGTATCCCATGGTAGTAGCAGTCAAGATGTTAAAAGATGTGTTTCATTGAAATCTGCTGTTAAGGACTTCTCCAGAGTTCTAAAGAGCAAGGATGTCAAAGGATACAAGGATATTTAAAGACTTAAGTGTGCTTGATCTAAGCCATGGTATTTTCACTTGCTTTTTGTGCATCTGAAATTTGGACAGTAAACAAAGATGACAGAAGAAGAATTGATGCCTTTATATTACAGTGTCGAGACAAGTACTGAATGTCTCCAGAACTGCCAAGAGAACACACGAGTCTATCCCAGAGGAAATGCAACCAGAGTGCTTCTTAGAGGCAACAAGGGTGAAAATTAGTCGCACGTACTTTGGGCATGTTGTTAGGAGGAGCCAGTTTTTGGAAAAAGACATCATGCCGGGAAAGGTAGGGAGTTAGGGTAAGAAATGAAAACCCTCTACAAGATGGATTGACACTGTGACTGTATCAGTGGGCTCCAGCATATCATATATTATGAGGATGGTGCACAATGAATAGAGCAAGGTTCACATCTGTTGTTGTAGGTGAAAAAAAGCAAGGCGTGAGATCGCAACACCTGACCTTTACCAGCTTCATAAAGGGGAACTATCCCCGTCTACAACATCCACAACACAAAGCTAATTCCCGTGAAGTCAGATATGTTCCCCCGTTGCTCCCATACCTCTTTCTGTTCATCTCAACATCAATGTTACTGCTTTACAGGGTCCACAGTCTGATGTAAGAGCTCACAGATCAAATAGCACCACATCATAGAAGTCAAAAGGGCTTATATTTTAGGTTGGCAGCAAGATAAACTCACTCAGTGAGGACGTCTTCCTAAGTGTGCTTGTAGACACCTCAGTTTCTGTGCCTTTAGGCCAGTGTTAGAAAGCTCTGAATCCTGGCAACGATGGCCCTCTCCCTCAGCCCCCCAGGCCTTCCACAAACTTGGCAAAAGGCTCTTAGCAGTGGTTTCCCATGGAGTAGCAGTCCCAAGGTGCCCTCGGTCTCACGGCAGGTCTCTGGTTCTCTGCTGTGGCTGTGATGGATGCTGTACCTGTAGGACCCTGCTCTGACCAGCATAAGAATCACTGGCCCCAAAGGACGCATTGCATTCTTTTGCTCTTCTTTGCTACTGAGGAGATTCTTAAGTTCTGCTACTGGATCCATGCAGTTTAATAGCGTGAATAGGCTGACTCATTCCTACTCACACATTCCTACCCATTCACATGTTAAATTCAGTGGCTAGGGAAGACATTGTGTAAACCCTTCACACCACAACAGGTAGCTGTGAGTTGTGGTTGACTTAATGACATTTCAAACCAACAGTAGCCGCTGGGACTACTATTGATCCCTAGGTGTGATCATCAGTTTGATGTCTTCCTAATACCCTTTGTTCTTTGTTATCCCACAATAACCAAATGACATCAACCATGTTTACTTAAAATAACTGACATAAATGATAAACATAAGCACTTTCTCTTTATGGTGCACTGTATGTTGTTTTGAACTGAATGAGGGTTTTTTTAAATTTCTGAATATTTTCACAGAGAAATCACCTTTTTTGTTAAGTATTTAACAGATAAAATATGTTAACATTTTATTAAATATTTTAAACATTT
>NW_006399754.1:10949629-10952408 GCF_000299155.1 Elephantulus edwardii | reverse complement strand
AAATATTTAACATTTTGTTTTGTTGTTATATGCTGTTGAGTCACCTGCGACTCAATAGTTAACCTATGTGCAACAGCTTTGAAGCCTGCCCTATCCTATCCTGAGCCAGTATGACTGACTCCAACACACCTTGCCCCATTTTCCCAGATACTGTAACAATCCATCTCATCCAGAATCTTCCTCTCCTACTCTGGCCCTCCACCTTTCTGAGCATGATGTCCTTCTCCAAGGACCGGTACCTCCTGACCACATGCCCAAAGAATGTGACACGGAGCTTCAAAATCCTAGCCTCCAAGGAGAAAGTTGGTTTCACCTTCTCCAAGACAAAACTATCTGTTTTCTTGTCAGTCCATGGTATGTTCAAGACTTGTCTCCAGCACCGTAATTTGGAGGCATCGATTCTTCTTCTGTCAGCCTTACTCATTGTCCAGCGCTCTGATACATAGCAGGTAATTGCCAAGACCAGGGCCTGAATCAGGCCCACCATAGTCTCTCGACTGACATCGTTGCTTCTCAGTACTCTGGAGAGACCCCTGACAGCAGATTTTCCCAGTGCAATTTGCCTTTTGATTTCCTGACTGCTGGTGCCAAGAGTATTGATTGTGGAGCTGAGCAAACTGTAATTGTTAACAACCTCAATCTATTCTCCATTTATCATATTACTGTCAGTTGGCCCAGTGGTGAGAATCTTTGTTTTCTTGATATTGAGCTTCAATCCATATTGAAGACTGTAGTCCTTAACCTTCTGAGCAGGTGCTTCAGGTCCTCCTCAGTTTCAGAAAGCAAGGTTGTGTCATCTGCATAATGTAGGCTGTTGATGAGTCTTTTCCAATCTTGATGGTGTATTCCTCCTCTTAAAGCTCAGCCTCCTGAATGATTTGTTCTGCATTTTGAGTGAAAAGGTTTGGAGACGGGACACATCCCTGACACGTTCCTTTCCTGATTTTGAACCATGCAGTATTTCCCTGTTCTGTTCTGAGGACTGTTTCTTTGTCCAAGTACAGGTTTCACATAAGCATAATAGCCTATTTTCTGTATGTATATAGAAGAAATAAATTATTTGTAAATATCTTGTTTCTACACCACTGATTTAAGGATCAAAGCCCGAGATTTTTAAAACCACAGTTTTTCTATTCCAGATGTCTCTTGCTCAACGTGACTTCTCTCCACGTAGATATATAGTGACTTCCCTTTTTTCCCCTTTTGGTTTTCATGCTAACTCAAATTCTAGACTGCACCACCCAGAAGAAATGCACAGATGGGCATCAGTGTTTTACAGGAGTTCTATACAGCCTGTTGCTGAAAGTTCACCTTTTAACATTCAGACCAGAGGTCATCTTACATACTGTGTGTTGTATGATGGAGCTCCTCTTATTTCCATGTGGAAGTTACATGGGTTTTTTTTAAGAGAAATAGCTTTATTTTAAGAAGACAGTTGCGTAAAGCATAAGTTATTTGTTATCTGCTGCTATAGAAACAAAAAAAAAATCTTTACTCATACTTCTGGAATGCTGCCAACCTTGGGTTTATTATTATTTGTTTATTTATGTTTATTAACCTAGTGTTTTTCTTTCTTTCTGGTCTTTGCAATCACTTGTTATGCATCAGAGATCTGGACAATGACTAGGGAGGACAGAAGGAGAATTGATGCCTTTGAGCTGTGGTGCTGGAGAAGAGTATTGAATGTACCATGGACAGCCAAGAAAACAAACAGATCCATCCTAGAGAGGGTTAAACCAGCTACTCCTCGGAGGCAAAGGATTCTGGGGCTTTGTCTGACATTCTTTGGACATGTTTTAAGGAGAGACAGGTCCTTGGAGAGGGACATCATGCTTGGTAGGGTAGAGGGACAGCGCAGGAGGGGAAGACCCTCTATGAGGTAGATTGATTCAGTGACTGGGGTAATCGGGATGGGTGTGTCAGAGGCAGTGCGATTGGCAGAGGATAGAGCAGGGTTTAGGGCTGTTGTACGTAGGGTCGCTATGAGTCGCACTGACAACACAACAACAATTAGAAATATTTCTGAATATATAATTTACAGTGTCCCAGTGATTAAAAGAAGTTGTTGATGAATTCCGTCAGTATAGAATTTTACTAAGTAGTAGTTTTTGCTGTGTACTGTCAAAGTCACAGAAACCTGCTTTAATCCCAGTAGCAGTGACAAAGTTTAGCAGGGCATCAAATAATGAATGTTGGAGAGGATGTGACGAGATAGGAACTCTAATACATTGTTGTTGGGACTGTACAATGGTACAACCATTCTAGAAGACAGTTTGGCACTTCCTCAAAAAGCTGAACATAGACAATCCATTGGACCCAGCTATTCCACTACTTGGAATATACCCTGAGAAAATGAGAACTGAGCCACAGACAGACTTGTACACCGATGTTCACAGCAGCATTATTCACCATTGCAAGAACATAGAAACAAACCAGATGCCCAACCACAGTGGAATAGATTGAGAAATAATGGTACATTCACACGATGGAATACTATGCAGCATGCAGGTGTAATGGTTTTATAAATTCCTGCCTTACATGGGAGGGACTGGAGAGCATTATGCTAAGTGAACTAATTCAGTCTCATAAAGACAAATACTGTACAGAACCATTAATGCAGAGCATGTATGAGGATCCAAGGAGGGGAGGAGGGGGGAATTAAACATAGGGGCGCACAGTTTGATGGGTGGAGGGAGAAATTGGTAAAGGAAAGGGGGGAAGGTTCCATGTGAAATACATTGTGCACGAACTTTGTATGGGGTGGAGGGAGAAATTGGTA
>NW_006399754.1:10947672-10948143 GCF_000299155.1 Elephantulus edwardii | reverse complement strand
TACAAAAAAACATATAAAATGTTAACAAATTCTTTTTATGTAATTCAGGGGCATTGACTTTATTCTTCAATTTGTGGAACGATTTCCATCCCCCTTTTTGGAATTGTTAGCGTCAATTCACCATCTCCTGTGGGTTTTTTTATTTGTTTGGGGAGGTTTTAATCTTTTTGAGGTGATGTTGTTAATTTGATCCTATTTAGTTAGTTCTTTATAAATTATAGTGCTCTTATGCTGAGTGAACCAACTCTATTTCACAAATACTGTGTAAGACCATGATAGTAAAAATACAAGGAAAACGAGTAAAATGGAATTGGAGATCCGTGGGAGGAAGTGCTGGGAGCAAAGGGGTGCAGGTGGGCAGGGGAAAATCACAGGGTCACACAATTTGGTGAGTGGAGGGAAGGGATAATGAAAATGGGAAAGATCCAGTGGGGACCTGGAAAAACAGGGTAACAGTGGGTATGGTTCAGT
>NW_006399754.1:10937514-10945857 GCF_000299155.1 Elephantulus edwardii | reverse complement strand
CTAGTGTTGTTCCTAGCTTTTCTGTAATGAAGTTTATAGTCCTTGGTTTTAGTCCTAGGTCCATGATCCACCTTGAGTTGGTTTTTGTGTATGGAGGGAGGTGTGGGAAAGCAGACTTTCTTCATTTATTAATAGAAATTGGTTCCAATGATATCATAGAAAAGAATGGAATTAAACTGTTTTCCTGGGCTGAGAGGAAACATAGTTTTTAAAGAGCAAGAAACAGCTAGTTTGACTAAGACACTGTGCTTTTAAACATCAATTTCCTTCTTTTTTGTTATCCATCTACTTACTCATCAGAGTCCACCTACTGCCCTGGAAAGATAAAGACATTTTGTTACGCCTAAAGTTTGTTTGTTCTGTTATTCAGATGCATAACTTACAAATATTTTTGTTCCTACTTCCTCCATTGGCAATTCTGATTTTAACATTATCATTTAATATTTTAATTACAGTTTTCATGAAAGGCATAAAAACGTAATAGTAGATCTTGGCTATCATAGGCAGGTGAAAGAGTTCCGTTTAAGCTAATAGTTTAGAAATTGTTTAACTGATCCCTTTAGGTCTTTTGTTGAAAGACATCAAAAACTGAGGCCACTTTTTACATTTGCACAATGCAGTCTTGTTACACATTAATCCATGCTTTTCTTTAAAACTTGACTTACTCCGTTGAACTTTATTTGGATTACTTTGGTGGTTCTGCAGAATGCCTGTGAACCATGCAGCTCCCCCCCTTCTTCATTTCCAGCAGTGTAATGAATCATAGTCAGGAGTCATTACCACGGGGATGTACATTAACTCTGAAAAGCCAGAGTTCTCAGACATGAGCTGACTCTGCTGTGACTAAAATCGCCAGCCTACCTTTGACTATTTTCTCTCGACAGTCCACCTGGTCCTCTTGAAAGCTTTTCGAGAATGAATTAATGGACAGGCTTGTATTTCTCAAACTCTAGGCTTCTCTGCTTTTGCAGCTCTTTCTGCTTCCTCATTTCCTGGGTTTTCTCCTCTGTTTTCTACAGTATATCGAAGTGATTGTCTTGTGATTCAGACATCTTAAAGTGGAAAAAAAGAATCTATGCTGCGCTGGCACTGACAGGTCGTCAGTGCCTGTTTGAGGCCACCAGCTGCTCCTCGAGAGTAGAATGGACAGTCTCCTCCCATGCAGTTAACTACCTCTCAAAACCCATCGGACGGCCAGCTGTGGGTCAGTTCCAACAATGACGGTACACAACAACAACCAACTCAATAATAAGATTAGAAATAATTGACACGAGATCACCAAAGACTAGATGTAATCTGAGCTTAGATTTTTTTTTTCTTGGAGGCTATGTACATCTTTGGTGGTTTTTGAACAAAGGAACTTTGTGAGTGTGGAGGTCTTCCTGGAGTCTAAATTATTTAGAGACAGGAAGGAAAAGTGAGCAATCACAGATGAGTCACCACTGGTTCATTTGTGGTCTGTGATTTGTCTTTCCCATCTCTCCTTAATAGTCAAAAAAAAGAAAACATTGTTTTATATTAACTGTAAAACAAAAGGTAGGAAGACACTCTGGTGGCCTAGTGCATTTCATATTGGGCTTAACTCAGCTAGCTGCTTGAGAGAAGAAGATGAGAAGTCTTTTTCTGTCAAGAGTCCTAGCCTTGGAAATGTGGTAGGAAGTGACCAGGACTCAGAATGGACTCATTGACAGTGGGTTTTGTTTATTGCTTTTCAACAAAACCTTTTTATTCTTTTTGTTTGGGGGGAGGAAAATTATCTAAATAAGCCTAATATCTGTTGTCTCTCCAAGTTGTGTTATGATATTTAAGAAAAAGATTGTAGAAAAATCATAATCCTGTGGCAGTTTGAACTTCTTTTGGATTGACTTTTAAACCTCTGAAGAGGTTCCTAGGTAAAGCATAGCAGTTTTGAGGGCCCTTTGTAGGTCCTTCAATGAGCTTGCTGCAGAAGTCAAGGACTATAGTCTTCAATGTGGATTGAAGCTCAACATCAGAACTTCAAGAAAACAAAGATTCTCACCACTGGGCCAATTGACAGTACTATGAAAGATAGAGAGGAGATTGAGGTTGTTAGCAGTTACAGTTTGCTTGACTCCATAATCAGCACTCTTGGCACCAGCAGTCAGGAAATCAAAAGATGAATTGCACTGGGTACTGAGAAACAATAATGTGAGTCTAGAGATTAAAGTAATCCTGATCCAGGCCTTGGTCTTTGCAGTTACTTGCTATGCATCAGAGAACTGGACAGTGACTAAGGATGACAGAAGAAGAATCGATGCCTTTGAGTTGTGGTGCTGGAGAAGGGTCTTGAACATACCATGGACTGACAAGGAAATAAATAGCTCTGTCTTGGAGAGGGTGAAACCAAGTTTCTCCTTGGAGACTAAGATTTTAAAGCTCCATCTCGAATACTGTGGGCTCATGGTCAGAAGGGACCAGTCCTTGGAGAAGGACATCATGTTTGAAGGGTGGAGGGATAATGTAAGAGAGGAAGACCCAGATAAGATGGATTGGTACAGTAACTGGGGCAATGGATATAGGTGTATTGGCATCAGTGAGACTGGCTCAGAACAGGGCAGGCTTCAGTGCTGTTGTCCAACAACAACAGTGGTCTTTCTGCTTTTGTATGGCATTGTTTTCTTCTATGTTTCTGTTTCTTCAAGTCTATTTTCTTCTTGAAGATTTCTCCTCTGGATTGACAAAAATATGAGTTGAATAACCGTTCAAAGTACTCATTGACTACTTAGAGCTTCTAGTTAAACTTTATGAAATAGATTCTTTTCCTAGTAGTCCACTGAAAATGAAAGAGAGACTTTAAAGAAATACTAGTGCTATTAAAACTGTGAGGTTCCTTGGGATTCTGAAAGGTTCAAGAGTAGAAGTAAAAGATTTCCAGTAGTTCTTTACAAAATAGCCTTATGTAGATGACCTTTTCACATTTTTTTCATTTAAAAATTCTGATCCCTTTCCCAACTGCAGGGAGCTCTGGTGGCCTAGTGGTAAGCACACTGCAATCCCCAAAGCATGAAATCCATCAGCTGCTTCTCAGGAGAAAGATGGACAATCTCCTCTCATGCGGTTAAACTTTCTCTGAAAATTCACTGAGGCATCTGCTGTGGGCCGGTTCTGATTGGATGGCACACAACAGGAACAAACACGGCACCCCAGCAACAGCAACTAAAAGGATACCTAGTGGTATAGTGAACCAAAAGGCTATCAGTTCTAATCCACCAATAAGAGGAAGGTGAAGCATTCTCCTCCAGTAAATATTTACTGGAAACTCAAAGGAGGGTCTCCATTAATTGAGTACTTACTATTCCATGGTACATGCCTTTGTATACCCGCACTCATGGATTTGTTCATAGCTACTCTTTCTTTCTCTCTCCATCACTTCCCCTCCCTCTCTTTCCATGTCTTCTCTTCCGCTTCCAACCTCAGGTAGCCTGGGCCCACTAAAAACAAACCTTCTGTACTCTGCCTTGTTACAGCTGTAACTCAGTCGAGGGCCCATACGGAGTATCTACTAAAGATGTATTACATGCACATTCTTTTTGCTTTGACAACACAAAATGCCTAGAAGACATTTGATGTTTAAATACTTTATGCAAATTTATGCCAATGTTTACATAACAAGATGGCAGAGAAAACTACCTGTGTTGTTTATAAAATCAGCAGTAAAGCCGTGACTTACCTGATACCTGCAAACCACAACTTACCTTCCTTTCAAAGTCTCTCAAAATTTGACCTCTTCATAAGACATGCCACCATGGGTTTTTTGTTGTTGTTGTTCCCAGTCCATGGTATGTGATACAAGGGATATAATTTTACTAGGCCCTGACATGAGAGATAATGTCGCTGATGTCAGATGGCTCTCGACTGAATGCAGATAGTGCAGAAAGATGCTTACTTGTGTTTTATTGATCATGCAAAGACATTTAACTGTATGAATCATAACAAATTATGACTAACATTGCAATGAATGGGGATCCCAGAACACTTAATAGTGTTCTACAAAGCCTAGTCATAGACCGAGAAGCAGTTTTCCAAACAGAACAAGGAAGAACAGCATGATTTAAAATCAGGAAAGATGTGTCAGGGTTATATCCTCTCTCAATACTTCCTTAGTCTGTGTGCTGAGCCAATTATTCAAGAAACGACTATATGAAGAAGAATGTGGCATCAGGTTTGACTGTGATCAATTAGTTGTGGCCTCCACTGCACTCGGACCAGCCTGTGGCATCAGGTTTGGAAGAAAACTCATTAACCACCTGTGTTATGTAGGCAGCACAGCTTTCCATGCAGAAAGTGAAGAAGCCTTGAAATGCTTACTATAGAAGATCAAAGACTACAGCCGTCAATATAAAAAAATAAAAATCCTTACCATTGGGCCATTAGGCAACATCATGATAAATGGAGAAAAAAAATTTAACATTGTCACTAGTTAGATTTTAATTAGATCCGCAATCAACACCCATGATTGTAGCAGTCACAAACTCCAAAGATGTGTTGCTTTGGGGAAATCTGCTGTCAGAGACCTTCAACTAATTCTAAAGAGCAAAGATGTCACTTTATAGACTAAGATGTGTCTGATCCAAACTATGGTCTTTTCTGTTGCTTCCTATGCATCTGAAAATTGGAAGACTGAAGAAGGATGGACGTCTTTGAATAGTGATGTTGCCAAAGAGTATTGAATATCTCCTGATTGCCAAAGGAACAAACAAGTCAGTCTTGAAGGAAGTGCGACCAAGGTGTTACTTAGAGACAGAGATGGTGAAGCTTGATTTCACTTAGGGCATGTTGTCAGGAGGAACCAGTCCTTAGACACATCATACTGGGACCAGCAGAGGATCAGAGAAAGAGGAGACCTTCCACACTGGGTTTGAGCATGACGGAGATCATGAGGATGGTACAGAGTTCAGATCTTTTGTTCATAAAGTCACTGGGAGTTGTAATCAACTTAATTGCAATGAACAGCAACATTCCCAGTCATTGTATCTTTGGAGATTGTTTTTCTGCACGGCTTTTCTAGCTTATTTGAATGTGGATGACTGATGGTGTGGAGGGGCGGGACTTTGCAAATGACATGTGTTGGCTTATCCACAAAGGTTTTGACTCCCTGCCATTCCACAAAGGGATTGGCCAGTTTCAACAAACTACAAGAGAATTGGGTAATTTTGCCAATAAATTGACTAGATCTAGCAGGAAGAATATCTTCCTCAGCCGGAAAAGAGCAAAAAGATCTTCCCCACCCCCGTGAACAGGAATCAGGAGAATGTAAGACACACTTAGGAATAGCAACAGCTGTTATATCTAAACTGGAAAATTGATGTGAGATGGGACTTTGGGGAGGGAGGAAGCCAATATTGACAGAACTGAGAACTTGGGAACACTTAGAGCTATAAGGTTCAAGGCTGAGGTGTCCGCATGTGCATTTCTGGAGCTATCTTGACTATTTTGTTATAAATCAGGATTATAACCTTTTGATTTCCCCAGTGTGGTTCTGTGTGGTCTGTGAGCTATCACATTAAATATTGAATACAGCAAAGCAGTGGGATTGGTATTGTGATGAGTAGAAGGAGGCATGGGAGCATGGGGGACATGTCTGACCTTATTGGAGCTGGTTTTGTGTTATTGATGTGGTGGACAAAGACAGTTCACCCTATGAAGCTGGGATCAGATATGGTGCTCCCCACATGACCCTTACTCTTTTTACTGCATCTTTTCAGGATTTTGTGCCATTGTACAGTCTTTTATTTATCGTTATCACATGATACCCAGTATGTTCCACATACTTGTGGTATTCACTAACTCACCGCTTTCAGTTATGATGGGAGGAGACTGCCAATATTTCTCCATCAGGGCTACTGAAAGTTTTGAACATCTGGAGATGCACAACCTTTTGGTGAGCAGTGTAGCACACTCTAGACTGTGGAACCAAAGATCTTTATGCTTGTGGCAAACGATGTTATTTGTTCAGGGTATTTACCAGCATTCTATTAGGCCCCTACTGCACTGCCTTCCCATTTTGCTGTGACATACTTGAGCTAATAAGGTATATATTTTAAGAGGCATTGCTCTTCCTTCAGTCCACGTTCCAGAATAAAGATACGGGACATGGCCAAAGACAAGATGTTACTGAAACAAGAAATAAACCTTTGTTGTAAGCTACTGAGATTCAGGAGAATGTGTTAGCATTATAAAACCTAGAGAAAAATGCCGAATTGTGCTCTTTTCAAAGCACTTTACAAACATTAACTTAATTGTTGTTTTTGTGTACCATTGAGTCAGAACTGACTCATAGCTGACCTTCCGATGAGTTTTCGGAGGCAGTTAATTGTAGAGGAGGAGATTGCCCATCTTTCTCCTGTGGACGAGATGCTAGGTTTGAACCCACATATCTTCAGGATTAAAGTGCAGTTTCTTACCAGTAGGCCATCAGAGCTCACTTTAACCAAATTAGCCCTCATTTAAAAAATCTTGTAAAAGTAGGAACTCTTAATATCTTCATTGACAGATGAAGAGACTGAGACATAGAGAAAGTAATTGATTTTGAGATTCAGTCCATATTGAAGGCTATAGTCCTTGCCCTTCTATAGTAAACATTTCAAGTTCTTGGTTTTGGCAAGCAAGAGTGTGCAATCTGAATAATATAGTTAGGTAGTTGAGTAATAAATTCATTATAAAAGGACACATAATAAATGACTTATTTTTTCAACTTTCTTTCTTTTAAATTGTGATTTGAATCAAAGTTTACATAGAAATTGGTTTTTCATTTCCTTTCTCATACACATTTTTTTATATTCCTCCTTTCTTTATGTATGGTGGATTATACTGATTGTTTTTTAAGTTGAACAATCCTTGCATGCCTGTTATAAATCTACTTTATCATGTGCTGTTTAATTCTATGGGCTAGAATTTTGTTAACTAGCTTGCCTCTGGAAACTCCATGAACATGGAGAAATGATGAAAGTTATACAGGTGTTCAGGTCTTTCTTTCATAGGGTCACTAAGAGTCGTTTATGACTCAGCAACACCTAACAACAACAGGATTTTGTTAAGGATTTTGGAGCATAATTTCATGCTGGTCTGTAGTTTCCTTTTTGGTATCAGGGTTATGTTTTTGGTATTAGAGTTTTATGCTTGCTTCATACAATGAATCTCTTGTTGTTGTTATGTGCCGTCGAGTTGCTTGCGACTCATAGCGACCCTGTGTACAACAGCCTTAAACTCCGCTCTGTCCTGTGCCAATCGCACTGTCTCCGACACTCCCATCCCAATTATCCCAGTCACTGAGTCAATCCGCCTCATAGAGGGCCTTCCTCTCCTGCGCTGTCCCTCCACCCTCCCAAGCATGATGTCCCTCTCCAAGGACCGGTCTCTCCTCACAACATGTCCAAAGTATGTTAGACGGAGCCTCAGAATCCTTGCCTCCAAGGAGCCACCTGGTTTAACCCTTTCCAGGACAAATCTGTTTGTTTTCCTAGTAGTGCATGGTATTCTCAGTACTCTTCTCCAGCACCACAGCTCAAAGGCATCAGTTCTTCTTCTGTCCTCCTTGGTCATTGTCCTACTTTCTCTAGGTTTCCAAAATTGTTAGAATATAGCTTTTCATAATCTCTTGTTATCCCTTTTCTTTTTTGTTAGTTCTATTATGACATTGCCCATTTAATTTCTTATAATTATTTCTCTTTCTCTTTGTTAAGTTTTCAGTGGTTTACTGACTTGTTGACCCCTTCAAAGAAGCTTCTCCTGGTTTTGTTGATTATTTCAGTTGTTTTTGTTTTGTATTCCATTTATTTCTGCGTTTATCTTTAAATTTTCCTTCTTCCAGAGATTGTGTCGTTTGCTTGCTTGCTATTCTTTTTCTGTGTTTTGGAGATGTTGGGTTATGTAGTTAATTTTAGTTCTTTCTTCCCTTTTGATGTATGTAAGAAGAGCAAAGGTCGTGTATGGATGGTCATATCTGACCATTACTAGCTTCACAAAGGGGAACTTCCCTTATCCACAAAATCAGTGATGCAAAACCAATCTCAGTGACATTAAGCATGTCACCTTGTGCTCCAGCTCCTCTTTCTACTCATCCCAGTATCAATTTTACTGCTTTACTGGGTCACAAATCTGATGCAGTAGGTCACAGACCATACCGAACCACATTGGGTAAGTCAAAAGTTATAATCCAAGGTAGATTCAGGATGGCTTCTGAAATGTACTCAGCCTTGATCTATATGCCTTTGGGCCAGTGTTAAAAAGCTGTTAAGTCCTGCCAATTATAACCTCCCTCCTCCTCTCCCAGACAGACCAGCAAGTTAAAGGTATATCCCTTATTGCGGAGTTAACTTTAGT
>NW_006399754.1:10902831-10933840 GCF_000299155.1 Elephantulus edwardii | reverse complement strand
CCAGGTCTGCTCTGTCTCACGTCGGGTCTCTGACATTCTCTGCTACAGCTGCTGTGACTCATAATCCTGCAGACCCCAGTCCGGCTGGCACAAGAATCTTTGCCTCTGAAGAATGCACTACATTTTCATGCCTCTTTTTAGCTGGTGTTGAGGTTTCTTCCATTCTGTTTCTAGATCTGCTCAATTTAATGGTGAGAACTAGCCAATTCCCTTGGGGATTGGTGAGGTTAGACAGTCCCTTGTTGATAGGCTAACACACCTGGCAGAGTCTAAGTCAAATGACTAGGATAGCCATTTTTAGCCCTGTGAGCCCTTACTATCACAGTGTGTTTACTTCACTGAACTGATCTCTGAGTGCTGCTTTTGCTGTATCCCAGTATTTTAATAAGTTGTTTTCATTCTGTTTCTAGAAATATTTTCTTTTATTTCATTTTTTTAATTTCTTCTCTTACCCAGTAGTGATCAAGCAGAGTTTTACTAAGCTTCCAAATGCATGGTTTTGGGGTTTTTTAAAAAATCTTTAACCTCTTGTTGTAAATTTCTAATTTTATGACTTGATGGTCTAGATTACTTTGTTTAGAATTTTTTAACATATTGAAGATTGCTTTGTGACTTAACATGGTCTGCTGTAGAGAACATTGCAACAGGGCATTCTTTTGCTTTCCAGAAACTGTAACTTGGCTCAGTTTGACTTGGCCCAGCCCCTTCCACTTAAGCTTAAGGGGTCCCATGAGGTGTAGCTCCACAGCACTGTTTCCCCCAAAGTACCTGTGATATTAGTGCTCCTGACACAGGACAGTGGAGGCAGTAGCTGGGCGGTGAAACTGCAGCCCTCAACAGGCAGGCAGTGTCTGTTGCCAGCCAGGGTGTGAGTGCGCCTGGGTTGGGCCACAGCTTTTAGCAGATGCTGTGGAAGCTGTTTCTGTAAGGCACTCCCAAGCCGGCCATGCCACACGGGCTTTGAGGCCTTGCAGCAGAGCGATGAGAAGGCCCCAGAAGAGCTGCATCTCACGAGAAGAGTCACTGAAAACTATTTCTTGAGAGTAGTTTTCTTTGTGTAAGTCTTTTGTATTTCTGGTTAGACTTCTTAATATTTCATCTTTTGGGTGGCAGTTGTAAATTATGTTCTTTTCATTATTTCCTTTTCAGAATTCTCCGTTACTGTTGTTTTTGTGTGCCATCAAGTCGCTTGCGACTCATAGCGACCCTATGTACAAGAGCCCTAAAGTCCGTTCTATCCTGTGCCAACCTCGCTGTCTCAAACCCACTCATTCCCACCACTCCTCTAGTCACAGAATCGATCCATCTCATCGAAGGTCTTCCTCTCCTTCGCCGCCCCTCCACTCTGCCAAACATGATATCCCTCTCCAAGGACTTCCTTGCAACATGCCCACAGTATGTCAGATGAAGCTTCAGAATCCTTGACTCCAAGGAGCATTCTGGCTTCACCTTCTCCAGGACAAACCTGTTTGTTCTCCTAGCAGTCCATGGTATAGTCAACACTCTTCTCCAGCACCACAGCTCAAAGGCATCAATTTACTTTCTGTCATCCCTATTCACTGTCCCAACTCTCCGATGCATAGCACATAATTGCAAAGACTATAGCCCAGATCAGGTGCACCTTAGTCTCCAACCTGATGTCGTTGCTCTTCAGTACTCTTGAGAGGTCCCTCACAGCTGACTTTCCCAATGCAATTCTTCTCATGATTTCCTGGCTGCTGTTACCAAGAGTGTTGACTGTGGAGCCAAGTAAATTAAAACTGTTAACTATCTCACCATCCATACTGACTCTGCCAAATTGGCCCAGTGGTGAGAATCTTTGTTTTCTTGATGTTGAGCTTCAATCCATATAGGAGACTGCAATCACTTCAGGTCCTTCTCAGTTTCAGCAAGCAGTTGTTACTGTACATTGGATAATATTACCTGTAGATGCTGTTGTTGTTGTTGTTGTTGTTGTTGTTGTTTGCCGTCGAGTCGAGCACAACTCATAATGACCCTATGAACAAAAGGCCTAAAGCCTTTCTATAACTGTAATTTCTCAAAGTTTATAGAGTTCCCAGAGGCATGTTGTTTAGGAAGTGGATGCCACTCCTGCTTCCAGGAAACCTGTAGACAGAGACGTAGTTTTATTTCTTTGCCTGTTTACACTCTTTTTGTTTCTTTTCCATACCTCATTGCTCTAGCTAAGACTTCCAACACAGTAGTGAGTTGGAGTGAAGGCCAACTTTCTGTTTCCCATTTGCCAGGATCATGCCTTCAAACTCCCTTTGTGGAGGGTAACATTGACCTTTGGTTTTTATACATATATTTTAATGATGTTGAGGATATTTCCTGATTTATTAAATGCTTTCATTAAAAACCCTCATTGTTGTTGAGTGAACTGACAGAGCTGACTCAGAGTTGGCTTTCCAGAACTGTAAAGGGCATACAGAGTAGATATTGAATTTTGTCAGATGCCTTTTCTGCATCAACTGGTAAGATCAAGTGTGGGGATGTTTTCCTTTATTTATGTGGTGAGTTCACTATTTTTCTTATGTCGGCCCGTCCTTGGATAGCTGCTACGAATCCCACTGGAGCATAGTAAATTAAATATTTTTAAATAATAATGGATGCTACTGGTTTAGTTAAGAATGGTGGAATCTATAGTCATGAAAGATACTGGTCTATAGTTTCCTTTTTCAGCAGTGTCTTTACTTGGCTTTGGTATTATGATTCTACTTGTTCACAGAATGGATTTAGGTGTATTTAGTATTTTTCTTTATTCTGAAATAATTTAGGTAGATTTGGTGTAAGCTTTTCCCTGAATATTTGATAGGATTCACTGTTGGAACTTTCTAGGCCAGGACTTTTTTTGGTTGAGAGTGTTTTTATGATCTCTTCAATTTCTTCATCTGTTCAGCCAGTTTGTTTTAGCGTAGGTACAAAATGAGTTCCTAAACATGTCCATTTCCTCTAGATTTTCACTTTTTTTGGAATATACTTTCTCCTAGAGTTACAGTTAAGTTTGGTATCCTTTTTATTTCCCTTATTTTACTTGTGACACCCACTCATTTCCTTTCTTGTTCATGTCATTTGCATTTTCTTCTCTCTTTTTTTTTCTTTCATTGGATTTGCCAGGCATTGTCAAATACATTAATTGTTTCACAGAATTAACTGCTAGACTTGCTGGTGCTTCCATTGTTTATTTCTGTTTCATTTGTTTCAGCTCTTTGTTATTTCCTTTTTCTGGAGGGTGTAGGCTTTGCTTGCTGTTCTTTTTATAGTTGTTGGAGATGTTGGGTTAAGGTGTTGATTTGAGGAAACGGGCGCATTTTTAGAAACTTGCTGTCTACTTAAGCTAACACAAGCAAACAATAGCAACATCATGGTAAGTGGAGAAAAAATTGAAGCTTCCAAGGAGTTAATTTTCTCTGGTTCAACAATCAACACGCATGGAGGCAGTAGTCAAGAAACCAAACCATCTCTGCAAGTTTGTTGGAAAAGATTTCTTTAAAAACGGTAAAAAGCAAAGATACCGCTTTAAAGAATGAGTAAGCCTGGCCCAAGCCTTGGTATTGTGCCTTGTCTCATGTACATGTGAAGACTGAATAGTTGGTTAGGAATACTGAAGGAAAATTGATCAGGTGATGAGACTGCCAAAAGCACTAACAAATCTATCTTGGAAGAAGTATAGTTTGAATCACTGGGATCAAGATTAGCAACACTTTTTCTCACATACATTGGGAAATGTTATCAGGAGGGACCAGTCCCTGGAAAAAGACATAGCACTTCGTTAAATAGAAAACAACAACAAAATCTCATTGATTTTGAGTGGAAACAGACTGACCCATAGCTGGTTTTTAGCAGGCTATACTTTGGACATGTTGCAAGGAGGGGACTGGTCCTTGGAGGGGGACGTCATGCTTGGGAGGGTGGAGGGACAGCGCAGGAGAGGAAGACCCTCGATGAGATGGATTGATTTCAGTGACTGGAGTAATGGGGGTAGGTGTGTCAGAGATGGAGAGATTGGCACAGGATAGGACAGAGGTTAGGGCTGTTGTACATCGGGTCACTGTGAGTTGCAGGCAACTCGACGGCACATAACAACACCATAAGTTGCAAAGCAGAAGATTACCCAAAGAGCTACCGGTGAATTTGAACCACCAAAGAGGCACCAACTTTAGGTTAGAAGTACAACTCCCTGCTGACTGCACCAGCAGTCATCAATAAAGACAAGTGGTGTTGGTAGGCTAGATTGACCACGTGGCTGGCACAGTGACCACACACATGGCTGTGGTGTCAGAGCCAACTACGTGGTCCCTCACCACAGCAACAACAGAGACTCAGTAACTATTCGGTGAATATGTATATTCCTTCTGTTTGTCATAGTCATCTGTTGGACAATGAGTTTCTTGAATGTTGGGACCATGGCACACACAGGAACCCCAGCAGTGCCTTCTGGTTTTGTATTCAGCCATCATTGGCCATAGAAAGACATCCGCACCTGGTGTATTGCTTGGTCATGGTTTCTCACCTTCCCTGCAGTGGTTTCATGCTAATGCTCAGCACGGCCAGAGGACAGTGGAGGTTTGTTCTCTAATCAGAACTGGTTTGCATATTGCTTACACAGAAAACTAATAAAGTCTTTGCTTGTATTACTTCATTTTCCCCTAAAAAGATTAATAGTTTCTAAACAAGTATATTATTTATATCCATGTATATTAGTGGCCTTAAAGAAAGCATTTTCTTTATTGTCTCATAAGGAGCCCTGGTGGTTATGTGCTCAATTAGACCCAAATAATCCGTGGTTCAGACCTCCCGGCTGCTGCACAGGAAGAAGATGTGACAGTGACCTTCCATGAAGGTCACCAAAGCTCTGTGGGGTGCTTTTATTCTGGTCTGTGGATCACTTCAGAGTTGGACATGACTCATGGACAACAGATTACATTCTCAGATTGGAGAGGTGATATTACTGTTGGCATATGTGGACCGACTGCCTGCCTATAACTTAGACCACTGGCTTACGTCTTTGACCTTGACTTTCAATTGTATGTGGCCCAGCACACTGTCTGGTTGCCTGATCATGGTTTTCCTTTGACCTGTAGTCCTGATTTCTACTGTTCAAATGCAGAGGATTAGATTGTTTACATTTTCTAATTGGAGTGAATTCACATAAGAGTAAATGAACCATTTTAAAATTCATAATTCCGTAATATGCACAGTCTTGTACCTCTATTTAGTTCCAAAACATTTCTGTCGTCTTGTACCCGTTAGATAATTGCTCCTCAGTACCTCCTGCTTTTGATCCTTGTTGTTTTGGTTGTTATGTGCCGTGGAGTCTCCTGCAACTCGTAGCTACCCTATACATAGTAGTTCTGAACCCTGTCCCATCTGGAGCCAATCTCACCATCTCTGATACAACTGCCCCTTCTCTGTAAATTCTCTGTAAATCTGTCTCATCCAGGGTCTCCTTCCACCCTTGCAAGCTTGATGCCCCTCTCCAAGAACTACTTCCTCCTGGCCATGTGCCCAAACGATGTGAGATGAAGCTTCAGAATCCTGGACTCCAAGGAGCAGCTCAGTTTCACTTTCTCCGGGGGAGATCTCTTTGTTTTCTTGGCAGTCCATGGTTTGTCAGTTTCACTTTTCTCCAGGATAGATCTGTTTGTTTTCTTGGTAGTCGTTCAAGACTCATCTCCAGCACCACAACTCAAAGGCATCAATTCTTCTTCTGTCATCCTTAGCCATTGTCCAGCTCTCTGATGCATAGCAAGTAATTGCAAAGACCATGGCCTGTATCAGGCACATCTTAGTCTACAGTCAATAATGATCTTTAATCTTTATCCATTTTTAAAAAGAATCTAACACATAACACTTCCCTCCAAAATTAAGAGCTATACTAAATTGTAAATTTCTCAATTGGAGAGGAAAAAGGATCCCTTCCACCATCATGTTCCCCGCTTAGTGGCATTGTCAGTGGTTATTAAGTGTTTGTTAAATGAATAAAAATTGCATTTGTCTTGGCTTCGTTTACCGATCTGAGAGTTGGACAGTGATAATGAAGACTGAAGAGAAATCAATGCCTTTTAATTGTTCTCATGAGGAGTATTGAGTACCCCATGAATAACCAGAAGAACAAACAAATATATCTTGCAGGAAGTGCAGCCAGACTGCTCCTTGGAGACAAGGATGGTGAAGCTTGGTCTCACATACGTTAGTTATGCTGTTAGGAATGAGCCAGTCCATGGGAAAAAGATGTCCTACTGGTAGGATTCTGAAGTTTCGTCTCACATACTTTGGACATGTTGTAAGGAGGGACCAGTCCTTGGAGAGGGACATCATGCTTGGGAGGGTGGGGCTGGAGGGACAGCGCAGGAGGGGAAGACCCTCTATGAGGTGGATTGATTCAGTGACTGAGGAAATAGGGGTGGGGGTGTCAGAGACAGTAAGATTGGCACAGGCTAGAGCAGGGTTTAGGGCTGTTATACATAGGATCACTATGAGTTGCAGGCAACTTGACAGCACATAACAACAGCAACTGGTAGCCTAGTGGTAAAAAACTTCTCTGCAATCCCAAAGGCATGCAGTTCAAATTCACCAGATGCTCCACAGGAGAAGGATGGGTTGTTTCCTCCAATTTACTGCCTATGAAAACCTGCTAGAAGGTGAGCTATGGGTCGGTCTGACTCAGCAACAAACAACAACTGGTAAATACAGCAGGTCGGCTAATGAGAGTAAGACCCTCAAGGAGATGAGTTGACACCATGACTACAACAGAATGCTTGAGCGAGGCCGAGTTCACGCAGCCGGCACACGACAGGGCAGGGTTTCTCTCTGCTGTTTATATGAGTCATGATCAACTTGACAGCACCAAACAGAAACCGCACCACCTGAACATGCACCACCGGTGAAATCAGGCAGTACATTTGATAAGGGTGAGATGTGTTCCTCCTTTCTCCATTGTGCAATTGAAGGAAATTTTGCAATTGCAAAGATCTGTTTAGAAGAGTTCTACTGATAGGTGCACATGTTTCTGTTTCGATAAGTGTTGTACAAGTTAGAAAGAGAAGTCATAACTTGATGGCGTTTGTAGTGGGCCCATTCTTACTTTTCTGTTTCATTTGTAGCTAGGTTCCAATGCATAATAAATTGTGTTAGCTTTGAAATTTTCATTTGTGTGCCCAATTTGAAATTACTAAGATAGTTTGACACAGTGACTGTGGCAGTGGGATCAGGTGTGTCAGAGATGATGAAGTTGACTCAGGATAGGGCAGCAAGGTTCAGAGCCGTTGTTCATAGGGTCACTGCGAGTCGTCATTGACCTAATAGCACATAACAGCAGCAAAAACTGACTTCAGCAAACAAAACGTGTAGCCACTGAACAGGATTTTCTTTCCACATTTCCTTATGCGTCCGAGTTTATTGCAGCACTTTTCCCAGCAGCCAAAAAGGAGGTCACATTTTGAATGGCCTTTGGCAGATAAATTAGTAACAAAATGTACTTATACACATACAGTGGATATATAGTGTGTATTCAGGCAATTTCCAACCACTTGTGTGTCTGTGGCCCCATAGGCTGGCCCCATCTTGAACATAGCAAATGCAACAGTTTCACCCATCAGCTGTGTCTCCTTTCTCTTAATAGAAAATACACTGCCAGGAATATAATAATACAATACATATATAACCTTTAATCAGATGGTTCGTTAGTCATGATAAGTGCTTATGTTAGTCATAATAAATAACTTACTTCCTATTTTAATGTGAACTTTCCCTACTTACAAATAGAGAGTTTCCTGTATAAAACTGTATGCTTTGACTCCTAGGGTGTAGCATATAATCTCATTTACCACACATCTCTTTAAGTGTTGTATGTTATTATACAAAATATATAGTATTGTATGTGTTTATGTTTCTCCTGAAAATGTTACCTTGAAGTGCACTGTGGCTCCCAAATGCAGCAAAACCAGTGCAAATTGGTGTAAATTGGTAGGTTGGTTTTTTTTAAAAAAAAAAAAATTAAATTAAACTACCAAAGTGGAAGAGTTTGAAAGACTATCTTGTTCCACTTAGCTCTAAGTTCGATTTCCCAGGCCAGTGAATTCACTCTCTTCTCAGAGGCTTCCTGTCGCTGGTGTCGTTACCTGTCCCCCAGCTGGTCCCGACTTAACAGAACAAAGTGCTGCCTGGTTCTGCATCGTCCTCAGAGGGCTTTCGCATTGACCAGGCCTTCTTCCTGGTCCGTCTTAGTTTGGAAGATCGCGGAAACATGATTAGCCTCACACAAGGCTCCATTGTTGGACAGGACGAGGCAGCACAGAGGTGTACCAGTGAGGGATAATTCACGTGTCTGTGTTAACAGTACACGGCCATGTGTCAGCTGCCTTCTGGGACACATTGTGGGAGAAGATGCCCAGTGATCTAGGTAGCCTGTGAACATGCCAAAATCACTGAGCACCTGAATGTACCTTCTTGTTACTAACTTTTTGTTTTACTTCCAAATTGTTACTTCTTGGCTACTTGATACTGCTAAAATTTAACAGTTCCCAGTTAAAGGACTATTAAAAGCAGTTAGCACATAGCTGCTAACCAAAAGTCTGGTGGTTCAAACCTACCCATCCATTCCATGGAAGAATGACCTAGTCAGTCTGTCTGTCTGTCTCTGTCTCCCTCTCTCTCTCTGGGGTGTGTGTGTGTGTGTGTGTGTGTGTGTGTGTCTAGAGAGAGAGGATGTGTGCCAGTGGATTGGAAGAGATCCACATTTGTTCCCATCCCCATTCCCAAAACAGGTGATCCAACAAAATGTGGAAACTATCAAACAATATCATTAATACCACATGCAAGCAAAATACTGCTGAAGATCATTAAAAAACTGCTAGACCAGTACTTAAATAGGGAACTTCCAGAAGTTCAAGCAGGATTTAGAAAATGCTGTGGCATCAAGGATGCCATTGCTGATGTCAGATGGCTCCTGGCGGAAAGTAGAGAATTCCAGAATCATGACTATCTGTGCTTTATTGGCGGTGCGGAAGCATTTGACTGTGTGGATCATAACAAGTTGTGGCTGACATTGAGAAGAATTGGAGCCCCAGAGCACTTAATTGTGCTCACACAAAACCTATACCTGGACCAGGAGGCTGTTATACAAACAAAGCAAAGGAACACTGCATGGGTTTAAATTAAGAAGAGAGTGTGTCAGGTTTGGTTTCTCTCTATATACCTATTCAGTTTGTATCCTGAGCAAATTATTTGAAGAGCTGGACTCTGTGAAGAGGAGGGTGACTTCAGGATTAGAGGGACTCATCAGTAAACCCATATTATTGCATATGACACAACCTTACTTGATGAAAGTGAGGAGACTTGAAGCACTTGTTGCAGATGATCAAGGAATGCAGCCTTCAATGAAAGGATTAATAAATAATCAATAAAAAAGGATTGTATCTCAATGTCAAGAAAACAAAGATTCTTACCACTGGACCGATGGGCAGTATCAACAACTTTGTCTTCCTTGAATCCACAATTAACCCCCTTGCTACCAGCAATCAGGAAATAAGGAGATACGTTGCACTAGGAAACTCTCTAAATTATTGAGGAGTAAAGATGCCAGTTTGAGGACTAAGGTGTGGCTGATTGCACCCATGGTCTTTCCAGTCACTTGCAATGCACCTGAGGGTGGGACGTTGAATAGGGATGGCAGAAGAAACGATGCTTTTGAGCTGTGGTGTTAGAGGAGAGTGTTGAACATCCTATGGACGGCCAAGAGAACAAACAAATGTGTCTTGGGGAAGGTGTATAGTCAGAGTGCTCTCTGGAGGCAAAGATGAGGCAGCTTTGTCTCACATACTTTGCCCATATTTCTAGGAGAAGCTCTTCCTTTCTTAGAAGGGTGGAGGTTGGCAAAAGAGAGGAAAATCCCCAATGAGCTGGATACCGGGACTGAGGCAGTGGGCTCAAGTTTCCCGGGGATGATAAGGATTATGCAGGACAGGATGGAATTCCGATTTCTTGTTCATAGGGTCGCTGTGAGTCACACTCAAAATGCCACTCGATAACAACAAACATGAAAACGACAATGTTTTGCTAACTCAAACTTTATATTATATGTTAACTGTCTTTCCCCTTGAAAAATTCCTTGGTCATTCTAGATAATTTTTTAATGTGTATTTTTAACTTGATTGTCATATAGAATTCTAAAAGAAATGTGCATACAATACAGGAGGTATGGAACTGTACGGATCACTACAGAATGAGTAACGTTTTAACCCCCACTCAGGTGAGACAAACACCTACGGATCACTACAGAGTGAGTAACGTTGTAACCACACTCAGGTTAGACAAACACTGCCAGTTCCTGAAGCCCTCAGCATCGTGGCACCTGTGGTGGTCGCCTTTGTGCTATGCTTTATTGTCTTATCAGTGGGTATACAGTTTAAAAATGTCCATTTACAAAGTTGGAATAAAAATATATAGTATAATGTCTTGTACTTCTTCTTGGAATATGTTTGTAAAATTTAGACCTCAGCTATTTCATGAGTTTCAGGATCTGTATTTAAGTTTCACTTAGTTGTGCTCATACGGAACCTATACCTGGACCAGGAGGCTGTTGTGTGAATGGAGCAGAGGAACACTGCATGGTTTAGTATTAACAATGGAATGTGTCAGAGTTGCATTCTCTGTCCACACACATCTATTCAGTCTGTATGCTGAGCAGATTATCCAAGAAGCTGGACTCTATGAAGAGGAATGTGGCATCAGGACTGGAGGGAGATTCATCAATATCCTGTGTTATGCAGATGACACCACCTTGCTTGCTGAAGGTGAGGAGGACCTGAAACACTTGTTGCAGAAGATCAAGGAATGCAGTCTTCAGTATGGATTACATCTCAATGTCAGAAAACAAAGATTCTTACCACTGGAACAATGGGCAGTGTCATGATGGATGGAGAGGAGATTGAAACTGTCAACAGCTTCAACTTGTTTGGATCCACAGTTAACATCCTTGGTACCAGCAGTCATGAAAAAAGGAGACACATTGCTCTGGAAAAATCTGTACTTAGGGACTTCTCCAAATTATTGAGTAGTGATGTTAGTTTGAGGACTAAGATGTGTCTGATTCAGGCCATGATCTTTCCGATTACTTTCTGTGCATCTGAGAGCTGGACAGTGAGTAAGGATGACACCTTTGAGTTGTGGTTTTGAAAAGCACTAAACATCCCATGGACTGCCAGAAGAACAAATAAATATGTCTTGGAGAGGGTGCAGCCGGAATGCTCTTTAGAGGCAAGAATGTTGAAGCTTCACCTCACATACTTTGGGCACGTTGCTAGGGAGGGCTATTCCTTCGAGAGAGACATGATGGTGGGAAGGGTGGAGGGTCGGCGAAGGAGAGGAAGACCCTCAGCCAGGTGGATCGACGTGGTGACTGCTGCAGCGGGCTCTTGTGTGACAGGAAGTGTGAGCATGGTACAGGATAGAACAGGGCTCAGATCGTTTGTTCATAGGGTTGCTGAGTTTTACTAGACTTGATGGCACCTAACAGCAATTTACGTTTCAATAAAAACTTTGTCAGTATTTTATTTGGAATCAGATTAAATTTATATATTATTAAGAATTACTTTTGTTTTATTGACATGCAAAGGAATTTGACTCTGTTAATCATAATGGGTAACATTCAGAAGAATGAAAATTCCTAGACACGTATTATGCTCATAGATCAGGAAATAGTTGTCCAAACAGAGTAAGGGTTTAAATCAGAAAGCTGTGCATCAAGATTGTTTCCTTTCTTCATAGCCATTTAATCTGTATGCTAAAAAAAAAATTTGAGAAACTGGACTATATGAAGAAAACTGTGGCATCACAACTGCAGGAAGATTCGTTAACGACCTGTTGCACAGATGACACAGCCTTACTTACAGAAAATGGAAAAGGTTTGAAGTACTTACTGCAGATCAATGTGGACCACTTCTCAACAGCAAGAAAATAGAACATCTTGCCATTTGGTTAATAGGCAACATCGTGGTTACTGGAGAAAATATTGAAATTGTCAACAATTTTCTTTTACTTGGATCCACAGTCAACACACATGGTACCAGCAGTCAAGCAGTCAAAAGATATTTTGTATTGGTATGAAAAACAATGTATACCAGCTCTAAATAAACAAATATAAAATGGGGAAATGAAAAAAGTTTACAATATAGTTTGTAGCTGCCAAAGAGCATAACAAGCAAGAAATTAAACATTTAACAGGGATGGGGGGAAATGATATGTTGTATTGGGAAATCTGCTGTCAGGGACTTCTCCAAAGTTCTAAAGAGCAATGGTGTCAATTTAAAGACTAAGGTGTACTTGATCCAAGCCATGGTATTTTCTGTTGCTTCGTGTGCTTTGGAAATCTGGACAATGAATAAAGATGACAGAGGAATCAATGTCTTTGAATTATAGTATTAATAAAGGGTACTGAATGTATAGAGGCCTGCCAAAAGAACAAGCAAATCTGCCTTGGAGGAAATACTACCCAGGGTGCTCTTTAGAGACAAAGATGGTGAAACTTTGTCTCATGCACATGGTCAGGTGAGGCAGGTCCTGAAAACCTAGGACTTCATGCTGGGAAGGTAGAGAGTCAGCAAAAGAGAGGGCAGCCTTCCAGGAGCTGGAGTGACAGCATGTCTGCAGTGGTGGACATGCCTGTGCTGGAAATCATGGGGATGGTGCATTGTAGCACCAAGTTCCTCTCTACGGGGCATAAAACCGTATTGAGTCGTAGTCAGGTCAATGACCTGTAACAACAGCATTCATAGATTTGGTGTCTTTCCTTGTTAATATGGTTTTTTTTAATGTGTATTGTTAATAATGTACTCATTTTCCCAGTGAAGTGTATACATAATTTCTGTTAGATTTCTTGCTAGCTACTTTGTAGTTCCATGGCTGTTCTCTGCTGATAGTTTACGGTTTTTCAGCAGTGGTCTCAAGTGTGTCAGGTCTGATGAGGATGGCATGAGATAGAGCAGGATCTTTTGTTCATAGGGTCACTGTCAGTGATGTTTGACTAGATGGCACCCACCAACAACAGGCAACCTGTGTTTCATCTCTTGTTACCCTTAAGAATTTTTTTCTTTGTTTCATAACAGTAGATTTACATTTAAATTTCATTTTATAATCCTTCTTGGGACTGTTGTGTTTTCAGTCTAAAGATTTACATCCTTTACAAATAATGGGAAACTCTCAGCTGGAATAGCTTTCTTTTTTTTTTCTTTTAATTTTTATTCCTTCATTGTTGCACTTCCTAATCCTTTCCTCTCCCTATTCCCTCCTCTAGTCCACTTTGCAATGCACCTCTTGTTCCACATTTTGTCGTACTTGTTGTTGTGTACCGTGGAGGTGGATCAACCCATAGCTGACCCTCCAGTAGGTTTTCAGACGCAGTTAATCACACGGGAGGAGGTTGCCGATCCTTCCCCCACTGTCATATGTCTATTTCTTTTGGACTCTTCTCCTCATCTTGTTCCACTGCAGTGTTGATTTATCCACTCCTTCCCTGTTCCCTCCCCAGCCCCCCATATTAAGTCCTATTTTATAAGAGCAATGTTAAATATTTTATATATAATCTCCCTTCTGCCCTTCTGTTCTATCATTTTCTGGTGCTCCTATGAGACAGACGTTAAGAGCCTCACTTTTCTGTATGCAGTCCTTCTGTTTAGATTCCCAGGCCTGCTCTCACATCAGAGCCCCTTGGAGTCATGTCCTCAGAGCCTTCACCATCCCCACCACGTGGGGTGAGAGGAGAGCGAGAGCCATCACTGTGCTCGGTGGGGAGTTGCTTCTTACACAGACTAGTTCTCCTCGTAACTCCTGTCTCCCCCAGTTCCTGGTGACTCTAATCCCTGGGACTCTTGCATTCCACAGGGCCCTTTCTGGGCACCATGATTAATCCTGCTGATGGCTTAATGTTAAGGGGTTACACTGCCAACTCAAAGACATCAGGTTCGAATCCACCAGCAGCTCTGTGGGAGAAGGATGGGAAGTCTCCTTCCACATCATTTACTAACTCTGAAAACCTGAGTTAATTTGACTCTTCAGTACAGAACAACAACAATGTATACAAGAGGATTTATGATTTATCAATGTATTTGTTATTTTGAGTCAGGATTGTTGTTGTGTGCAGTTGAGTTGGAATGCAGCTCGTGGCTGGCCCTCTGGTGTGTGTCCAGAGGCAGTAAATCCCACAGAGCAGCTGGTGGATTTGAACCATGTGCTTGTGGAATTGGAACACAGCACCCACTCGACCACCATGATTCAGGATTACAGGTGTTTTTTCATTTCACTGAACATTGCATATATTTTTGTTTCTTTTTCTTTGTTTTGTGCTATTTTTTTTCTTTAGATTTCACACACACACACACACACACACACACTTTCTTTCATTGACAGTATGTTTCATATAGTCACCCCATGCACGGTGTCTTATAAAATTAACCACCATCGGACTCTGCTCACCTGATCCTTCTCATTTCCTTTAACCCCTCCCTCCACCCACCAAGTTGTGAGACCCTATGATGTCCCCCCAACCCATCCTCACTCCTCTGTTCCCACCCTTACCCTCTTGGGCCCCTAAAACACATTTTACTAGTTATCCTTTTATTTTTATGTTTTGTGCTGTTTTTGATAGAAAGGCCATAGCAATCCTTTGAGACCTACGTAACCACCTCTTATCCTACTGTTTAACCCACTCTAGCCTGTCTTCTGCTCCTTCCCCACCCCAATGGCACTATTCTTGAAGGATCCAGAGTTTATTTTCCTTGAACTTGCCAGTGCATTGAACATAAGTGACCATTTAGTTTAAAACACTGTCTCAGCTTAGCTTCAAGGACCCTAAGCTTTATAAGTTTTCCTTTTGTTCACTGGCAGCCGTTTCTTTTATTTCCTTACTGAGTTCTACTCTGTCTACCTAGAAAATATCATTGTACTTTTAGGGTCAGTCCTCAGCTCTCTTGTTTGTTTTGCATCCCTTACCTCAATATTATGGGAAGCAGGAGTGGCATCCACTTCCTAAACAACATGCCTCTGGAAACTCTATGAACTCGGTGAAACAATGATAGTTACAGATAGGCTTCAGGTATTTTGTTCGTAGGGTCGCTATGAGTTGTGCTCGACTTGAGAGCAGTCAACAACAACACAACACCTCAATATTATCCCACCTAGTCCCGTTGCTTTAAATGCTACTAATGTGTCAGTGATTTCCAGATCTCTTGAGACGGCTTTCTCAGAGTTTTCCCCTGAATTCTATTTTAACTATCTAGCCACTGACAGGAAATCTCCCTAAACTTTCTGATAAATACTCCTAAGTTGTGTTTCCTGTTTCTCTGCCTAAACTCTTCTTCTCCTGATACTTCAAATCACTTATATTCACCATTCTTAAAGTCTTTGCTGAGATACCTTCCTCAGAGAACTTCTTTAACCACTCAGACAAGAAATTGTGTCTGTTTAAAGTCAGTTTTGCTTCTGTTAGAGATTTGTCTGAAATTGCTTTCTTTCTGTGTTTATGTCTTTATTGACCATTCCACGAAACCTTTACCCGACTGTGACCTTGTTTATTTTGTCTTCTGGTGTCCTAGTGTATATCAAAGATGCTCAGTAAATTGCCAAATTGATTCATTTAAAAAGCTAATTATATATTTGTATCACATTAAGCAGGAAATTGAGGGGCAGAAACTCTAATTTATTATACATAACTTCTTATCCTAAGAGTCAAATTTAGGTTAAAGAGTGACAAGTTTTGTCCTTTTCCACCCCTACTTTTAGAACCGCCACTTTGTTCTTTGAAATAGATCTTTTCTAACGATCAGTCTCTTCTTTCACCTTCCTCCCTCAAAAAGAAGAGGTTTACTTACACAATAGCCATAGTTTTATATAGAAAACCAGAGCAAGTGTTTAGATTTCTTGTCTCATAAATGCCCTTGAAGAGGATAAATAAGTTGTTTTTCTTTTTCTACCTCTAAAGAACAAAGATTTTAGATTATTTTTTATGTTTATTGTGTAACTCTGTGAGGTGATTAAACATCAAAGTCATTTCCATCACTCTCCCCCGTGGCCATTTGCCAGTGAGCGTAACCACAGAGTCAGTGCAGGGTGAAAGTGTTTGACTTATCAGATTTTTATAAATCGCTTTTTGGAGGTGGTTATTGTTTTGAAGACTACTTACCAATCCTTTAAGTGATAAATCATTAGCATTTTGTTATCCCTTCTAATTTAACAAAGCTGATTTCGTTTTGTTGTTGTTGAGTAACATCAAGTTGGAACTGACCCATAGCTGACCTTCCGGAGGTGGGGGTTTTCAGAGGCAGTTAATTGAACGGAGGGAGATTGCCCGAGATTGCCCATCCTTCTCCCCAATTTTGTTTTACTGAGTAACTTTTTAAATTCATACTTTAACAGTCTGCCGGTTAGTGAGATCTTTCCTTACCTGACAACCTAAGAGAAACATCATGTATAATAAAATCCTTCAGGTGAATTGTATTGGCTGTTAATTTCTGTGCTAAGTATGTTCTTTAAGAAAATTTGGCTAGCTCTGGTGGCCTAGAGGCAAGAGACTGTACTGCAATCCCAGAAGTACGTGGTTCAAATCCACCAGTTGCTCAGCTGGAGAAGGAGGGACAATCTCCTCCTGTACCAGTCAGATCCGATTTGATGGTACACACACACACAAAAATAATATAAGAATTTAAAAAAAAAAAAACAAAGAAAATTTGTAAATGAAAGTTTACGTCTAAATGAGCTAATTGGTCCTTCTTCTCTCCAGGTTTCCGGTATGTGCTACAGGAGCACGGCGCTGAAACTTCAGCAGATGCTCTACATTCCCAGCTGGGCGGCCGCTTTCTGTGCTTGGAGCCTCGAGCCTCTCTTTTCGTCTTCAGAACCCAGCAGCGAAGCTAGAATTGGCATGGGAGCAACAGTCGACATCCAGAGGCAGCAGAGAATGGAGCTGCTTGACCGGCAGCTGATGCTCTCACAGTTTGCCCAAGTGAGGCGTCAGAGACAGCAGCAGGTAAAATAAATGACGATCGTAATCAAGTTTTAGAATGTACTTAGTGGTCTAAAGAAACAGTCATCTCTCTGATTATAAGGTTAAAGTTACTTTTTTTTTTCCTTTTTAGATTGTTCATAGCAATGTAGATTTTGAAGCTTTTCCAGAATGTAGGTCTCTAGGAGTGACTATTTTTGGCTTTTTAAAAAGGTAAAGAGATGAATTGTATGTGAAAGATTGGTCAACTGGACAGTCATATTCTAGTTATATTTGGTAAGTACTGTTTCTTAGAGAAACACCAACCTAGTTAGCAACATGTGATATTTATCTGCTTTTATAACCTTCTAAAAGCCACAGTGTCTTCCTGTGAAAACTGCATTATCTGTGAAGAGCAAATGTAAAGCTTGATTTGGCTTCGTTGAAATAGAGGGAAAGTAAACATCTTCAAGGGAAGAATTGGCAATAAAATGATCAAATAACTTATTTACAAATATTGCTGAACAAATATTGTGTGTGAGATACCTGATTCTCTCCTTGTCTTTCAAGATAGGCGGGGGAAGAAGGGTGACTGTTACTGTAGTCAGGCTAGAATCTCAGAGTCAGTCTTTGTTCAACACTCCCCTGATCATTTGTATGTTGGACTCTCCGTTGCTTCCAGCATCATCTTTGTCCTCTAAGATAGTAAGAGAGGGTCACTTAGGACCTCCCTGTCTCCTGAAAATGAGGTCAGAGGCAGATCTGCAGGGCCTCCCAATAGCCTGGAGCAGTGAAATGGGTGTCCTATTGGAGAGATGGGTCCCAGAGTTTGCATCCAGCTTGGGAAGAGGAAAGAGGTCGAGCTCCTCAATGGGCTGAGACAGCAAGGGAAGAAAGAGAAATAGAGGTGGTTTCCTCTAAATATATTTGAATTTGAAGTTACTGTATATTCTCAGAATGCTCATGTTTACTCACTTATGCTTTTAAAGATGGCGCATAAACTCCTCTTAGGTAAAAGCTGAAAGTATAGATCAAAGAGTCAACTTTGTAGAGATGAGAGCTGAAGTCAAGGTGTTAAGGAGCTACACTGCTGATCCAAAGGCCAGCAGTTCAAATCTACCAACTGCTCTGTGGCAGAAAGATGAACAAACTCCTCCCATGGGATTTCCAACTACTGAAAACCCACTGGAGGGTCAGCTATAGGTAAGATTCAACTCGACAGCACATAACAACAACATAACAGAGCCTGGTTCAGAGCCATGGTTCACAGATTGTTAAAAGCCATACTCAACACGATGGAATCTAACAAACAACCACAAATGCATTTGATAAGGAAAACACACACGCAGGATGAATATAGCCTTGGGCTAAGCCCTGACCTTAACAGGAAGAGGAGCCACACTGCAAGGGAAGCCGAGGGGCAGCATGAAATTACAAGAACTCAGAATGATCATTGTCTGCACGCTGAGAGAGTAATGGTGACATTGAACATTTTCCAGGTAGAAGAGGCAGAGAAAAAAAGATGAATGGATGATTCTGTGGTTTCTGGCTTTGATAGGAGAGGTACGTAACACTACTAGTTTGCCAGTATGAGAAGAGTAAATCTGTGGGAAATAGGTTCTCCCAGATACCTTTTGAACTTGGGAAATTCCCCCTCCTCCACTGTGTCGCTAGCTGAGCTAATGATTGAGCATGACCGAGATTGTGAGGATGGCCCAGGTCCGAGCAAAGCTTCATTCTCTTGTTCATAAGGTTGCTGTGAGTTGGATTCACCTCCTCAACCCCCAATAACAATTAGCACAATGATTGACATGATTGATGTTAGAGTTAAGAGCACTGAAACTTAGTATCTCCACAAACCAGTCGTTGAATGCATATTAGATTACCACCAGGGAGGAGGAATGATTGTGGGTAGATGGACTCTCTTCAGATCCAAATCATGCAGGCGGGGAATCATGTGTTACAATCATTATCTGGTAATTTGCAGCCAGGAGGTGTGGAGTGCATCGATTCTAAAGGAATATGGGGAGCCCAGACAGTACAACGCAACACTACTCCAGCACCTGTTGTAGGATTTTCTGGGATCTTCTAAAAAAAAACAAAAGTTCTGATCATCCTGAAAAGGCACATCTGTGGTTTTCCTATCCTTGGACACGTAAGAATTGGAATAAGAAAGAAGGACATGGAACAGTCTAGATCTGATTTGCCTCATCAGGCTCAAGCTTACCCATACAACAGTGAGTTAAAAACAAACCGAACAGCTCTGTAGAGCAGCCCTTCTAGCATTCCTACGTGCCTCTTTTCTGGAGAGAAAATTTTGAGAGGAGAGTTAGCTGGACGAGCTACATCTCCTCCTGTTGAAGCTGCTTTCATATTGATCATCATCACCTTCTCCTCCTGCTGTCCATTATAGATTACTCTCACCATTGGTTAGAAAGCTTCCTGGATGAGACGCACATCCTCTCCCTCGTGAGTCCTGGGTCCCTGGTCGCCTTGTCCTCCTCAGGCTGTGGGTTCTGCATTTGTTCATTTGCCATAGTAATTTGGCAACAAAATACCAAATGACGTCCCAGTGATTTGCCTCGGTGTCATGTATGTTCTTCGCAGCCTCTTTTTTTATGATAATAGCCTTATTTCCCCCCCAAATATCAGAAATAAATACTCCTGCGAGGATTCCTCTCATGGCTTGCCGGGGTTTTGGCATAAGAAACTCAGTGATCGAATAACAATTGTGACATAAAATGTTTTTTTGGTTAAAGTATTCTCTGTATGCCAAGATCTCTAAACTCATCAAACCAACAGTTGCAGAGACGAAAAGGAAGACTTTTCTGTGTCAGTCACTGAGAGTCACTTCTCCTTCTACCCTTATTCTCACGGTCATAGCCTCTTGTTGAGGCCACAGCACCTGTATTAGCATTGATTGTATTACCGTAGGATTGTTGATTTTTCTCCTTGTACTACATCCTAGAGATTAGAGTATTATCCTGCATCTTCGGAAGACCGTTTGATTCGTAGACCAAACCAGCAGCTCCTAGACTGTTGGTATATGAGAACTCATTGTATCTCTTGGACATGCCATTGTCACACTGATTTTGCTGTAAAGTGAGTCTTTTGTTCTGATGTGATGGTAAGCTGGATCCGTGTTAGCAGATCAAACACTTATTAAGTCCACTTATTAACACAAACACTTATTAAGTTAAGCAGATCAAACATTTAACTGACTGAAAGAAAAAGCAGATTTATAACTGAAGTAAATGCCAAATATAGTTAATTAATCGCTGCCCTTTCCACAACATGAGGGTTCTGGTGTAGTCTACTTGTCACTCAGTGGCTGTTTGTTCTTGTGTCACGGCTCAGCGTTGGTCTCTGTTACTGGCAGGGCAGGTTGGTTATTCCGTAGCTGCTCTGTCCAGGTCATCGTGGTGAGCGGAACCTGTGAGTCACCTCCATCTATGTCACCATGGCAGTCTGTTCACGTGCTCTTTGTGCCAGCACAAGGGTGGTTAACGATAGAGACTGGCTATTATCAGTCATAGGTTTTTGAAGGCCTGTTATTTCAGTGTCCAGTCCTGCATCCTAGTCTGTCTTAATGTGGAAGCTCCACTGAAACCTGTCCACCCCTGGTGAACCTGCTGATTGTTGAAACCCTGATGATGGGGTTCCAGCTTCCAGCATCACAGCAAACCACAGGCCACCCCAGTAGAGCCAACTGACAGACAAGTGCTGCACTCATAATAGCAAACAATAAACAAGCACATGTACACAAACCTAAGCTATCAGGTAAGCAGCAACACACAGATCACTCCCCCAGTACAATAAACCGACTAATAAATGTAGCACCCCTAAAAGCAAATCATAAAAGCGAGCATCCTGATACCATGGTACAGATAACATGCTCCTCCAGCAAAGGTGCAGCAAGCCTCTCATTAGGAAAATCTATTGTTAAGGACTTCTCCAAAGGTCTAAGGAGCGACAGTGTCAATGTAGAGACTAAGATGCATCATCCAATCCATGGTCCTTTCAGTTACTTGTTATGCATCTGAGAGTTGGACAGTGAATAAGGGTGAGAAGATTTGATGCCGTTAAGTTAGGGTTTTGTAGAAGAGTATAAAATACCTAGTGGACTGCCAAAAGAACAAACTTCGAGAAAGTGCAACTAGAGGACGCCTGAGAGGCAAAAATGTTACAACTTTATCGTACATACTTTGGGCATTCTGTTAGGAGTGGCCAGTCCCTTAAAAAACACATGATGCTTGGACAGAGAGGAAGACCCTCAACAATGTGGATTGACACCGTGACTGCATCAGTGGATTCAAGGATATCAGAGATGAGGACGGCACAGGGCAGGGAAGGGTACATACTTGTTCATAGGTCTCTGTGAGTTCAGTGGATTCAAGGATATCAGAGATGAGGACGGCACAGGGCAGGGAAGGGTACATACTTGTTCATAGGTCTCTGTGAGTCAGAGTCGACTAGATGGCCCATAAAAACAATGACATTGTCAGTCACATGAGTTAGTCATTCTCTCTACCTTTTGTTTGGTGTTTGTTGTGTGGTGGTTTCCCATGGTAGGTGTTAACCTGCAAAGCAGAGATCTTCACACTTCTGTGCTGTTCTCTTAATCATGTCTGCATGCGTCTTCCTCAGGCCTCCTTGTCACGTACCTTCCAGTCATTCCCTCAGCCCGGTGCTCTTGCCACACAAAAATGAATGGCCAGACTTAGCATTCCAGTCCCCCATCATCTTTCAAGGTTGCCTACCCTGAGTCAGAGGGCTGATACAGGGAATTCGTGTTAGGGAGCAGTGGTGTCAGCTCCGAGGCCTCTGGTCTAGATCACTGTCATGCTGTGTCTATAAGGGAACTCCTTCATGGTATCTGTTTCATCTTTTTTGTGTTCATCTTTTTTTTTTTCTTTGCCCCAAAGTTAGAATTTCTACTTCCATCTTCTATGTGTTTTTCAAGTCTATTTTATTGTAATAGTTTTTTCTCTTTCAGTGTAGACAAACTCAGATTGTTTTCTTCTATTTAAAGGAAATTTATTGTTTTAAAACTGATGGTAGTCTCATAATATTTATGTAAAGTATAACTTTATATGGTCTGAAAGTCCCTACAAATATTAGTTAAATATCACATTGGTTTGTCTGCAGTTTTTAATATCAAGCCTTCTAAAGTTATCGCTAGAGATTTCTTTCCATGACTTGCTTTTGGCTTGTTTCACCTCGCCATATAGGAACTACTTTGATACTCGACTGTCTTCTATCTGCCTGTGTTTCTCACTCGTCTCTGTCCACACAGTTGCTCACCACTGGACACTTTCTCTGTCTAAGTCTGGTAGGTACTCTGTGGGTCCAGGAGTAAAAAAAATATCCTTTCTGTCCATGAGTTTGTGATTAGCTGTCAGGACCTCTGGCAGATATATTTTAATTAGATAAACATTGGAAAACAAAGAAATACTGAGTCTAGCACACAGGGGCGATGAGATGCCAAAGAAGAAAGGAATCAGTGTGGGCCGATCCTCTCCGAGACATTTGGCTAAGTGGAGAGAGTGAAGGAGTTACAAAAGGGAGCAGGACGTAATCCCAAGGACCAGAAAAAGATCCCTCACGAGATGCTGATTTGTATGAAATGTGGTAGAAGTCAGATCATGAGATGGGAAATCATATAGACTCTGACAGTGGAGGGAGGTATTTTTAAACATGACAACCAGTTTTCATTTTTACATACATGGCTATGAAACATAGTTTGCTCAGTAAGAAAAATATGACAGCTATCTTAGGCAAATTAACTTCCTATAGTATGGAAGATGAATGGAAGAAAGGATTGATGAAAAAGAAGCCAACAGAAGGCCATTTTTAAAATCCAGCTCTCAGGATGAACGTCTTGGCTAAGACACTGTCAACCTTTCTACTGTGTTCACTCCCTAAATATGTTGTTTCCCCAGGTTCTGTCTTCTCAGCAGGTGATCCACTTATCCAGTATTCTCATAGCCATCAGTGGCTCCCAGATTTAGACGTGTGGATTGGACCTTGCTTTCTCTTGAGCCCTAGCCCTCGATTTCCTACTCCTCTTTGGCATCTCCACTTGAATATTCCACAGGCTCTTGATGTTTATCATGTCTTTGCTAAATTTGTTTCTCCTCCTCACTCCAATTTGAAAAGGACCACCAACTGCCAGAAGTCCCAGACTGGAAAACGTTTGTTCCGCTTTGGACCTTTCCCTCTTATGCATCTCTTTTTCTCCTTCTCTTTCCTCCACCCTAATTAATTCCTGTTGAGTCTTCCTCCTTGATAGAAGTTAATCCTTCCTCTCCATCCCACTGCTTTCGTTCAGGCTACAGTCATCATTTATATGGATTTCTGTCATAGTTTCTTAACTAATATCTCTGTCACCTGACTATACTCTTTCTTTCCCACAGCTGTCATTCCATGAGCGTGATCTGTTGACATAAAATCTCTTAACTGCTTCATACCTTCTTTTTATATTGTTGTTGTTGTTGTGTACTGTAGAGTTGGAACTGACGGGTAGCTGACCTTCCAGGGAGTTTTCAGAGGCAGTTAATCAAACAGGAGGAGATTGTCCATCCTTTTCCTTCAGAGGAGCTGGTGTATTTAAACCACGGGTCTTTGAGATTGTTGTTATGTGCTGTCGAGTTGCTTGCGACTCATAGCAACTCTATGTACAACAGCCCTAAACTCTGCTCTGTCCTGTACCTATTGCAATCCCCCCCCCCAAAAAAAAAGGTCAGGCAGAGATAATGGCTGGGAAAAGGGTCACTGGGCTTAGCAGTCAGTAACTGTTGAAAGGAATTTCAGTGGAGATGTGTGGACGGATGAATACTTGATTACAAAACCCAGAGAAGGGAATGAATGAGCTGGGAGTGAAGGGAATCCTGGCCTCACTTACACTCTGATCGGCCAGTCTTGTTCTCGGACATCACTGTGGTAGTAGTGTCTGAGTTCTTTAAAGTTACATATGGCTTGATGCTACTGAAAAGCATCTTTCTACCAGCTCTGTAGTATACACAGATTCCGCAGTTACAAAGAACAGGCAGCACTGAGACTGAGTTATTAGACCTCTCGATCTTCGCCTTCAAATCCCGATGCTGACAGGCTCACTATGCAGTTATCCTGAAGTCCATTATCTTTTTAAGAATGTGGTAACTTTGCCAAGGGACTTTTTGATCTCTGGACACTTTCATAATAGTTAATACCCGGAAACTCTTGGATGGTTATCTTACAGACTTGTAGTGAGGCGGTTGGATTTGCCACGTAGTACTGCTTCAGTAGAACTTTTCCTTCACATCGCCCTCCTCATTCTCTTTTAACTTCATAGAGAGGCAGTGTCTGTGTACTAACTCTGATATCAGTAGCTCCTTGCTCTGACTCACTTCAGTCCTCCGGGCACAGCTGCCTGGTGGCATCTCAGAGTCATACTGGTATTTGCACCTGAGAACAGAGGGCAGGAGGTGAGAAGGCAGGAGGGGCATTATATAACTTTTCTCACGTTTGTGGGGTTTTTTGGTTGTTGTTTTATTTTCTACTAGTTTATTTACAAAATGTGAATGCATTGTTTTCAAGAAAAAATTCTTTCTTTTTTTTTTAAAAAATTCTTTCCATTTCCCTCACACACCCCCCCACCATATCAAATTGTACAACCCCATGATTTATCCCACACACACCCTGCAGATCTTCATCCCTCTGCTGCCAACCTCTCCCACCCCTCCTGGATCCTTATTCTATTCTGCTTGTGTGTAAGAACAAGCTCTGTTTGTGTTAATTGTACCCCTTCTGGTTCTAATGCTGTGTGCCACTCTTTTTTTTTTTATTTTTTATTTTATATTGGTTTTCTTACATTGTGTTTCACACTATCCTACATTCACATTGTATTTCATATAATCATTCCCATTCATTGTTTTGTTATGTGTCATTGAGTTGCCTGCGACTCATAGCAACCCTATGTACAACAGCTCTGAGCCTGCCCTGTCCTCACTGACTCCGACACACCTACCCCCATTGTCCCAGTTACTGTATCAATCCATCTCATCCGGGTCTTCCTCCTGTGCTGTCTCTCCACCCTTCTGAGCATGATGTCTTTCTCCAAGGATCAGTCCCTCCTGGCCCCATACTCAAAGTATGTGAGACAGAACTTCAGAATCTTAGCCTCTAAAGAAAAACATAGTTTCACCCTCTCGAAGACAGAACCTATTTGTTTTCTTGGCAGTCCATGGTATGTTGAAGACTCTTCTCCAGCACCACAGCTCAAAGGCATCGATTCGTCTTCTGTCATCCTTAGTCATTATGGAGCTCTCTGATGCATAGCAAGCATTCCTTAGGTTTTATAAAATTAATCACCATTGAACTATGCCCACCATCACTTTGTCTTTCCATATCCCCACTAGCTCTTTCCCCTTTCCTTTACCCGCTCTACCTCCACCCACCAAATTGTGCTACCCTGTGATTTACCCCCTGCGCCATCTAGTCCCTAAGGCAAACGTGACAGATTGGGCCAGTTCTACCTGGCATGGTCAGTAAAAGCCTGGGATACTGAGTGGGAACTGAAAGGCAGATATTTCTGGCAGAGAAGAATCATAGAGGCTTGACACCTCTGAGTAGCAAGGAATTGCCTTTGCCCAAAGCACAGAGTTGTTACAAGAAAGAGTCCACGGGAGAGGATACTGCGAAGACGGCAGAAGCCAGGACATGGGGTCCTGCAGTATACAAAGAATTGGCTTTTTCATTTTCTCCAACAAGAAGTAGTGAATCATTGAAGCTTTAGGGGATTTTTTTTTTTTTTATGATTTGGTTTTAGTAAAAATCATTTTGGCTGCATTAATGATGGATTGAAAAAGTGACAGTGGATGAAGAAAACGTAATGAAGATTGTGTGCTTATTCAGATATTTGTGTCATTGTGAGGACGAGGGAGAGCTTGCCCACTGATCATTTAGAACCACAGCCAGGCTTTGTCGAGCATCCGTGCGCTCATGCCTCCAGGGCACTCTGAAATCTTGGCCTGCAGTGAACATTTGAGTGGTCGTGGCACTGCAGTTGTCTCATCTTTTCCAAGAGTATATTTCTTACTGTTTTGCTGTTCACAGTGGAAGAAATCCATCTGCTCATGGTGTGAAAGCAGCATAATATAAAGAGCAAGCAATTTCTTATTTTAGACATCACCCTGTCAATAAGGAGATTGGACACGATTTAGCTAATAGGTTTGTCTTCAAAACAATGTAACTCGCACAAAATTCTATACCAGCAAGGACTAACAAATATTTCTTTTCATGACATTGGATATCCATTTTTGGCTCTTGGGCAATTTAATGAATAGTCCTAATTTATAAAGAAGCATGATGCTTTTTGCTCTAACAAGCTTGTAACCTCAAGAACGAGCGGACTGTGAGTCACCAACCAGACCACATGATTTTGTCCACACCAAGAACTAAGAATGGTGTTGACATCTGAGGCATTTGTAAATCACCTACATACTGTTGTCAGGTTTGCCTCTTTAACTGCCTAAAACCTTTACAATCTGGTCATTTATAGAAAACAGATGCCAATATCTTTTCTGGTGTATTATATAGCCAGCTCCATTCAAAGTACTTTTTCCTAAGGAGTCCTCTGCGTTTCAGTCATATGTATGTGACCTACCATATTCTCTTTTTAGTTGTGGGCAATAATACCATTATATATCACCACATAGATTTTTCCTGAGGCTGCTCTCCATTTATCTTAGAAGCAGAACTTAAACGAAGCCAGCTGTGAATAAGCAGTGTTTGGTATAAGCCAGGTGGGGTACTTCTCAGCAAAGGGATGGACTCACTGTTGCCTCTTTTCCTCACGGGCCTGCTCGGTGTAGCCTGACTGCCTGCCGCCTCCATGAGAAGACACAGCCACCTCACCTCTTCCTCCCACTTGCTTTGCAGTTGTTTTCTCAGTATTTGACTGAACTGCATTCGTTCTCACCTGCCCTGGGTAATGTTTTGTGGCTGTGAAAATTGTTTCTTTCTTTATCCACCCCAGTGACAGTTGTTAAATACCATCTGATATATGTGTTATTCTGATTCATACCTGCCTTGCGAATCCTGAGTGTGCCTGTCATTAACCAAGTATTTTTTATGAATAGTAGAAGATTTTTTACTGTATTAAAAGTGCTTTCAGAGCCTTGATGTAGTTGAACAGCATTATTGAGATAGAATTTACAGAGTATATAGTTCATCTATTTAGTGGTCACTGTTTTTTAATATATACAGTTTTATTATTACTGCAGTCTATTTCAGAACATTTTCTTACTCCAAAAACTTTACACTCACTAACAGTCACTTCTCAATTCTTCTATCTCCCCCAACCTGTTGTTGTTGTTATGTGCCGTCGAGTTGCTTGTGACTCATAGCAACCCTATGTACAACAGCCCCAAACCCTACTCTGTCCTGTACCAATCTCACTTGTCTCTGACACACCCACCCCGATTACCCCAGTCACTGAATCAATCCACCTCATAGAGGGTCTTCCTCTCCTGTTCTGTCCCTCCACACTCCCAAGGATGAAGTCCTTCTCCAAGAACTGGTCCTTCCTTGCAACATGTCCAGAGTATGTCAGACAAAGCCTCAGAATCCTTGCCTCCAAGGAGCAGCCTGGTTTAACCCTCTCCAGGATGAACCTGTTCATTTTCTTAGCAGTCCGTGGTATATTTAATACTCTTCTCCAACCCCACAGCTCAAAGGCATCAATTATCCTTCTATCCTCCCTAGTCATTGTCCAGCTCTCTGATGCATAGCAAGTGATTGCAAAGACCATGGCCTGTATCAGGTGCACCTTAGTCTCCAGAGTGACACCATTGCTCAGCTCTCAGCCCAATAAATATGCATATTCTGGACATTTCATTAATAGAGCCTTACAATATGTAGTCCCTTGTGACTAACTTCTTAGCATAATGTTCTTCAAATCCATCCTTGCAGCATGTATCATTATCCCTAGATGTGTTTTGAAACAACAAAATGCAGCTAATAAAACTTTGTGTTGGTAGCTGTCATTTCATGAAAACTATTTTTATCATTGCCCCTTCTTCTGGCTAGGTTTCCAAATAGGCTTCTTATTTATTTGCTTCTTAGCCTCATTATCACTACCGCTTCCATGACTTCTGACCGACAAGATAGACTTAGTTCCTGCCGTGTGCTGGGCTCTATGGTCTAATGGTAAGGAACTGTGCTGCCAACCTGAAGGCATGCGGTTCAGGTCCTCTAGCTGGCCCATGGAAAAGCTGTGCAGTCTCCTCCTATCTGATTATGTTGCTGTTGTTAAGTGTTATTGACAACTCAGTGAAAAGTCCTGAACACACACAACTTTCATTGTTTCTGAATTCATAGAGTTTCCATTGGCAAGCTAATTTGGAAGTGGAGGCCACTCCTGCTTCCGGGCTTGTTTCAATTTGAGAGCTCCACCAAACACTGTCCACACAGTGGACAACCGTTATCACACTTGACACATCAGCATCACAGTGTTTACCATCACAGCAACCACGAGTTACCTCTGGACAGCAAGTGGACAGACCACTTATTCTGCCTCTGAAAATCCATTAGAGAGTCAACAGTGGGTCAGTCCCAACTCATCTCTGCACAACAACAGTAACAGCTATGTGCCCGACGAGGCTGCAGGAAGCGTTATCCTGAACAAGATGGTGCAATCCTTCCCTTCTCTGAATTTAGACTAAACAAGCCAGACCCACTGCTGACATAAGTACTGATTGTGGCAACCCTGCACTGGTTATCCAGAGCTGTAAATCTTCACAAGGGTAGATTGCTTTGTCTTTCTCCCTCAGAGCAGCTAGGAGATTGGAACCACTGACTTTTGGCTAGCAGGGCTCTTAAATCTAGACTAGAAATAAAGCACGTTCTTCTGAAGAAAGCACTTAGACCATGCATTTATGGTTGGTAAGTACTTTTTAGAAGAAATACCTAAACTGAACCTTGAAAGCCTGATAACATTTTTTTTTACTCAGATGTGGGTCTGTGTGTGAGTATGAATATTTCAAATATCCACCTTGACGCATGTTTCAAATATCCACCTTGATGCATGTTTCAAATACCCACCTTGAATCCAAAAGGGGCAAATGCTGATCAACCCTCTGCCTACAGAAACCAGAACAGCCCTGAAGACAGCAGCTTAGCCCCTGGCATATGTACATCTCAGTACTTTCCTTTTTAGGTACACTCTTTTCACTTTTTGGCAAAATTTGATTTAAGCATTATTGTTGAGTTACTGAGCTGTTTTGTCAGCAAATCAATCTAGTCCATTAGAGCTGGTTGTTTTATGAGTGTGCGAGTATAGTAGCAGCTGTGGAATAAGTTACTAGTATTTATCGCTAAGAATCTGAACCCTAAATGAGAATTAGATGCAAGAATTTAGTTTCAAGTGAAATTAAAACTAAGCCAGTTATCTCAATCTATACTTCCTTATAGAAACTACTGTCACCTTTTTATTCACTTGTAGTTGATTACACGGACCTTTTTGACAAAATTCAGAACAGGAAGATAGGATCAATCTAAATTCTAATCCCTTTCCAAAACTGACTCATTAAGTGGCTTTGAGAAAATCGTCTCTACTTTCCATTATGGCTCGATTTCTTCATGGGAAGGAAGAGTGTGGTAAAATCTCATGGTATTTAAGAAAATGAATAAATGGCGATTAAATATTTAGCATACTAACTGTGTAAAAGTTCAAAGGAATCTTAAGTTGTTAGTTTTTAAAATCACTAATATTTATTTAACAATGAATGAAATTAGAGATGTATTTTGAAACAGACAGTTGTTAAATGGGAACATATTTTTAAAATCCTTCATAAATGCTTTTTTGCAAAAATCATATTTATTTTTTCTTTTTGTGGAAAAAAAAGGCACCTCAAAGAGTTTTCTAAACCAGAAAACCATTTGATTACAGAGCAGGCCACTGGGGTCTCTGTAACGTTCTTAAGAACAGTCTTTCTGATTTAAGATTTCTTGGATCTCACCTCAGAGTTCGAGCCTGCAGCTGATGGCACAGATGACAGATGTGGTTTTGTGAAGGAGGCGACATAAGGACAGACATTTCCAGAGCAGTGAGTCAGGATGCTCCTGTCTGACACTGGAACATAGATTAGAAATACCAGGTTTTTCCAAATTCAAAATGTGTAGGTGATGGCAATTTAGCCATCCAAGCTGTGTCTTATTCACAGCAAATGCAGGTCTAGTTCATGGTTAAGAGCATGAGCTCGGATTGAGTCGTCACTGAACATCCCTTCAGTTCTCCACTTTTTCTGTCCTCATTTGTGAACTGTGATTGAAGTGGGAGTGATTGCACAAAGAACATATACCGCATCAGAGATCCAGAATCAACGCAGACCCCCAAGAAGTAGACATCCCCCTATGATGGAGTCAATTCCAACTTACAGCAGCCAGTTGGTACAGAGTAGAGCAGCTTCCTTGGGCTTCCAAGTCTTAAAGGTTTTTTCCCAGGCTGAGAACAGATGACATCATCACTGAAGAGTAGCAAGTGGATTCCAATGACCGACTTTTCTGTTAGCATCCTAGTGTTTAACCCACTGTACAACCAGGGCTTCTTAGTGGATGGTGCCCAGTGAAACCACAAACGCACTGCCATCATGTTGATGACGACTCATGACAAGCCTCTCTCAGGTTTCTAAGGTAGTAAATTTTTTTATATTTGTGTGTGTATATGAGGAAATTGACATATTTCAGCTAACAGATGCTGCCCTGTACGTGCTCACCAAGTTGTGCCAAGAAATCTGGAGAACAACCACTTGGCTAACTGACTGGAAGAGATCTATATTTGTTCCTATCCCAAACAAAGGTGACCCAACAGAGTGTGGAAACTATAGAACAATCTCACTGATTTCACATGCAAGCAAGATTTTACTGAAGATTATCCAAAAATGACTGGAACAGCACATCAACAGAGAACTGCCAGAAGTCCAGGCTGGGTTTAGAAGGGGTCGTGGTACTAGGGATATTGTAGCTGATGTTAGATGGATATTAGCTGAAAGC
>NW_006399754.1:10897406-10901917 GCF_000299155.1 Elephantulus edwardii | reverse complement strand
GAGGGACAGCGCAGGAGGGGAAGACCCTCTGTGAGGTGGATTGATTCAGTGACTGGGGTAATTGGGATGGGAGTGTCAGAGACAATGCGATTGGCACAGGACTGAGCAGAGTTTAGGGCTGTTGTACATAGGGTCGCTATGAGTCACAAGCGACTCGACGGCACATAACAACAACAAGAACATATGAGGAAATGACATCTTTCTCTCACAGAGATGATGCATTCGAACCACCTGCCTTTCAGTTAGCAGCCCCGTTCGTGATGCACTGTGCCCACAGAGCTTCTGTGGTAGAAGAGTATAAATGGAAGTTTCAGTCCAGTGTCCATTTAACGCAGAAATCACTTCTACAGTAGCTCTGACAGCCATTGGGCTCCTGCTTGAACACTAAAGTTCTCCTTTGGAGAGAAAAAGAAAGTGCTTTACTTTAGATCTTGACTTTCAGTATAGTCTTTAACATATTGGTTAGGCAGAGGTAACTTATGACTGAATGATCATCTTACCCAGATCCACAGAAGGAAGAAAGCTACACTGAGTATTGTATTCTGTTTTAAATTGGCAGCTTGTCTGTATTTTGTAGATCTTCAGTAGAAGGGGAGCTCAGTAAGCATTTGGGTTGTTAAGAAAGAAGTCAGTTATGGGTGTAAAAAGGAGTTGGGCTTTCTTACACTGTAGGGGGTGAGTAGTCAGAGGAGCTGGGAGTGCATTTTAAATGAAAGGGTTAACTTACACGGGAGTCATCTACAAGAAGCTTGGAAGGAGGAGTGGCATCCACTTCCATAATAGCTTGCCTCTGGAAACCCTATGAACCTGGAGAGAGGGAGAAAGGCACCCAAGCGTCAAGGACTCTCCTTCATAGGGTCGCTATGAGTCGCCTGCAACTCGACGGCACTTAACAACAAACAACATCTACAAGAAGTGAGGGGCACAGAACGTAGAATGACCTTGTTGTGTAAAGTGAAAAGTAAGTGACCTGGAGCCAATTGTTGTTGTTGTTGTTGTTGTTGTTGTTATGTGCCGTCGAGTCGCTTGCGACTCATAGCGACCCTATGTACAACAGCCTTAAACCCTGCTCTATCCTGTGCCAATCTTGTAGAGACTCTTAATAGAATCATTTCAATTGAAATTAGAGATCCGCAGTCAACACTCCTTTTACCAGCTAGTCAGGAAACCAGGAGATGTATTGCAGTATCACACACTAGCAAAATCCTGCTGAAGATTATCCAGAAACGACTGGAACAGTACAGTGACAGAGAACTACCAGAAATATAAGCTGTGTTTAGAAGAGATCATGGCCCTAGAGACATTACTGCCAATGTCAGATGGATCTTGGCAGAAAGCAAAGAGTACCAAATGCATGTCTATCTGTGTTTCATTGACTGTGCAAAGGCATTTGTGTGGATCACAACAAATTGTGGCTAACCTTGAAGAAAATGAGAATCCCAAAATTCTTTATTGTGCTTATGTGAAACCTATACATGGACCAGGAGGCAAACCTCATAACAGAGCAAGGAAGCACTGAATATTTCAGAATCAGGAAATATGTGCATCATGGATGCATCCTATCTCCATGCCTTTTCAATCTATATACAGAACAGATCACTCGGGAAGGTGGGCTTTATGAGGAGAAATGTGGCATCAGGAAGTTTTATCACTGTTTATGCACTGCTGAAAGTGATGAGGACCTGAAGCACTTGCTGCAGAAGGTCAAGGACTATAGTCTTCAAATGTATTGAAGCTCAACATCAAGAAGACAAAGATTCTCACCACTGGGCCAATTGGCAGTATCATGATAGATGGAGAAGTGATTGAGGTTGTTAATTGTTACAGCATGCTTGGCTCCAAAATCAAAATTCTTGGCACCAGCAGACAGGAAATAAAAAGATTATTTCATTGGGAAAATCTGCTGTCAGGGACCTCTCCAGAGTACTGAAATGCAGTGATGCCAGTCTAGAGACTAAGGTGTGCCTGACCCAGGCATGGGTTCTGCAGTTACTTACTATGCATCAGAGAGCTGGACAGTGACTAAGGATGACAGAAGAAGAATCAATGCCTTTGAGTTGTGGTGCTGGAGAAGAGTCTTGAACATACCGTGGACCACCAAGAAAATAAACAGGTCTGACTTGGAAAGGGTGCAACCAAGTTTCTCCTTGGAGCCAAAGATTTTGAAGCTCTGTCTCACATACCAAAGTCACGTGGCCAGGAGAGACTGGTCCTTGAAGAAGGACATCATGCTTAGAGCTGGACAATGAATAAGAATGACAGAAGAAGAATTAATGCCTTTGAGCTGTGGCATTGGAAAGGAGTATTGAACAAAGTGCAGACAGAGTGTACCTTGAAGGCCAAGATGGTAAAGTTTTGCCTCACTTATTTTGGGCATTTTGCTAAGAGAGTCTGTTCCTTGGAGAGGGACGAGTTGCTCAAAAAGGCAGATGGTCGACTGGCAAAGGAGAGGAAGACCCTTAACCAGGTGGATTGGAGCTCTGGTGGCTTAGTAGTAAAGAATTCTGCTGATAGCCCAAAGGTTTGCGGTTTGAATCTATCAGCTGCTTTGTGGAAGAAAGATAGGCAGTTTACTGCCTCCTGTGCAGTTTACTGCCTCTGAAAACCTGGAGGATCTGCTGCGGGTTGTTTCAACTCACAGGTACACAACAACAATCTAATGTTAGTCCCTAAAGGTAAAATCCAGCTGTCCCACTGCTGAAGACAGAATGAAAGAATGAGGCGTGATCATTGATGGAGGACATAAAAATAGATGAACCCTTAGTGTTCATCTGTGTAAGAAGAGAAGGGAAATCATGAGTAATCCCCAAATCTCATTTTTAATAATCAGTTTCACCACCTCTATCAAAACATTTACTGGCAACAAGGACTAAGACTTAATTAATGTTCATTTTACTTTTATATCATTTTTGTGTAGACCTAAAGTTAAAAAGAAAAATGCGAAAGAAAACTTAGTAGTCAAAGAAAGGAAAGAAGGGTGGGAACAAATGACATTATGCAGAAGTCAGTAATGCACAGGCCGAAAGATGCTCTTTTATTTATATCTTCACAGAAATTACCTCAAAAATCTTACCTGTACATTTCTTACCGTAACTTATGCTCGGAGTTCAAGAGTGTACAAATCCAATTAAGATAGTAGAACTGTAGCCACTGAGTCATTTCCTCCTCAGATGTGCTGTAGGACCGAGTAGAACTGCCCTGTTTCCAAGCCTGTAATCCTCACAGACGCAGGGGGCCATGTCTTTCACCCCTGGCGTGGCCAGTGGGTTTCACCTCTGACATTTCTGTTAGTCGTTGAGCGTTTAACCCTTGTGACTGAAGCTCCATAAGGAATTAAGACAAAACCCCAAAATAAAACAAAACTTCTTTCCATCTAATCATTTCTGACACATAGCAGCCTACAGGACAGTGGAACTGCTGTGGGATTTTCAAGGCTGGATGTGTTTATGGGAGCAGATTGCCCCTGCTGTCTCATGTGGGGTGCCTGGTGGATTCGAAACCGTGACCTTTTGGTTGACAGCCCAGTGATTAACTCACAGTTCCTTACCTAAGATAGGAAAGAAGCCTTAAAACAAGAAATACGTGTGTGGCATGGGTAAAGGAAAGAGGAAAGATCCTGTGGGAAAAACAATGTATATGAATTTTGAAGGTAAATAAGTATAAAATTAAAATGTTATTTAAAAAAAGGAAGAAACAGGTGTAATCATGCTTTTCCATATAGCCCAGATCTGTGGAAAGTTCCTAAAACTTTACTAGCTGCTCGTCTCCCATACACTGCTCACTGTCTCCCACCTTCCAGAAAAAGATTGAGCATTCCCACTCTCTGCCAAAAATCAAAGCAAAAACAAATGAACGAAGGTTAGAACTTCCTTGGTCCTAGAGGAGCAGTACCATTAGAAGAGAATAAATCCCAGCAGTTCCACTACTGGGAATATATCCCAAAGAAACCAGAACCGCCACCCAAGCAGATATATGCACTCCCATGTTTATTGTGGCTTTGTTCACAATGGCAGAGAGTTGCAAACAACCTAAGCGCCCATCAAAAAACAAATGGATAAAGATGCTGTGGTATAGTCACACAATGGAATATCACTCTGCATTGAAAGGCAAGGAACTCATGCAATATTATTCAAAATGGGCAATCCTGGAGGACATTATGCTGAGTGAAATATCTCAGCCACAAAAGGTCAAATACTGCATAGTGCCATTGTTGTAAAGCAGGTCTGACCTTGGGGTTGGGGGGAGACTGAGAAAGAGAAGATAAATAATGTATACTGCATTGAAACAGGTGGGGAGAGAACTGTTTAAAAGGGATATATGATTAGGTATTATTGTCATGACAGGAGTCTAGAATGAAGGATGCATAGTGGAGTGGACTTGGGGAGAGGGATTGTAAAACAATGAAAGAATTTTACTTTTCGGGGGAAGATTGGGAGGGGAGAAAAGTGCAACAGTGAATGAATGGAAATCCAAAGTCTTTGTAAATAATAAATTTAAATGAAAAAAAAAGA
>NW_006399754.1:10861857-10897205 GCF_000299155.1 Elephantulus edwardii | reverse complement strand
ACCATCCGGAATGCCCTGTGCACACCATCGCGCATCCAATACTCCACTTCCTCTTCACAACACACTGTGAGACATTATTTTATTCCTGAGGAACCCTGAGGACAGGACGCCTAGTCAGTTCACCTAGTGCCTGTTGCCTGGCTGAGTGAGATTTAAGTCCCGCTGCCTGTTTTTCCAACACTTTCCCCGCATCATGTGACTCCTCCAGCAGGAATTTGCCCAATGCCATGCTTGTTCTGTAGAAAGAAAATACGCCACCTGAGTTTGCAGCTCAAGTTAAAGTTCACTTAATCTGTTGGAATTTGCCCATATCCCAGGAGAGTTCGCTGCGCTTGATATCTCAGGCCGCTGGTCAGAGTGCACGGACAAAGCCCAGGGCACATGGCTATTGGCTCGCACTTGACGCGTTTGTGGTGGGGAGCACCAGTAGCCAGCAGTAGTTCGGTTGAATCCTACTTTATTTTGTAACTCCTGATACCCAGAAAAGGACTTTGGTCACACAGTAAATGAAACATTGACCTGAGAGCAAGAACGTGGGTGGTTGGTGCTTCAAATTCACTAGGCACTCTAAGAGAAAGTGAGGCAATCTGTTTCTCTAACATTTTGCAGCTTTGGAGACCCTACGGGGTGGTTCTCCTCTGTCTTCTCGGGTGGCTGTGGTCGCAGTGGGCTGAGTGGCAGTGAATCTAATCTGGGGTAGGAGACATAAAAGGACTCCAGATGCCCCTTCACCCCCTCTCCTTTCTGCCACCCCCAGTTCAGCCCCACAGCATTTCTCACACTTGTCCTCCCAACTGAAGAGTGAACTGGGACAGGCAGGGCTTGAAGCCACCAGGATTCTCACCAGTGGGACCAAGAAAAGAGGAAGAAGAGGGAGCCAAGAGCTGCCTTACAGCCGTCGTCCCAAGCCAGAGGCTCTGAAAACTAAGCAGAAGAACTCTGGTTGTAGTTTCCTGGTCTTACTATTGTAGAAACTGTGTTCTGTTTTACCAAGAACACTGGTATGATATCAAGTGTCTCGTGCTTCACAACCAGTCAGTATGGTGAACCACGAAGAAAAAGTGAAACGCGGAGAAGGCCCACCGGCCTGGGACTGTGTGTGAGTGATTGCGTGGTTTCCCTCTAGTTTTTTTTTTCTTCTTTTTCTCCAGTTAAGACTGCGGCTGGACGGCCCGCAGTGCTGCTTTCTACAGTGGTTCTTCAGCACTTTGTCAAGGAAATGGCACCTTAAGTGACGTAATTAGAACCTGTCCCCTCACTTTATCAGTGTTTGTATCTTTTAAGACATTTACCAGCGAATTGTGTTTATAAAATAATTAATGGAATTTATTCTGAGCCTCATCTATCCAGGGAAGGGATGTGCTGCTGGGTGGGTGTGTGTGTGTGTGTGTGTGTATGTGTTGGTAATTGTGGGGTTTGGGTTTTTGGTGGGTTTTTTCCCCCCTCTTTTTCAAGTTCTGCCAAGGACCTTCTCGTCATGACAGCAACCCGTAGGACTACCCTCCTCCTCTTTGGGGGGTGTTTGCTGCTAGTTATAAGTCCAACAGGGCTTAGTCCTCACTCACGTGCCACTGCCTTCACGTGACCTGATCGGTTTCTGGCATAGGTGTGTTTTTGTCGACAAAGCTAACAAGGCCAGAGGAAATTGTTCAACTTCTTTCTCTACCATGGCCCTCTAGTCCATCCCCAAGTGCAGCACACTATAAATGGAATATAAATGAATGAGACGAACTTACTCCTGTTTATATACTACATGTGGTCGCTTTCCAAGTGCTCTTGGAAGTGCTGCAGTGAATTACAGAGAATTCTTTTCTATGAAGGTTTGCACGTGCGGCTCACTTTCACTGCCAGCGTCTCCCAGCATCCTTTCATTGTGATCACTCTTTCTTGGGGGAGTGAGCCGTGTGTTGGAGGGGCAGGGTGCCTCGTGCTCTTAAAGAATGTATTGTTTCTATTTGGCCAGTCAAGTTCACCCCCCTCCATCTAACACACAGAGCCATCATCCACTGTCCTCATGGTGTCAGCTCTTATGTTTGGGTCCACTTTTGTGTCAGTCTGTCACATTCTTTCACTTTTGTCAGCCCTCTGCTTTACCAGACATGATACCCGTTTCCGTGATTGACCTGTCCTTACGAGGTATCCAGAGTAAGTAAGTTGAGGTGTCATCACCCTTCCTTCTAAAGAATACGTTATCCATATACTTGGCTCTCATGAGCTTCCTTCAGTAATAACCTACCTAACACTTAGGGCAGCCTTCACTATGGATTGCATCTCAGCATTAAGAAAGCAAAAATCTTCACCATTGGACAGTTAGCAGTATCATAATAGATGGAAAAAAGATTTAAATTGTCCACTATTTCATCATAATCAACACTTTTGGTATCAGCAGTCAGAAATTAAGAGATGCATTGAATTGGGCAAGTGCACTGTCAGAGACTTCTCCAAATTACTGAGGAAAAGTACCATGAGTTTGAAAACTAAAGTGTGCCTGATTCAGGGCATGATCTTATCAACCACTTGCTATGCATTGGCGAGCTGGACAGTGAGTGGAAAAGGGTGACAGAAGAACTGATGCTCTTGAATTGTGGTGTTGGAGAAGAGTGCTGGATATCACGTAGACTGCCAAAAGAACAAGTAGACGTGTCCTGGGGAAAGTGCAACCAGAGCGTTCCTTGGAGGCCAGGACTGTACAGCTTTGTCTCACATACTTTGGGCGTGTTGCTAGGAGTCCGCTGGAGAAGGACGTTATGCTCAGAAAGAGGGAGGAGCAGCGAAAGAGAGGAAGACCCTCAACAAGACAGATAATACAGCGACTACAGCAGTAAATGCAAGTGACGAGAAGGACAGGGTGCAGATCCTTTGTTCATAGGGTTGCTGAGAGTTGACCTCAACGTGAGGACTCATTAACAACTTTGGTCTCCTTAAGGAGCCCTGCTGGTGTAGTGCATACCTTGCCAGGCCATTCTCTGGAAGGTCAGCAGTTTGAATCCAAGTCACTCCTTGGGAGAAAGATGGGCAGTCTCCTCCTGAAGAGATCTGTGGCCTCAGAAGCTCAGTGGAGGTTCAGTCACTGTGAGTAGGAACCAACTTGATGGCGATGAGTGTGAGGTTTGAGTACGTCCCATATTACACGTAACTTGAGGTCTTTGCTGAACAGAAGGGAAAAAATCCACCAAGCAGCCCTCCCAGGACTGTACTCCCGTGTGCTTTCTGAGTGTTTGTCCATTCGTATTAACTGGTTAGCAAACATCAAGTATTTACACATGCCAGATACTGTTCCAGAGCAGGCAATGTGTAATTGAAGGATAACATGCTTGGCTCGATTCATGGAAAGTATGGTAAGATAGGAAATTACAGAGGAGGTAGATCTGATCCCAGACTTAAAGGATTAGAAGAAACACCCAGAAGGAGTACAGACTGTGAAGATGGAATGGGGGAAAGACAATTAGAATAGTAAATAAGAAGCTGGTAAACTGCAATTAGAAATTTGAATTGTGTCTAAGAACAATTGAACTTTTTTAGTAGAATCAAAGGAAAATCTACAGTAATCTGGAAAAGCTCTTAAAGTATTGGTTTTTTTCTCATTTGTACATCTATGTGTGGCTGGATTTTCTTAATATAGTTCAAAAGACAAAATGTATCATTAAATATATCATCAAAACATCATAACATAACGATGAATGGATAAAAACCCAGGGTCTCTGTAAATGTTCATTAAAACTAATAAAATTTAATAATAATTAAAAAATCATAACATTAAACATATCAGAACAGCATATTATGAAAGGGTTAAGTGAATAAGCAGATAGGAGAATCTAGCTGTTGTCTACTAAACCAGACATAAAAGAATTTTGTTAAGAATAGAAAATAAGGGGAGCTCTGGTGGCCTAGTGGCAAGAAGCTGCACTGCAATCCCAGAGGAACACAGTTCAAGTCCACCAGATGCTCTGCTGGAGAAGGAGGCGCAGTATCCTCCTGTACCAGTCAGATCTGATTTGACGGTACACGCACACAAAATTAAAAAAGAATAGAAAATAATGCCACTCTTTTCATTATTAATTATTCTGTTTTGGGAAACATTGTTATTCTCCATAATATGTGGTATATTAGCTGGTGGTGGTGGTGGTGGTGGTTATTGTTGTTGTTGTTGTTAGGTGCCATCACGTCAAATACAACTCATAACAGACCTGTGAACAAAAGATCTGAACTCTGTTCTATCCTGCGCCATCCTCTCACATCCTGACACACAGGAACCCATTGCAGCAGTCACCATGTTAATCCATCTGACTGAGGGTTTTCCTCTCCTTCACTGACCCTCCACCTTGCCCAACATCATCTCCTTCTCCAAGGAATAGCACCTCCTAGCAATATCTCCAAAGTATGTGAGGCCATTATTATAATTTTTTAATATTTTTAACTAACAGAGTTCAAAGGGGAAATCCCTAAAGGGCATGGTGTGATTTGTATCTTAGAAAAATCATCTGCAAACTCACTCCTATCTTGATGATGGTCTAAGACGTTGGGGTGGAAAGAATTGGATGATTATAAAGATACTTAGGAGTTCTTAATAACCCTTCAGCTTGGCTCATAAGAGTTTTTTACATCAATTTGTTAAAAGGAAGTTGGAATGGCTATGGCTGGGAAAGAAAGGGAAATCAGCAAATAATCATGTGTGGAAATTGATAATAATTTTCTGAGCTTGTATATATTGAAAATAATTGAGATAGTTGAATCATTTGTCAATTTTTTTTTTCATTTTTGGTATTATATATTCTTTATACTTTTCTATTACACATTCATACACACAAGATGTTTGATGTGGAGACAAACCACATGTTGTATCATTTATTCTCTTACTTTTTTGAAAAGGAAACAATAAAAATATTCATACTCAAAAAAAAAAAAGATACTTAGGAGTTCTCATAAACAAGGCCTGGTGAGTTCTTTCTCATGCAGTGGGTGAGTTCATCATTCCCGAAGACCGGGAAACCAGGAAGGAATATGCGATTGACAATGAGAGTTCTTTTTTAAGAACTTGTTTTATTTTAAATGCCTCTGAAACTGCTAATGTAACTGTCCAAGAGACCATTTATTATGTGATTCTGAGGTACGGCTTCTAGAATGGATATCCAGGCTTGGGAATCTTCAGTGTATACCTAATAAGGAAAGCCCTGAGAACAGACAAGGACAGAATGGGCAAAGAATAAACAGTCCTAAGCTTGAACTTTAAAAGACACAGCTTTCTAAAGAATATCAAAAGAGAAGGAAACCCCAGAGGTAATGATGAGGCATGCCAGAAGTCAAAACTCAAGCCCAAACCTATTGCCACCACATCAGTTCTGCCACATATCAAATCCTGGAGGACACTGTGGAACCGCCATGTAAGATTTCCAAGGCTGAAGATCCTAACAGAAGCAGGGTGAGTGCCTTCTCTGTCTCTCCTGGCAAGACTGGTGGATTCAAAATGCTGACCTTTCGATTAGAAGCTGAATGTCTTAACCACAGCACTGCCAGAGATCTAGGAAGACCAAGAAAGTGTGATTCCACCTACGCCAAGAGACGAGAAAGGTAAAGGAGGGAGGGACTGGTCGGCAGCGTCCAGTTCTTGTGGGTGAGAGAGCTGAGGAGGAGCCGCTGGATCTAGCAAAAGAGATGTTGGTAACCTTGGAGGGGGGAAGGAGAAAAACAATTTAATGGTTAGAATATGAGCCTGTGAGCTTCTTGAAGGTTGTGATGGTCGTTATGTGCCATCGAGTCACCTGTGACTCATAGCAACTCTTTCTTTGTAAAATAGTCTTAAACCCTGTTCTATCCTGTGCGAATCGCACTGCCTCTGACATACCTACCCCGACTACCCCAGTCACTGAATCAATCCATCTCATAGAGGGCCTTCCCCTCCTATGCTATTTCTCCGCCCTCCCAGGCCTGACGTCCCTCTCCAAGGACTGGTCCTTCCTTACAGCATGTCCAAAGTATTTCAGACAAAGCTTCAGAATCCTTACCTCCAAGGAGCAGCCTGGTTTAACCCTCTCTAGGATGAACCTGTTCTTATTCTTAGCAGTCCGCGGGACCCTCAATACTCTTCTCCAACCCCACAGCTCAAAGGAATCAATTCTACTTCTATCCTTCCTAGTCACTGTCCAGCTCTCAGGTGCATAACAACTAATTGAAAAGACCATGGCCTGTTATCAGGTACACCTTAGTCTCCAAAGTGACACCATTGCTCTTCAGTACCCTGGAGAGGTCCCTAACAGACTTTTTCTTCACAATATGTCTTTTAATTTCCTGGCTGCTGGTGCCAAGAGTGTTGACTGTGGAGCCAAGCAAACTGAAGCTGTGAACAATCTCAGTCTCTTCACCATCCATCCTGATGCTGCCAATTGGCCCAGTGGTGAGAATTTTTGTCTTCTTGATATTGAGCCTCAATACATATTGAGGGCTGCAGTCCTTGACCCTCTGCAGCAAGTGTTTCAGGTTCTCCTTAGTTTCAGCCCTTAAGCCACCAAACGTTCCCTAGGCCGTGTGTGTGTGTGTGTGTGTGTGTGTGTGTGTGTGTGTGTGTTTCCCCCAGTGCAACTCATCTTTTGATTTCCTGACTCTGGTACTGAGAATAAGCTGTAATTGTTAACAATTGTCAACTGGCCCAATAGTGAGAAACTGTGTCTCCTTCATGCTGAGCTTCAGTCCATATTGAAGACTACAGTCCTTGACCTTCGGCAGCAATGAGTCTTCCTCAATCTTGATGTCACATTTCTCCTCATAAAGGCCAGCTTCCTGAGTGATCTGTTCTGCATATGGATTGAAAAGTATGGAGATAGGATGCTTCCCTGATGCACTCCTTCCCTGATTTTGTTCTGTTCTGATGACTGCCTTCTGGTCCAAGTGTAGGTTTCACATAAGCACAATCAAGTGTTCTGGATCTCCCATTTTCCTCAAGGTTAACTACAGTTTGTTGTGATCCACATAGTCAAATACCTTTGCATAATCATTGAGACACAGATTCATCTGATACACTCTGCTTTCTGTCAAGCTCCATCTGACATTGGTGATAATATCCCTAGTGCCACGACCTCATCCAAACCCAGCTTGTATTTCTGGTAATTCTCTGTCAATGTACTGTTCCAGTTGTTTCCTGGATAATCTTCAGCAGGATTTTGCTAGTGTGGGATACTAGTGGTATTGTTCGATAATTTCCACACTCAGTCAAGTCACCTTTTTTTTTTTGAATGGGAATAAATATGGATCTCTTCTAGTCAGTCTGCTGTCAGGACCTCTCCAGAGTACTGAAAAGCAGCAGTGTCAGTCTAGAGACTAAGGTGTGCCTGATCCAGGCCATGGTCTTTCAGTTATTTGTTTTACATCAGAGAGCTGGACAGTGGCTAAGAATGATAGAAGAAGAATCGATCCGTTTGAGTTGTGGTGCTGGAGAAGTTTTGAGCAAACCATGGACTGCCAAGAAAACAAAAAGATGTGTCTTGAAGAGGGTAAAACCAGGTTTCCTTCTGGAGGCTAGGATTTTGAAGTTCTGTGTCATATACTTTGGGCATGTGGTCAGGAGGACTAATTCTTGGAGAAAGACATCATGCTCGGAAGGGTGGAAGCACAGCGCAGGAAAGGAAGTCCACGGATGAGATTGATTGATAGAGTAACTGGGGCAGTGGAGGTTGGGGTGTGGGAATCAGCGAGACTGGCTCAAGACAGAACAGGGTTCAGAGCTGTTGTACACAGGGTCGCTGTGGGTCGCAGGCAACTTGATGGCACATAACTACAACAACAACGTTATATATATACACACGCATGTAACTGTAATATATAGGTTAACATAATCTCAAATTAACAAAATGTGCAAATCCAAAATCTCTGTAAATGCTCATTAAAATTATTAAAAAAATAAAGCTTAAGAAGAAAAAAAAACAACCAAAATTTGCATAGTAAATGAGTCAACTATTATTCCTATTTTACAGATGAGAAAACTGCGGTTTGGAAAGAAAGGGATTTTTTTTTCTTTATCTTTTTTTAATGCCACATTGGTAGTGGATGAGAATCTCTAAAGTTTTGCTATTTAATCATCCAGCTTTTTCTACCTGCTTGTTTTTCCCCTCTGTCATAATTCCTTAGTATTTTGCTCTGCTGCTTTTTAAAAAAATTGTGGTGTAATAATAATAATAATATAACAAACCCTTTGCCATTCAGCCATTGTTGCGTGTACATCTCAGTGACGTGAATTACATTCACTATTTACCGTGTTGGGTAGTCATCACATGGCACCATCCATTTCCAAAGGATTTTCATAAACAAAGTCGGTAGCTCTTGACTAATTCTTTCACTCCTTTTCCTCCCAACCACTTCTATTCACTCTTAACTTCTGTCTGTATACATTTACTCATTGTCGAGATTTCATACAGAGGGATTGTATGGTGTCAATGTTTGCCTTTGTTTTGCTTTATGAAGTAGTTCTTTGAATAAACTGATAAAAAGTGCCAGGGCCCTCTTATCCATTATTTATTTTGATCTTTGATCATGTATCTGAAACCCCACATCCTCTTTGCTGTTTTACCTCCATGCTGTACTTGACACTGAACTTTTCTAACCCTTTTCATTTATGTCTCACAGCTTCCCTCCTGAGTACCGCCCTGCGTTGCTCTGAGAGGTTTACTCTTTTGACGGCCTTACCTTCTCCCACGGAAAAGATAAGATCCACTTAAGCAAGGCCTAGATCTCGTGTTTGCTTGTCCTGTGCCATAGGAAATGAGAGTGCCCAAGGAAGGCCACTGCTAATCCTTCTGACGTGGCTTATCTGATGCAGACACTCTACTGGACTGATTCCATTCAGAAACCCTTTGTAGAGTGTGGTTCAATTCCATGTAACTGTGCCTGATAAACTGACTCCTCCTCACCTTGATAATTATTCACTTGCACTCATGAGAAATTTTATTACATTCGAAAATCTCCTTACTAACTAATAACATATATTTGATCAAAACATCTGTTCAAAATGCAAGCTGTTTCCTTTTTCCTTTTTTCAATATGTGGTTATTGCTTTTGAAGAAAACAAAGTGGAGGAAATGTTTCCTGTTTGTAGAGGCTCATATTTAACCCTACATGAGGAGCAAATTAGTGTCAAAACATCAGAGAACTTAGAACTCATGTAACTTTCTGCTTGTTAAGCACTTTTTTTACTATCACAAGAATTGGAGAGAGTGAGGTTTTCTTTTGATATGCCTCTTCCTCTCTGCCTCTTGTCTCTCTTTAAAATTGTTATTTGAATGAAAGTTTACCAAGAAAGTTCATCTTTCATTAAATTATTCCTACATAGTTTGTTTTGTAACCTTCATTATCGTATCCACCTTGTGACTTCACCCTTCCCGGTTCTTCCCTGTGACTCTCATTTCCATCAATCCTCCTAGCCTCCCCCTTCTGACCCTCTGAGTTTCATCCCTAGGTGAATGCTGCCCTATTGACGTTGTCTGATTGATTGTTCCTAAGGCGTGCGAGCCTCTCTAGTGTTACTGTTCACTGTATAGGCCTAGTGTTTGGATGAAACTTGAACCAAATATAAGTTGAGTTTCAGGTTCAGAGGGTACGTAAGGATCATAGTCTTTGTCTGACCGCTGTCTGATTTTGAGTTTTGTTTCACATCTTTCTCCCACTCTCCGCAGGACCTACTGCTATGCTCCTTTGCTTAGGATGTTCGTCAGTGGGTACCGGCAGTATGTACTTCTTCCAGTTTCAGAGTTGTGGAGATTGAGAGTTCAAGTCGTCCATTAATCCTTCGGACTAATTATTCCCATGACCCTTTGCCTTACTGCCCTCTTCTTTGTTTCAGTTAGGGGGAAACCCTCCCCCCCCCCAGCTGCACCTTAGCTAATGCTGGAAGCTATTCAGTCACCATTGCTGCTCACAGAAGTTGGGTATTAAACAGAACATTGTCTTTCTGGACTATGTTACGTTTCATTTATTTCTGTTCTAATCATTACTCCTTTCCTCTGTAGATTGTAAGGTGGTTTTTGTTTGGTTTGGGGGGGAGTTGCTGCTCTTTTTCTAGTTGTTGGAAATATTGTATTAAAGTGTTAATTTTGGCCATTTCTTCATTTCTTTGATGAGTGTCTCTATTGCTTTAAATTACCCCATAAGCATTTGCTGGAGTAAGTGAGCTAGATCTGCATGTATCAACATGGAAAAATCTTGGACATAATAAGTTCAGCAAAGAGAGTTGTTCAAGAATACATGAATATTCCAGCTGCTTATATATACTTCTAGCTGTTGTTTTTAATCTATCTCGATTATATAATAAAACTGTTTATTAATTCATTTCGCCATTTAGAGGCAGGCAGGCAACTCGACAGCACGTTGTTATCAATCCCTCAATGGACATCCTCATAAATGTTCCCTTAGAGACTCGTAGTGCTGCATCTTGACAGCTTGTCCTCCACAACCGTTTGTGCCAATTTATACTCTCACCAATCTTTCATATATATTGTTTCCATTTCTCTCACATCATCCCCATATTTGGTATTATTTTACTTTTCCTTTGTGTCATTCTTATCAGGAAAAATATTTCTGTGTTGTTTTCAGTTGCATTTTCCTGATACAAATAAGATTGTACATCTTTGTGTGTATTGATATCATTTCTTCTTCTATAAATTACCAATTCATAAATATTATCCAGTTTTCTTTTCAGTCATTTCTTCTCCATGATTTGCTTCACTAGGAATTGTGTTCATATATATAGTGAAATGTATGCAGACTCTGTTTCTCTTTCTGACTCGGTAATATTTCATGATCTGCCTATTCCACAGTATGTTGACTCATTCATTTAGGGATGAACAAGCAGGTTGTTTCCACCTTTTGGCTGTTGTGAATAATGCCACATGCAACACTGACATATGTACACACTTTTGAATTTTATCTATAATAATTTGGAATAAATAGGTTCAACTGTAAGTAGTAAAAGCTGCAAAATAACAGAAGCTTCAAGTAGAAATGTATTTCTCTGTAATGTAACAAAAGTTCAGTGAAAACAGGCAGACCTGGGCTGGTACAACTTTCTGAAGTTGTCCGTGGTCAAAGACCTAGGCGTTTTCTCTGGCTACGTTATCCTTGGCACAGGGCTTCTATCTCATTGTCTGCAGTGGCTGTTTGAGCTTCAGGAAGGATGAGGAAGTAACAGGAAAGGGTGCTTCCTGCCTTTACAGACACTTCCTGGAAATCCCATGTGCTTTACTACCTACCGAGGCACAACTCAGATGCAGGAGAAGCTGAAAAACATAATGGACACGCTTAAAAAAAATCCTGTTTTTAAAGAAAAGAGGATATAGGCCTTGGGTGTCAACAAGCATTCAGCTACACTTCGGATGTGACCCCCATGTGGATAAGTATTAATAGCTGTTGGCAGTATTGACTCTTCCTCGAGCATGAATGTATGGAATCTTTGTCTTTTGACACTTTTAAATCCAGTTTTTATCATTTTTCCCCATAAAAATCTTAATAGCTCATTAGATTTGTTAGCCTGTGGGTTTTATAATATTAACTTTTGCACTTAGATGTTCTCCTTGATCACAGTTTCCCAGTAAGTTCCCAGACAAACAGCTACTTGAGGGCGGCTCTTAGTTGCCCTTTAACGTTATGGCAATTTTTGCCTTTCGTGTTTTGTTTTTGTTTTTGGTTTGTGTTTCTTAATGTGATTTGAGTGAAATTGCACTCAATTCTTGGTTTTTCACTCATTGAACTATCAGGTAAGGAATGTAGCCTCTTGTGACTCCAGTGTCTTTGGTCTTTGCTTAACACCGTGGAGAACAAGCTGTTTGTTGTCTTATAGAGGTGGGATTAGGGAGGGATACCTCTTAAAGCCCCAGAAGTCACCACCTCAGTTCTCCTGGGAGTGCGGTTTAGAGTCCTGAGACGCTGGTTCATTGCTGGCTGTATTTGCAAGTTTATTTAAGCCATAGGCTAAGGTTTCTAAGTTTAATCCCATTTTGTCCCTTCTATTCTTAATGATGTGTCTCAACAATGAGTAAGTTTAAGACAAATACAGCACTCATGGTTTATAAGCATCCATCCAAAGATAAATGGTATATCCATATATCACAGTTTGTCTATATGTACACTGTGAACACCTAAGGGGAAGAACCTGTTTTGCAATCCCAAAGGCACAGAGTTTGAATCCACCAGTAGCTCCATAGGAGTGAGGTAGGCAGTCTCCTTCCATGCCATTTACTGCCTTTGAAAACCCTCTGGAGGGTCAGCAATGGGTCAGTTCAACAACAACAATGAAATAGTATTAATCCATCAAAAGAAATGAAGTTCTGATATCTGTTACACAGGAGTGAACTTTGAAAGCATAGTCAGTGAAACAACAACACGACAACAACCTCATTGCTGTTGAAGCAGAACCAATTCATAACTGGCCTTCCCTCAGGTGTTCAGAGACTAAATTTTCTAAGAGGGGATGTCCACTTTTCTCCTGAAGAACAGTTAGTGAATTTGAACACTGCTTTTAGGATGGCAGTGTAACTCCTTAACCACTAGGCCACCAGAACTCCCCAAGTGAATAAGTCAGGCACAAAAAACAAATATTATATGATCCTACTTGTATTAAATAGCTCTGCTGCAGTCCAAAGGCACACGGTTCAAGGCCACCAGCTGCTCTTCAGGAGAAGGATGGGCAGTCTCCTCACATGTCATTAACTGCCTCTGAAAACCCACTGGGTGGCCAGCTATGGACTGGTTCCGACTCTAAGGTAAAACAGTGTACAAACATACAGGGTTTCTTTAGTAGTTTGTAAGGTCTGTGAGAATAGGACAATAATTATTGCTTAGTAGGGTTTTTTTGAAGCAAGAGTGGCATCCACTTCCTAAATAACTTGCCTCCAGAAACCCTATGAACTTCGATAAATGTCGATAGTTGTAGAGGGGCTTCAGGCCTTTTGTTCATAGGGCCACTACAAGTCGGGCTCAACTCGAAGGCAGACAACAACTTTTGGGGGCTAATAAAAAACTCTTGAGCACTGGCTAGTGGTAATAGTTACACAGTGTGGCTAATGTAATTGTCACTGGACTGTGCATGTTCAGATGGCACATTTTTGTTATTTTTATATATATATGTATATGTATATGTATATGTATGTATCTTATCAGAATAAATTATTTTTTTTACATTTTATTTCTTTAACTTTATATTTAAGAGATTCATGTCTTTGCAATTACTTGCTGTGTGTCAGAGAGCTGGACAATGACTAGGGATGATAGAAAGATGGCTGATGCCTCTGAGCCGTGGTGCTGGAGAATAGTATAGAGTGGACTGCTGGGAGAACACACAGGTTTGTCCTAGTGAGGGTGAAACAAGGCTGCTCCTTAGACGCAAGGACTCTGAAGCTTCATCTGACATACTTTAGACATGTTGCAAGGAGGGACCTGTCGTTGGAGAGAGACATCATGCTTGAAAGAGTAGAGGGACAAAGAGAGGGAGACCCTCGATGAGATGGATTGATCCAGTGACTGGGGTAATGAGGGTAGGTGTGTCAGAGACAGTAAAGTTGGCACAAGATAGAGCAGGTTTCAGAGCTGTTGTCCACAGGGTCACTATGAGTCCAAGTGACTCGACAACACATAACAATGGCAATATGTTGTTCTGTGTCCTTATAAGCCTTTTCTTTTAACTGTATCTACATTATATGAAAATACCGTAATTATCTGTTCTTCATTTGATGGACATTTGGGTAGTTTCCAGTCTTTGGAGCCTTGAATAATGCTGTTAAGAACAGTTCATGTCCTTAGATGAACATGTGCTTGCATATTTGTTGGCTACATTTCTAGGATTTCGTTTGCTAAGTCATACTTACATATTCAATTTGAGTAGATTCCCAAGAACATTTTCCAAAAATGATTAACAATTTCTATCTGTTCTTAAATAAATTTTAGGAAATTATACTTTTCTAGAAAATTGGAGTATTTTTAAAGAAATTTCAGTAAGTTGTTTTTTTAAAATTATTATTGTTATTAATTTTATAAAAATTTAAAGATATTTTGGATTTCCACTTTTCTCCCTGTCCACTCCCACCCCCCACCCCAGTTCGCTCTTCTCTTTGAAAAGTGAAAGAAAAATTCTTTCGTTGTTAGGCAATCCCTCCCCCAAATCCACTCCACAGCCTTTGCTGTGTGGACTCCTGTCATGACAATAATACCTAATCATACATCCCTTTTAAACAGTTCTCTCCCTCATCTGTTTCAATGCAGTATACATAGTTTATCCCATCTTTCTCAGTCTCCCCCCTACCCCAACCTCAGTGTCAGTCCGGGCGGAAGACAATTTAAAAGAGGTGCTGAGAGAAGTTCTAGCTTTCTGATTGTCTGCAGTTAATTACAAAGGATACCAGAAATGTGTTTCCTTGTGTTTTACTGACTGTGCAAAGTATGTGTCTGTGTGGATCATGAGAAATTGTGAGTAGCAGAGAGAAGACTAGGACTGGAATTCCCGAACACCTAATTGTGCTCGTGCAAAACCTGTACATAGACCAAGCAGCAGTTGTTAGTCCTGGGGTCACTGTGAGTCATAGGCTCCTTGAAAGCACCTGAGACAACAGAATTGGTTTTAGCTGATGTGATAGCCACGCTGTACAGATAACTTGTGTAATATCACTTACCTTCTTCTCTCTCTTTGTGAATCTACTCTAGCTCATTATTTTATTCTGTTGATTGAAGGGTGTTGGATGCTTTAGGATTTTAATTACTTGCATAAAGTACATAAGTGTGACATTTTACTTCATAATCTATAAAGGCAATTGCATCTGGAGGCAACTTGGAAGCCCTCTAAACGTCCTCTCCTTTCTGTGTGTGGTAAATGTGTGTTGTTCTGTTTTTAGGGAGGAATGATCAATTGGAATCGTCTTTTCCCTCCTTTACGTCAGCGACAGAATGCGAACTATCAGGATGGTCGGCGGTCTGAACAACAAGGGTCCCCTCCCCTAGAAGTTTCTGAAGAACAGGTAAATCGATCATTAAGGCCTGGTCCTTAAATTAAACTCATGCTTTAAACTTCAAACTGCTTTGATGAACAAGGCTAGGCAGAAGTCAAGCAGATCAACACAAAGATATTTGTATTCTTATTGTAACCAGTAATCGGTGATAGAAAGTTTGGACCTTCATTGACAGGTCTACAAAGTAGGTCTTCGGAGTTTGAGAGAGACAGTATGTAGAGAAAAAATGATGATATTTTATGCGTTGTGATAGTTAGCCTTTGTTGTTGTTATGTGCTGTCAAGTTGCCTGTGACTCATTGTGACAGTTTATTTTAAAATCTGCATGCCTTATATATATGAGAAACCAGTGACCTTGATTTCCTAAAATGGTTGGGGAGAAAGAGGTAAGAAAAAGGGAGAGAAATGGTTATTTCCTAGAGTACAATTTTTATATAGCTTTAACTTTTGGCTTTATGTTGATATTTTACTCTTCAAAAGTCAAATTAACAAGGATGGGGAAAATGTAAAACTGAAGATAAATCAATTAACCAACTATATATACTTCAAATAAATAACAATAACACTGAAGTTAGTTAAGTTTTAAGTACAGTCTTATCTCCTGTCTATAGAAAAATAAGAGCTTCAAATAAATCTTATAGTCACTTTTAGTAGACTTTTCATAGTGGATGAGTATAATGTACTCAAATTATCTCAGTGTATTGTAGGCTGGAGCATCTGAGTATATTGCTATTACTATGGAAGAAAAAACACAAATTAGGACATGAAAAGTCAAGGAAGAATCATATATGTTGGAGTGGAGTTAGAGTTATCAGCATAATTCATTATTTAAATGAGTCTGCATATGTCCTTCAGCTCTGTGGACTGAAATTGCTGAGAGGCCATAACCTTTTGGTAGCGTCAGCACACCTAGCGTCCAGGTCTTGGTTTCTAAATATCTTGCCCCACTGAAAGGAGCCAGGTCAAAAGATAAAAGTAATCTTGAAACATCCACTAGAAAGTAAGAAAATTCCCGGTGGCTGATAGGAACATGTCTCGCAGGAGGCAGTGAAGTCAGTGCTGATCCCAAAGGGCTCTAATTTTGACACCAGATTTGAGCATCAAAATATACAGGCATGGTCTTTGTAATTACTTGCTATGCATCAGAGAGCTGGACAGTGACTAAGGATGAAGGAAAATCTGATGCCTTTAAGTTGAAGCGCTTGAAAAGAGTCTTGAACATATCGTGGATTGTCAGAACAAAAAGGTCAGTCTTGGAGAAGGTGAAACCAACCTGCTTTTTGGAGGCAAGGATTTTGAAGCTCTGTCTCACAAATGTTGGGCATGTGGCCAGGATGGACCAATCCTTGGAGAAGAGCATCATGCTTGAAAGAGTGGAGGGGCAGCTCGGTAGAGGAAGACCCAGGATGAGATGGATTGACTCGGTGGTTAGAGAAATACAATTAGGTCTATTGGAGACAATAAGATTAGCTCAGAATAGGGCAGAGTTAAGAGCTATTGCACAAGCAACTCAACAGTATTTAACGACAGGGTAATATAATCCATGTGGAGGCATAAAGGAGAAATCCCTGATTTCATAGAGATTAATAGATAATTATTCACATACATAGCTTTTCCTTTATGAAGAATACTCAATCATAAATAAAGAGTAATGATAGTATTGGAAAATCACACTACTACAACCTCCATAATAAAATCAATTCAAGGAATTATGAGCAATATCTGAGGACTATGTAATTTATAAAGTCATTACCCACAAATTACTTAATAATTACAAAGGAAACAGAAACTTGACAGTGAAGAATTTGACCACCATCTTAGCCAGGTTATCAAATCAAGCACTTTAATTATGTTTTATAACCAAAGTTACATCACTTTACTGTAATAATAAATAAAAGGCAAAATAATTTGAGAAACATTCTATTAAATACTTGGGCTTTATTCCCTCAAAATACCAATATCATGAGTTATTACATACTAAAGGAACATGATAAATTATAATTTATGTGATATGTGGTGGTGTACTGGTTCCAGTGTGGGGGGAAAACTTATTCAAATGAGATTTTCAGATGAGTTGATTAAATAAGACAGCAGACTAGATGATTATTTTATGAATGTTAAATTTCTGTAATTTGCAGTCTGACAAATTGTATGTGTTTAGGAAAGAGAATGTCTTTGTTCCTAAGAAATACACACTGAAGACTGTCCTTCTGTGCTTGTCAGCCATACTAGATGCCATTTAAGCATTCTCCCTAAATAGTGAAACGTTTGTCTTACTCAGAAAAAAACAACAATACAGAATGAAGCATTATGTGCAAGACATGACGTATACACCTGCTGCCAGTGATTCAAGGGAAGAGAGAGAGAGAGTAAATAAAGAGAGAAAGTAAGACAGTAACTGGTAAAATAGCCTTTGTAAGTCTGGACGAAGGATAATCCGGACTTCTTGGCACTATCTTTTGCAGCTTTTCTATAAATCATCAGTTATTTCAAACTAGGAACTCTAGTGGCCCAGTCTTGTGGACATTTGCACTGCTAACCCAAAGATGGTCCCTCTCTGACAGACCCATCAAACCGCTCCACTAGAGAGGACGGGCAGTCTCCTCCCGTGCAGTGGCTTAAATGTTTATGAAAGTGTAAAGCAACATGGTAATAACACTGTGCAGTCTATTTGCTTGTGTGTTGCTTTCTTCTCGCCATCAGAACAAATCAGAGTTAGCTTTCATGACTGGCTGTAGCATCACCATCCTGGTCTCCCCCGTCCTCTGCCTCCAGGGTAAACACGCACCAGCTGGATCCACAGAGCAGCCTCTGCTACAAAGCTTGGCCTTGACTTTTTTCTTCCTTCTGGTGCTCAAGAGATGCCTCTGTATGAGTGGGTATTATTGTCATGACAGGAGTGCAGAGTGAAGGCTGCACAGTGGAGTGGACTTGCGGGGAGGGAGGGATTGCATAGCAATGAAAACTTTCTTTTACTTTTCAAGGAGAAGAGTGAATTGGAGGGAGGGGGTGGGCAGGTAGAAAAGTGCAACAATTAATGACTGGAAACTGTCTCTGTAAACTTTCATTGAAATTTAAAAAAAAAGAGAGAGAGAGAGAGAGAAAGCACACACTGTCTGCTGTGACCCTTGGATTAGGCCATGAATAACGAAACGAATGTAATGTGCCTGATGAATTCTCCAGCCAGTCCTCCCACCTGCAGCTCACCGGCCTAGACTGGTAATTCCACTAACTCTTACGATTGAGAAGTGAGTTGTGGAGCCACCCTTCTTTTCTTCCACCAGCACTGTAGAATTTTTAGAAAAATATTACTCCCATGGATAAGAAAATAAAATCTAGTCATTCTACATTTGTGAGATCGTAGGATAGCAGGTTGGAAAAAAAATATGATCACACTCAAATTCAGATGAGAAGCAATCCCAAGGTCTGTTATGTTGCTGTTGATGTGCTATAGGAGTGAGTCACGTTCCTCAAAGGGCAGCCGTTAACGGTAGCAGTGCTTAAAAGTGAGATCTTTGCTAATTTTGACACTTTTAGGAAAATAAAGTATCAAAAAGTGAGAACAAGAAGAATGTGTTATTGAAGCCTTCAAAATTTTTGTTTAATGAATCATTTGTTCTTCATACTTCAAGAGTGACAACAGTGAGGTTACCATGTCGCTATCCGTTCCAAAACCACATCTAATCAAGCCCTTCTCTGTTACATGAACAGATGTAAATCAGGAGTGTCAGCGTTTGCTTTCTCATCCACTGACTTCCTAAATCTTTCATTTGTATCTCTTGGTTATCTTGAAAATTATGCTTAGATCCTCATTGGCATTAAAATACAAAGATCTTATTGGCATCATTTATTGTGCACCCTTCCCCCCCCCCCACAGTTATGGTTATTTGGATGAAAGTTTATGATGTGCTAGGTTGTTGTTTTTTTATAATTATATTTTATTAATTTTCATAAACATTTACAGAGATTTTGGGTTTCCATTCATTCATTGTTGCACTATTCTCTCTACCCTCCTCCCAGTTTGTTCTTGTCCAAATGCCACAGTGCTTGTCAAAGCCAGTTCTGATTAATCTCCTTTGTCAGTGTGTCCTTTGCCATTCCCTATCACTCCTCCCTGAGAGAGACTTCACCCTGAGTCATAAGGAAAAGGGGATGGCGTATTCTCTTAGCTACTTCCTGCTGAAAAGGGACGCTGTGGGTTTCAGGGTGAAGATCTTCTCTCACTACTCTAAAGGGCCCCTTTGGCAGTAGGAAACACATAGACTATTATGGAGATTGATTTTGGAATTTAGATGCACTCTTATTGATTGTGCTTGGCTGTACATGTTCATATCCTTGAAGATGTATCATGGGGGTGTTGCAACCTAGAAGACACAAATTTGACTAACAAGTTATAAGTACATGAGTCCAAAAATTATGGAAAAGTAAAAGAAAAGATTCTTTGATTGTTGTACAAACCCTCCCCCAGGTCCCCTCCACCATGTAGCCCTCCCTCTAGTCTCCTGTGATGACCGAAATACCTAGTTATATGATGTGATAGGTTTTTTATTCACTCATTTATACAGATTTTTCTCCCCTCTTCAATCCATAGTAATGTCCTGTTCCAGATTGTTAATTGTATCAGCATATAATGTCTGAGTGTCCATTGACGCTGATACCCCCCCTTCACCTATTCCAGTATCGCATTCATTGTCCATCCATTCTGTTCCTGCTCGCCTCATCACATGCCTGTGTAGCATTCCTTGTGGAATACACACACACAAGAAAGAGAGGGAGACCCTTCAAGTTAGTTCTAACAAATAATAGCCCTTTGTCAGATTTCCAGGACTGTACATCTTAAAGGAAATTGCCCGTCTTTCTACCAAGGATATTAGCTGATGGATTCACACATGGTCAGCAAGCCAAGGCAGTACCACTCCACACCAGTACTCTTCGGTGGGTGCTGTAAAGACTGTGAAAATTACAGGGGAAAAAGACCGTGTTCTTGACCTCAACGTACTTCCAACAAAGCTTAGAAGTTCATTGTTGTTGTTATGTGCCATCAAGTTACCTGTGACTCTTAGTAGTACAACGTAAACTGTACTCTCTCCTGTGCCAATCTTACTGTCCCTGACACACCTACCCTAATTACCCCAGTCACTGAATCAGTCCATCTCATCGAGGGTCTTCCTCACTTGTGCTGTCTCTCCACCCTTCCAAGCATGATGTCCCTCTCCAAGGACTAGTCCCTCCTTACAAAACGTCCAAAGTATGTCAGACGAAGCTTCAGAATCCTTGCCTCCAAGGAGCAGCCCGGTGTAATCCTTTCCAGGACGAACCTGTTTGTTCTCTTGGCAGTCCATGGTATATTCAGTACTCTTCTCCAGCACCACAGCTCAAAGGCATCGATTCTCCTTCTATCCCTACTCATTGTCTAGCGTTCTGATGCATAGCAAGTAACTGCAAAGACTCTAATCTGGATCATGCACTCCAGAGTGACATCATTACTCTTCAGTACTTTGGAGAGGTCTCTGACAGCAGACTTTCCCATCATAATAAGTCTTTTGATTTCCTGGCTGCTGGTGCCTAGAGTGTTGATTGTAGAGCCAAGCAAACCAAAACTGTTAACAATCTCAGTCCCTTCCCATCCATTCTGATGCTGTCAATTGGCCCAGTGGTGAGAATCTTTGTTTTCTTGATGTTGAGCTTCAATCTGTATTAAATGCTGCCGTTGTTGACCTTTTGCAGCAAGTGCTTCAGGTCCTTTTCAGTTTCAGCAAGCAGGGTTATGTCATCTGCATAACACAGATTGTTAATGAGTCTACCTCCAATTCTAATGCCACATTTCTCCATAAAAATTTATATCAGTGTATAATCTGGTTAGTTTGTTGATGTTAGATTCTGCCTAAGTTATTGTTAACAGCATATACTGAAAACTCACTTGAATTAATAACACTTTCACTTTTTCTGCTTCTCAGTTAATTGTGTTTTATTTTCTTTATTTAGTCTTTGGCAATTTTTATGCCACTAGAAAGTTAATAATTCTACACACCGAGCTACTTTTCATTTCTTTCTCAAATAAATTAGTACATTACAGATTTTAGTGAATTATTGGTGTTTAGGTTTTAAGACAATCTAGAAAGTAGGAAACATATCCTCTATTTTAATAGCAAAGGTTGTTCTAAGAATGTGTTCCTTTATTAAATACAAAAAAGTATTGAATATGCACTTGGACATTTTTCGTTCCTTTTTCAACTTTGACTGTTCTTACTGTTGTTAAGTTTCTGAGTGCTTAGTTCTCAAATTTCATCTCTGTATTTTCCTTCATTTTTAATAAGATGAGGCATCTTTACCAGCTTGTCAGCTCTCCACACGATGCCAACGCCATGCATCACCCAATAAGGTCTTAAATAATCAAATATGTGCAAATGTGTTATCTTAGCAATAAGTGTATTCATCTTTGTGATTCTTTCTCTTTCATTTTCCAAGCTGTAGTTTTACTACCTAATTCACCTAATATGAAATATTAACAAATACTGAGGTTTTGTCGTATTTAATTCAGATATATATGTATGTGTATATGTGTGTATGTACATATATATACACAAACACGTATATACATGTTTACACACATACACACATATACATATATATACACACACACACACACACATCTATCTATATATCTTTACACACACACGAAGTGGGGGGACTGTCTCGAGCTTGTCTCTTTTTTATACTCTTCCCAAGCTTGGGACATTCCCTTTCAGTCTGTACTCAGTGGGGCACATTGGTAAAATCCAATAAGGAAGTTAGGCTAAACTCAGCCAGATCTGTTGTGTGCCATCAGGCTGATTCCAACTCAAAATGACTTGTAGAACGGCCCCATTGGCTTCCATATGAGCCTCCTCTGCTTTGTGGAAGTAGATTGACAAGTCTTTTCTTCCAGGGAATGATTGGTGAATTCAAACCACTGACCTTTCTGTGAGAAACTGAGAGCTTAACCATTCACTAACATGCCACCAAAAAATACGCCGCCTTCGACTGTGGAGTTGATTCCAAATCATGAAGACCTTCCCTTGGGTTTCTGAGGCTGTAAATCTTGATAGGAGGCAACAGTCCATCTTTTTCCCACAAAGTGACTGGTGGCTTCAAAGTGCCAGTCTTATGGTTAGCAACTTGACACGTTACGCACTATGTCATCAGGTCTCCTTAAACCAAATATAGGACTTAATGAGGTGTTGTTGTGAGGAACTTAAAAGGAAATAAAAATAGACTACTACAAATTTAGATTTCCTCTCTGTTCATCTGTTTAGTTTGCTTGGCTCCACAGTCAACACTCTCGGCACCAGTAGCCAGGAAATTAAAAGACATATTGTGAAGAGAAAGTCTGCAGTTAGGGACCTGTCCAGGGTACTGAAGAGCAATGCTTTCACTTTTGAGACTAAGGTGCACCCGATACAGGCCATGGTCTTTGCAATCACTTGTTATGCATCAAAGAGTTGGACAATGACTAAGGAGGATAGAAGGAGAATTGATGTTTTGAGCTGTGATGCTGGAGAAGAGTATTGAGGGTACCATGGACTGCTAGGAAAACAAACAGATTCATCCTGGAAAGGATTAAAACCAGGTGGCTCCTTGGAGGCAAGGATTCTGAGGCTTCATCTGACATACTTTGGACATGTTGTAAGGAGGGACCGGTCCCTGGAGGGGACATCATGCTTGGGAGGGTGGAGGGACAGCCCAGGAGGGGAAGACCCTCTATGAGGTGGATTGATTCAGTGACTGGGGTAATCGGGATGGGTGTGTCAGAGACAGTGAGATTGGCACAGGACAGAGCAGGGTTTAGGGCTGTTGAACATAGGGTCACTGTGAGCCTCAAGTGACTCGACGGCACATAACAACAACAACTCTGTTCATTAAGGACCCATGGTGGCCTAGTCGTCAGAAGTTGCACTGCCAACCCAACAGCATGTGTTTCTAACCCACCAGCTGTGCTGAGGGAGAAAGTTGGGCAGTCTCCTCTCAGGTGATTTACTGCCTCTGAAAACCTGCTGGAGGAGCAGCTTATGGATCGTTTATGACGTGACACAACATTCTTCTCAAGTCCTCTGCTTTCAACAGAGATCCATCTGATATCCTCTGTGATATCCCAGGTGCCATGGCTTCTTCTAAATCCAGCCTCAATTTCTAGCAGTTCTCTGTCAATGGTTATAACCATTTTGGGATGATTTTCAGCAGGGTTTTGGTTTTGTTTTGCTTATAGTATTAGCAGTATTGTTCAATAATTTCCACATTCTGTTGGAGCACCTTCCTTGGGAATGGGAATGAATATGGATCTCCTGCCATCAGTTGGCCAGGTAGCTGTCTTCCAGATTTCCTGACACAGGCTAGAGAGCACATCGAGGACTGCATCTGTTAGCTGAAACCTGTTAATTAGTGTCCTATCAATTCCTGGAGCCTTAATTTTTACCACTGTCTTCAGTGCAACTTGAATCTCTTCCTTCATTACCATTACTAAAATATTTCTGCATCAACCAATTCTTTTTGGTGCAATGACTCTATGTATTCACTCTGTCTTCTTTTGATACTTCCTGAATCATTTGAGATTTTTTTTTTTTTGTCCAAAGCATCTTTCAGAATTGCAACTCAAGGCTGTAGTCTGTCCAGTACAGGGGAGTTTGATTTACAGGGGAGTTAGATCATCCAGGATTTTGCACATAGCACCCTTCAGTATTGCAACTTGAGGTTTAAATTTGGGTTTCAGTTCCTTCAGATTGAGTGTGTTCTTTCCTTTATATTTTCTGATTCCAGCTCTTTGCACATTCCATTGTCATACTTTGTCTGGTCGTCTCGAGCTGCCCTTTAAACTACTCAGCTCATCTCCTTTGTTTTCACACTCTGCCTTTTTGTTTTGGCTTCTCCTCATCCTAGTGCAATTTTCAGATCTCTTCTGACAGCCATTTTGGTCTTTTCTTCCTCCTCTGGCTTTGCAGTGACCTTTTGCTTTCTCCATGGACCATATCCATGATGTCATCCCACATGTCATCTGATCTTCAATCTATTCCGCCTCAAACCTGTTCTTGAGATAATTTTTAATTCAGATGGATTTGATTTAAAGTCCTAGTTAGGTTCTTGTGGACTTGTTTTGATTCAGGAGCTCAGAATCTTAATGAGCGTCTCTTCTTCTCATCTTAGAAATCCTTACACCTCTTTCCTTACACCCAAACTCCAAAGTAATCCTCTTATAAAAACAATGCCCCATTGGTGTTTCTTTGCTTTGAAATACAACTTGTATTTCTCCTTTAAATATTTGCCGTTTTAATGAGATATTTGTCTAATGACTCAGGTTTTGATTAGTGCACAGTGGGCAGTAAACTCCTGGCCGGTTCCATGTCCATCTGCCTTGTCCGCACTATACCAGTGGCACCTAGAGCAGAGACTGACACACAGAAGGTGCTTGAGTGCAGGCTGGAGGAGGAACTAGAGGAAGACTGGGTGTGGGGTGGACTTCCCTTTCAGGACATTTGTTTTCGTCTAAAATTTTGATGATAACAGTGGAACTGTATCAGAGTTTTCACCTCTGTTATGGTGTACTGTTGAGTTAATTCTAACTCATAACAACCCTAGAGGACAGGGCAGAACAGGCCTGTAGGGTTTTCTAGATTTAGCGTGACAATAGTAGATAACTCGATCTTTTCTCCCGTGGAGCCACGGTGGGTCTGAACTACTGAGCTGAGCACGTAACTGTTGTACCACCAGGATGCTTGTCTCTTTCTGTATCATTGTTGCTGTTGTTGTTATGTGCCATCAAGTCGCCTGTGACTCATAGCAACTCTGTATAACAGCTCTAAAGCCTGCCCTGTCCCGAGCCAGTCTCACTGATTCTGACACACCTACGCCCATTACCTCAGTTACCGTGTCAATTCATGTCATCTGGGGTCTTCCTCTCCTGCACGTGATATCATTTCAGACATGATGTCCTTCTCCAAAGACCAGTCCTCCTGGCCATGTGCCCAAAGTATGTGAGATGGTGGTGCAAAATTTTAGCCTCCTAGGAGAAACTTGGTTTCACCCTCTCCAAGACAGGCCTGTTTATTTTCTTGGAGGTCCATAGTATGTTCAAGACTCTTCTCCAGCACTACAACTCAAAGACATCAATTCTTCTGTCATCCTTAGTCATTGTCCAGCTCTCTGATGCATAGCAAGTAATTGCAAAGACTATGGCCAGGATCAGGTGCACCTTAGTCTCTAGACTGATACGGACATCCTTGCTCCTCAGTACCCTGGAGTGGTCTCTGGAAGCAGATTTTCCTAGTGCAGTTCATCTTTTGATTTTCTGACAGCTGGTGCCAAGAACGTTGATTGTGGAGCCAAGTCAGCTGGAATTGTTAACAATCTCAATCTCTTCTCCATCTTGGATGGTGCTGCCAGCTGTGGTAGATTGTAAATGTGTTTTCTACCAAAATACTGAAGTTAAATTTGTTACAATAAATACTGTATGGCAGCCAAATAATTAGCCAATTTTAGCAGGTGTGCATTCTGTTTAGAAGACTAGGGTGTGTCTGATCCAGGCCAGGGGCTTTGCCATTATTTGTTATGCATCAGAAGACTGGTTAGTGACTAAGGATGGCAGAAGAAGAATTGATGCCTTTGAGCTGTGGTGCTGGAGAAGAGTACTGAGGGTACCATGGACTGCCAAGAAAACAAACAGGTTCATCCTGGAGAGGGTTAAACCAAGCTGCTCCTGGACTAGAGAGAGAGACAAACCAAGCTGCTCCTTGGAGGCAAGGATTTTGAAGCTCCATCTCACATACTTTGGGCATGTTGTCATGACGGACCAGTCCTTGGAGAAGGACATCATACTTGGAAGAGTATAGCGTCAGCACATGAGACAAAGACTCTGGATGAGATGGGTTGACACCATGACTGTAGCAATGAGGTCAGGTGTGTCACATGGTGACCATAGCTCAGGATAGGCCAAAGTTCAGAGCTATGAGTCATAGTCGACTCTGCGACACATAACAACAAATCTGTTAGAAAGTTGCCTGACGGTACACTGGTGCTTGTAACCAAAAAGAAAGGTTGGCAGTTTGAACCCATCAAATTGTCAATTCCCTAAGAGAAAGATGTGCAGTCTTCTTCTGTAAAGATTAGTCTTAAAAACACCGTGGGCAGTTCTACTCTATCTTAGAATTCAGTTCCAACTCACAGGGACCCTCTGCTTAGTTTCTGAGGCTGCAAATTGAAAGAGACTAGACATCTTTCTACCTCAGAGCTGTTGGTGGATTCGAACTGCCAGGTGTGCGTTAGCAGCACAGCTTTCCATGGACTTTGTCACCCAAACTCCCTGTATACCTTTAGGGTTGATACGTAAGTCAGAGTCAGCTGCACGGCAGTGGGTTTGGCTGTCCAACTTTTATTGTTGTTGTTATGTACCGTCGTCACCTTTGAACCGACTCATAGCTCCACAGTTTTCAGAGGCAGTACATCACATGAGAGGAGGTTGCCCATCTTCGTCTCACAGGGAAGCTGGTGGATTCAAACCATGTGCCTTTGGGTTGGCAGCACTCTTCATTACCACTGAACAAGAACCCTGAATGTAAAAAAGTACGGGAGCTCAGATCGATCTGGTCACTGAGCAGCTCACAGCCTAGATAGGGATATAAACAAGGAACAGTTGTTGAATAGCTGTTGTTAGAATCTAAGAAGAAAAAAGATGGTCAGAGAACAGGAAAGGAAGCTGCCCAGACCTTCCAGAGCACACGTGCATCAGGGTAGAGGTGGGCTGGGAGAGAGAGCTGCTCTGCTGTAACCAGGGGTAGTTCCAGTGAAGAAAAAGGAAGGGCGAGTCATGGCTTTCCACAACCCATCACTCCTGGGAGGCGTCTCCCAGGAAGGCAGGCATGGGACCTGGCACAGTTGAGTGCTGCCAATGGGCAAATAGCTAGAAGGCATCTTTCAGGTGGGCATCAATCGCTGCCAGGTCAGAATTTGGGAAGTAAGAAACAAAAGAACCATTTGTTTTTGACACCCTTAGCTAAAGGGAAGTTAAAGCAAACCGCAGGCCAGGGGCACTGAACAAAACAGAGGAGGCCTTTCACTGGGAGGAGTTCCTAAAATTCCTGTCATTCTCATTGGAATGAGTGTCCTACTGTTAATTGTCCTGAAGAGTAGTTGGGTTGCAAGTATAACACCAAAATGAGATCATAGTTGTTTTCTTGAGGGGAAAGTGTCTTCAGATACTGGACAGATAAGAGATAGCAATCTCAATTTAGCTTATGTATTTAAAAAAAGAGGGAGAGGGAGAGAAAGAGAACTCTGCGGATTGAACTCCAGCTTTCTCAGTTTCTTTTCTCTTTTCACTGTTCATTGTGATTTCTCTTTAAATTACCTGGGCAGGCAGAATACTTCTCCCCTTGTTCTCTTCCAGAACCCTTTCAGATGACCAGGGGAGTGGCCTGCCTGGGTTGGCCAGCTGTACAGCTCTCTGGCCCTGGTGTGCCCCTGGTGTGCCTACAGGGCAGCTGCTGACTCCCATGGCTGAGGTGTGTGTAGAAAAAGGTAATGGGCAGAATAGACACTTCCACAAATGCGTTAGCATCCCAGGGGCAAAGCTAGGTTAGAATATGCTGTTGATACAAGACCAAACTGTCCTTAGTATATTAGAAGTTAGAGACCACAAGTCCTTACCTTGATGAAGTCACGTTTTCAGTTACGGAAAGAAACAAAACGTTGGAGAAGCCCCATGTTAGTAGTTGTAATTTTTGTTATTAAGTAAACGTGGAAAATAGGAAAAGCGTAGCATCCAATTTGGATATTAACCGAACTGGATTATAGCTGGTTTCTTAGGGAGCTTTGGTGGCCTAATGATTAAGGAGTTTCAGTGCTACCTCAGAGGCAGATGGTTCAAATCCACTGGCTGTACCATGGGAGAAGGATAGGCAGTCTCCTCCATGCAATTTACAGCTTGAAAAACCCACTGGAGGGTCAGCTATGAGTTGGTCCAACTCAACAATTGTTGAGTTCTATAGCTGTTTTCTAAAAGAAATTAGAAGGAGCTGTGGGGGTTAGAGAAGTTGGCAAGTAACCTTAAAGTCAGAGATTCAAACCCACCACTGGAGAAAGATGTGGTGGTCTGCTTTGGTAGAGAGTTAAAGCCTCAGAAATCTTACAGAGCAGCTCAACTCTGTCCTACAGGGTCGTGATGAATCGTTTTGTATAAAAGAAGTTACAGGAAAGCTTGTTTGTATTTTTAGACTAGACATCAAGATGAACTATAATCTGATGGTTTATTGTGAACATCAGGATTGAAGGGAGACTCATCAATAACCTGCGTTATGCAGATGACACAACCTTGCTTGTTGAAAGTGAGGAGGTCTTGAAGCACTTGTTGCAGAAGACCAAGGAATGTAACCTTCAGTATGGATTGCATCTCAATATCAAGAAAACAAAGATTCTTACAATAATAGGCAGCATCGTAATGGATGAAGAGGAAATTGAAACCGTCAACAGCTTCATTTTACTTGGTACCAACAGTCAGAAAATAAGGAAATATATTGCACTGGGAAAATCTGCAATTAAGGACCTCTCCAAATTATTGATGAGTAATGATGTCAGTTTGAGGACTAAGGTCCATCTCCTTCAGGCCATGGCCTTTCCATTTACTTGCTATGCATCTGAGAGCTGGAAAATGTATGAGGATGACAGGAAAAGACTTGATGCCTTTGAGCTCTGGTGTTGGAGAAGAGCACTGATCATCCCATGGACGGCCAAGAGAACGAACACATATGTCTTGGAGAAGGTGCAGCCAGAGTGCTCTTTGGAGGCACGAATGATGATGTTTGGCCTCAAACACTTCGGGCATGTTGCTGGGAGAGGCTGTTCCTTGGAGACGGACATGATGCTGGGAAGTGTGGAGGGTCAGCGAAGGAAAGGAAGACCCTCAACCGGGTGGATTAACATGGTGACTGCTGCAATGGACTCTTGTGTGTCGGAAAGTGTGAGGATGGCATGGGATAGAACAGGGTTCATCTCAACAATAATTTAGACCACTTGCCTGTAATAACACAAGCAGGGGAAGGAAGTGCTTTCTGTGCTCTGCTGAAAAGGAAAGGGAATGCTGAAGGAAATGCTTTTTTAGAATTGCTGTGGAGCAGTTTTAACATTTTCCATAAGCTGTTGGCAGTGAACCAGGGCTGGACAGCTTGAGCCTTGTACCACTTAAATCAGAACATGTGCATACCTTAGTGTATTCCTCTGAGCCCTGTGTATTTTGTTGCCTTTATCTTCTGATGTTGTTTGGTCACTTGCCTGCCCCCCTGAACTTTAGGCTCTGTCTCTACATGTCCCTACCTTCACATCCAGCTCTTCTCTAGTCTCCTTCCTTCAGTGGAAGCACCGTCTGCGCACTAGGTGTGGTGGATGGCCCGGGCACCGACCCTCACAGCACTTAATGCTAATCAGGAAACACGGGCAGCATCACTTAACAAACACCAACGCCTTAAACAGCAAATGCTGGTGAGGTTGCGGAGAAACTGGAACCCTTATTCACTGCTGGAGGGAGCATAAAATGGTGCAACCATTATGGAAGGCTGTATGGTGCTTTCTCAAAAAGTTGCAAGTAGAAATACCATTTGACCCAGTAATTTCACTACTGGAAATATACCCCAAAGAAACCATAACTGCCACCCAAGCAGATATATGCACGCCCATGTTAATCACAACTTTGTTCACAGTAGCAAACAGTTGGAAACAACCTAAGTACCCATCAACAAATGAATGGATAGAGAAACTCTGGTATAGTCACATAATGGAATACTACACTGCATTGAAAAACAAGGAACTTAATGAAATATTATACAAAAAGGGTGACCCTGGAGGACATTACGCTGAGTGAAATATCTCCGTCACAAAAGGACAAATATTGCATAGTGCCACTGTTGTAAAATGAGACTGACATCAGGGTTGGTGAAAGACTGAGAAAGATGGGACAAATTAGGTATACTGCTTTGAAACAGATGAGGGAGAAAACTGTTTAAAAGGGATATGTGATTATGTATTATTGCCATGACAGGAGTCCAGAACAAAGGCTGCATAGTGGAGTGGTCTTGTGGGGAGGGATTGCCTAACAATGAAAGAATTTTTCTTTTACTTTTCAAAGAGAAGAGCGAACTAGGGGGAAGGTGTAGGCAGGGAGAAAAGTGCAACAATGAATGAATAGAAATCCAAAGTCTCTAAATTTTCATTAAAATTAATAATAATAATTTTTTAAAACAGCACTAATTCCTTGCTGTCTTTTAGTGTAGGTCCTTAACAACAAGGAGATAGTAAATATCTGTTTAATTCATAGCTTCCTGTACTGTACTGGTCTGTTTCAAGGTGATCACAATGTATTTTTATCTTCTGGTAAGATGAGATGAAGACTTTTGCTCTGAAAATGTTTTGTCACCTGGATGCTGAAGTGAATCAGGTACTAGCTGGTTCTCATTCCAGTAGCTAAACAAAAGGACATAAAACTGGCTGCTTAGAAAAAGCCCTCATTTAAGCTTTCGTGTGCTTCAGTGTGTTTTGTGTCTATATCTGTGCTTTGGATTAGAAAGAAAATGTAAAGCAGCTGCTGTCCTGTCAACTTGGACTCCTGGTAACCCCGGGGAGCTCAGAGGAGAACTGTGTTCTGTGGGACTTTCAGCAACAGATTTTTTTAGCAATAGATTACCAGCCCTTTCTTCCGAGGCTCCTTTGGGTAGGCTAAAACTTCAAGACTTGTCAGGTACATTCACCATTTGCACCATCCAAGCACTCATACGTGTCTATAAATATCATTAAGGGAGTTCCAGTGGCCTAGTGGTAAGAAGCTGCCCTGCCAACCCAAAGGTACAGAGTTTGAGTCGACTAGCTACTCCAAGGGAGAAAGATGAGCATTCTCCTCCCATATCATTTACAACCTCTAAGAACTGCTGGAGGGTGAGCTGTGAGGCAGTGCTAGCCCACTGGCACCCCACAGCAACAACAACAATAATACAGTCATCTGAATAGAGGGCTGAACAGTAGATCAGAAACTCGCCCTATTCTTTGCCGTCCTGACAGTCTCCAGGATGTCCAAGTTCATTGTTATGGTCGCTGTGTTGGCCTTCTTGTGGAGGATGGTCTTCTCTTTCTTTGACCCAGTACCTTTCCCAGCATAATGTCTGTTCTAACATAAACATTTGCTGTTGTTGCTGTGCTGTTGTTGTTGTTGTTGTTGTTGTTGTTGTTGTTGTTGTTATGTGCCATCAAATTGCCTGAGAGTCATAGTGACCCTCTGTACAACAGCCCTAAACCCTACTCTGTCCTGTGCCAATCTCAGTGTCTCCGACACTCCTACCCCCATTACCCCAGTGGCTGAATCAATCCATCTCATCAAGGGTCTTCCTCTCCTGTGCTGTCCTTCCCCCCTCCCAAGCATGACGTTCTTCTCCAAGGACTGGTCCTGCCTTGTAACATGTCCAAAGTATGTCAGACAAAGCTTCAGAATCCTTGCCTCCAAGGAGCAGCCTGGCTTCACCCTCTCCAGGACGAACTTGTTCATTTTCTTAGCAGTCCACGGTACATTCAATACTCTTTTCCAGCACCACAGCTCAAAGGCATCAATTCCCCTTCTATCATTCCTGGCCATTGTCCAGCTCTCTGATACATTTACTAGTACTTCTAAAAATATAAAGTATTTCTGAGAATAATTAGTGTGACCATTTTATTAGAATTTTAGTCTAACCTTTACAAGACTATTTTGCCTGCCTTCCTGACTCATTTAGTTCTCCTGTCTTAATTTTCTTAGGCTAATTCTTGTTTTTCCACTTAAACATTGGGAATATGTAGTAAATGTTCTCTGGCAATAGAGTCCCCGAGGGGCCCCTTTCCTGTCTTCCCGGGGTACCTGAGGTGAGGCATGGGGATGAGGAAAGCTCCGCCTCTCTCCCATCCCAGAATCCGAACACTATTTCTCTGGCAATGTTACCCTTCAGTTTGTTTTCCATTTTGACTGTATTAATGGTGACTGGGCGTGTGCTCACTGTACTCAGCTTGTGGAGCCGATAATTCAGCTGGCTTTTCCATAGGGAGATTGGATGGTTCATGATGCCAGTGACCAAGGTTCTAGAGATGGTATCTTCTCTGATCTCAAACCTCCCCAGCCTTTCTGTGCTAACAGATGCCGTCTCTGACAGTGGTTCTGCATTTGATCATTGTAAAAGACAGACGTATAACTCATTCATATTAAAAGTATATAAAGTAATACATACATATACATATATATATATTTGTAAGTGGCAAAGTAAATGCACCTTTCTTAGTCAAATTTTTAAATATTTTAAAAAGAACTGTGTGAACACTATTGCTACTTAGTAGGGATTTTCTTAGTGGACTAAAAGTAGATCAGTCAGCAATGAGAATTATCCAGTCATACTTGCCTTCTCACCCCTAAAAAAAAAAAATGCAAAAAGTCTCATACCGGTTTTCCCTAATGGTGCCTGATTACTAACTTTTAAAAGACAAACAGCCAGCCTTCTGCAAGTTTGCCACAGCAAAGAACTGTGAAACGCCTGGCTAAATTACAAAAGCCAGTGATGTGTGTGGTGTGCATTTGAGACGTGTGACATGTGATGTTCTGCATTTGAGAGAAAGAAAGTGCAGAGAAGAGGAGAGCTTCCGCAAAAAGGTAGTTTATCCTCGCCCTGGGGTGTCACTTACATTCAGGGTGAGACCTGGCCCAGCAATCCAAGATCTGAGTGGTCTTTTCCTCTCCATGACGCGCTAAGAGAGGAGTCCTGTGTATCCCAGGCTCCTCATTGCTTCATGCTGCTTCTGCTGCCTTGATTGCCTGTGTGTAAGCAAGCCATCATCAGTGTCTCCTGCACTACAAACCAAAGTCATAGTGGAAAGAAAACTAGAATACCAGGTGGAAGTTGTGGTCTCACACTTCTACTGTTAGCACGGAGTCTAGGTTTGTACTTAATCAGCTCTAGATTCTGAATCATGGTTTGGTTTGGTTTTGTTTTGTTTTGTTTGCAAACCCCTTAGCTACCAGTTGTGGAGCAAATAGCAATCAGTCCTAAGCTATCCTTGAGATATAGAACACGACCGAGTGTTAAGGATGGTTAATGTAGTCTTTGTTGTACTATTAAATAAAATAAGAGTGGCCAGAGTTTTGGCTTCCTTGGTGCAAGGTTCATAGACAACAGAGAGGAAGAGAATAGAGCTAATTAATTCCTAGTTGTCATAAGTCATCTCCCCTAGAGAGAATGATCCTTCACCTAGAAATCATTGTAAGAGGGCACTGTCAATCAAAATTATAAATAATCTAATAAGATTATATCAGTGAGGATGTTTTCTTCTTTGTTGACATCCAAGCTCCTTGTCATATCTCTCTCAATGTGCCAGTTGGGGATTAATAGTTTGGAAATACCTCTCAAGAAAAAAAGGACATGTGAGAATTTGTTGGTAAAGTAGGAGTTTCATGTCTGGCAGAAGCCGGAAATAGATTATCAAGCAGATGACTTGTAAATATTAGAAAGAATAGTGTCGTGTGAGGCAGCAAACTAATCCTGTTGACACCAGCCATCAAGACATTTGATAAAGTCTCATTACCTTAAGGTAACATACACCATGCATAATAGCATAAAGGGACTTGGAAACTGGCTTAAAATGCTCTCAAAATACTAAAAAGTTTACCTGCATGCAGAGAGGGGTCCCTACTTAGTTCTGGGCTCAATCATGTTGAAAATCTTCCAACACAGTACTATTTTTTTACTATATACATTGAGAAGAACAGGATTCCTAGAACACTTGATTGTGCTCATGTAAAATCTATACCTAAACCAAGAAGCTGTCGTCCAGACAGAGCAAGGGAACACTGCATGGTTTAAAATCAGGAAAAGTGTTCATGAGAACTGTATCCTTTCTCCGTAGTCAGTCTGTTTACCGAACAGATCATTCAGGAAGCTAGACTCTTATGATAAGGAATGAGACATCTGGATCTTTGGAAGGCTCATGTACAACTTAGGTCATGCAGATGACACAATTTTGCTCACTGAAGTGAAGAGGGCCTGATATACTTGCTGCAGAACACTCCAAACTACAATGTTTGATGTGGGTTGTATCTCAACATCAAAAAGACTAAAATCCTCACCATTGTGCCAGTAGACAACATCATGATAAGTGGAAAAAAAGATTGAGATTGTCAACAGTTTCCTCTTATTTGAAGCCACTGCCTTGGTACCAGCAGTCAGGAAATCAAAAGACATGTCGCATCGGCAAAGTCTGCTGTCAAGGATGTCTCCAAAGTGGCACAGAGCTATGATGTCACTTTAAATGCTCAGATGTCTCCAATCCAATCCCTGGTCTTTTCAGTTACTTGATAGGCATCTGAAAGTTGGACTGTGAATAAGAATGACAGAAGAATCAATGCCTTTGTGTACTGAATTCCTCATGGACTGCCAAAAGAATAAAATACATCCAGTCAGGGATGACTCATTGTGACCCTATAAACAGCAGATCTGAACCCTGACCTGTCATGTGCCACCCTTACAATCTCTGACACACTCAAGCCCGTTGCTGTAGTTACTGTGTCAGTCTGTCTGGTTGAGGGTCTTACTATATACTTCATTGTCCCTCTACCTTTCCAAGCATGATGTCACTCTCCAAGGACTAACCTCTCCTAGCAGCATGCCCGAAGCTATGTGAGACCAAGCTTTATTATCTTTGTCTCCAGGGAGCACTCTGGCTGCACCCTCTGCAAAACATACCTGCTTGTTCTTTGAGCGGTCCACGGGATATTCAGTTCTCTTCTCCAGCACCACAGTTCAAAGGCATTAACTCTTCTGTCATCCTTAGGAAGGGCCATTCTTTGGGAAAAAACATGATGCTTGGAAAGGTGAAGGATCATCTAAAGTTGGGCAGACCCTCAACAGATGGATTGACAGAGTGATTGTGGCAGTGGACTCAAGTGTGTCACCATGATGAGAATGACACAGGAGAGAACAGTACAGATCTGTTTATAGGGTCACTATAGGTCGCGGTCGACTCAACAGAAGCTAACAACAACGTATATATTGCAAATGTACTGTTTCAGTATAAATATTTAAAAAATGAATTATTGGTGCCATGATTCCTCTTATAGCCTTTTATTTAATGGAAAGATTGATTCCAACCAGCTGGGTTATGAATAGACTTGGTAATACTACCTCATATGCAAATTCAAGCTGAAGCTGAGGAAAATTAAACCAGATCCAAGGCAACCAAAATATGACTTTGAGTCTATCCCACCTGAATTTCAGAACCATCTCAGGAACAGGTTTGCGGCTTTGAACACTAATGACCGAAGGCCAGATGAGTTGTGGGAGGATATCAAGGGTATCAT
>NW_006399754.1:10859129-10859969 GCF_000299155.1 Elephantulus edwardii | reverse complement strand
GGAGAATACTTGATCATCATCATCTGCAAAGGCAAACAACAACAACAATAATACTACCTATTTCAAGCTTGGGGGCTACCCAGTAAAAGGCCAGGAGACATCTATGTTCTTAGACTCAGGATTTGGGGACACAACAAGTCAAACTCAGTCCTCCCCATGCTGGTGCCTTTAGCTGCCTATTTGCAGTGGTGGCTACTCCAGGCTCAACCGCATGCACGGGACCTGTGCTGAGAACCGCAAGCCAGGAACGAGAGCCTCTTTGTCAAGCAGGATCTTAGCAAGTGTTGCAGCTGTCAAAGAAATACGGGCACCCAGAAGAATTTCTCTGGCGATGTATAATGGCAAGAACTTGAAAGTGCATGTTTATCATCTGTGTCTACCAGTATCAAAAACAGAGCTTCAGTTGTGTGATTGTCCAACGTGTGAGTGTGTAAACTTGATTGCTGTAAGGCGTGCTTCAGGAGTCAGAATTCACACTGGAGACGTGGGGCAGGTGGTCGAGTGTGGGGCAGTTGATGGGATCCGCTCTCATGACCTTATCCCTCTGGGACAGGTCATCTGACTTCTCTGAAGTCCTGTTTCCTCGTCTGGGAGATGATCATTAAATGAGATAATACATCTATGGGGGTTTTTTTTATTAAATTTTATTCATTTTAATGAACATTTACAGAGATTTTGGGTTTTCATTCATTCATTGTTGCAATAATACATCTATGTTGACCACAATATATAGTTAGCACTTAAGAATGCTAAACAGTGAATAAGAATTCCAGTTTCTCCACATCCTCGCCAGCATTCGTTGCTTGCTGTTCTGTTATATTTTGCTATTCTTACTGGGGT
>NW_006399754.1:10844134-10857889 GCF_000299155.1 Elephantulus edwardii | reverse complement strand
GTGTGTGTGTGTGTGTGTGTGTGTGTGTGTCTTTCTTTGAAATAGGCTTTGACCTTTTCTGTGCAGGACTGGAGAACTGCTGGTGGAGACCATCCCCAGGCCTGGCAGGTGGATCAGTCTTGCCAGCAGCATCCGTCATGTCATGTTTGGTTTCTGTTTCCAGGTTGCCCGGCTCATGGAGATGGGATTTTCCAGAGGCGATGCTTTAGAAGCCCTGCGAGCATCGAATAACGACCTCAATGTGGCTACCAACTTCCTTCTGCAGCACTGATGGTCCCGAGACCCCCCCGAACAGGGTCAGGCTGCGTGCCGCGGAGTGACCGTCGGGGTGGCCCCACTGTCAAGGCAGCCCCGGAGGACGACATACAATAGCAAAGATATTCTTAGGGGCAAAGGGGGTCCTCACCGCCTCCCCGTCTTTAATTCCAAGATTGTTGCAGTTAAAGATTCAAAATAAGTTTGCCATTAAATTAGCATGTATTTTCTATCTCTATTTTTCTATTGAGTGTTTTCCTTAGTTTGGAGCATCAGCCCTCATTCCTGATGTGTCTAAATGCATTAACGGCAGGTTTTGGCAAGCAGCAGAGTCCGCAGCAGATGGGACGTGACTGCCGTTGCCGCAGTGTTCCCTTCATTGGAGTGTGTTATTCGGAGAATACTTGATCATCATCATCTGCAAAGGCAAAGGGATAATGTTATTTCAGAAGGGATGTGTATTGACTTTTTCTTTTTATTGCTGTTTTTTTTCCCCTTAAAAAGTTTTTAAAATCCTAGTGAAAATGTGGTGGGCCCACTCCGTTAGAGCTCAGCTCTGAGTGGCTGCCACACACACTATTTACCCGGCCTCGTGGCCGGTGGGGAGTGTGGAACTGAATCCTATTCCACCGTGATAGTCCCAAGCCACGGCAGTTCAGGGAATTGTTCATCAACCCTCCTTACCTCCATTTAAAAAATAATAATAATAATGAAATAACAATTTGAGGTCCTGGATGACTCCATGAAGCTTGACTGGGGTTCGTTTTGTTCAGAATATCCACAGTCAGCCACTTAGCTTGGGATAAAAACGGAGCAAAGCGGCGACAGGGAAGAGTGGACTTCGTGGAGCGATACGAGGGCCTGAGGAGAGTGCTCAGGGCTGGCCCCCACCAGGAAGAGGAAGTAGCTGCGTGTTTACTGAACTTCCCTCGAGCTGCAGAGCGGGGCTCACTCTCTGTCTGCGTCCACAGTCCGACGGGCTGGAAGCAAGCTCTTCCAGGGGCCTGCACATCGATCAGATGGAAGAGTTAGGTACAGCGGATAACAAAGTGTGCAAGTTGACAGAAGCAAAGCAGGAAGCCAGAAAATGGGCTGAAGTTAGTGAGCATTAGCTGAGGAAGATGATTTCAGGAAATTGTGCAACTCTTATGTTCTGCAGAAGGATCAGATATGTGTCAAATCGATGCAAATTTAGATATGTGTGGTACAATAAAGTTTGTCATGTGTTTTGCTTTTCAGCATTTTTTTGTTAGATGTATCTAGATCGTTTTGTTCTAAGCAATAGTGTTGTTGGCCTTGGGGTCAGAGCTGACCCATACCTGACCCTCCCAGGGTTTTCATTTCATCGCACAGCAGGAGATTGACCGCCCTTCCACGGAGCATCTGGTCGATTCAATGTCCGTGCAGCACAGCTTCTTATCACAGGGCTCCCTGAACTAAGTTAGTGCCCACAGACAGAGAAGAGAATGACTTGCCAGATTGCTCATCTGTCCTTGAGAAGATAAGAGTGCTTTTGTCTTGTTGTGCTGGGTTGTGTGGTGTTATGTTGTGTTTGTGGGAAGCGCTTGTTCCTGGGCATAGAACTAGCCTTAACACATCATCAGTCAGTGGCATTAATGGCCACACTGAAAGCCTGGGGTCACAAGGGGCCCCTCTTACCTCGTTGGGGCCAGAGTATTGCTCACAATGGAAATTGAGGTGATTTTCTGGGAGCCCAGCTATCTCCAGATATAGGCCCCTGACTTGAACCTTCAATTTGATTTCTCCACCCCAGGTTATGAGGAATAGTTGATGGGACTGGAGATGTCTTAACCCAAATTCAATTACCAAGGGTTTAGTCAAGAGGGCCTGGGATATGTGTTATCTGTGGGTTCAATTGAATGCCACTCCCAGTGTTTACTGATGCAAAGGGTCTCAGGTATGAATAACCCATATCCAAAGCTGCCAGTTCTCGTGTTCCTTCTCACATTCCACCAGCACCAGCAGAATAAAGCCAGAGTCAAAAGAAGAGTCGAATCAGAGTCAAAAGTCTCCCTTGCTTTGAGCTTCTCATTACCTCTATCCCAGAGGATGGGAGCCTTAGCCACACTACGTTCTAGATGTAAACTTAAAAGGATTAACCATCCAGCAGGTGTTTATTTCTTAATCAGGATTCCCTTCTAAATGTGATTACATTTCTGAGACCCTTGCCCTTTGGAAACAGACTTAAGTGACCCTCTCATTTAAAGGGTGGAAACTGAGGCCTGTGTAAGTGGCGTCGCTGGAAGCAGTGCGTCTAAGTGTCAGGGCCAGCAGACAACCTCGGATTTTCACCTGCTTTCATCATTTCTCCTCTTCCTTACAGCTGCCAGAACCCCTCACCTTCCCACCTTCGTGCATTATGTCCCGTCCTCTGTGCACCTGCCAGGCCCTTCTCTCGAGCACACTGTCTCCACTTTTTGAGGTTCCCACCCTCGCCCACTCACAGCATCCACCACAGGGTTGTGAATATCTGAGAACACCCACAACTTTTGTCAAGACACTCAGAATTCCTTCACGTTGAAGGAGCCCCTGAAAAGGATCAGTAACGCATGCCAGAGGGAAGCAACCAAGAACTGTCTGACTCCGTGTCCTGAGGTTTAGAAAAGAGCACAGAGACTTTCCATTTTGTATAAATGGACGATAGATGAGGCCGAGTAGATTTCAGAGAGTGAAGTGAGAAGAGCAGCAATGTCTGTGATGTTGTTCTGTGCCGTTGAGTTGACTCGGATTCACAGCAACCCTATGTACAACAGCCCTAAACCCTGCCCTGTCCTGTGCCAACCTCATTGTCTCTGACACACCCACCCCCATTACCCCAGTCACGGAATCAATCCATCTGAGAGAAGATCTTCCTCTCTTGCGCCGTACCTCCACCCTCCGAAGCATGATGTCCCTCTCCAAGGACTGGTCCCTCCTTGCAACATGCCCAAAGTATGTCAGATGAAACTTCAGAATCCTTGCCTCCAGGGAGCAGCCTGGCTTCACTCTCTCTCAGATGAACCTATTTGTTCTCTTAGCAGTCCATGATCTGTTCAATACTCTTCTCCAGCACCACAGCTCAAAGGCATCAGTTCTCCTCCTATCATGCTGGGTCATAGTGAGCCCTCATTCCTTCCCCAGATTTAAGAAAAACTACCTCTGAAGTCTAATTCATAAATCCAGATGGACCTTGGGACTTCTTGTGTACCAGAGAGTGGAATCGACCCATAGCTGACCCTCCAGTGGGTTTTCAGAAGCAGTTCATTGCACGGGATGAGATTGCCTATCCTTGTCCTGTTTAGCAGCTGATGGCTTCAAACTGTGTGCCTTTGGTTTGCAATGTAGCTTCTTGCAACGAGGCCCCACGAGCAAAATTTGAGGGAAATTCAGCATAAGAAATATGCAAGTATTCCAATATAACTTGCTCAGAGTTCCTAATATAGTCTCAATAATAATTATTCTTCTATTTAAATGACAAGGCATCCTAGATTTATTGGGGAGATTTGTTTTAACCAGATAAGGAGTATTAAATTTTGTGAGGGGCAGTATCCAGTCCTCTGTTTATAAAAAATTATAGACCAAAAATGTAAAAGTTTACTTTCTAACCCAAATATTTTTTCTTAAAAGATACCTTGTAATTGTTGTTGTTGTGTGCCTTCAAGTCGCTTGCAACTCCTAGCAACCCTATGATGTAGTATCCAAAATGGACAAGTCCGGAGCCCTCGTCTGTCTGTCTGTCTGTCTATCTGTCTGATGACTGTGGAATTGGGGCTAATTCTTAGCAGCCCTTCTATTGGGTCTCCACGGCTGGCTGAGGTTGAGAGATTTGAAGACAAGGCTGTACTGCGTGTTTTCATGTTCTGTCTCTTAATTTGCCGTCACTGGGTTGGGACCAACTCTTGCTCCTGGACCTTCTGCCACACACGGCTCGCCACTGCTGGCTACGCCTTGATATCCTCACCTCTCCTGACTTGGGCTGCGTCTTGGTTCTCCTACTTCCAGTTCTCTTCCCGTTCCTGTTCTTGTGCTCTAGATCCAAGAATTCCTTAAGATCTTCCCACTAACCCTCTTCATTCCTCTCTCTATTATTCAGGTGATCTGATTAAGGTTTTGGTAGAACTAAGTAGGACTTCTATTTTGATAAGCCTTGGCCCTTTTGGTTACTGGTTTCAGCATGTATGTACGATGAGAAGGGAGAAGAGCGGTGGACTGGTCTGTGCCTCACAGTAGCCTGACGTCTAGGCCTGAGAAGAACTGTGGTCAGGAATCCCAAGATTGGATTAACATAGGAGGGAGGAGAAGGACACTTGAGTCCTCTGGAAAAAGAGAAGTCCGAGGGTGAAACTGCAGGGGAATCATAAAAATAAACAGTTGAAGAAGGCCGCGCCGTGCAGTTTGTAACTTCTTAATAAAAGGACAAGTGAGGCTGGAGAGCTCTCCTGGGGTTGGGATTTTCAAGAGCACAGAGCCCTTTAGGGTGCAAGTGGAGATGAACAAGGGATTTTCAGAAGACAGCGCGAAGCATCTAGATTGGCTGGAAACAGGGTTTGGCCACCTCAGCCCAGTATTCTGGTGTGTGGAGCCTTGTCCTCGTGGGGATTTTAGAGGTTTCGAGATTTAGGCCGCAGTGCTGCTAGTACAATGATTAAAAGTTCAGCTGCTGACTGAAAGGGAAGTTCGAATTCACCCAGCTGCTCGTTGGGAGATAAAAGTGACTGCTTCCTTGAAGATTACAGCCTTGCAGACCCTATGGGGCAGTCCCACTGTGTCCTGTAGGGGCTCCGTGAGTCAGAATGACTTACTAGATAGATCTTTTGTTTGGGGTCGACTTTTCAGTAGGAATACGGGCAGTACCAGGGAACACACTGCAGGGGTCGGGTCTCTGGTCTCTCCACACTAGCCTACAACTTCTCAGGGAAGCTGATGGCTTCTGTGTCACCTTTGGGGTGTACTGAGCTACCCTCAGAGTTTGAGCGGCTCGAGTGAGCAGGAAACACTGGAGCGTGTAGGTCCTGAGGGAGAAGGACAGCGTTGGGAGAGGCGGGCGCATCAGGTGATCACACACCAGGCCGGTCCCTCAGCCCCTTCCGTGTGCTGCTCCTTGAACCGTTTTATTCCTGTCCCACATTTCACAACTCTCCCTCTGCTATCATCTTGTAGTGAAGGAGATTCCCCTGTGCGAAGAGGAGGAGAAAGAAACCAAAGTTCCCTGTCTGCCCAACCTTCACAATGTCCCCTACGACGTCTGGATTCTCTTACATGTGCTGCCCTTTACCTCTGTCACGGTGCGGAACATCCATTGTTAGCCCGATGTGTGGACTGGCCTTCCCAAGGTCTGCACAGGGAGAACGGGGCTTCTAAGCAAACTGTCCTTTCCTGCACATGGCCAAGGATTCTCCCCACGGTACATGTCTTTCCTTCCAGACCCACAAAATCTCCCAGCAGCCGTACCTACCTGGCTGTACCAGCACTAGCCATTCACATCTGGTTCTGAGAAAATACAGGTGAAGTGGAAAACTGGAGACCCACAATAAAAACGAGGTGCTGGCTTCACACCACAAACAAGGGTGAGGAGAGTGGGACTTTCTAAGATGAGGTTTTTGGTGATTCAGTGTCTTCTAAAGTTAAATTGGCGTTAAATCCTTGTTCCAAAGGTGGGATTGGGCACCTAAATGGAAGACTGGGTTTGATGACAGCATCCCTGGTGTCAGCTCATGGGGGCTTTGTAACTAACTCCTCCAGTTGGTCCAGGGCAGTCTTGGGCAGAGGCACATTGGCCTCAGATAAACATGAAATGGTGATGTCCAGGTAAACCTTGTAATAGTTCAGTCTCCTGATAGCACTGCTCTGACCCCATTTTCAGTGGAGGCTCAGGAAGAGGTCAAGTGCATGAAGCTGTGTGTGGTGGTGGGAAAAGAGGGTCCTTGGTTGCCCTTGGCCAAGTGGCATCACCCATCCCTCCAGTCAGCCCTCCTCTGCTCCTTGTGACCAGCTCACCTGCCCCTGGGACTCCGGCACCAACGTCTGTTTCAGCCTTTGGCTAGTTTTGTAATTGTGTATATGGACTTTTAAGTTATAAGATGATATTATAATGTTAAATAGAAATGCTGTGTTATACCTGACACTTGTTCAGTCTAACAATATCTATGCATAATTTGTAAAATTTGTATATGGATAACTTGATGACGGACCCCAATCTTTCATATGTATAAAGTTCCAGAATCTCGGAGGTCTTGTGTAGAGAAGGGAAGGGTCCTCACCCAGGGGTGGTGGTCCCTGTTTTACCCCCTCTCAGCAGGCGGGCCCTGTTGTATTAAATATTCACACACGAATGTGATTTCACACCTGCTGTTGCCTTAAGGACCTGTTTTAAGGGAAACAAAAAATAAGTGCATTTATTTTGTTTAAGTGTAAAAATTCAAGCAAACAAATGAAGAACAAGGCACACCCGTTAGTGAGAACGCAGGGTATGGCCCCGCCTCCCCCCTGGCCTGCGGAGGAGCTGTGATGGTGGGCCTGCCCGCAGACCGCCTGATGTTCCCGGGCTGCTTGTTCCAAAATGAATACGTGAATAAAGTTACCTACCCACTCTCAGCCTCCTTATTTCTGATTGCTTGTGTGAGTGACTGTTTCAGGTGAAATTTCTAAATCCATGCCTCAAAACTATTCCAAAATGATGAAAATCTGGTACTAGGGTGGGATTACGATGGGGCAGGGTCATGACTAGGGCAGGGCACATGGGGTCTTCACAGGTATTAGTCATTCCTGTTTTTTAGATGAGTACAAGTGTACGGGGATGCCAGTTTTATTGGGATTTTTACACATCATAGTAAGTCAGATAGATGATACATAGATAGCTATAGATAGATGTCTAAAGATATATATATAGATAGATAGATAGATAGATATTTGGAAGCAGGAGTGGCATCTACTTCCTAAATAACATGCCTCCGGAAGCTCTTATGAACTTTTACATGTAGAGGACTTCAGGGCTTTTGTTCATGGTGTCGCTATGAGTCGTGCTCAACTCAAAGGCAATCAACAACAACAATATGTATATATATAAAATATTTAACAAATGGGGCTCCATCTGACATAGTTTGGACATGTTGTAAAAAGAGACAGGTCCTTGGAGAGGGACAGCGCAGGAGGTAGAGTAGAGGACAGGGGAAGACCCTCTATGAGATGGATTGATTCAGTGACTGGGGTAATCGGGATGGGTGTGTCAGAGGCTATGCGATTGGCACAGGATAGAGCAGGATTTAGGGCTGTTGTACATAGGGTCGCTATGAGTCGCAAATGACTCGACGGCACATAACAATTTTTAATCCTCCAAAGAAATACCATCTCTCTTTTAGACAGGATGGGACGAGCTTGGACGGGTGAAGCAGGGGCTCCTGTCTAGCTGGGAGCGCTCCAGAGCCCTGGGCTGGCAGAGGAGATTGTAGACAGGGCAGGGCCAGCAAACTTGACTCCATTCCTCCCCTAGAACCGGTAGTGAGAGTGCAGACACTAGAGATGTTCTAACAGTGGCTCCTTCACTTTCCTGATGAAGACCCCCTTCTGACGAGCCTCAGCTGGGGCCCAGGAGAGACAGTCCCATTTCCCCAGAGCCTAGGCATGGATTCTGACATGACACTTTATAGAAAATTCCCTTTTGTTCCAAAATCTTACCCATCTTTAAAAACATCCACCACCGCCCAAACGCCAACACGTTCCCCAGACTGTAAACCTTAACTGCCTCATCTCTCTCTCTCAGAGTGGCTGACAGACTCAGACCACCACCTTGTCCATTAGCAGCCAAATGTGAAACACCCTGAGCCACCAGGGCCCGCTGGCCCAGAACAGGTGGGTCCATGCCACTCCTGAAGCATGGAGTGAGCCCCAGATTGCCGTGGGCATCAGTGCACTTCAGTCAGCCCGGATGTTTTACAGTCCCCACCAGCAACCCAACATGCTTACCCACACCACCTTTGGTTGTGTTTGGTAAACAGCTCACCTTTATAAATCTTCCAAAGCATTCAACTTAACTCATACAAAAAAAAAAAAAAAAGCTTCCTTTATTTCCCCTTATACTCTATCCGTTTACATGATAAGCTCATTATTTCCTTTCAACAGTTAGTGCAACTGATGTAAGGTTTGCAGGCAACACAGCTGTCTTGCCAAGGGCATTGCTCACTTATGGGGGCCACACAGGCCAGCTGGGCAGCGACCACTGGCCAGGAGCACCCTGAGGGCCACAGGCCTCACTTGCTCAGAGTTGGTTAAGTGGAGTCCCACTGTGAGTTTTCCTTTTCAAGGAGAAAAGTTAATTGGGGGGAGGGGGGAGGCAGGAAGAAAAGTGCAACAATGAATGACTGGAAACCCTAAGTCTCTGCAAATTTTCATTTAAAGTAATAAAAAAAATGTTTAAGAAAAAACAAGTTAGAGAAAATCATTCATTCTGATTAGAATAATAAGAGAGGTTTCCAGAAAGGGCAGCATTAAGAAAATTTAGCAGCTTCTCCCTCTGATTTTATTCTACTTCCTAGTTAACTCTCAAAACCTCCGTTTTATTATTAGCTGCCATCAGGTCAGTTCCTCATAGCAACCCATGTTCAACAGAGCAAAACACTGCCCGTGCTGCCCCGTCCTCACTGAGATTGCTGTGGGAGCCCATTGTTACAGTCAGCGTTGATGCATGGCCTTGCCAGTCTTCCTCCTCTATGCTGACCCTCCCTTTACCAAGCATGGTGTCCTTGTCTAGTGTGGCCCCTGCTGATAACATGCCCCAAACATGAGATGCCTCAGGGCTCAGACTTCAGCCAGACAATGTTGTTGTTGTTCTTTGCCATTGAGTTGGAACAAACCCAAAGCTGGCCTTCCAGCAGATTTTCAGAGGTAGTAAATCCCATGAGATTGCCCCCATCTCTCCCACAAAGCAGCTGATAAACTGCATGCCTTTGGGAGGGTAGTGGGGGTTATAGCGATGGCAATACTAGGGAGGCACACACTTCTTAGGACAATCAAAACATTGATCTCGGGGAGCTCTGGTGGCCTAGTGGTAAGGAGCTGCAACTACAATCCCAGAGGCGCATGGTTCGAATCCACCAGATGCTTTGCCGAGGAGGGAGGGACAATCTCCTCCTGTACCAGTCAGATATAATTTGACGGTACACTCACACAAAAAAAATAATAATTTAAAAAAACCAAACATTGATCTCAAAGGGGGCGGCAGCTCCCCAAGGGGGTTTAGGAAGGAGGGAGGAAAGAAAATGGAAAACACAGGGAGGAGGTGGGAGGAGTGATGTTATGTCGGGATCACAATCAACCGTAGGAACAAAATGTGTATTAAGTATGGAGTGGGAAGCTGATCTGCTCCTATAAACCTTCACTCAATGCGTAAGTAAAAAGTAAAGCAAAAAACAAACGGTGAGACACCACCTCACAATCCACACTTCTTATACTTCTCCCAACAGAGATTTAGAGATTTGTTTGTTTTTCTGGAAGTTCATGGTACATTTAATGTTCTTCAGTAACACATCAGTTTGGTGTTTTTTTTTTAAAAAAAAAAAAGAAGAAGAAGAAGGAAACCGTGGAGGAAAAAATCCCTTCATTGCCGTGGAGTCAGAGCTGACTCATAGCTGACCCTCCAGAGGGCTTTCAAAGGGTGTAAGTGGCTCTCGAGGTCATTGTCCGTCTGTCTCCCCAGGAGCAACCAGGGGGGACAAGCCTCCAGGAAGGCTCCGCCTTTGGGTTTTAGCAACACTGCACCACCAGAGCCTCGCCTCACAGGTGAACAGAGTGTGGTGTTGCTCTCAAATGGGCAGCTATTCATGGCAACCACACGCACAACAGAATAAAAAGGTGCCGGTCAGGCCCCAGCCAGTTCTGTCATTACATGTTTAAGTCTGGGTTATGGCCACTGTGTTTCGAGTGTCTTCTAACCTGGAGGGATGTCATCGAGCCCTACAGCAAACAGTGTTCTGTTGTGATTCCTTAAATCCACCAGCTGCTCTACAGGAGAAGGACACGCACTCTACTCCCATGCAACTGACAGCCTCTGACACCCCACTGGAGGCTCAGCTACCGGTCGGTTCTGGCTCGATGGCTATCATATCTTCCACGTGCAGCCACAAATGAAACTTTGACAGTAAGCAGTACATGAACACAGACAAACTGTTAAGTACCTACATTCACAGCACAGACAACAGGAGCAAGTTGGTTACATTCATTCTTGTTTATTTCTTTACTGCAAAACAACTTAAAACGTCTGAAAGATTTGTCCATCCTTCAAATCCAATAGCCATCGATGTTAGAGGCTGTAAATTGCACAGGAGGAGATTGCCCATCTTTCTCCCGAGGAGCAGCTGCTGGATTTGAACTGCCAAAGAGGGGTGTCCTTTCAGCCAGTAGCACAGCCCTCTGTGGACTATGCCACCAGGGAAGCCCACATTTGCCTTAAGTCTCTTGAAATTAATGCACTTGAATTTTCCTTATTTATGGCAAAATGTTTTAAAACCTGATTTAGTTCATCAGTTGCTATAATATTTCTTTAAATCACAGTGAGGACAGAATGAGTGCATTTCCCCAAAATACACATGTTAATGAGAACAGCCATGAACACGAAGAAGATTTGCATTTAACAGGGAGCCTCGGCCATGTGGGCAGACGACACTACGGGGTCACCTGGGTGCTGCTGCTCCAGTGGGACCAGTGGCAGATTTTGCTGTTTACTCATTAAATATTTAAAACATATGCAGACGTTATTTAACTGGCCCACAGCGAAATGTTCACAAAAATGAGGTAAAATACTCTGGACGTGATAATGATTCTCAGAAAAAATAAAAGAATACGCTTCTGATAAGTATTCTACGCATATTTAAAAGGTGAAAATAAGTGAGTGCTGGAAGGCCATACAAATGAGCTGATATATGTCTTGTCCTTCAGTGAGACAAATTGCTCTACACTGTGCTGCAAAACTCACACCATTGTCCAATAGGAAGTTCAAAGAACAGCATGGTCTCCACACTTGATGGAGATAATGTGTTGGGGTTTTTTTAGAAATTATTTCTTCTTATTATTAATTTTAATGAAAATTTACAGACTTTGGATATCCTTTCATTCATTGTTGCACTTTTCTCCCTGCCCACCCCTCCCCCTCCCCAGTACACTCTTCTCTTTGAAAAGTAAAACAAAAATTATTTCATTGTTTTACAGTCCCTCCCTCCAGGTCCACTCCGCTGTGCAGCCTGCCTTCTGGACTCCTGTCATCACAAGAATATCTAATCACATATCCCTTTTAGACCGTTTTAAACAGTGCCATGAAGTCAAGAGTAAGGTGTGCCTAATTCAGGCCATGGTCTTTTTGATCATTTGCTAATCATCTGAGAACTGGACAGTATGAATAATGATGACATAGACAAGCGGATGCATTCGAGCTGTGGTTTTGGCAAGAGTGCTGAACTCTCCCGTGGACTGTCAAAAGAAGCAGCAGGTATGTCCTGGCGAAAGTGCAGCCAGGGTGGCCTCAGAGGCAAGGAGGATGGCGAAGCTTTGCTCATGTGTTTTGGGAATAATGTTAGGAGAGACCTCACCTTGGAAAGAGACATCGTGCTTGGAAAGGTGGGGGGGGAGGGTCAGTGAAAAAGAGGAAAACCCTCAGTGAGGTGGATTGACACAGTGACTGCAGCAATGGGGTCATGTATGTCGGAGATTATAAGGTGACACAGTATAGGACAGGATTCAGATCTTACTGTAAGTCATACTCAAGGGCTCCTAAAAACAACCACCAAAATCCAAAGCAAGTCCATTGTCTTCAGGTCCATTCAGACCCCTCGCACGCAGTAGATTCCCGAGGCTAGTCAGCTCTATGGGAGGAGACAGCTCAGCTTTCTCCTGCAACGCTGCTCCTGGATTTGAACCTCTGACCTTTTGGTGAGGGCACGACCTGTAACACACAATGCTACCAGAGCCCCTTAATCCTGTATAAGAATTAAATTCTTTTTCTAAGAAATCTTTGTTCTGTATGCTCTGAGGTAATCATTGGAAGAGAAGATGAATCCTGATTCCTGTTGTTGTTGTTGTTAGGTGCCGTCGAGTCATAGACGACTCATAGCTACCCCATGAATGAAAGGCCTGAGCACTGTTCATAGAGTTCCCGGAGGCAAGCCATTTCGGAAGTGGATGCCACTCCTGCTTCCAGGCTTGTTTTAATCGGGAAGCTCCACCAAACACTGTCCACCATGGGTAACCGTTATCACATTTGACACATCAGTGTCACAGTGTTCAGCATCACAGCAACCACGAGTTACCTCTGTACAGCAATGCACAGGCCAGTGCTATACCACCTAGAAGAATGTTTCACACACAAAAAAAAATTTAAACCAAGCCTGAGCGCCCCAGATTTAAAATCACCCACCTTGGGTTTGGTAGCATAACTTTCTGTCCACTAGGCTATTTATCCCGTTTTGAGTCCTCCTACTTCCAGTTCAAATAATCACAGGTAGGCTCTTGAAACAGAAAAGGCAGAGTATCCCCTTCTTTTAGACATTTAATGAGGCCTCCAGGAGATGATTAGGAAAGTGCCATTGAATATACTGCTGAACATTAACGGAGGCTGACTGGCTTGATGGGAATGTTTTGGAGGGAAAGTCAATCAATGCTATCTAATTTGTTTTTTTCTATTTTATGTGGGGAGCTTGATTTCATCTATTGTTGAAGCTCAAGTTCATGAAAGATTAAAAATGTTTACTAAATGCTTCAGCAGAGAAGAGGAAGACCCTTGACAAGGTGTATCGACAGTGACTTGTAATGATGGCCTTAGCACAGCAGTGCGTGTGAAGACGACAGGTTGGGGCTCCAAGAGTTGGCGACGTCCCCACGGCACCTAACAACACAGCAGGACTTTTATGCTGGTTTTCTGAGGTGGAAAATGGTCACAGTGAACGTATTTTCGTTCCTGCTCCTGTCTAAGTCTGCGTATTGAGTGAAAAGCTGCTTATAGTCACTAGAGAACTTGATTTCAGTTGTCATGCATTGTCTCTAAGCATTTTGGGGAAGTATACTCATTTATTTGGGGGATAATATTCTTCAGATTTTCAACAACTTTCATTTCCCAGAGGCCAAGTTTTTCTTTAAATTTTTCACAAAAATAACAATTCCACCGTGAGTTCTCTGAAGCCTTGAAAGTATTCTTTCATTTCAAATTACTTTCTCCAATATCCTTAATAATGCCACGTATGTCAAGTCCTAAGTCCCCAACAAGTCCCCTCTTCTTAACCCAGGTCAACCTCACAACCTAGGGAAAATCTCCATCCCTCTGCTGTTTATCCTGGCCAGATCAGCCCACCTCAGCCCAGGACTTCCATTTTTAGCCCTCCATGGCATGTATACCCCACCATGAGACTCTGTTCTTGGATGAGAGACAGAACACTAGCAAGTCTTGGTAAAGAAGAGATTGAAGTCCAGCCTCCCACGTAAAGCACAAAAAGAAAGCTAGTTGTTGTTGTTGTTGTTGTT
>NW_006399754.1:10835326-10842778 GCF_000299155.1 Elephantulus edwardii | reverse complement strand
AAAAAAAAAAAAGAATGTTGAACTGTGCAAAGAAATGTGACCAGTGTCCTTTCTCATAATGCCTGGAGACTGGAATGGAGGCAGATTTTTCTGTATATATTTTCACACACAACTCAAAAAAGACATAGAGATGGTAAAGTCTGTGAACTCACAGGGAAATATACTTACGGGTCTTGGTACTCAGAAACGGGGACTTCTGTGATGATATTGACTAATGTCATTTTGCCGGTGAAGAGACGTCTGTGACTCGCCAAGGTTAAGCAAATAGCTGGAGCAGGTGGATTTAAACCCAAGCCTTGCAAGGTCCCCACCCAGGCGTTCTTCTGCCAAACTGGCCTGCAGTAAACTTCTTCTGTAAAAATTGGAGTTAAAAAAATAAATGTCTCAGATTGACTCTTCAGGATGAAAGTGTATCCACATGTTAGCCCTCCATTCCTTATCATCCAGTCGATTCCAACTCAGGGTGACCCCCTCGGTGTCAGAGTAGAATTTAAAAGCATTGTGATCATGGAAAATAGATCTCAAGACTTCTCTTCCAAGGTACCGCTGGATTCTAACTATCAACCTTTTGCTTATTAGCTCCTTGTACTACTCAGAGACAACTTACCTCTCCCTGAGTTGCCTGGCTCGTGAGCTCTGCCCCTAACAGATGCACATCAGAGAGTCTACAGAAAGGATTGTGGTGAGTTAGTCTTCTCGGTCACATCCCCACTCACATACCAGAATTATCAGAGACTAGAGAAGATGGGTAAGTGGATAAAACAAAAGGTAAGATTAACATACTTCCGCAGACGTTCTGAACAGAGAAGAGCAGATAAGCGAGCAAGAATAATCTTGGGTCCTTGGACAGGAGCTTTGCATGAAAACTGCTTAATGAAATTGGGCTATCACCTTGACTTAAGGGGGGAAAGTAAAGGACTCTGGGATGTACCTGGCACCATGGGCACAGAACACTCAGAAAAATACCCCACCCTTCCCACAAGCCCATGTTTGGATGTCACCTGACCTATATGTGGGACCCAGCTGCAAGCTCATTCCCCAGCATAACCCACTCACTCCATATGCACTGCTTTATTAACAACTCTTGCCTAAGGAAGTAAGTCAGAACACTCACTTAACTTTGGCTTCTACACATATTCCAGCAAGTGGTTGGTTGTTGTTTGGTGCCATCAAGTTGAGTATGACTCACAGAGACCCTATGAGCAACCGATCCAAACCTTGTCTTGTCCTGTGCCAACTTCACAATCTCTTATACACTCAAGCACATTGCTGTGTTAACTGTGTCAATCCACCTGGTTGGGAATCTTCCTCTCTTTTGCCCCTCTCCCTTCCCATGCATATTGTCCCTCTCCAAGGGACATTTGCTATGTTCCTAGCAAAATGCCCAAAGGATGTGAGATGGCATTTCACCGTTCCTTCCTCAAAGGAGCACTCTGGCTGCATCTTCTTCAAGACATATTTGTTTGCTCGTTTGACCCTCCGTGGTCTCGCACACTTTTTCAACATCACAGTTCAAAGGCACTATTATTTCTCTTCTGTCATCTTTATTTATTGTCCAGCTCTCAGCAGTATAGCAAATGATTGAAAAATCATAGACTGAATCAAGTGTACCTTAGTCCTCAAAATGACATCATTGCTCCTCAGTAACTTGGAGAAGTTTCTGACTGAAGACTTTCCCAGTGCAATATGTCTCCTGATCTCTTGACTGCTGGTACCAAGTTTATTGATTGTGGAGCCAAGTAAGATGCAGTTGGTGACAGGTTCAATATTTTCCCCATCTCTTATGATGTCACTTATAAGTCCAGTGATGAGAACTTTTGTTTTCTTGACATTGAGATGTAATATTGAAGGCTGCAGTGTTTGCTCTTCTGCAGCAAGTGTTTCACGTCCTCCTCACTTTCAGCAAACAGTAGATGGTTTGAAGTTTAAAATGAGAGAGCAGGATACATTTATTTACTTTAAATAGGTTAGAGAGGTTGAGAATACATTGCTATATCAATTTTTAAGGTAGCATAAAATTATAGTGTTTAAGAGTGAGTGATAAAGGGAGCTCTGGTGGCCTAGTGGCAAGAAGCTTGACTTCCATCCCAGAGATACACGGTTCGAGTCCACCAGATGCTCTGCTGGAGAAAAAAGAGCAATCTCCTCCTGTACCAGTTAGATCCAACTTGATGGTACACATACAAAAATTAATAAAATAAAATTTAAAAATATAATAAAAAGAGTGAGTGATAAACTAGGAAATATACCCACAACTCAAGGAAGTGATGATTATAGACATCAGAAAAGCAGGAAGGATTATGATGGGGGTTGGCTGGCTAAATTCTGATTTTTGAGCTGGGAGTGATTACACAGTTTACACTCTAGACAATGGCCTAGTGACAAGGAGCTGCACTGCAATCCCGAAGGCATGCGGTTCAAGGCCACCAGCTGCTCTGCTGGAGAATGATGGGCACTCTCCTACCGTGTAATTAACTGCTTCTGAAAACCCACCAGCAGGTCAGCTGTGGGTTGGCTCTGAACTCTGTGGACACAACAACAATAATAATATAACAACAGTAAAGGGAAATAATACTCCAGGGCTGGGAGAAAGGCCAATACTGCTGACAAAAATGACCCAAAACTCTAATATGATGAGTGATGGTGGAGATAGCTAAGGAGGCAGAGAGCTAGGCCACCATCACTTTCCAGCCCATAGGCCCATGAATACACTGGGGAGGGAGCTGAGTGGGTGGAATATCGCTTTAGACTCTAAAGGAGAACATCCCACACTGGTTAAGAAGACTTCATCATCAGTGTGGCTGAGGGAAACCAGTGGCCTTTTAGTAAGATGACAAGACTTCCTGTTTGGTCCTGTCCACCTCAGGGGGATGCTGTTGGGGTCAAAAGAAGTCAGGAGCATGGTCCTGCTTCCTAAATTACTAAACACCGTGTCTTAATTATCTAATGTTGCTATAATGTAAATACCACAAATACACACCTTTGACAGAAAAATGAGGCTCTCACAATTTAGGAGTCTAGAATCAGAATGCCACCCTGGAGGAAGACTTCTCTCAGTGTCAGTTCTGGAGGAAGGTATTTTTCTCCTTTAAGCACCTGTGGGCCTGGGATCCCATGGAGCGCCTCCTGTGTCTTGGCATCAATCTTTCCCTGGATCTAGACGGCTCAGCCACACACGACCTAGGTCCCAAGGATGTGCTCATTTCCTGGCTCTTCTTTCTTGGTGATACTTGCAACCAGTTTTCTCTACTCAATTATCTTTCCTTTTAACTCTTAGAAGATAATGGGGCTCTCAGCTCGATGCTGCTGTGTCAGCACGCGGGAGCCCGGGTTCAAACTCGTAATAAACTTTGTTAATTCAGCTAAAAAAAAAAAAAAGAAGATAATGGAAACTCCACTTACAAAGGATGGGGACTGAGTGAGGATTAAAGGTGTTGCGTTCCACCCTTAACCAGAATCTGATAGCTTATCACATCATAGGAGATCATCACATACCTGCCAAGTCAAAGAGAATCATGGCTTGGCCATGGTGACACATATATTTGGAGAGATGTAATTATGTATGACACAACATAAATAAAACTAGTTGCCAACAAATGAATTCCAGCTCCTGTGTGTCAGAGTAGAGCTATGTCTTATAATATTTTAATTTTTTTTCATTGTTAAGAGAATGCACACAGCAAAACATACACTAATTCAAGTTTCTAAATGTACAATTTGGTGACATTGATTTTATTCTTTGAGTTATACTCTTAGTATAGATAATGTAATTGAGAAAATGCCTTGGGGAAGGGTGCTGATGGCAAGTAATGTATAGATTATTTAAGTAAAACATGGCAGTGCTGCAGTGAATATGGGTGTGCACCGTGTCTGTTTAAGTCTTTCTTTTCGAATGGTTTTGGAGTATACTGGTGACCTCTGACTTATGACAGGATTCTTCTGTTCAAGCAGCATCATCGCGAGTCAGTTCTGACCAGGGTCTGAACCAATTATTCAGTCATGGCGAATGAAGCAAAACCAGAGTGGACCTGAATTTGTAAAAAGTACATGAATAGATAATATTACAGGTTGACACAAAAACCTCTAACAGATCAGCTGTGAGTCCATTTTGATTTGATGGTCCGTAAAAACAGAAAGTAACTGGAAAACAAAGGTCGTGTTCATATTCACCAAGTCTTAGCCAGCAGGGTTGGAAATAATAGTGCCCTGCTCAAAGTTCCTAGCTGAGCACATGACTGTGAATCTGTGATATTCTCCAGAGTCCTGACAATAGTCTAATCTCCCAAATCAGGTTCCTGAAAGGGCTGTTCATGTTCTTTCATGTTTCCTGGCCAAATTACTGTTACAACTTCCCCCAAATTTTAAACATTCAAGTCTCTTTTACTCTACTTTCAGATCTAGTCATGACTGAACTAGTTTGAAACGATTTGAAGTCCCGGTCCTGACTTAAATGCTGTCCCACTCCCCCTTTCTTTTTTCATTGTTATCATTATTGCCTTTTATTATCATTGAGGTCTTGTGTCTTGGTGGTAAGAAGTTGCACTGCCAGCCTATAGGTACCAGTTCAAATCACCCACCTTCTCTTTAGGAGAAAGATTTAACAGTCCCCTTCTGTACAATTTACTGCCTCTAAAAATCTACTGGACGGTTCTGACTAGGTGGTACATAACAAAAACAACATTACAATTATCTTTTAAATCTAATCTGTACTTGCTTTTGGGGATTGGAAATATTACATATAAACTTGCAAATACACAAAACACAAGGCATTTACTCTCGTGAAGAAAAAATGGACAAGTGGGCTTTTGTCAGCTGTGGTGATTACTTGTAGAAAGTCCTGGGTCTTCTGGATTCTCCCTGGGAAGGAGGATGGTGTTTCTAGTCAGAAAATGAGTAAGAATTGTCTTTTTGTGGTTCTTCTTCATGTATTTTGTGGTAACATCTCACAACTTCCTGAATCTGCCCGTTTGACTTTAGCAAAATCATCAGTATTTGGGTCCATGTTTTCAAACAACTGGAACTCCCTGTATAAGTTAGTAAAACTCCAACTAATTTACGCTGTAAAATTTTTTTATATCTTATTCATATTTCTTTTTACTTCTGTATTTCTTTCTTCTTCAAAATCTATTAACTATTTTTAAGTGGCTAGTAGAGATTTTGTATTATCTTTGTTTAAAATTAATTTTTATTTTACATTGGTTTGCATACAAAACTAGCATATTGTATTTAATTGATATGCATTGTGTTTCACACTTCATTTACATTGTGTCTCATACAATCATTCTCACAATACATTGTGTTTTATAAAGTTGATCACCATTGATCTATGCCCATTATTACCTGTCTTTTCAGGTCCCCACTGGATCTTTCCTAGTTCCTTCACCTCATCTCTCTGCCCTCCAAACTCTGCAACCCCATGATTTCCCCCACCCACCCTTAGCACCCCTTAACCCCTCTCCTTTCCCTTTGGACTTCCATGATCATCTTAATCCTTCTAGTTTTACAACAATGACAAATAGCTGGATCATATGGAATTTCTATGTTCTGGTTTTTTTTAGGAAATGCCAAACTGCCTTCCAGAGCGTTTGGACCATTTTGCAATCCCACTATCAGTTTAGAAGAGTTCAAATTTCTCCACATCCTCTCCAACATTTATTGCTTGTTGTTCTCTGTTCAATTTTGCCACTGCTACTCATTGTAGTTTTGATTTGCATCAGTGATTTTAAGTCTTTCTTTATGAGTCTGTTGGCCATATGAGTATCTTCCTCTGTGAAGAGTCTTTCCATGTCATTTCCTCTTTTTATAACTGGGTTATTAATCTTATTTCATTATATCAGTTTTTTCACTGTAGTATTCTGTAAACATTCATTATGAGCTCCTTGGCTGAGATGTCATTGCCAAATGTTTTTTCCCCAGTCAGAAGGTTTTCTAATTATCTATTAATTTCTCTCTATTGACTCTTTTTTTTTTACAGAAACAGTTTCTAGTTTTTAATGAACTTGTAAACAAAAAAAGCTCCCATTTCAAAATAAAAACAAAAAAATATGGAACGCTTCACGAATTTGCTTGTCATCCTTGCACAGGGGCCGTGCTAATCTTCTCTGTATCGTTCCAATTTTATTTAGTATATTTGCTGCCGAAGCGAGCACTAATTTCTATCTATTAACTCTTGTCAATTTTTCTTCTTCCTAATTGACAAGAAAAATTTCTCAATTTTTTAACCATATAAATGATGTGCCTACTCACCTCATCTATCATGTTATCCCAATCAAATGTTTGAACTTTGTTCATTTAACATTAATTATTTTCCTATCCCCTGCATTGTCCCAGTGCTTCCTTCCAGGAAGATGCACTACTCCAGATGTATTGATGGCCATATGTGTGGCTTAAAGTAAACTTAGTAGGCTGTCATTTAAAGACTAGTTGTATCTAGCAGTAGAATTTTTGAGCCGTATTCTGTTATTAGATTTTTGAGATTACGCTATTTTCTGCAGTGGTTGTACCATTTTGTATCCCCATCCACAGCGAGTAAAGGTTTCAATTTTCCATCTACTTACCAACATTGATTATATTCTCTATCTTTTTGTTGTTTGACTTAGTCTTGTTTTAAATATCAACCTATCTCACCCTCTCTCTCATTGCCATTGACTTGGAACCTACTCATTAGCTGACCCTCCAGTGTATTTTTACAGGTTGTAAATCACACAGGACGAGATTGTCCATCTTTCTCCTACCGGGCTATTGGTGGATTGGGATTGCCTGCCTTTGAGTTGGCCATGCAACACCTTATCCACAGGGCCACCAGAGCTCCCCGTAGCCTAATTAGTGGAGGTGAAATGGTATCTCACTGTAGTTTTGACTAGCACTTCTTTGATGAATAATGATGTCAAGGATCTTTTCATATGTTTGGTGACCATTTCCATGTCCTCTTCAGTGATATGTCTATTCAAGTTCTTTGCCTGTTTTATGATTGAGTCATTGTACTTTTTGTTCTTATTGAAGTTTTACACATATTTTTGGTTCTTGCTGGATGTGTGGTATTGAAAGATACTCTCCATGTCAGTAACTTGTCCTTTCACCCTTTATTTATAAAATCTTGTGGAAAATTATTTCATTTTTTTATGAGGACCCGCTTATCTATTTCTCTTGTGTTGTTTGTGCTTCTGTTGACTAGTCCATTGTTAAAAGTAAGACCCATCAGAGTTACCCTGAGTTTTCTTTTTTTTTTTTTTTTTAGTTAATGTCTATTTTATCTAATATGGATTAATATACTTAAAAATCTTTCTCTTCATCAGATGTTTGATTCTCTTGTAAAACTTTGGGTCTTTGAGCTAGAACGTGGATTTTTACTCCATCGATAATATGATTTTTCTGTTGCAGGGCATTCTGAAGTTCTTCTTCTGAAGAAAACAGAATCCAACCCATACCTCTGTGAAAGCCGGTGTCTCTGTC
>NW_006399754.1:10821537-10831346 GCF_000299155.1 Elephantulus edwardii | reverse complement strand
TTTTCCTGTCTTTTGATGTGTTTGCTTATTGCTACAAGTTGACCTCTGATTACTGCTTTGGCTGCTTCCCAGAGGTTTTGGTGTATTAAAGCTTCTGACTCGTGAGAGTGAACTACCTACCCAGAGTTTTTCAATGATTGGGTTTTTCAGAAGAAGGTTACCAGGCCTTGCTTCCAAGCCTCCTCTGGGTGCATTTTAACCATCAGTCTTTGAGTTAACAACCAAACACTTAGCCATTTGCACTGCCCAGGGACTCCATTAAACACCATACTCCTTGTACATTAACTCATAATAATTAATCTTATTTCCCCTGTCCTGTTGTTGTAGTTTTGTACCATCAAGTCCCCTGTGACTCAGAGTGGCCATATGTTCAAAAGCTCTGAAGCCTGCCCTGTCCTGGGCCAGTCTCACTGACTGCAACATATCTACCTCTGTTGCCCCAGTTACTGTATCAATCCATCTCAGCTGGGCTCTCCATCTCCTTTGCTGTCCCTCCACCCTTTCAAGCATGATGTCCTTCTCCAATGACCAGTCCCCTCTGGCCACATGCCCAAAGTATGTGAGTCAGAGCTTCAAAATCCTAGCCTCCAGGGAGAAAATTGATTTCACACCTCTCCAAGATAGATTTGTTGTCTTGGCAGTCCAGGGTTCGTTCAAGACTCTTCTCCAGCACCACAACTCAGAAGCATTGATTCTTCTTCTGTCATCTTTAGTCATTGTCCAGCTCTCTTGTACATAGCAAGTAGTTGCAAAGACCATGTTCTGGATCAGATGCACCTTGGTCTCTGGATGGACATTACTGGTTCTCAGCACTCTAGAGAGCAGATCCCTGACAGGTCCCTGACAGCAGATTCTCCAAGCACAATTCATCTTAGATTTCCTGATTGCTGGTGCCAAGAGTGTTGATTGTGAAGCTGACCAAGCTGTAACTGTTAACAACTTCAATTTCTTCTCCATCATGGTGCTGCCAGTTGGCCCAGTGGTGAGGATCTTTGTCTTCCTGATGTTGAACTTTAATCCATATTGAAGACTACAGACCTTGACCTTCTGCAGCAAGCACTTCAGGTCCACGTCAGTTTTAGCAGGCAAGGTTGTGTCATCTGCATAACGTAGGTTGTTGATGAGACTTCCTCTAATCCCGATGCCACATTTCTCCTCATAAAGCCCAGTCTCCTGAATGATCTGTTCGGCTTATAGATTGAAAAGGTATGGAGATAGGACACATCCCTGACCCAGTCCTTTCCTGATTTGGAATCATCGTACATACAGTGTTTCCTTGCGCTGTTCAGAGGATTGCTTCCTGGTCCAAGTATAGGTTTCATATAAGCACTAGTGAAGGAACATCAAGGAACACCAGGAGCTACTGATGAGGAAGAAACTTTCCTTAGAGGCAGTGCCCTGCTTTTACATCTCACCTCCAAAGCACAGAAAGAAGAAATGGCTTTTCTTTGGAGCAGAAAGAAAAAAAAATCTTATATTAAAAATATTAAAACATTTTAGGTGGAAGCAGAGGGGTGAGAATGTGCAGCAGGGGAGGATTAATCATGGGGTCACACAATCTGATGGGTGTGGGTGTGAGGGAAATTGGAAGGATCTGGTGTGCAAAACAATATATAGGAATTTTATAAATAAACTAGTATTAAAAAATAATGTAAAATAGAATGTATATGAATGATTGTATGAAACACAATGTAAGTGAAAGATTATAAAACACAATATGAATAAAATATACTGTAAAGGTATGAAAATCGATAAAAGATATGAAAATTAATAAAAATATTAAAACATTTTAAAATTATAGGGAAATGTCCCTACAAAATTGGAAAAAATCCAAGTGGGGTCAGAGATCAGTCCTCCCGGCACATTCCTACCATGGATACACAGGCCTTGACATCCACCAAGGGGGTTTTTTTGGTGTTTTTATTCCCTACTAATTTATTTACAAATTTTTAATACATTGTTTTCAAGAACAAATTCTTTCCATTTTCCTCACCCCCACCACCCATCAAATTGTACAGCCTCATGGTTAATCCCCCTCTCACCCTGCACATCACATCCCTCCGCTTCCAGCCTCTCCCACCCCTCCTGAATCCTGAATCATTCTACGATAATGGTTTTATGCAATGTTTATCCTTGTTGGACTGAGTTAGTTCACTCAGCCTAATGCTCTCCAGTCCCACCCAAGTTAGGTAATAATTTACAAAGTTATTGCTCCTGTGTGCTGCATAGTATTCCATTGTGTGAATGTACCATAGTTTCTCAATCCATTCAATTGTGGTTGGACATTTGGGTTGTTTCCATGTTCTTGCAATGGTGAATAATGCTGCTATGAATATTGGTGTACAACAAGTTTTCTTTTAAGAAAAAAAAAACTAGGAGGCTTCTTTACTGACTCTTTCAATATCTTGCTAAATCAATAATAATTACGAGACCCTGTCTTCCCTTCTGATTCCTCCTAGAAGAACAAGTTTCTAAGCTTGTTATTTCAATTTCCTCAGCAACCATTCCGCCCACTAACACCTGGCTTCTGTGCCTTTTGACCAATCCTTTACTAAATGCAAAGGGCCCCTTTTCAGACTGCTAGTCATTCTCTCCTTCAAATACTCTTCTCCCTGGGTTTTTGCAATATGACATTCTCTTGAATTTTGTGCTACTTCTTGGTCATTTCTGTGTGTTTCTCACCTGCTTCTCTCACTTTAAACGCTGGCATTCCTTAAGGGCCTCTCCTTCAGTTTGTCCTGTACAATGTTGTTCACCTCAGACCCCCAAAAACTGCTCCCTCCCAAGTCTTCTAGTTTTCAGATACCACACGCTTTATTTTGACACCTTTATGGACCTATCACAGGGACACCCATCACAGGGACACCCCAAACCACTTTCTTCCACTCGGACTGGAGCTCATCCTGTGTTACCTCTACAGGTCATGATGCACCCTAATTGTTCAACCCCAAACCAGGGAACCCTAGGAAGTTCTGTAATCACTTTGATTGACCTTGTCCATGGTCAATCTCCATTCAACACTGAAAACACTTCATGTGTTGTATTCTGATTTTCTGATTAGTGTTGTTATGGACTGATTTGAGTTCCTCAAAATAAGTCTTGTGAATCTTAACTGCTTTACCTGTGGTCACATTCCGACCTGGAAATGTTAATGTGTGCTTGTTATGTTAATGAGTCTTAAGTCATTTTTTTTTTTAATACTGCTTTGAAACAGATGAAGGAGAGAACAATTTAAAAGCAATATATGATAGCGTATTAAGGCTATCTCAAGAGTCCAGAATTAAGGTTGCACAGTGGAGTGTACTCGGGGCGGTGGGAGGGGTACAGGGGTTTGTATACTAATGAAAGAATTTTTCTTTTACTTTTCAAAGAGAGGAGTGAACTGGGAGGGGAGAGGTGGGCAGGGAGAAAAATGCAACAATGAATGAATGGAAATCCAAAATCTCTGTAAATGTTCATTAAAATTAATAAAATAATTTTTTTTTAAAAGCCAAAGGGACAAAGAAGAGGAGAAGGTAAATGCCATGCTATGTGAAGATCACCAAGGAGCCAGGAAGAGAAGCTGAAATGACAAGGATTTTCCCCAAAGCCAACCAAATTCCTAAATCGTGAGAAAAGGAGTTTGTTAAACCGTGTGGTATTTCTGTTACAGCAACATGACATTATGGAGACAGCACCCATGTACCTGGCCCTCCTCTCTCTATGAGTCGTAATATACTTGATAGCATGGACTTGGATTGGTTTGGGGTTTGGGCCCATGATTCTGTGTGGTTAGAGGCCCATGATGTTTTCAGTTCTTGTTAGAAATACCTCATGAATTCATCAAGACGTGAGTATTGACATGAATATTGGCTTAGAAAATTTTAAGTTCTTGGTTATGAAGAGTGTCCCAGGCTGTCCTTTTTTGCACATGCCATGTTTTCTTTCTCCAAGAAAGTTTAAAAACAGGAGCAGTTCTGAGAGCAAACTTTTCTACTGGGGGAGAGACTTGATGGGGGTTTACTGGGGCTGAAGTTCTGAATTTCTACCTCAATCAGCTTCTAACATTTCACACCTCATGTGCAAAGGAAATACTATCACACACACACACATTTACACACATATCCAGAGAGGTCTTCACTCCCCTGGAACTGGGTCCCCCTGGTGATGATCCACTTGCAAGAGTGACTGGAGACCAAACAGCAAACATTAGGGCTCCTGAGAATCGGGGACTTGGGGACTTGGAAGGAGTGGTAGACCTTTGGCATCAGGAAATGTAACTTTCCGGACTGTGTCAGTTAGAGCTGATCTGAGGTATCCTTGTCGTGAGGGATTCCGATTGCCTAAGGAATGACTCCGAACATTGTGTTGCAGGGTTGGTGTTTCACGGGGTGGCACAGGCTGTCCCTGAGCTGGCCGACCTCCAACCATCACACACCAGTGGAGCTTCCAGCAATCTGTGTCATCCCTTGGTGAAGTGAGAAGGCAGGCTGTAGCTCAGTCTGGAAGGGTGGTTAACTTGTGGTGTGCACCAATGCTCGGGCACATGTGACTCTCAGTGCAAATGTACTTTCTGGAGAAAGCCAAGAACCCAGAGGAATATTTGGATATCTCCAAATGTGACTTATGAAACTATGTTCTTCCCCTCTAAAATGTCAAGTGATGAAAATGCTTAGAGATCAATCATGAGGTCCTCCACCCAAAGGGAGAATCCCCCTGGATACCACAACTAGTTGGACACCCATTCTCTATTCAGACAGGACCAAGGAATTGGAAGTAGGGATCTCATTACAGAGCCCTGACTCTACTGAGCTCCCTTTGACCACCATGCTTTCCATACGTACTCAGTTCACAGACGTGGACTTGGGAGATACTGGAAGTGACTGCTCTGATGATGCTTCACTTCTTACCTCTGGATATTTTGACAGGCCCTGAAAATCAAAGCCTTGAAGTTCAGTTTTATTTTTGGCAAATTAACATCTTCAGCCTTCTTTCTCATCTCACTTTGTAGCAGGACTTTGAGGGGCTTCAATCTGGGCAGGATCAGGGATGGGATGGGGTGGGAGAGTGTCTGGAGTGAGGTATATTTAGATATGGGTGGACAAGACAGTTACATTCTATCAAGGATCTCCACGAAAGGACCCCAGGCCCCGCAGATTTTCTCCTAGCAACTATTAGAAGGGGTGAATGGTGATTGGAAGACCCCTGTTAAACTGAAGGTGCCCTGGTCGCAAAATGAGTTATGTGCTGAGCTGCTGAATGAAATGTTGATAGGTCTGACCCGCCAGCCACTCCGCAGGAGAAAGGTCAGTCTCCTCCCAAAAGATCCACAGCCGTGAGAAGTCTTCCACATGTAGGGATCATCTCAAAAGTAGTGGGATGTTTTAGTTTGATAAACTAGGAGATCCATGAAGAAAACGAGTGCTCTATCTCTGTGTAAAATACTGGGGGTGGCAGCTGTGTTTGGTTCCTTGTGCCAGGTGGCATGGCAATGACCCTCCAGACAGTGTGGCTGGGGCCGCAGGAGAGAGTCAGACAGACACCTTCCTGCTGGGAGCTGGCTGGCAGCATGGGTGTTCTGACAAACAGAACCATGACAGATAAGAGTCCACCAACAAGTCAAAGGTTCCCAGAGAAAAGAGATAAGAAGCAAACAGCTGCACAGAAGGTTCACAGCTGACTGAGTTCGGCTAGAACTGTTTATGCATTTACAGGTGACTGAGTTCAGCTCGACTTGACCACAGCCCTCTTCTCTGCCATGAGAAGGAACAGAAGCTCGACAGGGAGTTTGGGTTGAGTTATAACCAAATGAAGTAAGAAATAGAAATGTAGACATTGTTAGAAATTTATTAAGAAATAAATTACATTTCTGTCACCCAGGAGCCACGGCCCACAACAGCTTAGATTCCGCCCAGTTCTCTTGACTTTCTAAGAGCTCAGCGTACCGTTGAGTCCATGTTTCATCATCCAAAGATACCAGACAGATATGACGGACAGAAAAGAGCTTTTCAGACAGTGGTTAATGCAGTTGACGTCCACCACCAGGTCACATGCACGTCCAGGAAGCAGGGCTCCACGGCCCCATGCTAGCATGTGCTTGGTGCAAACCATTAACTGGTTTCAGTTACTCAATGCCAAGCCCATGCTTGGGTGAGGTTGCCTGACCTGTAACTAAGACAGCATTTTAATTAAAAAATCGTTTCCCAGAAAAGTGTGTGGTCTGCTCATTAACTGTGATTGTTTGGGTTGATGGGATAAATGCTTAAGGCTAGTACAGAAACCACATCACTCCCACACCACACAATTGCTATCTTGATTTTAACACCTCCTCCCACATGTCACTAAAATGAAACACATTGTCCCCAAACCTAGTTCCCTGCCAGTCAGTCCGTCCTACTGCCTAGTGCCTTTCACCATCCAGCATACCTTCAACCTTGAAACAAACTCCCACTTTATTTTCCCTAAAAATCATAGGCAGGCCTTCTTTCCCAATTTCACCTTCAAAATTTGTCTTTAATCGCTTCTTCTCTTTCCTACCATGGTTCTCAAAATTGCCTGGCCATCAGAATCTCTGGACACTTAGTAAAAAATCCAAAGTCACACCACAGACCAGTTGAAGCAGGGCCACTGAGGATAGGACTCAGTCATCGGTACTTTTTACATTTCCCTGAATGATTACAACTTGAGACCCCCAAACCAATTCCCACTGCTGTCCAGCCCCGAACAATCCTATACAGCAGAATAGAAGGGCCTCCCGAAATTTCTAGAGCCCTAGGTCATTCCTGAAGCAGATTGCTACATCTTTCTCCCATGAAGTGTCTGGTAGGTTCAAAACCACTGGCTTTTAGTTAGCAGCCAAGCATGTTAATGACCAGGGCTCTTTGGAGCTGAGAAATAGTGATTTGTTGGGATAATAGAGAGAGCAGGAGGCCAAGCCACACCCATCCTGAATTTTGTGTCTTCTAAAACTTGACTACTGGGAGTGTGGACCTCAGAGCAGCAGAGGCCGCATGCACTGGGAGTTTGCTAGAAATGCAGAAATCGAAGGTCCCACCCCAGACCTGCTGACTCAGCCAAATCCCCAGGTGATTTGTGCTTCGGTGATCTCAGCAGCACTGTTCAAAGGCATGCCATCTGGGTTCAATGGTGACCCCCAAAAGTATATGCCAAGTTCTAACCTGTGGAAGCATGCCATCTGGGGTGAATGTTGATCCCCAAAAGTATATGCCAAGTCCTAACCTGTGGGACATGTGAATTTTGGTCTTATTTTAGGGCAAAAAATATAATGATCACAGATTTAGGCAAGTTAAAGATCACAGGGTGACATCATCCTGGATTAAGATGAACCTGAAACTCAGTGACAAAAGTCCCTTTTTAAAAATGGTGGGGGGAGCTTTGAGACAGAGAAATATAGGGAGGAAAAGGTGCTATGAAGACCCAGGAGATTAGAGAGATGCACAAGCCAAGAAACACTCAATAACTCAAACTATTGCCACCGAGTCACAACCAATCATGGCTGACCCTTCAGTGCGTTTCTGAGAGGGAGGAGATTGCTCCTCTTTCTCCTGCGAAGTTGCAGTTTTCAGTCATCAGAAAGGCACAGTTTTGGGGTTAGTAGCACAACTTGCCGTGGACTTTGGGAGAGTCACCAGAGCTCCCCAAAAAACCTTCAGCTCAACTCATTGCTGTCAAGTTGCTGCGAACTCGTAACGAACCCTTCACTGGTTTCCTGAGGATGTGAATTATATGAGAGGAGAGAGACCACTTTTCTCCGGTGGAGCCACTGGTAGATTTGAATCTCTAGAGAGGTGTGACATCTGAGTTAGTAGCACACACACACCCTACAGACTAAACTAATAGAGTTCCCTCAAGGCACATGCAAATGGAAACAAAGCAAAACCAACCAACTGCCACTGAGTCAGAGTGAACTCATAATGGACCCTCCAGTGGGTTTTCTGAGCCTGTAACACTCATAGGAGTAGATTGCCTGTCTTTCTTCCACAGAGCTTCTGGTGGATTCCAACTAGCCACCTTTAGGTTAACAGCTCCACTTTTGGCAGACTACGCTATCAAAGCTCCCCAGGAAGACTGTTGTTGTTAAGTGCTGTTGAGTCAACTACGTCTCATACGTCCCTGTGAATGATGATAGACCAGGACCCTGCCCCATCCTCTCCACCTCTGCCATACTTCAGCTCATTGGTGCACTGACTGTCTCATCTCATCTTGTAGGGAAACACTACAAACTACCAAAAAGCTAGAAAAGGAAACAAAAATGATCTTCTGAAATCTTCAGAGGAAGCATGGCCCTGGTGACACCTTGACTTCAGACTTCTAGCCTTCAGGATTGAGAGAAAATGCATTTCTATTAATTTAAGGCATGTGTTTGCTTCAATTTGTTACAGCAGCCATAGGAAACTAATACATATGCTATAATAACAAATGCCCCAAATGATCAATGTCAGAGGGCTAGTTACGTGGAACCCTGGAAAGGATGGATTCACTCATGAGTTCACTGATATTTTCATGAGTTTGGATCTTGTTCCCACCACCTGCTGGTGACTCACTTGAAGTCTGATGCTTGTGGACACCATAAATTTTAATGTATGCTTAGTCCTTAGAAAGGCCTGGTTCAAGTCTCAGCTTTGCTATCTAACACCTTATAGCCTCAAGGGCTCAGTTTCCCAATCCCTTGGGTGGAGGTAATAATAATAATAAATCTATGTAAATTATTGTGAAAAATACAATAAGCTTATCACCAAAGCTGGAGAAACAGATTGCGCTCAGTGGGTGGGAGACTTGCAGTCCCCAGGAGCAGCAGCCTCTCCTGCTGAATGAAGCCACCACAAGACGGAGCACAGAGCACGCTGTAGGTGCTCCACAAACGCTGGCTGCCTGCCCTGGTGGTTCTGTTCTACCCTCAGATCTCCTCTGTGGCTGCATCTCCTTCCTGTTGGCCGTTGGAACAGGAACGATTGATCTCATCACTATGTCAGCACTCGAAGTGGGAAGCAGAGTATCAAGAGGAGAAACCATCTCGTCTCTGGTCCAGGACACTAATGAGAACTCAGACACCTGCTCTGGCCAGGGAGCCCCTTTCCACCTTGGCAAGGAGGTGAGAGCTTCATTTTACAGAACACAAGCTCACTCAAGGCAAAATGCTCTGTCAATTGCTTTACGTTCCAAAGTTTCAACCGCCTGTTTCTGTGAAATATAAACAGCACTTTCACGGTTGTAAGAATTCTCTGACACAGGCAGAACAACGAAAAAAACTGAGCTTGAATTTCTGCCTTTTTTTCCTCCCTAAACTATTCCACAATTGTATAACTAATATGTGAATGTGTTCTTTTTTTGAGGGGGGGGGCATAATCTACAGTCAAGGATCTCTTCTTTTTTTAATTTCAATGAAAATTTACAGAGACTTTGGGTTTCCATTCATTCATTGTTGGACTTTTCCCCCCATCCAACCCTCCCCCCTAATACACTACCCTCTTGGAAAAGTAAAAAAAAAATCTTTCATTGTTTTACAAACCCTCCCTCAGGTCCACTTCATTGTGCAGCCTTCATTCTGGACTGCCATCATGACAAATATATGTAATCGCATATCCCTTTTAAAACAGTTTTCTCCCTTATCTGTTTCAATGCAGTATACATTACTGAACCCATCTTTCTCAGTCTCCCCCCAACCCCGAGGTCAGTCCTGTTTTACAACAGTGGCACCATGCAAATTTGTCCTTTTGTGACTAAGATACTTCACTCAGCATAATGTCCTCCAGGGTCACCCATTTTGAATAATATTGCATGAGTTCCTTGTTTTTCAATACAGTATAGTA
>NW_006399754.1:10820894-10821437 GCF_000299155.1 Elephantulus edwardii | reverse complement strand
TTTTATCTAATATGGATTAATATACTTAAAAATCTTTCTCTTCATCAGATGTTTGATTCTCTTGTAAAACTTTGGGTCTTTGAGCTAGAACGTGGATTTTTACTCCATCGATAATATGATTTTTCTGTTGCAGGGCATTCTGAAGTTCTTCTTCTGAAGAAAACAGAATCCAACCCATACCTCTGTGAAAGCCGGTGTCTCTGTCAAAAGGTAGAGTGCACTTCCGTACATGACCAAACTGTGCAAAGTGTTCTCTCAGCTCACTCACGGACGCGGTCCAGGGGATTTTTCGGACAAAGGCCACGGGTTGGCTAATGTTCGTTCGTAGGGCCATGGCGCTCCTCATCGCTGATTATTATACCTGGATCAGTCTGGTTTTGGTTACTATAAAGGTAAAATGTACCTTTATTGTGTATTTGAAATTAGGACATAGGAATTCTTCTTTGTTCTTCTTTTGTACCTTTGCTTTAGTTATTCAGGGCTTCTTGTCATTCCATATAAAACTGAGGATTGGTGTTTCCAATGAAGAAGGCTATTGGAATT
>NW_006399754.1:10809313-10816393 GCF_000299155.1 Elephantulus edwardii | reverse complement strand
GTGAGATGATATCTCATAGTTGTTTTGATTTGCATCTCTCTTAGAGCTAGGGATTTTGAACATTTCTTCATGTGCTTGTTAGCCATCTGAATGTCGTCTTCGGCGAAGTGCCCATTCATATCCTGTGCCCATTTTCCTATTGGATTATTTACCTTTATCTTGTTGTGGTGGTGAATGTGTTCTTATAGCACAAAATTAAAATGAAATAAAAATAAAAGACACCATCTCACTCCTTTCTTCTCCAGAGACTCCCAGGTCAACATCTTTGAGTATAGCCTTCTCATGGTTTTTTGGGGGTTTTTGGGGGTGGATTTTTTTTTTACATTTAAAAAAAATCTTGGCAGTTCAGTAAATGGTATCTGTAAGCATTTCAAAATGGTTCATTGGTTTGCCTATTTTTGTGGTGGGAAGGCAATTTTGACCTTTACAGTATTTCATTTCCCCAAATTGAAACACAGCCTAAATTGCTAAAAAAATAGGATTTGTATGGATTGAGAAGGCTAGGAATTCCAGAACACACAATTAAGCTCATGTGGAACCCATACAGAGACCAAGAAGCAATCATGAGAATAGAATAAGATGATACTGTGTGGTTTAAAATAAAAAAGGGATATCAAAACTTTATCCTTTCATAATATCTACTCATTCTGTATACTGAGCAAATGACCTGAAAAATTAGATTATATAAAGAATGTGGTCTCAGGATTGGAAGAAGATTTATCAACAACTTGCATTATGCACATGATACAACCTTGATTGCAGAAAGTGAAGCTGACTTGAAATACTTACTGAAGAAGATAAAATACTATAGCCTTCAGCATGGATGACACCTCAACATATAAAAACCAAAAAAAACCCAACAATCCCAAAGCCCTCACTTCTAGATCAACAGGCAACATGAAGAGAGGTAGAGAAAAGATTGAAGTTGTCAATAATTTCCTGTTATTAGGATACACAAACAATATCTATGATAGTCATAGTCAAGAACTCAAATGACCTATTTCATTGTATAGATCTGCTTACTTTGTTCCATAATCAACACTCTTAGCACCACCAGTCAGAAAATCAAAAGGCTAATTGCACTGTGAAAAATCTGCTGTCAGGGACCTTTCCAGAGTACTGAGAAGCAATTATTTCAGTATAGAGACTAAGGTGCACCTAATATAGGCCATGGTGGTCAAAATCACTTGTTATACATCAGCGAGCTCGACAGTGACTAGGGATGACAGAAGAAGGATTGATGCTTTTGTGTTGTGGTGCTGGAGAAGAGTCTTGAGCATACCGTGGACTGCCAAGACAAGTCTTGGAGAGGATGAAACCAAGTTTCTCCTGGCAGGCTAGGATTTTGAAGCTATCTCACATACTTTGGGCCCATGGCCAGGAGAGACCAGTCCTTTGAGAAGGATATTTAGCTCAGAATGTTGGATATACAGAGCAGGAGAGGAAGACCCCGGATGAGAAGACTGACACAGTAACTGGGGCCATAGGGGTAGGTGTGTTGGAGTCAGTGAGATTGGCTCAGAACAGGACGGGCTTCAAACCTGTTGTACAAAGGGTCCCTATGAGTTGCAGGGTACTCGACGGCACATAACAACAACGACAGCACTAAATAACTAAGACCACCCTCTACCTAATTTTATTTTTGTCATCGTGCATTATTTTTCTTAAAACAGCCCCACTCTCAGTTGTATGAGTTTGAGACCTCCAAACCTCAGCCTCTCAGTCTTAAAACCAATGACACATTAGGCATTACTTTGTGTAACAGGCTCAGAGCCAACCGTCTGGTTGATACTTGGCATCTCTGAGGAGGAAGGGGTGGAGGCTGACCCTCTAAGTTTTAAAAGCCGGAAGAACCATCTCCTATAACCTTTGGATGCAAAGAAGTAGATGATGGGGTCAATACAGCAGTTGAGATTCATGAGGCACACTGTGACCTTAAGAGACATCCTGAACGTGTTCTGCTCTGAACAGGATAAGGGATGCAGCATGCGCTTGAGCATGAACTGGATGACATTGAGGTGGTAGGGGCTGAAACACAGCACCACGGCCACCAGCACCAGCAGAATCAGCAGGCAGGCCCTGCGGTGGTGGCCCTGCCTGCTTCTCAGAGGGTTTGCGCGGGCCGACTGCCACAGCTTCATGGTGATCTGCACGTAACAGAACAGGATGATCCCCATGGGCCCGCAGAAGAAGAGAGTACAGGCCATCATGACCAGGGCAGGCAGGCTGAGGATGTGCTCCACGCTGGCGTACTCCATGCAGGTCAGCTTGCCCTCCACAGACGTGGTCATGGGGATGAAGAGCAAGGGCCCCGTCTGCAGAAGGGCCAGCGTCCAGATGCCCACGCAGACCAGCCGTGCGCGGCCAGCCCTGCGCAGCTGGGGCCACTGGTGCCCGCGGACCACAGCCAGGTAGCGGTCCACGCTCACACACGCCATGAGGTTCATCCCCCCGTAGGTGTTCAGGTAGAACAGGAAAGCGGTCAGCTGGCAGAAGGAGACGCCAAAAGGCCAGCTGAACCCCAGGGCGAAGTAGGCGATCTTGCCAGGCAGGGCCAGCGCGAACATGAGGTCAGACACTGCCAGGTGCACCAGGTAGATGCCGGTTGAGTTGATCTTCTCGCTCTTCTGGCAAATGAGGCACAGAGCCAGGCTGTTCCCCAAGACGCTGAAGACAAAGAGAACCGAGTAGAACAGAGACAGGGTGATGCCGGCCTCCTCGGACAGGAGAAGGCTATAGGGGCACTGTGTGGTGGCATTGGTCTCATTGGAAGCCATCCCAGGGAGGTTTCTAGGAGACAGAAAAGTAAAAATGTGATATCTAGGAGACACACAAAAAAATAAAGATGCCATATTGTCTGCTGAAGTCACACCTCAAGATCAGTAATAATCATTTTGCTGAAGCAGCATGTAGAAGTAAGACCTGTGTGTGTGTGTTTTGTTTAATTTCATTTTATTAATTTTAATGAACATTTACAGAGATTTTGGATTTCCATTCATTCATTGTTGCACCCTTCTCCCTGCCCAGCCCTCCCCCCAGTTCACTCCTCTCTTTGAAAATAAAAGAAAAATTCTTCCATTGGTATATAATCCCCCCGCAACCCCCACCCCCCAATACCCTCGCTATGCAACCTTAATTCTGTGATAACTCCTCCTTTAACTCCTGTGATAACCATAATACCTTATCATGTATCGCTTTTAAATTGTTCTCTCCCTCATCTGCTTCAAGGCAGTATACATAATTTATCCAGTTTTTCTTAGAAGTAAAACCTTTTTAAAGTAAACTTGCTACTGAAGTTGAACATACTTTTCCAGGAAGCACTGGTGGCTTAGTTGTAAAGTACTGTGCTGCCAATCCAAAGGCATCCAGTTCTAATCCACTAATTCAGTGGAAAAAAGACGGGCAATCTCTTGCCTTATGATTTAATGCCCCTGAAAACCTGTTGGAGGGCCAGCTCTGAGTAAGTTCGCACTTGATGGTACATAAAAGCAATATACGGTTCCATATTGATGTGTAACAAATCACACAAAAATGTAGTAGCTTAAATCCGTTTTATTTTATGGGTGAGGATTTGGAACAGGGCCCAGGACGGATGGTTTGCCTTTGCTCCTCTATTTCTGGAGCTTCAGCTGCGAGGAATCAACAGCTGGAGACAACTCCATGGTAGCAACTGAAGTCATTAGGAAGCGGCTTCACTCATGTGGTGGTTGATGGCAAAGCAGCTTAGGATAAGAGTGTTGTTGTTGTTAGGTGCCATCAAGTTGAGTACGACTCATAGTGATTCTGGGAAGAGCTGACCTGAGCCCTGCCCTATCTTGTGCCACCCTCACAATGTCTTACACACTTGAGCTCATTGCTGAAGTCACCGTGTCAATCTATCTTTTGGGGGGCCTACCTTCCCTTCACTAACCCTCCATTTTTTTTCCAACACGATATCCCTTTCTAAGGAATAACCTCGCCTACCTACATGTGCAAAGTATGAAAGATGAAACATCACAATCTTTGCCTCCAAGAAGCTCTCTAGCTGTACTTTTCCCAAGATGCATCTGTTTGTTTTGTCTGGCCATGGTACATTCAATACTCTTCTCCAGCAACACAACTCAAAGGCATCAGTTCTTCTTCTGTCATCCTTAGTCATTGTCTAGCTCTCTGATGCATAGCAGGTGATTGACAAGACCAGGACCTGAATCAGGTATGCCCTAGTCTTCAAACTGACATCATTACTCTTAGCATTTTGCAGAATTCTCTGACTCTAGACTTGCCCAATGCAATAATGCAATACATCTCCTGATTTATTTATTTTTTAATCTCCTGATTTCTTGACTGCTGGTTCCAAGTAAGATGAGAGCATCTTCATGTAGCCTCTTTGTCACCAGGGCTTCCTCACAGCTTGACACCTCCTGATAACTGGACCTTCTTCATGGTGGCCTAGTGGTAAGGAGATATGCTGCTATCCCAAAGGCACATGGTTTGAACCCCTCAGCTGGTCTTCAGTAGAAAGATGAGTAGTCTCCTCCTGTGAGATTTACTGCCTCTGAAAACCTGTTGGAGAGTCATCTATGTGTTGGTTCTGACTCAATGGTACCTAACAACAGCATAGTAGCTTAAAGATACAAAAGAATGGGTCCCAGAAATCAAAAGAGGATGCATCACCTTTGTTGACCTATCTATAGAGGTGTTATTTCCTCATTCCCCCGAGCTGTTACCTACAAGCAAGCCCCAAGTCCAGACCCAAGACAAAAAGATAACAGGAAAGCTAAAGAGTTTGTAATAATTTTTCTAAACTGCAATGTATACATCAAAAAAATGTGTGCAAATCATGAAAGCACATTTAAAAATTTTTTCTTTAACAGGGAAAAGCGCGAACACAGCCCCCACTACAACAAATTATACAGTTGAGTTTCCCACATTTGGGGAAATCACCGGGATCATCATATCCAAGTGCAATGGTTAAGCCTCACCCTGGAGAAAGCGCCTTTGTGATCATGGCATCTCCTCTTCCAGGTAAGTAATTATAAAAGTATATTTTGATGATGTTCGCAAAGTGAACACATTTATGTGATCAGGACCCAGATTAAGAAAGACCATTACCAACTTCCCACAAGTCCCCCTTTCTCCCTTTCTTTCTCTACTCCTTAACATCTAAAATCACAAGTTCTTCCTTCTCCTGAACTTAAAAAAATTTAATAATATTTTAAAAACTAACAAAAGAATAATTGGTTGAAGGGAAAGACAATATAAAATAAGAGGTTGACTAAGACCCCCTTCAAATTAATTACAGTAATTAATGTTATAAAATGTGTCTCAAGGATCCAATGAAATTATATTTACAATGTTATACATCAAAATATGATTGAATGAAAGTTTCATTACAGTGTAACAACAAAATATGTTTGAAATTGTAATTACAGTGTAAAACCCACATGGTTTGTAACACTAATAACTAAATAGAATGGGGAAAATGGAGCAAATGAAACTGTTCTCTATGTGTTTTTCTTTAACTCAAGCCTAGTCTTTGAGATTCATCCATATTGTTGGCTGTAGTTGTAGGTTTTTCATTCTTGTTGCTGTATCCCAGTCTCTTGTATAAATTAACACCATTTATTTGTCCATTCCAACACTGATGAATATTCAAGGCTGTGATGTGAAATTGGACTATAAAGAGTCTTTACATGTGTTTTGCTGCAATATGTATACTTGAAAGTACAGATTTAGGGGTAGAACTTGTGGGTTATAAGTTTTACACATGTTTAACCTTAGTAGGACGTTTGCTTACCCACTGCTCTTTCTATGAGCAGCCATCATATGGGGGGCGGGGTCCTCGCGACTCCTCAACATTCCCAGCATTTCGTATCCTCAGTCGTCTTTAGGCTAGCCATTTTCATGAGTATTTAGAACATTCATAAAGTTTGTTGTTTGTTGTTATGTGCCGTCGAGTCGCTTGTGACTCATAGTGACCTTATGTACAACAGCCCTAAACTCCGCTCTGTCCTGTGCCAATCGCACTGTCTCTGACACTCCCATCCCAATTATCCCAGTCACTGAATCAATCCACCTCATAGAGGGCCTTCCTCTCCTGCGCTGTCCCTCCACCCTCCCAAGCATGATGTCCCTCTCCAAGGACTGGTCTCTCCTCACAACATGTCCAAAGTATGTTAGATGGAGCCTCAGAATCCTTGCCTCCAAGGAGCCACCCGGTTTAACCCTTTCCAGGACAAATCTGTTTGTTTTCCTAGCAGTCCATCGTATTCTCAATACTCTTCTCCAGCACCACAGCTCAAAGGCATCAATTCTCCTTCTATCCTCCCTGGTCATTGTCCAACTCTCTGATGCATAACAAGTGATTGCGAAGACCATGGCCTGTATCAGACGCACCTTAGTCTCCAGAGAGACACCATTGCTCTCCAGTACTTTGGAGAGGTCCCTAACAGCAGAGTTTCCCATGGCAATGCGCCTTTTCATTTCCTGGCTGCTGGTGCCAAGACTGTTGACTATGGAGCCAAGCAAACTAAAGCTGTGTACAATCTCAATCTCTTCACCATCCATCCTGATGCTGCCAATTGGTTCTTCATAAAGGTAGGCTCTAAAAATTGATTCACTGATATGTGGATATAAATTTACACTGAGATATAAAAGACCTCTGGGGACACAGTCCATGGTATGTGGCATTGCTAATCAAAAGCCATGCATCCGCACAGTTCAAATCTAGCTGTGGCTCCACAGGAAAAAGCTAAACACTCTCCTTGCATTAAGTCTACCAGCCTTGAAAACAAGATCGAAGGTCACAATGAGTTAGAATTGGCTTCTTGGCATTGAGTGAGTGAGCAAGACTCAACACACACGCCATATAACTTTAAAATGCACCATGTAATGATCTTTGTACTTTCACAGAGTTTTGCAAACATCAACCCAATCCATTTTACATTTCCTTACCTCGAGGTTAAATGATGCACCCTTTTACAGTCCCCTCAAAGGCTCTGCATTCTCCCTTTTCCATTGCCACCACTAATCTTTCTGTCACTAATAGATTTACCTATTTTGGACATCTAACCAGTAGCCAGGAAATCAAAAAACGTATTG
>NW_006399754.1:10804975-10807403 GCF_000299155.1 Elephantulus edwardii | reverse complement strand
ACAGTGCGATTGGCACAGGACAGAGCGGAGTTTAGGGCTGTTGTACATAGGGTCACTATGAGTCGCAAGCGACTCGATGGCACATAACAACAACAACAATATTGACTCATTTCACACTGTAACATGTATCAGCACTCCATTCTTCTTTATTTCTTAATAGTAACCGATTCTATTGGTATAGCATAGTTGTTTATAGATCCATCAATCAATTAATACTTAGTTTTCCCCACATCGGGGCTGTTTTGCTGCTGTTAAAATTCATGTACAAGTTTCCGTGTGGACAGATGTCTTCATTTCTCAATAAACACCTAGGAGTAAAAAGGCTGGGTCATGTGATAGCATCATGTTTGGGAAAGTCGAGGGTCGGTGAAAGAGCAGACCTTCAATCAGATAGACTAACACATTGCCTGTAACCATGTGCTTAATCACAGCCAAGGTTGGGAGTCCGGAGCAGGGTTAGTTACGACCTCCTTGTGTTGTACATAGGTCCACTAGGAGTCCAAGGCAACTCCACAGCTCCTTCCAACAAGTGCTAACACTTAATGAGATGGACCAACATGGTGGCACAGTGACTGCAGCAATGGGTTACAGCACGTGAGATATGATGAGGGCGGCACAGGATAGGACAGGGCTCAAAGTGGTTACTCGAGTGTCCCTATGAGACATATTCAACTTGGCACCTAACAACAACATTTATTCTTTTCAGAAACTGCCAGATTATTTGCCAAAGTTATTGCATCATTTTACATTCTCATTTCGCTCCATCCTCATGACAGAAGAATCAGTGCCTTTGAGTTGTGGTGATGGGGAGGAATATTGAACATACCATGGAGTGCCAAGAGAACAAGCAGGTCAGTCCTGGAGAGGGTGAAACCAGGCTGCTCCATGGAGGCAAGGATTTTGAAGTTCTGTCCTACATATATTGGGCATATTGCCATGAGAGCCAGTCCTTGATGAAGGACATCATGCTTTGAAGTGTGGAGGGACAGACAGCACAAGAGAGGAAGACCCTGGATGATGTAGGTTGGCACAGTACTTGGTAATGGGGGCAGGTGCATCAAAGGCAGTGAGACTGGCTCAGGACAGAGCAGGGTTCAGAGCCATTGTTCATAGGGTGTTATGTGAGTCATAGTTAGCTCAAAGACACAACAAGTGTGTATGCAATGGTATCTCATTGTGGTTTTTATTTGAGTTTCTCCGATGATAACGACAAATCCATCTTTATCAAGTGCTTACTGGGCATTTGTATATTCAATACTCTTCTCCAGTGCCACAGCTCAAAGGCATCAATTCTCCTTCTATCCTCCTTAGTCATTGTCCAGCTCTCTGATGCAAAGCAAGTGAATGCAAAGACCATGGCCTGTATCAGGCAATCTTCCCTAGTCGTCCCTAAAAACCCCATATAAAAAGGAACTGTCCCTGACTGCCCTTGTTCTACTTTGACCTTCCCCTCGCTTGGCATTCCTCTCAGACCATGCAGTAAAGACCTGTTCAATTCTTGGGACCAGCTTCTCTCTCTCTCTCTCTTGCTCTCAACTTTTATTTTCCCCATCTACTATAAAATCACAAGTCATTACCACTTTGTTCTTAATTTCTGTTTTCCTTTCTTTTTTTCAAATTAGACTCCTGCAGGAGAATTGTAAGCATGCATACCATGGAATTGCATTAAGGAAGTCCCTTTCTAGGGTTTGTGGATAAGTGGATCTCCCCTGAAATGCTTCCGCAGCCACGGGTGGGTTACCCAGGTATGGGGACAACCCTGTGAACCTGTGCCCACTGATTAATCAATAAACACAAGTAAGCCACTACGTATCTGTCTTAGTGGCCACAGTGTCAGAGACAGTCAATTTGAAAAGAGGCTTTGGTTCTGGCGGAAGGTATTAGGGGATTGGAAGAGAGACAGATGTCAACCCTATGTAGCAGCAGAACCTTTGATGTGGTGACAAAATGTGAAATTGTTCAGTGAAGATTAGTGATTCAACACCGTAATTCCCACCTTTCGTACAAGAGCTGCTTTCAGAAAGGGGAACAGCAGGGAGAAGGACACATGGCACAGATGCAGGGCAGCACCTGGTGCCCTCTGCCCCGCTCAAGCATGAAAGCTAGACTCTCCCCAGGGAAGAGCAGTGCCATTCCCACTGTCCGCCTCAAACTTCAACCACGTGCACACAGCCCCCACAAAGCCTGTCCTGTGACTGGCAGGCACCAGAGGTGGCAGCGTGCTCGCACACTGTGGGGAGATAGCCTCCAGCATGGCTTCCCACCAGCCTGATGAAGATGACATGGGGTGAACAGTGACCCAAGAACACTGCAACTGGTGCTTCCCATAGTCCAGGTGGGGGGAATCTGGACAGTGGGGGACTGCTCTCTGCTCCTGGACAGGGTCCTCAAGTAGGTCCTCTCTCTTGTTTTATCTTTCTTCTTTCTC
>NW_006399754.1:10802859-10804004 GCF_000299155.1 Elephantulus edwardii | reverse complement strand
CTCGTGAACACACACACACACACACACACACACACACACACACACGGCAGCGCTGACTCCACACCACTGCTCATTCCACTTCCTCCACCTACAGTCCTGCCCCTTCCCTGTCACCTGGCACATCCAATTCCCCTCGGAGTCTCAGATAATCGCCCCCTCCTCTCTACAGCCCCCAGCCTCTGTGGAATAAATGAATCCCTCCAACCTTGGTGCCTGCATAGAATTTGATGGCGTTCTTCAGGGGAGCTCTGGTGGCCCAAGGGGTAAGGAATTGTGTTGCCACCTCGAAGATAGGCGGTTCAAATCCATCAGCTGCTTCTTGGGGGAAAGATGGGCAGTCACCTCCTGTATGATTTACGGCCTCTGGAAACCTGCTGGAGGGTCAGCGATGGCAGTTCCCACACCCCCAGACTAACAGCACCTCGAGAGAAAGGTGAGTAATCTGTGTAAGTTACCGCCTCTGAAAACCCACTGAAGGGTCAGCTCTGAGCTGGCTCCAACTGGACCGCACTAAGGTGAGTTCTCCAGTCTATGTGCGGACTGCCTTTGACCATTAATCAAAAGGTTGACAGTTTGAATCCACCCAGAATCCTCTCTGAAGAAAGTGCTGGCAGTGCCACAGCCTCACATATTCTACCCTGACACCCATGGGGTCACATGAAGCACAGCTGACTCATGGAAACTAGTTCAGGCTTTCTATTTGTCTTTAACCAACAAAGGCCTGACGCAGCACAGATGGTCTTCAATCCACTGCTAACCATGGAGAGGGGCCCTGGAGACCCAGCCCACAGGGAGGGTCTGTGAGTCCCTGATAGTGTGAACCCGTCAGCGACTCCATGGAAGGAAGATGAACAAACTCCTTCCAAGAGAGTTGTAGTTGTTAAGTGCCATTGAGTCAAGTACAACTCATTGCAACCCTGTGGCCAACAGATCTGAACCCTGTCCTGTCTTGTGCTCTATCTTGTTTCCTGTCCTGTGTCCTATCCTGTCGTATCCTGTACCCTATCTTTACCCTATTCTGTGCTCTATCCTGTGTCCTATCCTGTCCTATCCTGTCCCCTATCCTGTGCCCAATCCTGTGCTCTATCTTGTGCTCAGTCTTGTGCTCTATCCTGTGCCCTATCCTGTGCTCTATCCTGTGCCCA
>NW_006399754.1:10794387-10801680 GCF_000299155.1 Elephantulus edwardii | reverse complement strand
TCACTGAATCAATCCACCTCATAGAGGGCCTTCCTCTCCTGCGCTGTCCCTCCACCCTCCCAAGCATGATGTCCCTCTCCAAGGACTGGTCTCTCCTCACAACATGTCCAAAGTATGTTAGACGGAGCCTCAGAATCCTTGCCTCCAAGGAGCCACCCGGTTTAACTCTAGTACCAGAAATTTGCTTGCATAATAATGACAGAAACAAAAACAAAAAAAACCATCCAACAACAAAAACCCCCTCTGAAGCAGTCACACAGGAGACCAGCGTATGGCAGGACCAACTTGATGGCAGCTGGTTTCTGCTTTGAGGAGCGCGTCTCCTCTCTCACTGCTGTCAGTGCTGTTGAGCCGGGGAGTGGGAACCGACACAGCCCTGATCCTCCGGCAGGCTTTCCCGAGCTATCACCCACACTGAGAACCCAGCCCATCTTTCTCCGTCTTCAGCAGCACTTCTCAGCGTAACTCACACCAGCCCTCAACACCTCCACATAGTCAGCAACCCTGAGCTTCCCAGGGCTGACTTCTTCTTCGGGGTGGCCTCTTGGAGGCCCTGTCACCTCCTTTCCTAGAAAAATAGATGGGAAAAACCAGCCCCCTAGAGGAGGGGGTGGGGTGCAGAGCTGGGAGCCCGCCCAGGGAGGCTGGTCTCAGGCTGGACAGCCACATCACAGCCCGAAGGAGGAGCCAGAAAGAGGTCAAGCACTTGGAGTCAGCTCAGTTCAAATCTCTACTCCCAGTCCCCCTACGCTGGGCTATCGGACCCCCTTCCTTACTGATGTTAGTGCAAACCAGAGAATGAAGTCCACCCCACCCCCAGACTCCAAGACTGGCCCATCGCATTTAGTTTCCACGATCACTGGCCACACGTGGACCCAAAGACATGCCCCTCAGCCCCTCCCATGCCCTGCACCCCCTGTTCTGTGAGCTCCCTCCTCATAAGAGCACCCCGCTCCCCCAGCCCAGCTCTTAGGACATGAGCCAGCTTTGGCCATGGATGCTTTAATCAGGGCCCTGGTAGAGCAAGTGGCTTGCTAGTTGCTGCTAACATAAAGGTTGTTAGTTCACAGAAGAAAACCTGAGGAGCTACGTCTGTAAGACTACAGCCAACACAGCGCTGTGGGGCACAGGCACAGGAAAACTGCAGCAGAGAACAGCATCCCCCATCAGAATCTACGTCACTTTCCAACAGGTCTGGAGTGCTCCCTCCCACCCATACCTTCATTAAAAAAAATATTGTATTTCCTTTTCTTACACATATTTGCATTTTGAGACTCACAGTGCTGAGGCTGTAGAGTGAAAGGCTCGTTCCTGCTCTTGGATTATCAGTGGATGTGATCAACCACATAAGGGCAGTTAGCAAGAGAACTTTCCAGAAATCACCGTCAGCAGATGACCTAGCTAAGCCCACCAGGCCACATACCCCTGCTTCCCTCAGAGACTCCAGGCTGATATCTGGCCTGTCCTTTTCCTGGACAGAAACTGCAGGGATGGTAGATGGTGAGCCTGGGCTGAGATGTTCTGAGGTAACATCAGAAGCAGAGAGGGTTTGAGGCATGTGAGTCAGCAGAGCGGGGAGGAGCTGCTCCAGTCTGAGTCCAGGCGCCTTTCCCAAGCCCTGCAGAGAACCCAACACCGACTTACCTCTCTGCACCAGGAAGCCCGCAGCCAGCGATCCCTGAGTGCCTGCCTGTGTGTGCTCACGCTTTTACCAGGAAGAGATCTGTTCACCACACTGAACACTCCACACTCTCCCTCCCTTCACACGCCCACTGGAAGGAGGAGAGAGAGAAAGGTAAAAGTGTATCAGTCAAGGTGATCTGACAGGATGCTGTGCGTACTCAGCCTGGGCCTCACCTAAGCCCCTGCAGCTGCCAGGAGGCAGGACCTTTGCAACAAGCCCACTTCCTTGCTCTCCCACTTCTGTGTCTCCCACGGGCCCGCAGATTGACTCTCTGTCCAGCTCTGTGAAAGGTAATCCCAACAAAGCCCAGAAAGTCAAGGGCAACACTGTCACACCACGCTGAGCAACGTGCTAGGTAAAGCAGGAAGTGCCGTCCAGGGACCCCGGGGTGCCCAGTGAGGGGCCCTGTGGCTGTACCCCTGGGTCCCCCAGTTTTGTGACCATTGTGAGCAGCCTCCATGGTGCCTGAATGCTTCATTAGCGACCCCCTCCTGCAGCGCTCCCCAGGTCCCGCTGGCAGGAGCTGGGCTGGCTTGATAAGAAATGGGGACAGGAATCTCCCAGCAGGGAAAGAGGGAAAGGTAGGGAGGTGAGGCTGCCCTTCCCTGAGCCCTTCTCCTCCTCCCACCTCTGGGAAAATGGCTTTCCCTACCACCCACTTGGCTAATAACTGAGGCATCTGCACCTCTGGTTAACACTGTGCCTTCAATGTTGTTGTTATTGTTGTTGTTAAGTGCCATCGAGTCATAGGCCACTCAGTGGCCTTGTGAACGCAAGTCCTCCACACTTGTGTGACTTTCATCCTTTCTCCAGGTTCATAGAGTTTCCGGACGCAAGCTATTTACGGAAGTGGATGCCACTCCTGTTTCCAGGCTTGTGTCAACCGGGGAGCACCACCAAACACTGTCCACCGTGGGTAACCGTTATCACATTTGACATTTCAATGCAAAGTTGCTGAAACGAATGTGCTTTTCTTTCTGAGGTTCTGTCTGAATGAGGTGTGAAAGCTAACTTGGTCATCAGGCCTCTCTGCAGCCCACCTAAAGTAAGCTTTACTTCCAAACCACTGTGCCCGGGGCACATAGGCCAACACACTGCCCATCCCAGCCGCCCCCCTCCCCCAGAGAAGGAACCGCCTGTGGTGGCCAACCCACAGCTGTCCAGTTGATTTCAACCGAGAGTGATCCTTCATCAGACTTCTGAGCCTGTAGATCATTCCAGAGGAGACTGTCCATCTTTCTCCTACGGGGTGAATGGCTGGTGGATTAGAACTGCTGACTTTTAAGTTAACAGTGAAACACCTTCCTCACTATGATACTAGGGCTCCTTGTGGAGGCCAGGGGTGTCTTCCCTTGTAGAAAATTGCACCTCTGACACTTGCATTTCTCAAAACGCATGGGACTGTACATTACCAAGGGGGAGCCTCAAATTCAAGCTGTTGACTTTCATCAACAATAAGATAACCAGCGTTTGTTCAGGAGTTTTAACAAATCCACCATGTGACGTGTTAGCAGAAGAAACCGTACTGGTGCTTGGGATTAAGTGAATGAACTTGGTACTTCCTGGACAGCAGTGTTAAAAGCTTTTCTGTAAACTTCAGATTGCATTGTGTTGTTGTTTGCCTTTGAGTTGGAACTAACTCATAGCTGACCCCCCCACCCCCGGGTGTTCAGAGACAGGTAATCCCCATGGGAGGAATTGCCCATCCTTCTCCTGGAGAGCATCTGGTGGGTATGAACTGCGTGCCTTTGGGTTTGCAGTGCAACTTTTATCACTAGGTCTCCAGAGCTCCCTGTAGTTAAAATTGCAATTTAAAAAGTCTAATTAAAAAAACCAACCCAACAACACACACACGCAACAAAAACCCATTGATATTGAACTTCTGCATCACTTCTTTCCATAGATGCAGTCAATTGATTCCTGTATATTCCTTCCTGCAAAGGTCCACCTGTATAGTCATTATTTAGGTTGTTCAAAAATATATTGGCTAAGAATAAGTCATCGGTCCTGCAAAAAAAGCCCCAGTATTGTTTCAATCACCAAGGCCATGATTTTAAACTACCAAACCCATCATTTTCAACTACTAAACATTATTCTTTGTTTTCAGCTTTGGCATTCCAATCCCCAGTAATTATCAATGCATCTTGATTGTATGCTATCACAATTCAGATGGCAAAAGTTGGTAAAAATCTTCATCTCTAGCATTCGTTTGGCTCCCAAGTTCAGGCAACAGTCATTTTAGTTGGTCTTCCTTATATGTGTATGGATATTTTCCCGCCACTGACAGCATTGTTCTTCAGGAGAGCTTTTGCAATGTTCTTTTTGACAATTCAATTCCTCATTTTCAGTAGAGTAGGCTATATGTTTGACTGGTTCAAAATACCCAATGCCAGCTCATTTCTGCTCATCATAGATGCATAGGTTATTGGCTTTTATGTATTCTATTTCATCTGACAGACTTTGGATATGTTGTAATGTCTTTGGAGAGGGACATTATGCTTGGGAGGGGGTGGAGGCACAGAACAGGAGGAGAAGACCCTCTATGAGGTGGATTGATTCAGTGACTGGGATAATCGGGATGGGAGTGTCAGAGACAGTGAGATTGGCACAGGACAGAGCGGAGTTTAGGGCTGTTGTACATAGGGTCGCTATGAGTCTCAAGTGACTCGACAGCGCATAACAACAAACAACAATTTCATTTTTGACAACTTGACATTTTCCTGGATTCATACTTTGTGCATCTCATGTTCCAGGTATTACTGAATGTTTGCAGTGGTTTCTTCTCATTTTGAGTTACGCCACATCAGTAAATGACTGTTTTACTCCGTTCTCATCATTAAGGTCAATTCTACTTTGAGGCGGGATCTTCCCCAGTCATATTGTGGACACCTTCCAATTTGAGGGGCTCAGCTTCTTATCAGTCAAGCTTCCACTACTATTCATAAGCTTCTCCCAGCCTAGTTTTGGGAGTTTGATTTTTTTTTTTTCAGAAGTAGATCATTATGTTCCCTCAGCTACTCTGGCTTATTCTGGAAGCTTCCCTAAAGTCTATGCACCATGGATGACCCTGGTGGTATTTTAATTAACAGCATAGATTTCAGCTTTACCACATTACGCAAGACACCAGAGCATGAGAAACCGACGGAAGAGTAGTCAGCCAGTGACATGCAAGCATGAGTCGAAGCTGACCAAAACGAAAATAAATCCACATAGCAAAAGTACAGCCTTGAGTATGTCCCAACTTCAACGTAGAGACCATCTTAAGAATATTTTTTTTTTTAGTTTGGAAAAAATCATATCCATTTAATTTTTTTTCTATTTTATGTTTTTTTATTGGTTTACTTAGAAGTTTATATACATTGTGTTTCACACTGTTATTCATTCATATTGTGTTTCATACAATCATTCTCATGTATATATATATTTTATAAAATTAATCACCATTGGATCTTGCCCACAATTATACTGTCTTTTCACCCAAATCTTTCCCATTTTCTTCCCCTCCTCCCTTCCCCACCAAACTGTGAAACCCTCTGATTTCACCCCTACCTATCCTCACCCCTTTGCACCTCCCCTTACCCTCTTTGAGTTCCTGTGCATGTTTTACTAGTTATCCTTCTATTTTTATAATAATGGTCTTATGCAGTATTTGTCCTTATGAGACTGAGTTAGTTCACTCACCATCATGCTCTCCACTCTCTCAAATTCTGTAGTATTTTTCAAAATTGTTGCTCCTGTGTGCTGCATAATATTCCATTGTATGAATGTACCACAATTTCTCAATCCATTCAGTTGTGGTTAGACATTTAGGCTGTTTCCATGTTCTCGCCATGGTGAATAATGCTTCTATGAATGTTAGCGTACAAATCTCTGTTTGTATCTCAGTTCTAATTTCCTTGGGGGTATATTTCTAGTAGTGGAATATCTCGGTCATATGGAGTTTCTATGTTGAACTTTTTGAGGAACCACCAAGCTGTCTGTCTGAAAGGAAACAAACACTTGGCAATACCATTTTTTACAAGGGTCTCGTAACAAAAGTTTACAGAATCCTACACGGCCTCCACAAGGAAAAGACTGATAACCCAATTATAAAATAGGTAAAATACACAGAAAGACTTCACAAAGTATTGCAGACTGAGGGTAAAGTAATTAATAATAGTGAGACAGATAACCAAGAATGAGATAAGAGAGAGTAAAGAGAGGGGGCCAGCAATCCTGATGACTTAAGCACCCAAGCCTTGCCTCTCTGTGTATTTATTGTGAATCATCAGGAAGGTCAACTAAGGATAATCACAAGGAAGTAGAAAACAAAAACAAGGATCATGGGGAAGTCTTTCCAGATAAGGAGGAGTTCTTCTCTGTTGTTTACCTTATGTTTATCTCAGGAAGGAGGGAGGGAGTAAATACAAACTAAGAACATGTTGACTCTGAAGGAATGCCTTAGTGCTTCAGGGTGAACTCCAGCTTGTATTACACCTCCCTCATATCCTGATATGTTGTTATTGTTGTTGTTATGTGCTGTTGAGTCACTTGTGACTCATAGCGACCCTATGTACAACAGCCCTAACCCTACTCTCTCCTGTGCCAATTGCACTGCCTCCAGCACACCCCTCCCGATTACCCCAGTCACTGAATCAATCCATCTCATAGAGGGTCTTCCCCTCCTGCACCATCCCTCCACCCTCCCAAGCATGATGTCCCACTCCAAGACCTGTCCCTCCTTACAACATGTCCAAAGTATGTCAGACGGAACCTCAGAATCCTTGCCTCCAGGAGCCGCCTGATTAACCCTTTCCAGGATGAATCTGTTTGTCTTCTTGGCCGTCCATGGTACATTCAATACTCTTCTCCAGCACCACAGCTCAAAGGCATCAATTTTCCTTCTATCCTCCTTATTCATTGTCCAACTCTCTGATGCATAACAAGGGATAGAAAAGACTGACACCATTGCTCTTCAGTACCCTGGAGAGGTCCCTAACAGGAGACTTTCCCATCGCAATATGTTTTTTAATTTCCTGGATACTGGTGCCAAGAGTGTTGACCGTGGAGCCAAGCAAAGTTATTAACAATATCAATATCATTTTATTTATTATTAATATTAAATTTTATATTCCACTTCCCACAGCAGAGAAAGACTCAGGTGGCCAGCAGACACATGAAGAAATGCTCAAAATCACTGGCAATAAGACTGATGCAAATAAAAGAACATCTGAACTCATCCAACATTCATGAACAAAGACAAGTTGTGGGTTAATCTCAAAGATGTTATGCACAAAGAAAGCAAACGATTGTTTAAAAAGACAAGCAAGAAAGAAAAGACTAAGACAGAGGTCAAAACAGACTCTGAAACTTACTCTTGAACATAGAATAGCTAAAGAGAATGGAAGAAACAATGAAGAGAACTGAATGGAAGATTTCAAAGGGAGGTGAAATCAAACTTCAAATTGAAAGATTCTATGGGCAAGGATTCTGCGGCTTCGTCTGACATACTTCGGACATGTTGTAAGGAGGGACAGACAGGTCCTTGGAGAGGGACATCATGCTGGGTAGAGTAGAGGGACAGCGCAGGAGGGGAAGACCCTCTATGAGGTGGATTGATTCAGTGACTG
>NW_006399754.1:10793319-10794287 GCF_000299155.1 Elephantulus edwardii | reverse complement strand
ATGGGTGTGTCAGAGGCAATGCCACTGGCACAGGATAGAGCAGGGTTTAGGGCTGCTGTACGTAGGGTCGCTAAGAGTCGCAAACTACTCGGCACATAACAACAACAGCATGGGCAAAATATTGAATGAAAGAGGAAGTATCAAAGAAAATGAAAGGAATAAACAGAATCACTGTCAATGTACCAAAAAGAATTGGTCAACATTTAACATTAACATTGAACAGGAGATAGCATATGGTCAAGACCAATGATATTGGGAGAAGTTCAAGCGTCACTGAATACAGTGGTGAAACATATGGCTCCAGGAATGAACAGAACACATCCTAGATGTTACAAAACAAGTGGATGCAACCCTGAAAGTACTCACTCATCTATGCCGAGACATTAAAATTCAGATGAGCACGTGGAAGAAGGAACGTCTCTGCTAATGTCAGATGGACCATATCAAAAAGACGTTTACCTGTATTTTACTGACTATATAAAGACATTCAACTATGTGGATCAGAATACATTATGGACAACATTTTGAAAAATAGGAATTTTGTAAGTTAACTGTGCTCGTACAAGAACTGTATGTAGATCAAAGTAGTCATTTAAACAGAAAGAGAGGTAGTACATGATTTAAAATCAGGGAAAATGTTAATCAGGGATGTGATGTGTCCTTTCACTAAATATTCACTACATATTCAATCTATAGGCTGAGCAAATAACTTTAGAAACTAGACTATATAAAGAAGAATGTGGCATCAGGATTGGAGAAAGACTCATAAATTTCCTGCCCTAAGCAGATAACACAGCCTTGGTTGGTAAAGTGAAGAGGACTTAAAGATGAGAATAAAAAAACTGTAGGTTTCAGTTTGGGTTATACCTCAGCATAAAGAAGACAAAAATCCTCCCAACTGTTCCAATAGAGAAAATGCAGAAGTTGTCACAGACCTTTGTTTCACGTAAATTCACAATCAACCCCCA
>NW_006399754.1:10791480-10793075 GCF_000299155.1 Elephantulus edwardii | reverse complement strand
TCACACAATTTGATGGGTGGGTGGGTTGTGAAGGAAATGGGAATGATCTGGTGTGAAAAATAATGTTTTCAAACTTTGTAAATAAACCAGAATAAATTTTTTTTTAAAAAAGCTGTATTGTACTGATCAAATTTGCCAAAAAAAACACCAAAAAACCAAATCCCCCCAAAAAACCCTCATCAAAGTGTTGAAATCTGTCAATATTAAAGTGTTTAATCAACGGACAAACTGTTAAAGCAACTATGGGACAGTCATACAGTGAAGTATTATGCATCATTTAAAACTATCCGGAATCCATCAAACATGACACAACACATTTGCATCTGAAGGAAACTGTGTTAAGTGACACAAACCAGCCTTTCAAGAACTATCACAGATAAGACCATTACTCTGGAAAGATTAAGAAAGATTTACCGGCAGAATTGTTCTTGGATGGAGGGATAACGAGAGAGGGGAAATGAGAACTCATTGTTAGAGAGGCAGGACTGACCCACTGGGCTTCCAGCACTGTCAAATGTACAGGAGGAGATTGTCCATTTTCTCTCTCAAAGAAAGGAAAGGAAAAGAGAGTGAAAATTAACAAGCAGAAAACTGAATGAAGGGAAAGTCAACATACAGTGAGGAGTTGACTAAATGTTATCATTAACTCCATTAATCAATTGTAATGAAAGTTACAAAACAAAATATATATATATGAATATTTGAATGAAAAAACAATATGATTTGTAAACTTTCAAATAAATTTTTTTAAAAAATTTTTTACAACTTTTTGTTTTTTATTCTCATTATTTAAAAGCGGACAATTTCTTTGCCTAAGTAAAAGATGAGACCTGGAGCTAAGGTGTCCAAACAATAGATTTGTTAATTGCTATTGAAAGGTGCTATCAAATCTAGTATGACTCTAGTGAGCCTATCAACAACACCTCTGAACCCTTCCTAACCTGTGCCATTTCCCCAGTCTCTGACAGACTTGAGTCCTTTGTTGCAGTCACTGTGTCAGTTCACCTGGTTGAGGGTCATCCTCTCTTTTGCCGTTTTTCCACCTTTCCAAGCATGATGTCTCTCTCTCCAAGGAACAGCCTCTCTTAGCAACATGCCCACCTGGAGTGTGTGCTTATTATCTTTGCCTCTAAGGCTGCACCTTCTCCAAGATAATTTGTTCTTTTAGCAGTCCATGGGATATTGTCCATGGAAAACTCAGTACTCTTCTTCAGCACCACAACTCCAAGACACCAATTCTTCTTCTGTCATCTTTATTCATTGTCCAGCTCTCTCATGCATAGCAAGTGATTGGGAAGATCATGGCCTGAATCAGATGCACCTTAGTCTGTAGACGGACATCAATGTTCCTCATTAATTTAGAGAGGCCCGTAACTGCAGACTTTCCCAATGCAATGTCTCCTGGTATCTTGACTGCTGGTATCAGTGCACCAAATTGTAGGAAATTGATTAGTTAATTGATTAGGAATTGGTAGGAAATTGTGTTTAAGCTGCAGTAATATAGTATCTGCTGAAAAAAAAAATCCTATGGCATAAAAAAATGTCAAAGTTCTTTATATAAATCACTCACTTGTTTTGCGTGTGTACTTTTTTTT
>NW_006399754.1:10787493-10790255 GCF_000299155.1 Elephantulus edwardii | reverse complement strand
ACCATTTGTTAAAAAGGCTGTCATTTCCCCACTTAACTGATTTCATCTCCTTGTCAAAAATCAGTTGACCATAGGTAGATGGGCTGATTTCTGGATTCTCAATTCTATTCCATTGATCTGTGTGTCTGTCATTGTACCAGTACCATGCTGTCTTAACCACCACGGCAGTGTAGTAGGATTTGAAATCAGGGAGAGAAATGCCCCCTACATTTTTCTATTTTTAAAGAGTGCTTTGCTAAATAAATTTTTTTAAAAAAAAAAAAAAAGGTAAAGCATTTGTTCAAATTTGGATTCAAATTTTGTAAATAAACCAGTGGAAAAAAAGAAAAGTAAAAAATAAAAAATATCTGGGGAAAAGTAAAATTAAAAAAAAAAAGTATTACAAAGCAAAAAGTGTGTCTGGTGTGCCTGACTTAAACTATGCTGTTTTCAATCACCCCACATGCATGTGGAAGCTGAAGGATGATCAAGAAAGATGAAAGAAGAACTGATCCGTTTTTTTTAAATTAGAAGAAGCATACTGAACACACCATTAGGCTGTCAGAAGTCAAACACAGATGTCTTGTAAAAAGTACTGACAGAATGCTTCTTAGAAGCAAGACTAGTGAGACTTCATCTCACTTGAGACACGTTACCAACAGGGACTGGTACCTGCAGAAGGACATTTCATTTGATAAAGCAGAACGTCAATGAAAAGGAGGAAGCCCCTCACCAAGATAAATTGACACAGTTGCTGAAGCAATGAACTTGCTCACAGCAATGATTATGAGGTTGGTGTAGGACTGTGTGATGTTTCTTTTATAAAGAGGAAAGTTAGTTTAAAGACTAAGGAGTGCCTGATCCCAAAGCCATGGTATTTTCAATTGCCTTCTAGGTATGTGTGAAAGTTGGACAATGAGTAAGAAAGACAGAAGAACTGACGTCTTTGAACTGTAATATTGGCAAAGAAAATGGACTGTAACATGACTCATGAAAAGAATAAACATATCTGACTTAAAGGAAGTGCAAACAGGATGCTCCTTAGTGAGAGGTAAAGGTGGTGCAACTTCATTTCACTCATGTTTGTTGATAGAAGGTGCTGGTCCTTGGCAAAAGAGATCATACTGGGGAAAGTTGAAGGCCAGTGAAAGAAAGGAAGCAGTGACCCCAACAGTAAACTTTAGCACGGGTGAGATTATAAGGATGGATCAGGACAGGGCAAGGTTTCACTTAGGTGGTTCACAGGGCTGCTATGAGTCATAACTGACTAACAACAACTAGGAAATGTCACAATAACACCTGACGTCAGGTATTGCTCTCTCAGATCTAGGGGATCAGCAACAGGAATGATGCCCTTAATTTAGTATCTACTTTGCCCATGAAAATGCATTATTATTCCCATTTTATAGATAAGGAAAAGAAGACTTACAGAAGTGAAGTGATTTGTCCAAGATTACACAGTCAACAGCCAGTTGCATTAAAAATCTTGGTGTTTCTGATGGGTTAAATCTCAATCAGGCTGTAGCTGGGACTGGAGATAGGGAAGTGGCCAAGGAATATTCTCTTGCATGTCTAGAGTCAAAGGACAGGCTGACTCAGTGTAGCTGCCCTCCAGGGCAGATGGGGCCTCGAAGCTGTAAAGGGCAGAGTTTGTGGTTTGTGCTGCTGGGCTCCGCAGACCACTCTCAGCAGCTCACGCTGGAAACAGTTTCACGAGGCACTGATTTCTGACTTGATCTGTGCCTACCTGCCCGAGGAAAGCAGAGATGGTACCCCTATCTCATCTCTGTGGTCTGCGTGTATGTGTGTGTGCCCTAAGTGTCTGTACCCCAAGCAAAAACTGAGCGGTGCACTGTGGTTACAGTTCAGGGCAGCCGCTGGAGCATGCTGGGACTCCGTGAAGGCAATGGCTCTTTTGTTTGTTTGTTTTGTTGGTTTTTAAGCATTGGAGGAGCCAGTATAGACGTGTTTTTCTTTCCTCTTGAATTTGATAGGATGCCTTGATGCTTATATTTCTTCATTAAACTATTCAATACTCATTGAGCATCTGGATGATGCTCAATTCTCAAAACGAACGAGAAATGGAACACTGAGCAAACGTTTCTTTCATGGGCGGATCCATAACCAACATCCCGGGAGGTGGTTGTGGCTGTTGGTGGGTGCCATCCGGTCCACTGTGACTCAGAGCCAACCTCTGAACCTTGCCCTCACCCGTGCCCTCATCATATCTCTCATGTGCTGGAGCCAGCTGTTATTCACTGTGTCAGCCCATTTTGTTGAGGGTCTTCCTCTCTTTCGCCGATCCTCCATCTGTCCAAGTATGATGTTTTCGTCCAAAGACTAGCCCTCGCTAACAACATAAATGAAGTAATGTGACATTCCATCATCCTTTTGTCAATTCATAGTAGATTCAATATTCTTTCTATCACCATATATTAAAGACATTAATTCTTCTTTAAGCTTCCTTATTTATTCATTGCTCAACTTTCACACTTATATGAGGTGATGAAAAACACTTCATATACACAAATGGTTTGAGTCAGGCACACCTTACTCTTTAAAGTAACATTCTTGCTTTTCAGCATTTTTATTTTATTTTATTAATTTTAATGAACATTTACAGAAATTTTGAATTTCCATTCATTCATTGTTGCACTTCTTTCCCTGACCCCCCCACCCCCACCCCGGCCCTTCGCTCCTCTCTTTGAAAAGTAAAAGAAAAATTCCTTCATTGGTATACAATCCCCCCAACCTGAGTACACTCCACTATGCAACCTTAATTC
>NW_006399754.1:10780683-10784268 GCF_000299155.1 Elephantulus edwardii | reverse complement strand
GAGGAATGGGAATTCCAGAACACCTAATAGTGGTCATGCAACATCTGTACTTGGACCAAAAGGAAGTTATTAGAACAGAGCAAAGAAATGTTGCATGGTTAAAAATCAGGGGAATGCGTCAGAGATACATCTTGTTCCCATACCTTTTAAATCTATATAGAGAACAGATCACTCAAGAGGCTGAACTTTATGAGGAGGAGAATGGCATTAGGATTGGAGGAAGACTCATGAAAAACCCAAGTTATGCTGATGACACAACCTTGCTTGCTGAAACTGAGGAGGGCCTGAAGCATTTGCTGTAAAGGGTCAAGGACTGTGGTCTGCAATATGGATTGAAGCACAATATTAAGAAAATGAAGATTCTCACCACTGGGTTGGTCAGTTGGAAGCATCATGAGAGCTGTAGAAGTGATTAAGATTGTCAACAATTTCAGCTTGCCTGGTTGCACAATCAACAAACACTCTTGGTACCAGCAGTCAGGAAATCAAAAGACAAATTGCCTAAGGAGCAACGAAGTCAGTCTAAAGGCTAAGATATGCCTGATGCAGAATGTGATTCTCATCATTTCCTGTTATGCATCAGAGAACTGGACAATGACCAAAGAAGACAGAAGAAGAATTAAAGTTTGTGGTCCTGGAGAAGAGTATTGAACATACTGCCAAAAGAACTAATATGTATGTTCTGGAGAGGGTGAAGCCAAACTGCTCCTTGGAGGCAAGGATTTTGAGACACTGTCTCACATACTTTGGGCATGTTTCCATGAAGGACCAGTCCTTGGAGAAGACATTACACTTGGAAGGGTGGAGTGATAGTGCAGGAAAGGAAAACCCCGGATGGACTGACACAGTAATGGGTAGTGTGTCAGAGCCAGTGAGAATGGCAAATGATAGAGCAGAGTTATTGTGCATAGGGTCATGACTATGAGTCATGGTCAACTTGAAGGCACATGACAACAAGAACAACATATATCTTCAGTGAAAGCTGCTCCCCTAGAGAAGTTTCTTTCCAACTGATTGGCTCCTCAGAGATGATCTAATCATGGAAGTGATTATTGTTCTATTAGATCTACCCAAAATAATGGCTGTATTACCACAAATTGAGATACTTAGGAATAAACCCAAGTAAAGACACAAAGAGAATTGATGCCTTTGAGCTGTGGTGCTGGAGAAGAGTGTTGAATTTACCATGGACTGCTACGAGAACAAACAGGTTTGTCCTGGAGAGGGACAGAATGCTCCTTGGAGTCAAGGATTCTGAAGCTCTGTCTGACATACTTTGGGCATGTTGCAAGGAGGGACTGGTCCTTGGAGAGGGACATCATGTTTGGGAGAGTGGAGGGACGGCACAGGGGAGGAAGACCCTCAATGAGATGGATCAATTCTGTGAGTGGAGTGGTGGGAATGAGTGTGTTTGAGATGGTGAGGTTGGCACAGGATAGAATGGTGTTTAGGGCTCTTGTATATAGGGTCACTATGCGTCGCAAGCAACTTGATGGCACATAACAACAACAACGACAACAAAGACACATAAGGCCTTTACAAAGAAACTACAAAACACTACTGCAAAAAACAATAAAAGACCTAAATAAGTGGAAAAATGTTTCCTGTTCACACAATGTATGGGAATGATCCTATGAAACACAATGTGAATGAAGGAAAAGGTGAAAGACAATGTATACAAATTTTGTATGCAACCCAGTATAAAATTATCAAAAATCTAAAAAAAAGTAATGGCTGCATCAAGTTGAACTATAACCTTAACCATCATGTCAGGGAAATGCAATATTACCATGTTCTTTAGAGGAAATGTTTGTTGATACTGCACTAAGTGACATTGCACTACTACATGTCTGTCTTTCCAAAGACTCCATTGGCTTGTCTTCCCACCTCATCCATGTGTCTCTATTGGTTGTATTTGGCTCAATAAAACTTTTCTAGCCTGACTCCATATACTTTCCCAGTCTTCACTTTATATCCTTTGTTAACCCATTGCCATGAAGCATCTACAGTGTACATGAGTCATTAGAAGAACTAGGTGGAGCCCAGAGACTACCCCCAACCATTCTGATAATTGGACTCTGATAGAATAGGAGAAAAATACAGAACTCAAATTATTTTTCTTAAAAAAGAAAAGATCAGGCATAGTGAACAGATTGAGATTAGAGGATTCCCAAAGATTAACACCCTGAGGTACTCTTTAAATCTTAAACCCAAACTATCCAAGCATCTTGTCTAAGCAAAGTAATCAGTCAGTAGAGAAAAGAAAGGGTATTTCCTGTGAGTATGGTGCTCCATTAAAAACCATAAATAAGACCAAAAGATGAGCAATTACTCTAAAGCAAAGATGAGAAGATAAGGAGATGATGAGAAACTGTTGCTGGGAGGTGACTTTTCAAGTCTCCTGACTCATCTCAAAAGAATTCATTGCTGACAAGTCAAAACCAATCATAACTGCCCCCTACTGGGCTTTCTGGGGCTGTAAATTGCACAAGCAGAGACTGACCATCTTTCTCTCATGAAGCCACTAATGGATGAGAACCGCCAGAGAAATGTGGCATTTGGGTTAGCAACGTAACTCCTTACAGATTATGCTACAACAAATCCCATGTTGATGCATGTTGTTAGGTACCATGGAGTCAAGTATGACTCACAGCGACCCTGTGAACAACAGATCTGAACCCTGTCCCATCCTGTGCAATCCTCACAATCTCTGACACATTCAATCCCATTGCAGCAGTCACCGTGTTAACCCAACTGATTGAGGGTCTTCCTCTCCTTTGCTGTCTCTCCACCTTGCCAAACATGATGTCCATCTCCAAGGAATAGCCTTTACTAGCAAAATGCCCAAAGTATGCTAGATGAAGCTTTTACCATCCTTGCCTCCAAGAAATACTCTGGCTGCATCTCCTCCAAGACATACTTGTTTGTTCTCTTGGCAGTCTGTGGGATCTTCAGTACTTTCTTCCAACACCATAGTTCAAAGGCATTATTTCTCTTTCTGTCATCCATATTCATTTTCCAATTTTCTACAATATAACAAGTGATTGAAAAGACCATGATCTGAATAGGGTGCACCTTAATCCTCAAAATTATCATTATTGCTCCTCAGTAATTTGGAGAGGTCTCTACACAACAAAACAAAATCCTGCCCAATTCTATGTCATCCTCACAATCTCTGCTGTAGATTAAACTCATTGTTGCTGGGTCAATTCCTTTCCTTAAAGACACCCTCTCTTTCTCTGACCCTCTACTTTTCCAAGCATGACATGTTTTCCAGGGTCTAGCTCTTCCTGTCAGCGTTCCCAAAATGTATGGTGTTTAAAATCACATGGTTAGAAGCGTCCTTGCTTCTAAGGAGCCCTTTAACTGGTTTTGGTGAAACATTCTTATAGATCGTATAGCCCTGGTGTGTCCACTTGCTGTACAGAGGTAACTCATGGTTGCTGTGAAGCTGAACACTGTGACACTGATGAGTCAAATGTGAGAATGGTTACCCATGGTGGACAGTGTTTGGTGGAGCTCCCCGATTAAAACAAGCTTGGAAGCAGGAGTGGCATCCACTTCCGTAAATAGCTTGCCTCCAGA
>NW_006399754.1:10776114-10780078 GCF_000299155.1 Elephantulus edwardii | reverse complement strand
TCCCACCCCGCCCCCACCCCCAGTTTGCTCTTCTCCTTGAAAAGCAAAAGAAAAAACTCCTTCATTGGTACACAATCCCCACTCCCGTGCCACTCAATCTTCGTCAACGTGGCTAACTCTTTTTCACTGGAAACTCAAGTCCTGCACCATCTCTTCCAGGAAGTCTTCTTTGATTGCTCCCCACTCTACCCTGCCAGGACCTAATTTAGATGTTCTTCTCCTTTAACATCATGCTCTTCTCTATACAGTGCACACTGTAATTGTCAGGTTAGGAACCATCTCAGGGCCCTGACGGCTTGCAGTTCTTAGTCTAACTGGGGCCGGGCCTAGGGCTGCCACAGAGCAGGCATGATAGATGATGACTGAATGCAGAAGCAATGGTGAGTCAATTATTCTACACCTTCCTACCGGAGTCCTTGTTGCCTCGCCTTCCCACTTCTTGCAGAGCTTTGGTCCTACAAGGATTCACTGAGCATCTATTTTGCACCCTGTGCTAGCTACTGTCAAGGATGGGGTAGTTAAACACACATCTGTTGCCTACATGGTGTTTTCTGTTTGAGTGGGAAGTTGAGACACTCACAAGTCACAGAGAGTCTGTGGTCCTTGACGCAGGAATGACAACTGGAAATGAGAAGTCATCTTTTAGATCTTCCCCTTCTTGGCCCCCGAGAGTCACCGTCCACAGAGGTCCCAACAGAGGTCCTCTCCCACACTGCAGATAGGGAAGCTGAGGTCCAGAGAGATGTGGTGACTCATCCACAGTCACAGAGGCCGCTGATGTGGGCACCGAGACCTGGACCAGCCGCAACCCCCACCCAAGGCAAATGCTCTACAAGGCCACCTTTCCGTTCCAAACAACACATTAAGAAAGTAAGAAAACCCACAATTCACTGAAACCAACTGTGGTTTTGCTTCCCTGCACTTTTCCATCAGAAGGAAGTAGAAGTTTAATTGAAATCTTTCTTCTTTTTTGTCTTTGTGTTCTGTGCACTTGTCTAGCTCAGAGCTCTGTGTTGGACGCAGGGATGATCAAAGAGAAAAATCCACCTTTGCTTCAGGCTTTGGAAACAAGACCCATAGGCTTGTCTTCTTAACCAAGAAGGCACAGGAAATGCCAAATGAGTGGTTCAATCAATGAACCAGTTTGTAAAAATTTCATACGAAAATGCCCAGGGAGAGGTTTAGTCAGAAAAGCAACTCCTGGGGAGTCCCACGGCTCAGCCCAATTCCCAGCATTAATCACCCCTCCATCTGGGACCCTGTTCTGTGGTCGGGCTGCAAATGAAGATCCTACTGGCCTGAAAGGGACAGGATCCGTGGTGTCACTGGGATTCTTCCAGGCCAGAGCAGTAACTCACAAGGTCACTGTACCCCATGGCCTCGGCCCCTACCAGAAGGCACAGAATCCACATAACATTCATCCCACCACTGCAACTCAGAGATTGTCATTCTCATTTATCACGGAGAGTAACAGCTAACATAGTGACATCAACAACTCTCACACTCTCTCATGTGGCCCTTAAGTTGGAATGACTTGTAGTGGACCCTGCAGCGAGTTTTCAGTGTGTAAATCACACAGAAGGAGATTGCCCATCTTTCCCCTGAGGAGCATCTAGTGGATGTGAACTGTCTGCAGAGTGTCCCCATAAACAACTATGTTGTTGTTGTTGTTGTTGTTGTTGTTGTAATGTACCCTCAAGTTAGAACCAACTCACAGATGACCCTCCAGCAAGTTTTCAGGGGCAGTTAATCGCTTAGGAGATTGCCCATCTTTATCCCACAGAGAAGCTGATGGATTCAAACCCTATGCCTGTTGGTTGGCAGTGCAATTCCTTACCAGTAGGCCACCTGAGCTCCCTAAAATTGAAATACCACCTTTAGATTATAACAGCATGTGCAGATGAAGCCATGTGATTTAAGGCATGATTATAATTGAGTAACGACAACAACTCTGGCCGCAGCATATTCCAAAATCGAAATTGCCTCTGAGTCAACGTGGACCTGTCGCTGGGTGAGGCTGCGGGTCTTTGGGAGGAGAGCCAGCCTATCTTTCTCCTGAAGAGCGGCTGGGGGATTTGAACCTCCAACCTCTTCGTTTGCAGCCCAGCATTTAATCCTCTACACCACCATCATTGCCGGGAGGCCACTAGACAGTAAATTAACACAGTCTTAACCTTGTAACTGTAACAGGTGCATCTAAGGTGGGTTTATGAAAAAGTTCTCGTTATAATTAATGTTGTTGTTGTTGATTGCCTTCGAGTTGAGCACGACTCATAGCGACCTTATGAACAAAAGGCCTGAAGCCCTTCTACAACCATCGACATCTATCAAAGTTCACAGGATTTCTGAAGGCATGTTATTTAGGAAGTGGATGCCACTCTTGCTTCCAAATAATTAAGTCTAGGAATTTCTTTTTTATTTAAAATTTCCATTTCTGCTGGAATACAACCAGAAAGTTTACAGATGGTCATCTTGGTACCATGCCCTCTGACTGCCTTACCTGGTGTGCTCTGCACGGCCCACACCCACACCCACACCCACACCCACACCCACACCCCTCCTTGGTGAAGCCACAGCTCAGGATCTGCACAGTTTGAAGAAAGTGTTCGGTTTTCTATGAGGCACATGCAGCAATAGCAGGAGGCTAGTCTCCCTTCTTCCCTGAATGGAGCCTGGCTGCTCCCCGGCTGTCCGGACATCTATAGCATCAGTGCATGCATTACTCATTCCAAGGTTTTTCTATACAAACTGATGGCAAAGATTGAACTGAAGGATTCACTCCCCTTCATTCTCTGTTTTTCTTTTGGTAAACTTGTTCAGTGAAGTAAATGAGAAAAGGACAGTTTGGTGGATTTTCACAAAGCAAACACATCCATGCGACTAATGTTGTTGTTGTTGAGTACTATTGAGTTGGACCAACCCACAGCTGACCCTCCAGTGGATTTTCATGGGAGGAGAGTGCCCATTCTTCTCCCGCTGAGTAGCTGGTGGGTTCTGTGTGCCTTCAGGATTGCAGTGAGGTTTCTTACCAGTAAGCTCCCCCAGATTAAAAAAAAGATCACTACTGTCTCCCAGTAACTATCTAGGGAGCTCTGGTGGCTTAGTGTTAAAGCATTATATGACTCACTCAAAGATAGGGGTTCAAATACACTAGTTGCTCCAAGGGAGAAAGATGGGCAATCTCCCCCCATGCCACGTACAGCCTCTGAAAACCCACAGGAGGGTCAGCCAGGAGTCGGCACAGTTTGACAGCACATAACAATAATAACACAAGGACTACCTACCATAGTTAGCACCATGGCATAGATGTGTTTTGCCCGGTTTCAAAACTTATAAAATTGGAGTTAAATAGTGTGTGCACTTTTCATTCTGGCCCCTTGCTCTCCACATGACTTGTGATTCTACAAGTTTAATAGCAACCCTAGTTCGCATAAGACAGACTAGGAAGAAGGATTGGCCATCCACTTCTGAAATAACACGCCTTTGAAAACCCTATGTACAATAAAGCGCACTTAAACTAGCAGACCTGGCAATTGAGGCTGAGATCTCAGATACAGAAACACAAAAGAGGAACAACTGTAAGCAGACACTAGTGATTGGAACGTGGAATGTGAGAGGCACGAATGTAGGAAAATTGGACGTTGTTAAAAAATAAATGGAACGCATAAATATTTACATACTAGGTATTGGCAAAGTAAGATGGCTTGGCATGGGACATTTTTAATCAGATGATCATATGATGTACTATGCGAGGGATAAAAAGTGAGAAAAAATGGGGTTGCTTTCATAATAAAAAAAGTCATTTCTAGATCCATTATGAAATATAATGTGGTGAGTGACAGGATAATATCCATAACATACAAGGAAGTCCAGTGAATACCACTATCATTCAAATATATGCACTGACAACTAGAGCTAAAGAGGAAGAAATAGAAGATTTCTACCAACTTCTACAGTCAGAAAT
>NW_006399754.1:10729867-10775484 GCF_000299155.1 Elephantulus edwardii | reverse complement strand
AAGGGCAGCTCAGGATGACAAAGCAAGGTATTATAATGAAATGTGCAAAGAGCTGGAACTGTCAGTGCTACACATCCCCACCCCCCAAAAAACCAAAGAAACCCAAATCCACAAAAACAGAGGCCATCAAGTCAATTCCTACTCTTGTCTATGCCATCTTGTATGTAGAGTCCTATTGGACTTTCAAGGCTGTGTGACCTTTCAGTCACAGCTGTCTAAGCTCATCTTCTGAGCCGCACCCTTTCGTGAGTTCTTCTCCCCAGGGATGTTGCTGCAATGGTATTTTATTCACTTATTCCTCTGTTGATGAACGGTCTGGGGCTGTTACAAACGTATTCAGGCCTTTGATGAAGGTATGTACTCATTTCTACAGGGATATGCTCAGGATTGAAATTGCCGGGTCAGAGGGAGTGTTTATGTTCAGCTTTAATCTATATTGCCCTCAGTCGATTCTTAAGAGACAAAGAAAAGAAACCATTTTAATTAATTGGAAAAAAATGAACCATATCTTTTTAAAAAACTACTTTTCCTCTGATTGCTTCATTAGTGTGTGTATAGGGGGGAAATTTGCATATTTGTTTGATTTGGGGAGGTTTTACTAATTGAGAGTGATCTTAAATACCTTTACATTATCCAAAGTGTTTTTCGGCCTTGGGTTGCGATCCATAGCAGACATTAAAATCATTTTAGTAATCTTAGTTATCTTTCTTTTTAATGAAGCAGAATTGAAAATGCACATGTTGTTATTGGTCGCTCCAGGTGGGTCCTAGAAATCCTGTGAACAATAGATGTGAACCCTGTCCTTTCCTGTGCCATCCTCCAACATGCTTGAAGCCTTTGTCACATTCACTTTGTCAATCTGTCTTGTTGTGAGTCTTCCTCTCTTTCTCTGATAGTCCACCTTTCCCAGAATGAGGTCTTCTTTTTCTCCAATGACTGGCCCTACATAACAACAAGTTCAAAGTATGTGAGACGGAGCTTCACTGTTCTTATCTGTAAGGAGAACCTTGGATGCCTATCCCCTAAGACAGACTGCTCTCTCGTCAGTACATGGTGGATTCAGTACTCCTCTCCAACACAACTCAATAGCATCAATTCTTCTTTTGTCATCCTAATTCATTGTCCAACTCTCAGATACATAGGAAGCTATTGAAAATCTAAAATAATTGAAAATATCATGGCTTGGATCAGGCACACCTGAGCGTTTTAACTGACTTATTTGCATAAATAATGCCTTGTGAAATTGATTTTTATTGTTATGGTGTCAATAAAAAATTCATAAACACTGGCTTAGTCTTACTCTTTTAATTTACAGATTGGAAAATGTAGTTAGAGGCATTAAGTAAGTGCTGGACAGAGCACATTTTCCATTTCATCCCACTACTACCTTTGTGGATTGAAAGATCTTGGGAAGCTTACAGGGTGTGTGGGACTGTGTTTGTGTGTGTTGAAGACCTTGGAAAGCTTACAGGGTGTGTGAGACTGTATCTGTGTGTGTGTTGAAGACCTTGGAAAGCTTACAGGGTGTGTGTAACTGTGTCTCTGTGTGTTGAAGTTCTCAGGAACCTTACAGGGTGTAGGGGACTGTGTCTTTGCAGTAGTTTTGCCCCCTTGTTGGCTGGTGATAAAGGTGTTCATGTTCCCACTTGACTTGTCTCCAATGAGCTGGATGCAGGAGCCAGGATTGACCTCTTTCACCTAGACTCCTGTAACCCATGGGTGCCTCATCTGACCCTGTGTGCTTAGGGTCATCCAGGAATAGTAGAAACCTAGAAACTTAAAAGTAGAGTGGGGAAAGGACCTGTGGTTTGACATTTTTCAGAATTTTTTTCTCTTTTGTGTGTGTTTCAAGAGCACTTTTCATGTGAGCAGCTCTGGAGAGGAAGCCTATAAATAGAAGGGCCGTGGTGGAGGAGGGAGGGCGGCCAGAGGAGGAGGAGGAAGTGTGCTCGGAACACCTGCTCGTCTCTAATCTAGGGCCCAGCGGGACTTTTCAGGGGGTAGTTCACAGCAGCTCCCCACCCTGCACCGCCCTCAGCCAGAAACTTTCCCAGACTATTTTCTGGGGGAGCTTTGGGGCCACTCGCTCTGGCCTGGAATTCACAAACCCCAGTTTCTGCCACAAGGCAGAGGGTCACTTACCCTGGGTCCAGCCAAGAGAATCCACAGGAGAGAGGGAATCTCTCTCTGGCTTCTCCAACCCCATTTAGCTTGAAAGACCGCCTCCCCCCGTAGCATTAGAACCTCGATTGCCAGTATATTCTCTTATCTATCTCAAACCTTGAGTGCCCCAACAGCACACCCAGCAATTCCTTCCCAACATCTTGAAACATCATGTTTACTGCTCATCTATCAAAGAGCTCGGGTGGCTTAGTGGCAAGAACTGTCAACCCAAAGGGAGATACCCTGTGGGAGAAAGATGGGCAGTCTCTCCCTGTGTGACTTACTGCTTCTAAGAACCTGCTGGAGAGGCAGCTATGATTTGGTTCTGACTGACAACCCATCTCTTAGTTTGTTCTACTGTGAGGGTTCCGGTGTCGCTATGATGCTAAGATCTCGGGAAGCTTACAGGATATATGGGACTGTATCTTTTTGTGTTGAAGATCTTGGGACACTTACAGATTATGTTGGGCTGTATCTGTGTGCTGAAGATCTCAGGAAGCTTATAGGGTATATGGGACTGTATCTTTGCATGTTGAGAGATCTCAGGAAAATAACAGAACATGTGAGACTGTATCTTTGTTGAAGATCTCAGGAAGCTTACAGGGTATATGGGACTATATATTTGTGTGTTGAAGATTGCGGGAAGCTTACAGGGGATATGGGACTGTATCTGTGTGTGTTGAAGATCTCAGGAAGCTTGTAGGGTATATGAGACCATCTTTGTGTGTTGAAGGTCTTGGAGAGCTTACAGTTTGTGTGGGACTGTATCTTTGCATGTTGAAAGATCTTGGGAAGCTTACAGAGCATGTGGGATTTTATCTTTGTATGCTGAAAGATCAAAGATCTTGGGAAGCTTACGGGGGTATGGGACTCTGTGTGTGTGTGTGTGTGTGTGTGTGTGTGTGTGTGTGTGTGTGTTGAAGACCTCAGGAAGTTTACAGTGTATGTGGGACTGTATTTGTATGTGTGTGTGTCTGTGTGTGTTTGCTGAAGGTCTCGGGAAGCTTACAGGGTGTGTGGGACTGTATCTGTGTGTGTGTTGAAGAGCTTGAGAAGCTTACAGGGTATGGTACTGATAGTTCAAATGCCAGCAGGGTCACGAAGGTAGACAGACAGGTTGGTTGTAGGAGCGTACCCCGATTAAAGAAGGCAGGCCTGGCTGGTGCTCTGCTTCTGAAAATCAATCTGTGTAAACTCTATGGATCACAACAGGATATCGTACGGATGATACAGTACCGGAGGCGAAGCCCCTAGGTTAGAGTCCTCCACTCAGTGCCTTCTAGTGGGAATGGATTCCAAGGCTGTGAATCACACAGGAGAAGATTGTCCATTTTTGTTTCTGAGGAGTCACTGGTGGATTCCAGCCTCCAGAGAAGGAACCATTTTTGGGTTAGTAGTGCAATTCCTTACAGATTACACTGCCAGAGCACTCCAGGTTTACAATGACCTGACCGTAACAATGGACTTGAGCAAACCCAAGGTCATGACAATGGTGCAAGATCTGCAGTGCTTCTTTCTGTCATGCCACGGGTTCACTGTGAACAAGAGCAGGCTCCACACAGCTAACACCAAGCAGAAATTGCTCAGGCGCAGCCTTGAGCCTGCATTTGCATTGCATGCTCTGTTTTCTACTTAGTTTGAAAGTTTCTTTCGGAGCTGCCTTTGGTACAAAGAAGGGACAGACCCTGGGTCTAGACTTCCCCAAACCCCTCAACTCCACCCTTGTATAGTCTTACCTGACTCTCCAGGCATTAAGTCCCCACCTTCATCCTTCATTCCCCACTGAGACCTTTCATTCCAGCAAAGGTCAATCTCCATCTCCCTTGGTTGTCTCTGCACATGTGGGCCCCTGCTTCTGTCCCCCCTGGCTCTTCAAAGCTTTGACCTCAATGTTCCCTTGGCAAAGAGGACTCCAGGGTACCCCCCACACACTCTAAATTAGATTTCCCCTGTTGCAGGATGTGCTTTTCTTTCAAACAAGTTGTGTGGATCCAGTTTTCATCTTTAGGATTATTTGATTATGGTCTGTCTCCTCTAACAACCTTGAACTCTGAAGGCAGGTTCAAGTTGGTTTTGCTCACCAGTATACACCACCTTCTAGGGTACAGTCTGCTCAGGAGAGAAGCCCCCACTTACATGACACAGAGGAGGAAGGTGAGGAGGGAGAGAAAAGAGAGGGTGTAGGGAAGAAGGAGGGGAGGAAATAAAGGATGAAATAGAGGAGGTTGAACCAGAACTGAGTGGCGCTCTCTCCTGCTCATTCTGTGAAAGCTGGTTTTACCCTGTTTGGATCGAGCTCAAGATGGCCCTTTTAACACGAAGCCAGCGCCCTTCACCACACCCCTCACTGCTGCTTCACTGCACCCTGAGTCGGGGAGTGTGGGGCTATTTGGTTTCCCCAGACCCGGGGAGAGGCAGGCTGCGTGCACTCAGCCAGGGCTGAGCTTCTCTGGGGGAGTTCTGTGTGAGATCAGAGGCAGCCTCCCTCAAAGTGATTGGGTGGAGGGTGGAAGCTCAGATGCGGACTTGAGAGTACACAGATATGGGTGTGCCCCACTAGCGCAAGCCTTTGGTTATTCTGAGCAGCTTGTGCAGTTTGGGAGCCAAAGCTGAGTTAAACCCATAAACTTCACCCATCAGTCAAGAAGAGTCCAATCCCTACTCGTTGAATACTCTCAAAGAATATCCATTTGAAAGGTGGCTGGGTGTCAGGCTGCCAGGTACCTAAGTGTCTGGCCTGCCTCTGAATGAATCAAGCCCAACTTTCTCCTAGAGTATTACCTTCTTTTCTTAAAAAAACTAAAAACAAACAAACAAACAAACCCAACAAAGAACAAACCACCATCCAACAGCTTTATCAAGTTGTTATTTATATACCACAGAATTTACTTGTCTTAATCCTAATTCAAGATTTTAGGTGAATTCGCCATGTGGAACCATCACCCTAATCCAGGTCTAGAACATTTTCATCATCTCATAAAAGATCCCTTGAGTCCATTTCATCTCAAGGTTCAGATTTGTTGTTCAAAGTGTCTCTAGGAATCATAGTCGACTCAAATGTACCTAACAGCTACCTCAACTCCAACCAATCTCTGAGCTGCCCTTGTTGGCTTCCCAGAATATTCCATACGAACGAATTCACACATTGTGTAATCTTTTGTGTTTGGCTTCTTTCACTAAGCGTGGTGCTTTTGATGTTTACTCCTCAATTGCTAAATCATACTCTCAAGTTACTGGGAATAGAGAGGAAAGATAATTGTAGTCATGTTGTTGTTATTTTTAGGTGCCCTGAGTTGAGTATGACTCATAGAGCCCCTACAAACAATGATTGAACCCTGTCCTATCCTGTGCCATGATCAGCTCTGTCACACTTGCACCCATCGCTGCAGTTATTGTGTCAATGCATCTCGTTGTGGGTCTTCCTCCCTTTCACTGACCCTCCTGCTTTCCAAGTATGATGTCCCCTTCCAAGGAATAGCTCCTCCTAGTAACATGCCCAGAATATGTAAGACGAAGGTCGCCATCTTTGCCTCCAAAAGGCATTCATGTAGAACTCATTATTTCCTCTTTCAAGGATCCAAGTAAGAACAAGGCTTCCTATGGCTGAGATATGGAAAAATTTCACACCACTGCAGATGAAGAAACAGAAAGCATGCTTGTTCTACCCTTGACATATTGGACAGAAAAGGTTTAAAGGCTTTCCATGAGATAGAATGACAGACATGTGTATCAGGTCAAACAGTATAAAATTATTTATGTATTTTAGAGTTGTGAAGAGAATTGTGTCCGTATCAAAACATGCTCTGTCGTTCAGAGCCTCTATGCCTGTGGTTATAATCCCATTTGCAGCTGGGTTGTCTTTGGTAGTTAATGAGACAGGGTTGGTGTGGAGTGTGTCTTCAATTAGTCTCCTTTGAGATTAAACAAGTAAGAAGCAATGCAAGGATAGATGGCAAGTGACATGGAGAGCACAAGGAACCAGCGAAGAAGTTAAAGAGTCCAAGATCTTCCCCTAAAGCTGACAGAGAGAAAGCCTTTCTCAATAGCCAGTGTCCTGAGTTCAGGGGCATAGTCCAAAGAGAGGGGAGCTCTGGTGGCTTGTTGTTGATTGACTTCGAGTCGACTATCACTCATAGTGACACTATGAACAGAAGGCCTGAAGGCCCTCTAGAACCATTGACATTTATCAAAGTTCATAGTTTCTGGAGGCGTGTTGTTTAGGAGTGGATGCCACTCTTGCTTCCAAATCTGTCATAGAATGTTATTGGTTGAGTCACCTGCAATACATAGAGACTGGTGGCTTAGTGGTAAGAAATGTAATGCCAATGGAAAGGTACACAGTTTGAATCCACTAGCTCCTCCATAGGAGAAAAACGGACAGTCAATTCCAACACGATTTACAGCCTCTGAAAACCCACTGGAGTGTTAGCCAGCTATGGTTCGGTTCAGACTTTATAATGCACAACAATAATCCAAAGAGAGTTGCATAGCTAATCCACAGGCTGAAGGAAAAATGAGCACTCTCCCTTTCCCTAGATTCACAACCTTGGAAACCCAGTAGAGGGTCAGCTGTGAGTTGGTTCTGACTGTATTGCAGTGAGCTGGAGCTTTGAGCTTTCAGTCTACTAAGAGAATGTTGAGAACCCAGGCCTTTGACGTGTGGTGTTGGAGGAGAGGACTGCAGGTCCCACGGACTGCCAAAAGGGCAGATAAGTCTGCCTTGGAGAAAGTCCAGCCAGAGTGATCCTTAGGACCGAGGATGGTGAAACTTCACCTCCCATACTTTGTGCATGTTGCCCGGAGGGCTCAGTCCTTAGAAAAAGACATCATACTGGGAAAGGTCAGCAAGCAAGAGGAAGACCTTTAATAAGACAGATCGATACGGTGGCTGTAAGAATGGGCTTGAGTAGATCAGAAATGGTGAGAGTGACGGAATACAGCAAGGTTCAAGTCTGTAGTTCATAGGGTCATTATGAGTCTAAGTCAACTCGATGGCCCCTAAAGGACAACAACAAGGGAAGTCTTGTAGCCTCACCAGCAGGAAGTCATGCTGCCAAGCCAAGGGTGGCACCTCTGTGGTGGTTGGAACCTTCCAGCAGCTCCACAGGAGAAAGATGAGTAATCTCTCCCTGTGCCATTTATGTCTCTGAAAACGTGCTGGAAGGTCAACGATGAGGCAGTTTCAGCTTGATGCCAATGAGTTCAAATAGGAATTTTTTTTTTTTTAAGGAAGATCTGGTAACACAGTCTGTAGAGAGCTGCCCTCCTAACCTGAAGGTCATACCTCTTGGCAGTTCCTTCACCAGGAGCTCCACAGGAAATCTCCTCCTGTGCGATGCAGTTTCCAAAACCCAGTGGAGAGTCAGCTATGAGTAGGAACTGGCTCGATAGCAATGAAAGTCTCCTAAACTGTGAGGAAAGAAATTTCTATTTATTAATGCCGTCCATTGATGCCATAACAGCACTAGATAACGAAGACATTATTGTTGTGTTGTTGTTATGTGCCATCAAGTCGCCTGCAACTCATAGCGACCCGACGTAAAACAGCCCTAAACCCTGCCCTATTCTGTGCCAATCTCACTGTCTCTGACACACCTACCCTGATTACCCCAGTCACTGAGTCAATTCACCTCATAGAGGGCCTTCCCCTCCTGCACTGTCCCTCCACCCTCCCAAGCATGACGTCCCTCTCCAAGGACTGGTCCCTCCTTGCAACATGTCCAAAGTATGTCAGACGAAGCCTCAGAATCCTTGCCTGCAAGGAGCAGCCTAGTTTAACCTTCTTTAGGGTGAACCTGTTTGTTTTCTTAGCAGTCCATGGTATATTCAATACTTTTCCCCAACATCACAGCTCAAAGGCATCAATTCTCTTTCTATCATCCCCACTCATTGTCCAACTCTCTGACACATAGCAAGTGATTGCAAAGACCATGGCCTATATCAGGTGCACCTTAGTCTCCAGAGTGACATCATTGCTCTTCAGTACTTTGGAGAAGTCCCTAACAGCAGACTTTTCCATTGCAATACATCTTTTAATTTTCTGGCTGCTGGTTCCAAGAGTGTTCAATGAAGACATTAGATTTCAAATAATAAATGCATAAAGTGAGAGTGCTGACTGGCCGCCACTTTGAGGGCATGATGGGATAATAGACGTCCTGAGATAAGAAAGGAGTCCTGGGTAGCACAGATGAGTAAGTAAGTGCTTGACTGACCTGGTGACCATCTTCCCAAACTCCACGCAGCGGTTCTGTTCTGCATACATGGAGTGCCCATGAGTCAGAACTGACAGAACCAAACTGGTCTGGTTTTAATGGTCTGACATCATTGCAAAGGTCTTGAAGCTACACATTATTATCACTCAAGGAACTTAAACAGTCTCAATGCCTAAGCCTCCTCTACACCAAATAAATGAGAATCTCTATCATTCATGAAGAAAGCTAAAGGTCATTACAAAGACAGAAGAAAGAGTAAAAACCAAAAAGGGATGTCAGAAGAGACTCTAAAAATTGCACTACAGCATCAGGAAGCCAAAACAAAGGGGAAATATGTCAAAGTAAAAGAGCTGAATAGAAGATTTCAAAGGGCAGACCAAGAAGACAAAGCAAAGTATTATAATAGAATGTGCAGAGAGCTGGAATTGGAGACTGAAAAGGGAGGAACTCATTCTGCATTTTTCAAGCTGAGAGAACTGAAAAAACAAATTTAAGCCTCGAGTTGCAATATTGAAAGATGCTATGAGCAATTCTTTTAATGACCCAGAAAGCATCAAAGAAGATGGAGGGAATACACAGAATCACTGTACCAAAAAGAATTGACTAACACTGAAAATTTTCAAGAAGAACCTACCCTGTGAGTAGGAACCAAATGGCAGGAGTCATTCAGGTAATGAAGGAGGAAGTAGAAGCTGCATTGAAAGCACTGACAAAAAATAAGGCCTCAGGAAAGGATGGGATACTGACTGACTTGTTTCAATTAACAGATACAACCCTGCATGTGCTCACCAGTCTATACCGGGAAATTTGGAAGACAGCCGTCTGCGCAACAGATTGGATGAGGTCCATATTTGTTCCCATTCCCCAGAAAGGTGATCCGACAGAATGTGGAAACTATGAAACAATATCATTAATATCACATGCAACCAAAATACTGCTTAAAAATCATTCAAAAATTGCTGGAACATACAACCAGGAGAAGATAACGTAGATGAATGGGATCTTCTAAGACTCAAATCCCTATGCACATCCAAAAAACTTCTCCAATAGGGTAAAAAGGGAAGCCACTGACTGGGAAAAAGCATTCGGTAATAACATATCACATAAGGGACTTATATCCAGAATTTATTAAATACTTGAGCACCACAACAAGATAAAGGTAAATAATCCAATAGAAAAATGGGCACAGGATATGAACAGGCACTTCGCCGAAGACAACATTCAGATGGCTAACAAGCACATGAAGAAATGCTCAAAATCCCTAGCCCTAAGAGAGATGCAAATTAAAACAACTATGAGATATCATCTCACCCCAGTCAAAATGGCAAAATTTGACAGAACAGCAAGCAACAAATGCTGGCGAGGTTGTGGAGAAACTGGAACCCTGATTCACTGTTGGTGGGAGTGTAAAATGGTGCAACCCCTGTGGAAAGCAGTATGGCGCTTTCTCAAAACGTTGCAAATAGAGATACCATTTGACCCAGCAATTCCACTACTGGGAATATACCCTGAAGAGACCATAGCTGACATCCAAGCAGATATATGCACACCCATGTTTATTGCAGCTTTGTTCACAATAGCAAGGAGTTGGAAACAACCTAAGTGCCCATCAACAAAAGAATGGCTAGAGAAGCTGTGGTATATTCGCACAATGGAATACTATGCTGCATTGAAAAACAAGGAACTCATGCAATATTATTCAAAATGGTTGACTCTGGAGAACATTATGCTGAGTGAAATATCCCAGTCACAAAAGGACAAATATTACATGATGCCACTGTTGTAGAATGGGACTAACCTCGGGGTTGGGGAGAGACTGAGTAAGATGGGTTCAATAATGTATGGTGCTCTGAAACAGAGGAGGGAGAAAACTGTTTAAAAGAGATATGTGACTAGGTATTTCTGTCATCACAGGAGTCTAGAGGGATGGCTACATGGTGGAGGGGACCTGGGGGAGGGTTTGTAAAACAATGGAAGAATCTTTTCTTTTACTTTTCCATAATTTTTGACTCATGTACTTATAACTTGTTAGTTAAATTTGTGTCTTCTATGTTGCAACACCCCCATGATACATCTTCAAGGATATGAACATGTACGGCTAAGCACAATTGATAACAGTGCATCTAAATTCCAAAATCAATCTCCATAATAGTCTATGTGTTTCCTACTGCCAAAGGGGACCTTTAGAGTAGTGAGAAAAGATCTTCACCCTGAAACCCACAGCGTCCCTTTTCAGCAGGAAGTAGCTAAGAGAATACGCCATCCCCTTTTCCTTATGAATCAGGGTGAAGTCTCTCTCAGGGAGGAGTGATAGAGAATGGCAAAGGACACACTGACAAAGGAGATTAATCAGAACTGACTTTGACAAGCACTGTGGCAATTGGACAATTAAAACAGACATTCGGATGGCGGGGGAAGAAGAACAAACTGGGGAGGAGGGTAGAGAGAATGGTGCAGCAATGAAGGAATGAAAACCCAAAATCCCTGTAAATGTTCATTAAAACTAATAAAATTTAATAATAATAAAATATTTCTGGAACAGTACATCGAGACAGAACTTCCAGAAATTCAAGCAGGATTTAGAAGAGGCTGTGGCACCAGCTATATCATCGCTGTTGTCAGATGGATCCTGGCAGAAAGTAGAGACTGCCAGAAGAACATCTATTTGTGTGTTATTGACTATGCAAAGGCATGTGACTGTGTGAATCATAACAAGGTATGGCTAACATTGAGAAGAATTGGCATCCCAGAACACTTAATTGTGCTCATGCAAAACCTATACATAGACAAAGAGGCTGTTGTGTTATAACAGAGCAAGGTGGAACCACATGGTTTAAAACTAGGAAGGGAGTATGTCAGGCTTGTATTCTCTCTCCATACCTATTCAATCTGTATACTGAGCAAATTATTCAAGAAGCTGAACTCTATGAAGAGGAATGTGACATCAGAATTGGAGGAAGACTCATCAATAACCTGCATTATGCAGATGACACAATCTTGCTTGCTGAAAGTAAGGAGGACTTGAAGCACTTACTGCAGAGGATCAAAGAATACAGCCTTCAATATGGATTGCACCTTAATGTAAAAAAACCAACAAAACAAAACCAAAGAAAGAGTCTCACCACTGGATCTATTGACAACATCATGATGGATGGAGAAAAGATTGAAACTGTCAACAACTTCATCTTACTTGGATTCACAATGAACACCCTTAGTACCAGCAGTCAGGAAATCTAGAGACATATTGCACTAAGAAGGGTTTTCAAAGGCCTGTTATTTAGGAAATAGATGACCCATCCTGCTTCCTAGTCTGTCTTAATCATGGAGCTCCATCAAAACCTGTCCATCATGGAACCCTTATGGTATCTGACACACCAGTGGCACAGATTTCAGTATCACAGCAACTCCTAGTTAACTCAGTATAGCAAACTGACAGACAAGTGCTGTATCACTTAGAACAATGTTCTCTCCAAACACCATTAACATCAGCTCCATATTGCTTGGATTCACAATTAACACCTGCAGTCAGGAAATAAGGAGATGCATTGCACTGGGAAAGTCTGCAGTTAGGGACCTCTCCAAATTATTGAGGAGTAAAGATGTCACTTTGAGGACTAAGGCATGTTTGATTCAGGCCATGGTTTTTCAGAGCACTTGCTATTCATTCATCTGAGAGATGGATACTGAATAAGGATGACAGAAAAAGAACTGACATCTTCGAGCTATGGTATTGGAGAAGAGCACTGAACAACCCATGGACCTCCAAGAGAATGAACAGATATGTCTTGGAGAGGGTGCAACCCAAGTGCTCTTTGGAGGCAAGAATGATGAGGCTTCATCTCACATACTTTAGAAATTTTCCTAGGAGAGGCTGGCTATTCCTTGGAGAAGGACATGATGCTGGGAAGGGTGGAAGGTTGGTAAAGGAGAGGAAGACACTCAACTAGGTGGATTGACAGGGTGACTGCTGCAATGGGCTCTTGTGTCAGGAAATGTGAGGATGGCGCAGGATAGAACAGGGTTCATATCTTTTGTTCACAGAGCCACTATGAGTTTTATTTCACTCAACGGCATCTAACAACAACAACATTGCACTGGGAAAGTCTGCAGTTAAGGACTTATCCAAATTATTGAGGATAATGATGTTAGTTTGAGGACTAAGATGCATCTGATTCAGGCCATGGTCTCTCTGATCACTTGCTATGCATCTGAGAGCTGGACAATTAATAAGTATGACTAAAGAAGAATTTATGCCTTTGAGTTGTGGTGTTGGAAAAGAGCAATGAACATCCCATGGACTGTTAAAAGAAGAAACAAATACATCTTAAAGAGAGCGCAGCCAGAGTGCTCTTTGGAGGTAAAGATACGAGGCCTCACCTCACATACTTTGGGCATGTTGCTAGGAGAGACTATTCCTTGGACAAGGACAGAATGCTTGGAAACATGGAGGGCCAGCAAAAGAAATGAAGACCCTCAACCAGGTGGATCGGTACAGTGCTGCAATGGGATCTAATGTGTCAGTAGGAGAGAGATGGCACAGGACAGGACAGGGTTCAGATCTGTTATTCATAGAGTCACTATGGGTCACACTTGACTTGACAGCACCTAGCAACAACAATAATAACAGGGCTACAGGTTGTTTGCTGTTGTGTACTGTTGAATCAGAACCAACCGTAGCTGACCCTTCAGGGGGGTTTCAGAGGCAATAAAACATGCAACAGGAGATTGCCCATCTTTCTCCAGAAGACCAGTTGGTGAATTTTAACTCTGTACCTTTGCAATCTGTGATCACCTGGTGGTAAGAAGCTGTGCTGTAATCCCAAAGGCATATGGTTCAAATCCACCAAATACTCCAAGGGAGAAATATCTACAATCTCCTCCCATGAGATTAACTTCCTCTGAAAACCCACTGAAGGGTCAACTATGGATCGGTTCAAATTGGACAGTGCACAACAACCACCACCTTTGTGTGACCAACACAATTCCTTACCACTAAGCCATCCAGTCTCTCTACAGGTACAGGTTAAGCCTTGGAACTTTTTTCTATTTTCCCAAGTGATTCTAATGCAGGAGCCAAGATTGAGGGCAAGAGCGCTGAATGACTGCTAGCACACAAGGTCATTGATGCAGCTTTGCAGGGAGGGAGTCAGGAGCCTGCTTCCTGAAGAGTCCTCAGAGGCTGAGGTATGAAACTTCTCTCCCCACCTCCCCACCCCCATCCTCACACCTGCTCCCGCAGACACTCAATGACAGCCTGTGGCCAGTTCTTCTGCAAGGCCACCACCTGAGAAGTTGCAGCTCTTTCCCCTCCCCTCTTCCCCTGCACTCGGATTCTGACCCCTGGAGAGGGCCCTGCCCAGGCACAGTGATGCTGCCCCCTCCTGGAGCCCTGAGTCCATGACCACCGTCCGGAGCTGGTGGAGATTTTGACAAGGCCAGCCTCAGACACACTCAAGCCTATCGCTGCATCTGTGAATCATACTCGACTCAACAACACCAACAACATGAAGAAACAGCAGCTTGACAGGGACTCAAAAGGCTGGTGTCTCTGTCTCTCTCTCTCTCTCTCTCCTGAGCTATCATTTTCATTAAGTTTTGGTTTTTCTTTGTATGTTTGAAGAAATTTTTTGTGTGTTATTCCCCTAACATTTTTCACATGAGTCCTATGGTGTTTTTGGTTTGTTGTGGTGGGTTTTTTTTTTTTTTTAAAAAAAGATGCTTTTTATCCACTGACTCACACACATTTTTGTTTTATAACATTAGAATGTGCAATGCCATTATGTACAATGTTTTATCAAATCCTCTCTAGACCCTCCCTTTCCCTTCTCTCTACACACCCAACCCCTAATCTCTGCTCCCTCTCCTGCCCCCCCCCATCCCTGTCAGCCCTCCACACACAGACTATGTGTGTAAACTTTTCCTTAACTTCCTCCCAATTCAACCGGTTATATGTGTCCTGTTATAGTTATTTGTGGTACATGTAAGTTTTTAAAAGAAAATAATGAAACCATAAGTATGCTCACACACACACAAAAAATCTATAAAAAAATGTTTCCTAGAATAACCACAGTGCCAGTTTTATATATATGCTTCTTGTGGTTTTTTCCCCTTTTTTGGTGAGGAAAACTTAAACTCAAATATAATGGGCACGGCTTAGATGATCCCAGTTTTGTTTTCAATAATCCAAAGCATCATAGTCAGGAGCAAGCTGAACATCAAGCATAACCAAGGTGTTGACCTTGGCCACATCAGTGTCACAGAGCTTCTTCACAGCTTGTTCGGTTTGGTTCCTATTGGTCTTGACATCCTCAGTAAGCACAAGTGTGTTATCTTCTGTCTTCTTCATGGCTGACTCAGTGGTCAGGGGAAACTTGATGATGGCAGAGGTCAAGCTTGTTTCTCCTGGGGGCGCTCTTCTGGGGGTATTTTGGGCTGCCTTTGGAGTCTCAGTGTCTTAGGCCGCTGGAAGGTGGGTGACGTGCGGATCTTCCTCCTTTTTTTTTTGTGGCTGTGGATGCCCTTCAGGACGCCGTCTTTGCCTTTAACGTCTTTGTTTTGGCTTCAGCCATGGGATGGGCAGGACCTTTCTTCTTCACTTTCGGCACCATCTTCATAGCCTTATGGATGCTTCTTGATATTTTTTCTGTACTTTTTTCTTTATGCTGGAACCCTAAGGGAGTTCTCGTGGATAAGAAGTTGCGCAGCCAACCCAAAGGCAGGAAGTTTGAATCCACCAGCTATACCACGGAAGAGAGACGGGCAATATTCCCCTGTGTGATTAACAGTCTCTGAAAACCAGCTGGAGGCTCAACTCTAAGTCGATTCTGAATATACGTCAGTGAGTGAATGAGAACAAGGATCCTGGTGGTATGATGGTTAAGTACTCTATGCTCGCAGAAAGGTTGATGGTTCAAATCTACCCAGTGGCTTTGGGAGAGAAAGACCTGGCAATCTGTTCCCATAAAGAACACCGACTGCCAGCAAGTCGGTTCCAAGCACAGTAATCCTTCCTCAACCCTCCTTTGGGATTCTAGAAACCTTCACAGTAGAACATGGCTGGATTTTCTCCCGCAGAGAAGCAGGTGACTTTGAACTGCTGAACTTTCAGGTTAGCAGCCCAGTACATAATACACTATGTAACCACAGCTCCTTTCACAAGAGTAGATTCTTAGAAGAGGAATGTGTGGGAGGTCTGGATCATCTTTGGCTTTGTTCATCTATTTACTGTTTAAAATGTCCCTTACCAGATGCTGTGCTGGAGAAGGAGGGGCAATTTCCTCCTGTACCAGTCAGATCTGATTTGACAGTACACACACATAAAAAAAAATAATAAAATTAGGAGGCAGTCTTTGAGGCCAGGACCCACTGTCCTCCACAGATCTGTAATAAAGTGCATTTATGGGGAAAAAAATTTAAAAAATTAAAAAGAAAATGTCCCTTACACAATAGGTAGGGGAGTGCTGGTGGTGCGTGTGATGTGTGGGGCTGTTAACTAAAAGATCAGTGGGACAAACCCACCAGATCCTCCTCAGGAGAAGGATAATCAAGCTCTATCTGTGAAGGTTCACAATCCAGAAACCTACCATAGGGTCACAATGGGTCCCTTTGACTCAAAGAGTGTGACTTGGCATTGTAACACGATAGTGGTTTTATTTTTCATTAATTTATGGATTTCTATTGCTGTTTAAATTGGCTTCTTCCCTTAGCCTTTTTTCTACATTCAATGAGTAAGAGAGTCATTGATTTTCATACATTGCATTTGTATCCAACCCCAAGAGCAAACACCCACATTCTTTTTGCATTTGATGTCTTAGATTTTCTAGGTCAATAAAGCATCATCTGCACTCGTAGGAATTTCCCCTCCTCGCTTTAAAGTTCACATGAGAAGTGCTGGTGACATAGTGTTTAAAGCAGTTGGCTGTTACAGAAAACCCAGCAGATCTAACCCCCCAGCCACTCCGTGGGGAGAGATGAGGTGTCTGCTTCTGTAAGGATTTGTAGTCGCTGTGAGTTGTAAATAACTTGATAGCAGCAAGTTTCACTTGCTTTGGTGTTAGTGTTTGTGTCTCCTCTCCACTTAGGTTTTTCCTCTTATTTTTCTTCTTCAACAAAGAACTGCATTCTAAGGTTGCAGGGCAGTAATATGAGGAGATGCTCTTGTCCTCTGCTTTTGGTTTTTTCCCCACTAGTTTATTTACAAAATTAAAATACAAATTTGAACAAATTCTTTCACTTTCCCTCACCCCTCCACTCATCAAATTGTACAACCCAATGATTACTCTTCTGTCCCAAGCACATCCACATCCCTCTGCTTCCAGCCTCTCCCACCCCTCCTGGATCCTTACACTCATTCTACAATAATGGTCTTATACAATATTTATCCTTGTGGGACTGAGTTAGTTCAGTGCTCTTGTCTTCTAAAGCATCACCATGACACCGTTATACCACATCCTTCGTGTAAGTTTCTGGCAGACCTTGCTTCTCAAATGAAGAACGTGGCCTCCTGTGTCGAGTTTGATAAGAGTTTGAATCAAGAGTACTCAAAAGAGGACTTGGGACACTTAGATTGTGTGCTGTCGTTTGTGCCAGTAATCCTCTGCTTCCCCCACCCCCACCCCATGAATGTTTTTGTGCAATTGGAGTCTTCAGAGGAAATAGCAAAAAAGTACTGATTTTATATGAGTCTCTCCCTGTTTAGAACAAAGAAGAAGGAAGAAAAACAAAGGTACAAGGAAATAACTAGTTTAAAGAACTGATGGACAGCATGAATCTCAACCTCCATGGCCCTGAGGCCAGACTAGATGATGCCTGGGTACCATTGCTCACCACTATAGGCTGATTCACAGGAGAAGGTCCTGGAGTGAGCTCTGTGGCCTACTGGTAAGGCGCTGCACTGCAATCCCAAAGCCATGTGGTTCAAATCCACCAGCTGCTCTGTGGGAGAAAAATGGGCAATGGCCTCTAATGTGATTAAACCACATTTGAAAACCTACTGGAGAGTCAACTATGGATTGATTCCCACTGAGTGGAACACAGGAACAACAACAGAAGATCCTGGATAGAGTTGATGAAAATGTAGAACAATTTGAAAAAACCCAAACATAAAAATGACCAGGCTTACTGGTTGAATGGAAAGTGATGGATCCCAGGAAGCTATAGCCCTTAATTACCTTTCAAACCTGGAGCAAAATTCACCTCCGAGACTCAAACATCCAGAACCCACACAGACCTATAAAGAAACGCTGGTAGCTTCGAGGTAAGGAGATATGCTGCCACCTCGAAGGCAGGTGTACAGATCCACCAAATGCTCAAAGGGAGAAACATGAACAATCTTCTCCTGGGCAATTTGCAGCCTCTGAAAACATACTGAGGAGGCGGTCAGCTACGAGTCCATTCTGACTCAAGGGCCCGTAACAACAGCACGAGATGAACAATAACACCAAGCAGACAATTCTTCCTTAGAATAAACAGCTCCTTAAGGTCCAAAGGCAGCCTTCTCCCCGGGGAGAAAGTTCAGAAGGTAAGAAAGGACAGGACGGGGGATTTTTTTTTAAAGTGGTTTTTGTGTGTGTGTGATTTTAACAAGTTTACAGAAAACATGGATTTCCATTCATTCGTTGTTGCACATTTTTCTCCCATCCCCCCTCTCCAGTTCACTTTTCTCTTTTTAACAAAAAATTCTTTCATTGTCCCACAATCTCCTCCCCCCTCCCCAGTCCACTTTGCTATGCAGCTCTTGTTCTGGACTCTTGGCAGGCAAATAACACCTAATCATATATTCCTTTTAAGCAGTCCTTTCCCTCATCTGTTTCAATGCAGTGTTCATTATTTATTCCCTTTTTTCTTAGCTTCCTCCTACCCCTATGTAAGTCCTGTTTTTTTATAACAGTGGCATTATGCAGTATTTGCCTTTTTTTGACTGAGATATTTCATTTAGCATAATGTCACCCATATTGTATGAGTTCTTTCTTTTTCAGTACTGCATAGTATTCCATTGTGTGAATATACCACAGTTCCTCTGTCCATTTGTTTGTTGATGGGCACTTGGTTGATCTCATCTCTTTGCTATTGTGAACAAAGCAGCAATAAACATGGGTATGAATATATACATATATATAGATATATACATAGATATATATATAGATATATATGTAGATATATATAGATATATATAAATATAGATGTAGATATAGATATACACACACATACACACACATATATATACATACATACATACATATATGTGTGTGTGTATATATATTATATATATATATATATATATATATTTATATTCAGTCTGCAGTTACTGCTTTGACCCAGCAGTGAAATTGCTGAGTCAAATAGTATTTCTATTTCCAACATTTTTGAGAAAGCCTTCCAGAGTGGTTGCACCATTTTACACTCTCACCAACAGTGAACAAGTGTTCCAGTTTCTCCACAACTTTGCCAGCATGTTGTTTGCTGCTCTGTTTGACTTTGCTATTGTTACTGGGGTGAGATGGTATCACATAAGGACAGAGGATTAAAGGATATAAAAACCTCAGAGAGGAAGTAGGAAGAGTATGGTTACACTGCAATTAATGCTAAAAAAATGTGATTGATTGACTGGAGACATTCACTCAAATGACAATACAAATGGAAAAAAGAGATATTGATTTTAGAACCAGTGAGTGGTGTAACAGTTAACAGTTGACAGCTTCATCAAAAGGCTAAAAGCTTGAATTCAATCATCGTTGTTGTTAGGTGCCAATGAGTAGAGTACTACTCATAGTGACCCTACGGACAACAGTATTGAACCCTGTTCTAGCCTGTGCCATCCTCACAATCTCTGACACACTCAAGCCCACTGCTGCAGTTGCTATGCCAGTCCACCTGGTGGAGGGTCTTCTGATCTTTCACTGTCCCTCCAACTTCCTAAGCGCAATGTCCCTCTTCAAGAAACAGCCTCTCCCAGCAACATGACCAAAGTATGTGAGATGAAGCTTCACTTTCCTTGCCTCCAAGGACCACTCTGGCTTCACCTTCTCCAAGACATATCTTTTGGCAGCAAATGAAATATTCACTACTCATTTCCAACACCAAAATTCAAAGGCATCAATTCTTCTCCTGTCATCCTTGCTGTCCAGCTCTCTAATCATAACAAGTGACTAAAAAGACCATGGCCCGCATCAGGTGCACCTTAGTTCTCATACTGTTATCATTGCTCTGCAGTAAATTGGAGAGGTCCTTGACTACAGGTTTTCTGAGTGCCATATATTTCCTGATCACCTGACTGGTGGTACCAAATATACTGATTGTGGGTCTAAGTAACATGTAAGTCCTTGACAGTCTCAGTCTTTTCTCCATCTATCATGATGTTGCCTATCAGTCCAGTACTGAGAATTCCCATTTACTTGACATTGAGATAAAATCCATATTGAAGGCTGCAGTGTTTAACCTTCTGGCAAGTGCTTCAGGTCCCCCTCACCAATAGCAAGTAAGTCTGTGTCATCAAGATCTTCCTTTAATCCAGATGCAATTCTTCTTTAAAGAGTCCGGCTCCTTGAATAATTTGCTCAGCATACAGTTTAAACAAGTGTGGAGACACACACCTTTCCTAATGCTAAATCATGCAGGGTTCCCTTGCTCAGTTCCCATGACAGCTTCTTGATCCTGGTATAGGTTTTGCACGAGCACAACGAAGTGCTCTGGAATTTCCATTCTTCTCAATGTTAGCCATAATTTGTTATTATCCACACTTTATTTAAAATGCCTTTGTATAGCTAACAAATCACACCTAGACATCCTCTGGTTTTCTTTGCTTTCAGCCAGGATCCATCTAACATCAGCTATGATATCCCTGGTGCCATGGCCTCTTCTAAATTCAGCTTGAATGTCATAGTGGGCAGATGAGGGAGGAAAAGACTTCTACTTCAATGGTGTTTGTAGTGCTCTATTCTGACACACGTGAAGTCTTCATGACTTGGGGTCAACTACACAGAAACTGGTTTGTTTTGAATTTTCTGTCTCCAGATGGAGGAGACCAGATACCTTGAAGAAGACGCAGGAGAAGGTGCCGAGGTGACCTCACTTCTGGGTCACCACAAGATTGGTTAAGGAGGTCACAAAGACAACCTAGCTGACAGGGACTTGGAAAACGACGGCACAAAAGACAGCTTGGAAGATGAAGGGTCTAGTTTAGATGTTTGTAACCAAGAACACATATGGATTGTCAACAAAGTTCCAAATAGAACTCAGGGGACCCATCAACATCAATCAGAAAATGTCCATCTTTATTTTCACTCAACACTAAGTCAAATTTAGCATTGTCTTCAGTTACCAAAAAGGTGGCGTAGTGCGATATGTGGTGGGCTGCAAACCAAAAGATGAGTGGTTCTAGTTCACCAGCCGCTCTGAGGGAGAATGATGAAGCAGTCTATTCCTGGTAAAATTTACGGCCTCAGAAACCCAGTGGTGGGTTCCCCATGAGTCAGAACTTTCACATCAGCAATGGGTTTAAAGGACTGTGGGGTAGAAAGAGACTCTGATGAAGTGGGGGGCTGACCTTTGATCTGCTAACCAAAAATTTGCCAGTTTGCATCTACCAGCTGCTCCGTGGGAGAAAAACGCGGTGTTCTCCTCTCGTACAGATTTACGACCTTAGGAACTCTGCAAGGTACGCTCTCATTGGGGACTCTGCTCGACTGGCTCGCTAGGAGTTCGAGTCAACTCAAGGGTGTTTTTGTGGATTTGCTAAGGGCCAGAATTACTTGGCAGAAATGGATTGATTGATTGATTGATTGATTTAGCTAGCTAGCTGTGTGGCACCATTTACACATGATTTCCAATATAAAGAGATGCCATAGGGCTCAGTGGTTAAGCTGTTTAATGAATGGTCAGCAGCTTCAACCCGCCAGCCACTCCTCGCTTCAAATATATGATGGTCTTGTGCCATATTGTTGTTGTGTGCCATTGAGTCAGAACTAACCCACAGCTGACCCTCCGGCACGTTTTCAGTGGCTGTAAATCACACAGAAGGAGGCTGTCCATGTCACTCCTGGGAAGCAGCTGGTGGGTCAGAACCACCTGCCTTTAGATTGGAAGTGCAATGCTTTACCCCCTAGGCCACCAGAGCTCTCTCTCTCTCTCTAAAGATTACAGCCTCAAAAATTCTAGAAGGCAGTTCTCCTCTGTCTAGTAGGAATTACTGTGAGTTAGCATCAACTTGATGACAATGGGGATTAACCTAACATTGGTGGTTTAAACCCATCCAGATGCACCTCAGAAGAAAGACCTAGAAACCCATTCCAGTAAAGATTAGGGGAAACTCTGGGTGGTGTAGTTCATAGCAAGTTTCACTGCTAAACCAAAAGTGCTGTCTCTCTGGTGCATTGAATCCATGGGTAGCACTTCAGAAGGAAGATGGGCCATCTCCTCCCGAGCCATTTACAGACTGCGAAACCCGCTGGAGGGTCAGCTCTGAGTCGGCTCCCACATGATGGCAACAAGGGTTTTTCAAGTCAAAACTGAAGCCAAGAAAATCCTGTGGTGCAGTTCTGTGTGCCAAGACATGAGGTCACGTTAGTCGGAATCATATTGCCAGGTTGGTTTTGTTTTCATTCCAAGCTTCCACAAGCACGACTGAGTGGTAGCGGCACCAGCCAGAACAGCAGAAAGGTTCACACCACACATCTGTGGCTGCTGATCTCACACAGTGTTGTTTGCGCTCACAGCTAAGCCAGGATGTCAGTAGTTCAAGACCTGCCCTCCTGGGTATCAGACAGACCATAGAAGTGTTCTCTGAACATGACATTGTAGGCTGGGCGAAGGGAGCCTGGGACCTTCCCTGGAGCCTTCGCCTCTGCAAGTCAGTGAGCAAACATCAGCTGAGCACATTCGCTGTGCTGGACATGGTAACCGGCAGGTACAAAGGCAAACAAGGTGGGCCTGGGCTGGAGAAATGCAAGGACACATGGCTGAAAGGGACTAACAGCTGCAGTGCAATCTGACTCATGGTCTGAGAGGACAGAATGGGAGTGAGGGGGGGTCAGACCACATTTCTCATGGGAAATGACATTTGAATCGACTGACTTTTTAAGGATATGTTAAGAAGTGTATGCACATGGACAGAGGGCTTGGTTTTAACCAGAAAAATCCCTATGAAGAGTGTCCGTGGCTCAGTGTACAGTTCAGAGGAATAAAAGGCAGAAATTTCCCCTGGTTGTTGAGCTGAAACAGGAAACCACCCAGCAGCGCTCTGCAGAAGAAGGGGGGTGAGGGGGTTCCCGAGGGCTGAGTGGACACTGTCACAGGAAGGGTCTTTGGGTGAAGACCTCCTCTGTCCTCACAGGCCTCCCACATCAGTGGACGCCCCTTCCGGTCATACGTCCTCTTCATTTGCTAGTGCACACCGAGCCCCTGAGCCTGGCAGAGGGTAAGCTGTCTGCAGACGTTTCTTGACATGGATGAACAAATGCATCTAGATCTTTCCAGCACTGATGGGGGAAGCTGCGTAGGGCTTGCGTGGCCACAGGACTTTTATCATCAAATTACCACGCCCCACATTCTGTTGTTCGTTGCCAACAAATCAACCCCAACTTTGGTGGCCTCGTTTATAACACAGTCAAATGTGCCTGGCTCGACAAAGGAGGAGAGAGTCCATCTTTGTCCTGGGAAGCCGCTGACGGATTTGAACTGCCAGAGAGGAACTGCCTTTGGGTGAGCAGTGCAACTGCTTTGGGGCTACACACCAGAGCCCCCTAAGCTGTCTAATTAGAGCTCCTTTTCTCAGAGCCAAGATCTGAACTGAAGGAATAGTCAGAGGATGAGGGGAAATAGGAAGCTCGGAGCAACCTCTCCCCTGGAAGCAACATCTTTGAGCTCACAGTGGGCCAGGAAGGTGGCCTGCCAGGAGCTGGTGGTCCCTGAACCAAAACCGAACCAAACCCACTGCCCGCAAGTCAGTTCTGACTCACAGCAATTCTCCAGCACAAAGAGAACTGCCCCATAGGGTCCCGAGCCCTGTGATGTGCAGCCTCTGAAAACTTGCTACAGGGTCAGTTCTGTCTCGATGGCACATGACGACAACAACAACAACGTCTTCATGGAAGCAGGTTGCCTCCTCTCTCCCATGGAACAATTGGTGGGTTCAAATCCCAGACCATTTGGTTAGCAGGCCAATGCTTCACCCACTGCACCACCAAGGCTTCTCCGTCCCCAAGCAGGGATTTGACCAAGACCGTCTCTGGTCCCTTCCAGGAAACTGACCTCACTCAGTGACTTTTCCACACCTTCCAAAGATAACACTCATGCTCTCTGTCACCACAAAAAACAAAGAAACAGAAGTGCTCATCAAAGGTCAGAGAGGGTCCATGACTCAAGAATGGCTTATCTGGTGACCCTACGGCCTGCAAACCAAACTCTTGTGGTCGAGTCGGTTCTGATTCATGATGTCCTTGTTAGATGAGGAATGGCTGGTGGGTTTAAACTGCCCACCTCGCGCTTCCCAGCCGCGCGTTTTAACCATCAGTGCCTTTTACTAACTGCCTCCTTCATAATCAGACCAGCGTCTCAGAGCTTGAGTTTCCCCACAGCAAGTTCTGCTCCTCGCTGATGTCACAGAGCACCCACGTTCCAGCAAGCAGATGGCTGATAAAGGAGACTTCACCCCACGGAGAACCGCAGGCCCCAGTCAGGGTCAATGATGGATATCTGCTGAGAAAGTAGATTCTCTTTTTAAAGTTGAAAGGAAAAAAAAATTAATGAAACTTGTTAGTCATTTACCAGATCTGTTAGAAATTACTTTACATCACACAATGATTAATAATAAAATCAAGTTCACCTTTGACATGTCACAGGGCAATGGGCTGTCAGTCTTTAAATTTTAAACACATTTCATTTGTTAGCTGGGGAAATGCCTCAGAGGAGTTTGGAAACATGTGCTCACTTCCAGCATTCCTCAGACCCCTCCCTGTAGCTCTCTTCACCTTATTTTTTTAATTTTATTTTAATTTTATGCTAGTTTACTTACAAAGTTCATATACATTGCCTCTTTCCTTTACCCACCATGCCCTCCACCCATCAAATTGTGTAGCCCTATGATTAAACACCCCCACCCAGCCTGTCCTCCCTAGCCTGTCGTCATCCCTCTGCTCCTTCCTCCACTCCTTGGATCCTTGTACTCACTCTACAATAATGGTCTCATACAGTATTTGTCTTTATGAGACTAAGTTCACTTAGCATAATGCTCTCCAGTCCCTCCCAGGTTAGATGGTAATTTACAAAATCATTGCTCTTGCATGCTGTATAGTATTCTATTGTGTGAATATACCACGATTTCTCAATCCATTCCATTGTGGTTGGACATTCAGGCTGTTTCCATGTTCTTGCTATGGTCAACAACGCTGCTATGAACATTGGTATACAAGTCTCTGTTTGTGCCTTAGTTCTTGCTTTCTAAGGGTTTATTCCAAGCAGTGGAATAGCTGGGTCATATGGAATATCTATGTTCAGCTTTTTGAGGAAACCACTTTCCAGAATGGTTGTACCATTTTACAATCCCACCAACAGTGTATAAAAGTTCCTATCTTGCCACATTATCTCCAGCATTTATTATTTGCTGCCCAGCTAAACTTTGCCACTGCTACTGGGGTAAGATGGTATCCCGTTGTGATTTTGATTTGCATCTCTCTTATTGCCAGTGATTTTGAGAATTTCTTTAGGTGTCTGTTGGCTACCTGAATGTCCTTTTCTGTGAAAAGTCTTCCTATGTCTCTTGCCCATCTTGTAATTGGTTTATCATTCTTTTTCTTCCAGAGGCCCAGGAATATTCTGTAAACTTTCATTATGAGACTCTTGTCTGAGATGGTATTGCCAAATGTTCTTCCCCAGCCCTACTGAAAGTCCTCTTCACTTTAAATTGCTATATATCTTACTTGTTGTTGTTATGTGCCATCAAGTCTCCTGCGACTCATAGTGACCCTATGTACAATAGCTCTGAAGCCTGCTGTGTCCTGAGCCAGTCTCACTGACTCTAGTGCACCTAGCACGTTGCCCTAGTTACTGTATCAATCCATCTCATCAGGGGTCTTCCTCTCCTGTGCTGTCCCTTCACCCTTCCAAGCGTGATGTCCTCCTCCAAGAATTGGTCCCTTCTGGCCACATGCCCAAAGTATGTGAGATGAACCTTCAAAATCTTAACCTCCAAGGTGAAAAATAGTTTTACACCTCTCCAAGACAGACCTATTTGTTTTCTTGGCAGTCCGTGGTATGTTCAAGACTCTTCTCCAACATCACAGTGCGAAGGCATCGGTTTTTCTTCTCTCATCCTTAATCATTTTCCACCTCTCTGATGCATAGCAAGCAATTGTGAAAAGCAGGGCCTGGATTAGGCACACCTTAGTCTCTAAACTGACATCGTTGCTTTTCAGTACTCTGGAGAGGTTCCTGACAACAGATTTTCCCAGTGCAATTCATCTTTTGATTTCCTGTCTGCTGGTGTTAAGAGTATTGACTGTGGACCCAAGTAAGCTGTCATTGTTGACAACCTCAATCTTTTCCCCATCTATCATGGTGCTGCCAATTGGTCGGCTGGTAAGAATCATTGTCTTCTTGATGCTGAGCTTCAATCTCTATTGAAGACTACAGTCTTTGACCTTCTGCAGCAAGTGCTTCAGGTCCTCCTCAGCTTCAGCAGGCAAGGTTGTGTCATCTGCTTAATGTAGGCTGTTGATTAGTCTTCCTCCAATCCTGATGCCACATTACTCCTCATAAAGCCCTGCTTCCAGAATGATCTGTTCTGCGTATAGATTGAAAAGATATAGGATGCATTCCCTGATGCACTTCTTTCCTGATTTTGAACCATGCAGTGTTTCGCTGCTCTGTTCTGAGGACTACTTCGTGGTCCAAGTATATGTTTCACATAAGCACAATCAAGTGTTCTGGGATTCCCATTTTCCTCAGGGTTACCCACAATTTGTTATGATCCATACAGTCCAACGCCTTTGCATAGTCAATGAAACACAGACCGACATTCTTCTGGTACTCTCTGCTTTCTGCCAAGATCCATCTGACATTGGCAATAATGTCTTTAGTGCCAGGACATCTTCTATACAGCTTGTATACAGAGGTTTGTTTTCTGTACTGGAGAGCGTTAGTGTGAAAAGTGGACTCATTGTTGGGTGTGAGTTGATTGTAGTCGGCCTCCTATTTAAAAACGCATTTGGGCCCGTGAGCCTGGTTTTTACTGGTTTTGGTCAAACATTCTTCTAAGTGATATAGCACTGGTCTGTCCATTTGCTGTACAGAGATAACTCGAAATTGCTATGATGCTTAAACACTGTACCACTGATGTGTCAAATGTGATAATAGTTACCCATGGTGGATAGTGTTTGGTGGAGCTCCATGATTAAAACAAGCTTGGAAGCAGGAGAGGCATCCACTTCTGAAATAGCTTGCCTCCGGAAACTCTATTAACGTGGAGAAATGATGAAAGTTTATACAAGTGCTCAGGTCTTTCGTTCATAGGGTCGCTGTGAGTCATCTACGACTTGACAGCACCTAACAACAACAATAAAAATAACATCAATGTTCTGTTCCAGTCCTTTCTGGATAATCTTCACTAGGATTGTTTTAACATGTGATATTGATATTGTTTGATAATTTCCACACTCTGTTGGGGCACCTTTTTGGAATGGGAATAAATATGGACCTCTTCTAGTCAATTGGCCAGGTAGTTGTCCTACAGATGGCTGGAGATAAAATGATAGAATTCTGTGTAATCAATTATTTATTCATAGTAAATACCTTTTATAAGAAATATAAACACAGGCTATATACATGGATTTCACCTGATAGGATGCACAGTAACCAGTGGAAGAAATAAATGGAAAAGTTCCATATCAGCTGTGAAAACTAGACCAGGTGCTGATTGTAGAACAGACCATCAACTGCTCCTATGGAAGTGCAAATTAAAGCTGAAGAAGGTTATTTCATATACACAGGAATAAAAAAAATTTCATCTGGAGTCCATCCTCCCTGAATTAAAAAACCAAATCAGGAACAGGTTTGAGGCCTTCAACACTAATGAACCAAGACCAGATGAGCTGTGGGAAGATATCAAGAATTTCGTTCACTGAAGAATGCAAAAAAAAAATGGTCATTACAAATAAAACTACTAATAATTCAAAAATTACTATGCAGATAATTGCCTCAAGCAACACTCCCTTTTCTAAGACTCTGCTTCCCTTGGACTCCTGGGAAAGTCTTGGCAATTGAATGACTTGCAACAATGACTGTTTACCAAAGCTCCTTTAGGAAACCTCCGTTGTGTTATTCCACCCACCACTATTAACTCTGCCCACTACTGGCTACTCTTTGTGGGCCTGGTTTGGGTCGAACGTGGCAGAAAATTGGGGAGTTCAGGCTTTGCACTTAATGCTTTAGATACCACAAACGATGACTTGGACAGATGTTGGTTTCATCACAGCATAGGAGGCTCCATGCCCAAGTCAGGCACCAGCTCTGGGGAGGGCTTTCGTTTGGTGCTGGGGGAAAGTCCTTGGCCCTATGAGCTGCTTCTCCTCCATGATCTCCACGTGGCTTGGGTTCTTGTCTTCTCCCGTCTTTCTCTCTCTCTCTCCACTTTTTCCTTTGCTGTGGCATTAGAACTGACTCTTAGCTAAACCCACAGCCAGTTTCAGAGATTGTAAATCACACAGGATTGGAGGATATTGCTCATCTGTCCCATGAGAAGCAGCTGGTGGATTTGAACCACCTACCTTTGGGTTTCTCTATAAAGAAAAATGTGGCATCAGGATTGGAGGAAGACTTATCAATAGCCTTCATATGCAGATGGCACACCCTTGCTGGCTGAAAGTGCAAAGGACTTAAAGCATTTGCTGCAGAAGTCTAATCACGGCAGCTTTCATTATGCATTACATCTCAATGACGCATCTCAGTGATCAAGAAAACAAAAAATTCTCACCGCTAGACCCAGAGGTAACATTGGGTCAGAGAAAGGATTGAGATTGTCGACAGCTTCCTCTTACTTGGATCTAGATTCTGTACACTTGGTATCAGCAGTCAGGAGGTCAGGAGACGTATTACACTGGCAAAGTGTGCAGTCAGGACCTCTTCAAATCATTGAGTAGTAGTAATGTCAGTCTGAAGACTGAGCTGTGCCTGATTCAAGACGTTGTCTTCCCAGACACTTGCTCTGCATCTGAGAGCTGGACAGTGAATAAAAACGACAGAAGAAGTTATAGCTTTGAGCTGTGGTCTTGGAAAAGAGTGCTGACGATCCAGTGGGTCACCATAAGAACAAACAGATAGATCTCAGAGAAGGAGCAGCTAGAGTGCTCCTTGGATGTGAAGATGATGAAGCTTTGTTTCACATTCGTTGCACATGTTCCTGGAGAGATTATTTCTTGGAGTGGGGCCTCATGCTTGGGTGGGTAGAGGGATGGTGAAAGAGAAAAACACCCTTGACCAGGTGGCTTGACCTGATGACTGTGGCAATGGGCTTCAGTATGGCAGAGATTGTGAGGATGGCACAGGAGAGACAGCGTTCAGATAGGTTGTTCATAGAGTCACTGTGAGTCATACTTGACTCAACAGCACCTAGCAACCACCGCCACCGCCTTTGGGTTGACAACACAACTCCCTATCCACATGGCCACAAGAACTCCCTACTGGCTTGATTAATCTCTTTTGTATCTCAGAAATTATTGCTTAAAAATATGTAGTACTAATGCTATCACAAAGACAACTTATTCCCAAACAGGATTGTGATCATAACATGCTGTTATCTCTCCTTGTCACAGGACCAGCTAGGACTCATAGTGACCCTATGAATAGCATATCGAAGCCTCACCCTATCCTGCGCCGTCTTCACAGCCTCTCCAAAGCCCAATCCCATTGCTACAGTCCACTGATCATGGGCAGAGAGGTTGGGGGGTACACATTCAATCAATGGCCATCACCAAGGCAAATGAGTAGCTTCAGTTCCTCCTTGCTGTTCATATGATGAGAATAATGATGATAAGATTCTGAGCAGAAGCCTTTGTGAGAATTAGGGAAGTCATGCTGTGCTAGTCACATGTTGTGTCTGTGTATCCACCTGTTCGTTTCTTCTCTTCTTCGTTTGATGACAAGATGTCAAGGTCTGTGGTTTCTGCATTCAGATGTTCAACCACACTTAAGCTAATGCTGGACACATACTGAGATCTGAATAAAAATGTGTTAATTAACAAGCAGATATTTATTTATTCCCAGTTTAGAATGTAATGTTGTTGTTGTTGTTATGTGCCATCAAGTTGCCTGAGCTCATAGCGACCCTATGTACAACAGCCCTAAACCCTGCTCTGTCCTGTGCCAATCGCACTGTCTTCAACGCACCTACCCTTACTACCTCAGTCACTGCATCAGTCCACCTCATAGAGGGTCTTCCCCTCCTGTGCTGTCCCTCTACTCTACCAAGCATGATATCCCTCTCCAAGGACTGGTCCCTCTTTGTAACATGTCCAAAGTATGTCAGACGAAGCTTCAGAATCTTTGCCTCCAAGAATGTAATAGGTAAATGAACTGTTTTTCCTGATTGTAAAAGTAATCGATGGCTACTGTAGAAAGTTTTAAATGTATTTTCAAGAACAAAAAGGAAAATAAATATTATGGCCAAGTCTGTTACTCAGAGTGAGTCATTGGTCAGTGCTTTGAGATACTTTCTTTGAGTCTCTTCTCTGGTTATTTGTTGTGATTGCAGTTCGGTCCTGTTGATGTGGTTCAGACTAAACGCTGCCCACTCCTGTGCCATCCTCACAAACACTGCTGTTCTTACAACCACGGTGCCAATCTAGCTCACTGAGGGTCTTCCTCTTTGTATTTTCTTATTGATATTTTAAAGACCATTTACAGAAAACTTGGATTTCCATTCATTCATTGTTGCACATTTTCCTATATCCTGCACTAGTGCTTTTCAAGGGAGCTCTGTGGCAAGAAGCTGTGCTTGCAATCCGGAAGGCATGCTGTTTGAAGCCACCAGCTGCTCTGTGGGAGAAGGCTGGGCAATCTCCTCCCATGCAATTAACTGCCTCTGAAAACCCACCAGAGGATCAGCTATGGGTCAGTTCCAAATCAATGGTCCACAAACACCAATTGCTTTTCCAAGCATGATGTCCTTCACCAGGAATGAGTCCTTTCTGATAACATGTCCAAAGTGTATGAGACAACATCTTGACATAATCAGGTTTGTCTTACTTGACCACCTAAACATTCAATGATGTTTACCCCTAGAACACTTGGGTTTTGCTGTTATGTGCTGTGGAGTCAATCAGGACTCACAGCGACCCTATGAACAATAGCTCCAAACCCTGCCCTATCTTAAGCCATCTGGTGGATTTGAACTGTGTGCCTTCAGGATTGCAGCACAGCTTCTTACCATTAGTGCATAAGAGTTCTGTTTGCTTTACATGATGCCTTTTAGATACTGAAATATTTCCAAGGTCACCGAATCCTTCCAGCCCTGGATAGATGAACCGACTACCCTTCAGGCATTAGACAGACTTGGGATGTGCGTTACACGGTTTGTTTAAAATGGTTTTCCTAGGCTGTTCATTGCCATATGTCTGGGCAAGAATTTGCAAACAGGTTATGCAGACTGCTGATGAGAGCACTGGCCCACTTTGCCATTCTGCTGTGTTTAACCTGAGCAGATTTAGCAGTGGAAAGTGCACCTAATCCTTCGGGTTCAGATATTTCTGTCCCACTCAGAGTGAGACCTACATGAGAGCAGCATCAGCCTCAGTGGAGAGCCAACATGAGACACTCTGACTTGGGACTGCTACTCCGCAGACCCAGAACCAGGGACCTTCACCCGAGCTTGCTGTAGGACTGAGGGGAAATGCCATAATTGGAAAGACTAGGGGAGCTTTGTAATACTGACCCAAACCTGCAAGGCTGACTATCAAACGGCCTGTAAGGGTGCTTGAGAAGCTCCTAAAGGAGGAACTGCTATTCTTCCTGTTCCCAACCTGAACTGTAGCTTGTTAATTTCCCCAATGATTGACGGAGAAGAGATTAAGATTTTTTATAACTTAAGTTTGCTTGGTTCCACAATCAACACTCTTGACACGAGCAGTAAGGAAATCAAAAGATGAATTGCATTGGGAAAGTCTGCTCTCAGGGACCTCTATAGAATACTTAAGAGCAACGATGTCAGTATATAGACTAAGGCACACCTGATCCAGGCCATGGTCTTCACAATCACTTGTTATGCATCTAAGAGCTGGATGATAACAAAGGACAACAGAAAAAGAATTGATGTCTTTGAATTGTGGTGCTGGAGAAGAGAGTAGAACACATCATTAATTAATTGGATGGCCAAGAGAACAAATAGGTCTATCCTGGAGAGGGTGAAACCAGGCTACTCCTTCAAGGCAAGAATTTTGAAGCTCTGTCTCACGTACTTTGGGCATGTGACCAAAAGGGACCAGTCCTTGGAAAGAGATACCATGCTCAGAAGGGTGGAGGGACAACACAGGAGGGGAAGACCCAGGATGAGATGGATTAACTCAGTGACTGGAGCAATGGGATGACGTGTGTCCGAGATGACGTGTTTGGCTTATGATGGGGCAGGGTTCAGATCTCATGTACATAGGGTCGCTATGAGTCTCAGATGACTTGATAGCACATAACAACAACATAACAACGAGTTCCCTGAAAAGTCCTGTGATCATGAGCATAGTTCTGTGAGTTGTGTGTGGTCACTGCAATGGATTAGTGGACTCAGTAGTAGATCAGTGAGAATCCTGGGAAGGAACTGCTGATGTTAGAATTAGAAGAAGAACCAGGAGTGTGGGGAGAGTCTGACCTCATGCAAACAGGTTTTGTATTTCAGATATTGCTGATGGGGTGTACTGCCCCCCCCCAACACACTTAGGCTCTGCAATCCCTACATCAGCCCTACCCTTTTTACACAGAGTGTAGGTACACATGTTTATGTAGTTGTGTTGTTTTTATTATTGTTGTTAGTGGTCAATTGGATGGACTCCCACTCTTGGCAATCTTAGGTATAATAGAACTAGTTACTTCTAGCCCTCCACCATCTTCATGGAGCCCTGGTAGCATGAACAACGTTATATGTTGTGTGGCTAACTTGGCGTGTGGTAGTAGCTCAGGTCACCAGTGGTTCCGCGGGAGAAAAATGGACAGTTTCCTGTAAAGATTCATGGCCCATGAGACCTGAGGGACTTCAAAGGTTGGGGGATACTCAGTGGCAGTGGTTTCTGTTCACTTGTTTTTGAGTGTTGGCTGCCTTTCTGTGATCATTGCTGTGTTTGAGTTCAATGCTATGGTAGGTGTGTATGTACACACACACACACACACACACACACGTCTCTGCTTGGTCCTCCACCGACATGTTACATTTGACACATGAGGCCACCAGGAATTTAAGTCAGCTTCAAGGCAGCTAATTAGCTTCTGTATTATTAGTGTCGTTGCTTCGAAAAGTCTGATGTTTAGAGTCAAATGTGAACAAAAATCGTGTCCCCAGAAGCATAAACAATAAAACAATGTAGAAGACTTGTTCTTTCTTTTCCTACAAACTGCAGATTTGGGGGAGGGTTTATCATTTTTCTTTTTTTAAAAAAATTATCATTTTTGTGTGTGTGTGTACTATCAAATGGGATCTGAATGGGACAGGAGGAGCTTGCTCCTCCTTCTCCAGCAGAGCATCTGGTGGATTTGAACCACATGCCTCTGGGATTGCAGTGCAGCTTCTTGCCACTAGACCACCAGAGCTCCCTTACAATTTTTCTTTTCTTGTGATTTTAGTAACAGTTTATAAATTATACTAGTTTTCCATTCATACATATTTTGTCTTATACAATTAATTACATTTGATGGCTGCAGCAATAAGCTCCAGTGTGTCAGAGATGGTGAGATGGAACAGGATAGGACAGGGTCCAGGTCAGTGGTTCAAAGGGTCACTGGGAGTCGTATTAGACTCGACAGCACCTAACAACAACGGCGAATGTAGTTCATTACTAGTGTCTGATCATATTATTTTCTAGTGCCTTTTCCTTTACCCTTCTTAGTAAATGTCTACCATCTATTTATTATATTGGACTCATCCCTTTGGGGCAGATATTTTGAGCTGAGAGCTGTCAGTTGTGCTCATGCCTACGCCCTCTTGTGGTGGACAGAGAGTATAACAGTGTCATGTTAGGTGGGGCACCTGACATTTTTTTCTGTTGTGTAGTGTGGCTGACTCTGAGAAGAATGAGAATCCCCGAACATTTGATTGTGCTTATGCGAAACCTATACTTCAACTAAGAGTCAGTCATCAGAACAGAGCAAGGAGACACTGCATAGTTCAAAACTGGGAAGAGTGTCCGCCAGGGATGTATTCTGTTTCCATACGTTTTCAATCTGTACGCAGAACAGATCATCTGGGACACTGGGCTCTACTAGGAGGAATGTGGCATCAGGACTGGAGGAAGATTTATTTAAAACTGCGTTATGCAGATGACACACTCTGCTTGCTGAAACTGAGGAGGATCTGAAGCACTTGCCACAGAAGGTCAAGGACTGCAGCCTTCAATATTGATTGAAGATAAACATCAAGAAAACAAAGACTCTCACCACTGGGCCAATTGACAACATCAGGGTGGATGGTAACGAGATTGAGATAGTTAACAGTTTTAATTTGCTTGCTTTCACAGTCAACATTCTTGATACCAGCAGCCAGGAAATCAAGAGGCAAATTGCATTGGGAAAGTCAGCTGTCAGGGACCTCTCTAGAGTACTGAAGAGCAACGACATCAGGCTGGAGACTAAGGTGCACCTGATCTGGGTCATAGTCCTCAAAACTGCGTGCTATGCGTCAGAGAGCTGAACAGTACTATGGATAGTAGAAAGATAATTGCTGCCTTTGAGCTGTGGTGCTGGAGAAGAGTACTGAATATACCATGGACTGCTAGGAGAACAAACAAGTTTATCCTAGAGAGTGTGAAACCAGGCTGCTCCTTGGAGGCAAGCATTCTGAAGCTTCATCTGACATACTTTGGACATGTTGCAAGGTGGCATCAGTCCTTGGAGAAGAACATCATGCTTTGGAGAGTGGAAGGACAGCACGAGAGAGGAAGACCCTCAATGAGCTGGATCAATTCAGTGATTGAGGTAATGGGAGTAGGTGTGTTGGAGACAGTGAGGTTGGCACAGGATAGAGCAGGATTTAGGGCTCTTATACATAGGGTCAATATGAGTCACAAGCAACTCTATTGCACATCACAACAACAACAACAACATTATTTGTTATCCCTGTAATTATTACAACTGCTATTATTACCACCATCATTTTTACTTAGAGAATATTCTCTTCCATGAGGATATTATCCATATAGCTTGACACTATGCTAAGCCATTTGTTCATTATATCACATATTTTTCTTTTTTACACTTTTAATTTTATATTGTTTTGCATAAAAAATTATGCATTGTGTTTCATTCATATACACAGTGTTTCACACATTCCTGCATTCACATTGTGTTTCATACAATTGTTCCCATACATTGCATTTTATAAAACCAATCACTGGTGATCGATGCTCCCTAGCATCTTTTCAGATCCCACTGGATTTTTCCTAATTCTTTCACCCACTAAACTCTGAGACCTCATTATTTATACTCCCGCCCCAGCCCCTCTCCTCCCTTCTCTTCCCCCTTTGGACTTTTATCATCATCTTACTAGTTATCCAAGGAGCTCTGTTGGCCTCGTGTAAGAAACTATACTGTAATCCCAAGGCATGTAGTTCAATCCAATCTCCACCTGTGTGATGAAATGTCATTGAAAACCCACTGAAGGGTCAGCTAAGGGTCAGTTCTGACTTGACGCTGCCTAACAACAATCCTAGTTATCCTATTTTTACAATAATGGTCTTCTGCAGTATTTGTCCATACAATATTGAGTTAACTCATTCAGCAAAATGTTTTGAATGAATGGTCAGCCTCTTCCACGTTACATAGTATTTTTCAAAATCATTGCTCCTGAGTGCTGTATAGTATTCCATCATGTGAACTACCACAATTTCTCAATCCGTTCATGTAACATTTTTAATGTCGCTGTTATCAGCGGCTCTGGTGCTGTAGTCTTTAAGGAGTTGTGCTGCTAATGCAACACTCCTGCTTTTCTGGTGGTTCAAATCCACACAGAGGTTGTGCAGGAGACAGGTGGACAATCTTCTCCCATGGAGGCCAGCTATGAGTTAATTCTGACTCAAAGCAGTAAGTTGGGTTTTTGCGCTTTTTTTGGGGGGGGGTGTTGCTCATTTGTTTCTTTAAGTTCTAGTGACGAAGTACGAATTGTGTTGGGCTACTAACTGAAAGGTAGGCAGTTTGAATCCACCATCCACTCCTTGGGATCAGGCTGAGCAGTCTCTTCCCATGAAGATTTACAGCCTTGTCAATCCGACAGAGGGTCACTTCAGGAGGGGATCCTACTGGATGGCTGTGGGTTTGGGTCTTTGGCTTGAAGCTTTCACTATACAAGGGACTCTGATGGTGCAGTGTTCTAAGCGCCTAGCTGCTCCCTGAAAGGTCTTTGGTTCAAAGCCACCAAGCACTCTGTGGGAGAAGGTTGCAGCAGCTGGCTTCCGTAATGATGACAGCCTTGAAATCTGATGGAGCAGTTCCACTGTGTCCTTACAGTGTCTGTGAATTGGCATCCACGTGAAGGCAATGGTTTGGTTTGGGGGAGCTATAGATGAGGATCTCCGGTGGTATGATGGTTAAAGCACGCATCTGTTAACGGGAAAGCTGGCAGTTCCCACCCACCAGTGGTTCTGCAGGAGAAGCGATGTGGAGAAGAGATGTGGCAATAACCTCCATAAAAATTACAGCCTGCTGTAAAACTGTAGGAAGTTCTGCGTCAGGGCCCACGCAGTGACACACAACAAGAAGCTGGCGCACAGGGAGTTTGCGAAATGTGTCCAGTCTCACAACCTCTAAAAAATAAACCTCAGACCTAACCCAGGCCTTCCTTACACTCATGTCCCTAACCACTTCCCCTCCCTACCCCAAGGTTCCCAAACATAATTAGAGCAATTTCTAAAGCATGAACTGTATGAAGAACCCTTTCAAAGGAAATACTTACTTATGAGGGAAAAAAGAAAATCCCAGGGGAGCTCTGGTGGCCTAGTGGCAAGGAGCTGCAACTATAATCCCAGAGGTACATGGTTCGAATCCACCAGATGCTCTGCTGGGGCAGGAGGGACAATCTCCTCCTGTACCAGTCAGATCTGATTTGACGGCACACACACACACACAAAAATAATAAAATAAAATTTAAAAAAAAGAAAAAAGAAAACCCCAAAGACTTCTGTGTGTCAAACACTGTCTTACAAGTAAAACCTGAACCTGCAGGTGGCCTGGGTACCCTCACAACCTCAGTACACAAAGACTTCAAAGTCCTTGCCTTCAGAACTGTTGTTTGTAGGGTTACTAGGAGCTGTATGTAGTTGACTCAGCGACACCTAACGACAATAATACGCAAAGGTAGACCCTGCTTAGAGCTTGTCTTCTGACAGACCCAGAGCAAATCTACTTTGTTTTTGCTTATTATGGAAATTAAGATGCAATTAAATTTAATTTTCAAGGAACACATGGCCAATGCATTGCCTTCTTTCACCAACATAGTCTGTAAAGTTTAACTATATCCCCATTTGATAGATAAGTTGAGAGAGAGGAGTGTATAAAGCACTTGGCTTGCTGGTCTGGTAGAGACTGTTAAACGCACACAGAGAGTGCTCTGGCTTGGGCCTCCCTTGTCCAGACAAAGAACTGAGCCAGGTGGAAGACAACAGGAAGGCCGGTGCCGCCACGGAGCCACCATGGGGTGGACAGCAAGTTCAGAGGCCCTGAAGAGAGCAGAGGCCCTGAAGAGAGCAGCTGTTCACTGTTGGTCTTTGAGACTTACTTGAACAGCTGCTAAGCTTAAGGGCATCTGACTTGCTGAGACAGAACGTGAGGAGATGAGAGTGGAGGTAACTTACTAGAGAAAGTGATGTATGTTCTAGAAGGAGGAACTGGTTCCTCTCCAAAATGAAAGGAGTATGGTGGCAGGAATGTTGGCCTACCTGGGTCACAGGCTCCTGTAGAAAGTCTCCTTCCTCCTGGGGCATGCTTGATGCACAGTAGGTGACGGGTCTTTGGACCAATAGAATGATGTTGCTGGAAGTTCCCACTCCCATCACTGTTCATGATGCCACAGATCCCCAAGGGCCTAAAATACTAAGCAGTTTAACTAGCTTTTGGACTCTTGTTTCTTTTCTTATCTTCCATGAGCTCATTTTGTGCTCTAATCATTTGACAACGTCCAGCTGAACCTGGAAGGCACTTTATGATCTTTACTTTAAATTCTCTTATGTTTTTGCCCCAGAATTAGCTACTATCCAACCCAGCTCCTAACAGAGACTGTGACCCTTATACATCCTTCATGCCTGGAACTGAACTCATCCCAATGACTCACCTGTCGCCCAAACAGTAGACAGGCCTTTGAGGTGATCAGTAGCACCAGAGAGGAACACATTCCTTAAAACCATCAACCACACGAGAGCAAAAGACCAGCCTTTGCCCAAGCATAAAGCTCAGAATGCAGGAAAGGAGAGGATGAATGGAATTGGATACCCAGGGAAGAAGTGGGAAATGTTATTCCATTGCAGGATTCCAATCAACGTCACAAAGCTAAGTGAGTGTGAATTGTTGAGTGGAAAACCCATTTGCTCTGTACACTTTCACTCAAACGGCAATAAGAAATGAAAAAAGAAGAGGTGGGGTGGAGGGAAAGAGAGAGATGATTAAAAAAGGAAAAGGAAAGCAAATGATGTCACTCTGTCTGGTTCGTAATAAGTGTCACAGTAAAGCTATGCCTTTAATCTATGTGTGTAAACACTGTAAATCTCGTACATATTATTTCAGCGAAAGGCTTGGAGAGAAGCAGACCTGCGTTAGCTACTGTCCCCCCAAGTCAGAGCTGAGACACGGCTCAAGTATTTGGTTTATTGAGAAGTGATCCCAGGAGGCAGGAGGGAAAGTGAGGGTGTGGGGAGGAAAAGAGAAAGAAGTAAAAGCGACACCGATGACATGCTATCAAGGTGTCCAAGGACTTCTGTCAGAGAAAGCGTCTCAGGATTGTCTTTGGTCGAGGATGAACTGGAAGACTGTAATCCCTGTGCTTCTAGGCTGTGTCCCCTGAATGTGTCTTTCACAGACACTGAGAAGCCCAGGCTTGGTTTCCTGAGTTTATTGCTGTTAAGCTCCTCTGCCTCTGCTATAACGAATGACCACTCTCAGGATAGCCTAAAACAACACAAACTTCTTTTTCCACAGTTCTAAAGACCGAAGCCCAAAGTCTGTATCAGCGGGGCCCAAATCTCAGTGCCCACAGGGCCCACAGCCTCTGTGCGGGCTCCCAGGAGAAGCCACTCCCTGCGGCTTCAGTTTCCAGTGATTGTTAACAACCGTTGATGGGTGGTGCCCTCGCTCCAGACATGACCCTTGGGGTCTTCTGTCCATCTTGAATCCTCCTCTGTTTCTTATAAGACTCTTGACATTGGATTTCGGATCATCTCAATAATCCAGGATCATCTATCTACTCACAAATCCCTAACGAAGCCATATCTACAAAGACTCTTTCCCAGCAAGGTCACAGTTAGAGATTCTAAAGTAAATCACCAGGGTTTTCTTTTGAGATGCATCTGGATGGACTTGAATCTCTAGGCTTCAGGTCAGCTGCCCAGCACACAGTTCACACCACTTCCACACTTAGACAAGGAAGCAGGGTGATACGGCGCCTAACCATCATGTCAGTGATTCTAATCCTGAAGTCACTCCATGGAAGAATGGACAATTTTCTCCTGTAAAGATTTACAACTGGGAAACCAGATCAAGGATCAACTGTGAGTCAGTTTAGACTTACTGGCAATGAGAAAGGTACATATAATATGCACAAGTTCACATATGTATCCAGATGGAAAGTCAGCGAGAGTTGGAGAGGCCTCAACCGCAATGGACTATTTTACACGTATACAGTTTTGGTGACCTAGAGTATAAGGAATCGTACAGTCAACCCAAAGGTGGGCAATTCAAATCCACTAAGGGAGAAAGATGGACAGTCTCCTCCCATAGAGTTTACAGCCTCTGCACACCCACTAGAGGGCCAGTTAATCAGTTCTGACCCAATAGCAATGAAAAAGCATGAGACGTACACATATGAAATACACGAACACACACAGACAGATAGATGGATGCTTCTCTGATAAAACACTTCTGAGAGAAATCTATCTGAATGGAACTTGTCTTTCAAGCAGAAAATAGCTGCCTCACAGAAGCCAAGAAGGTCACTGACAACTGTCAGGACATGGCATCTTGGGCCTGCACTGAGATGACTTGAGGTTCTCAAACAGAAGTAGATAAGCCTCTATCTCATCCTGTCTCTATCCACCCATTGTGGACATCACTCTGAGACACCACTCCTCTGAAGCCAAACAGACATGAGATCAGCAAATTCCTCGCGCTGCTTCTTCCTGAAATCGAGCCATTTTACCAAACCCTGATGTCAGAGTAAATGACAGGACTGTAAAAAAAGATGGTCATTGTTGGACACATTTTTCCTGGATTTATACTTGTTGCAAATTTGGCATCTTCACACTCATCAACCTCTTCTGCTAAAAAGTATGGTTTTAATGATGATGGTTGCATATCCTGCTTTTAACAGTAACTTTTGGCAAGCTCTGGTGGCCTAGTGGCAGGAAACTGTACTGCAATCCCAGAGGTGTGCAGTTCAAATCCACCGGATGCTCTGCTGAAGAAGGAGGAACAATCGCCTCCTGTACCAGTCAGATCCAATTTGACGATACACACATTAAAACAAAACAAAACAAAAAACCCAGTAACTTTTTGTTTTCTTATTCACGGACAAAGTGTTTTTATACAATGTGTTTCAGGTTTTTTAAATTTATATTGATTTGCTCACCAAGTTTGTTTACATTGTTTCACACTACTCTGCATTCATATTGTGTTTCACATAATCATTCCTATGCATTGTTTTATAAAATCAATCACCTTTGGATCGTGCCAATTTTTTAATTAATTTTAATGAATATTTACAGAGATTTTGGATTTCCATTCATTCATTGTTGCATTTTTCTCCCTGCCCATCCCTCACCCCGTAGTTTGTTCTTCTCTTTGAAAAGTAAAAGAAAAATTCCTTCATTGGTATACAATCCCCCTGCCCTGAGTACACTCCACTATACAACCTTCATTCTGGACTCTTGTCATATCCATAATACCCGACAGACAACAGCCTAAATGACTGGGGAGAAAGTCTCTTTTCGAGGTGTGTGTGTGTGTGTGTGTGTGTGTGTGTGTGTGTGCGTGTGTTATGTGTTGACTTCTGGTATCAAGGGTGTGGATTGTGAATTCAAGTAAAATGAAATAGTTGAGAACATCAATCTTTTATCCATTTGCCACAATGTTGCCTATTGGTTCAATGGTGAGGATTTTGTTTCCTGGATGTTAAGGCATAATCCATGTTGAAGGCTATAATTTTTTTGATCTTCTGCAGTGTTTCAAGTCCTCTGCACCGCCAACAAGCAAAGTTGAGTCATGTGCATAACATAGGTTGTTAAGGAGTCATCTTCCAATCCTGATGCCATATTGTTCTTCATGAAATGCAGTTTCTCAAATCATTTGCTCAGCATACAGACTGAATAGGTATGGAGAAATTATATAATCCTATATAATCCTAATGCACACCTCTCATGATTTTAAACCATGCAGAGTTCCTTTGTTCTGTTCAGACTACAGCTTCTTGGTCTAGGTATAGGTTTCACATGAGCATAATTAAGTGTTCTGGGGTTCCCACTCTTCTCAAAGTTATCCATACTATGTTATGATCCACACATCAAATGCCTTTACACAGTCAATAAAATGCAAACAAACATCTTTCTCATATTCTCTGCTTCCAGCTAAAATCTCTGGCTTATTCAATAGCCTATGCTAAATCTGTCATGAATTTCTGGCAATTCTCTGGTGATGGACTGTTCTAGCCATTTCTGAATAACCTTAAGAAAGATTTTTACTTACATGTATAACACAAAGATTTGGTTTTGACAGAAATTTGTAAACTTGTGATCATACTGAGAATAAATACAATTAAAAATATTAAAATCACAAGATCTTAAGACATCCTATCAGATGTTAATATTACTTCCAGGTTGAACTTGTGAGAACTTTGGAATTTTTGAGAAACAAATGTTTCAACTCCATTTATGTCAAGGGGATGATTTCTAAAAGCAGTTCGGAGACCTCTAAGAACTAGAAAGTTCTGACTCAGAAATACAAGAAAGACACCAATACCAAATGAGAGCAAGAGAAAGAAACTGAGGTTTATTAGATGTTCATAAAAGGCTGTAAATGGGCCAGGACAGACTGACCCCATTTTTATCTTACAAAAGGATTTATGTATCTTTTGTTAGCAGGGAGTGGGGTTTAAACAGCGGAAGGTGCATACCTTCTAATGAATATGGTGACTTTTGGCTATCTTCTTTATCTTGTCCTTCCTTGACTGTTGTTTTGTCACATTCCTTGAGAGTTTGTTTTTATTGTCATATAGCCGCATTCCTTGAGGATCGGTTTCTATTGTTATATCGCCACAGTCTTTGTCAAAACCAGTTCTGATCGATCTCCTTGCCATATTCCCTGTCACTCCTAATAGCCTTTTTTTCCCTTATATTTCTGAATATATTATTTCTTCTGGCACTCCAAGTTGTTTCCAACTTTGTGTCCTTTAATATGCTTTTTGTCTAAAATGATCTTCCAACTCCCAAATCCTCCTGTCTTCCCCTGACAAGCCTCTTTTCCTCTCAGGATCCAAATGAAATGCTACCTCGTTGGTAAAATCTTTCCTGGGTCTTTCCCCAGGTAGCTATAATATAGGTGGTGGTGGGGGGGGAGTAGGGGGGGGTTTGTGTGTGTGGATGTGTCTTGCCAGTATTTCAAAAGTTGGGAATCTGTGGGGAGACAGACCCACTGAAGAAACAAGAGAAAGAGAAGTGCTAAGGTGAGGCTTTTGTGCTCAGAATTGTGGACCCCCACTAGGTGATCTCTTGAATGCATTTCCCTCTCTTTTGTGTGTTTGGGGGTATATGTCTTTTCACTCCGTATCAAGGGCTGGACCTTATCACATCCGAACAGCTTCCCCATCAACTACTCTGCCCAAATGGGGATAGACAGGGCCTGCTTGCACTTTGTGTCCTTTAGGAAGAACGTCTATCTGTGTTTCATTGACTATGCAAAGGCATTTGACTGTGTGGATCACAATAAATTGTGGCTAACCTTGAGGAAAATGGGAATCTCTGAACACTTGATCATGCTTATATGAAACCTAGACTTGGACCAAAAAGCAGTCCTCAGAACAGAGCAAGGAAACACTGCATGGTTCAAAATCAGGAAAGGAGTGTGTCAGGGTGCATCCTGTCCCATACATTTTCAATCTGTATGCAGAACAGAGCATTCGGGAAGCAGGGTTTTATGAGGAGGAGTGTGGCATCAAGATTGGAGGGAGACTCATTAACAACCTGTGATAAGCAAACGACACAACCTTGCTTGCTGAAACTGAAGAAGACCTGAAGCACTTGCTACAAAAGGTCAAAGACTGTAGTCTTCAATATGGATTGAAGCTCAACATCAAGAAAAAGATTCTCATCCCTGGGTTAATTGGCAGCATAATAGATGGAGAAGAGATTGAGGTTGTTAGCAGTAACAGCTTGCTCAGATCCACTATCAACACTCTTAACACCAGCAGTCAGGAAATCAAAAGACGAATTGCACTGGGAAAATCTGCTCTCCATGACCTTTCCAGAGTGCTGAAGAGCAATGATGTCAGTCTAGGTACAAAGGTGGGCCTAATCCAGGCCACAGTTTTCTCAATTACTTGTTATGCTTCAGAGGGTTGGACAATGACTAAGGATGACAGAAGAAAAATAGATGCCTTCAAGTTGTGGTGCTGGAGAAGAGTCTTGAACTCTTCTTGAACATGGATTGTCAAGAAAACTGTCAAGAAAAGGTCTGTCTTGGAGAGGGTGAAACCATGTCTCTCATTGGAGGCTAGGATTTTTAAGATCTACCTCACTTACTTTGGGCATGTGGCCAGGAGAGACTGGTCCTTGGAGAAGGTTATCATGCTCAGAAGGGTGGATGGACAGCACAGGAGAGGGAGACCCCAGATGAGATGGATTGACACAGTAACTGGGGTGATGGGAGTTGGTATGTCAAAATTAGTGCGACTGGCTCAGGACAGGGAAGGGCTCAGCTGTTCATAGGGTCATTATACATCTCAGACGACTCCCTGGCACATAACAGCAATAATGTGCTATGACAGGTTTGGAAGCAAGAGTGGCATCCACTTCCTAATCAACATGCCTCCGGAAACCTCTCTGAACTTTGATAAATGTTAATAGTTGTTGAGGGGCTTCAGGACTTTTGTTCATAGGGTCGCTATGAATCTTGCTCGACTGGAAGGCAATCAACACCAACAGCCACAACAATAGGGAGCTGGGCTGGGACACAGCACTGAGCAGCTGCTCAGCTGCGGCCACAGCGCCCTCTGGTGACTAGATGAGGTCACCGCCCCCTGAAGCCACTACTAAGACTAGTTGGTTGGAGGTGTCCAGCGGCGTGGAGGGTGCTGGTTTGAATCCTCCAGCTACTCAGCTGGAGAAAGAGGGGCAATCTTCTCCTGTGCCAGTCGAATCTGACTCGATGGCACACAACAAGGAACAGTTAAACAGAGACAGAGAAAGATTGTGGCATAGGCTGTCCATGTGCCCAAATCTTCTCTAAAGTATGTTGTTGTTGTTGTGTGCTGTCAAGTCAGGACTGACTCACAACTGACCATCTACTAGGTTTTCAGAGACAGTAAATCACATGAGAAGAGATTGGCAGTCTTTCTCCTTTGTAGTGACCGGTGGATTAGAACTGCATGTTTCTGAAATTTTAGCACTGCTTCTTACAATTGGGCCACCAAAGCTCCTTGCCCTAAATGATAATAAAGTACAACAACTACATGTTAGAAATTTAAACCCTGTCAGCTTTGAAAACAATCCTTACAGGACTGAAGACCAAAAAAGGGCATGGAATCTAATTAAAGGTGGTACGTTGGGTGATGGTGAACGGAGTGGTGCCGAGAAGCTGCGTTAATTTTTGCCCACGCACAATATGGTGACCTTGAGAGGGGGTGGCCATGGCAGAGGACAATGAGGTTGGCATTTCCAAGCATCTGAGCACCAGTGGGAACATCTCAGTCTGGAAATCTCAGGAGACTGGCCCCACCAAAGGAGGCCTCGACGCAGTGCTGTCCTAAAAGAAACAGAAATCTCCTTGAGTAGATTATGACTCCACTGAGTTCCTGAGGCTGTAAATCCTCGCAAGGAGATTCTTGAGCTGTTCTTTCTTCTGCAGATTAAATGGTGGATTAAAACCATTGGTCTTGCAGCTGGTTAAAAGCCCAATTCTCAATACTCACCATGCTATGCAAGCCGGGCTTCTATTGCGAGCTTCAAAACTCAAATTCATAGCTGTGCGTCTAGGGGATTCTGACTCACAGCAGCTCTCCATCAGATGCCCGAGGCTGTAAATCTCCATATGCAGAGATTATGTATCTTCCTCCTGAGAGCCACAGGGGGGTTTGAATAGCTAGGGAGAGGCGGCCTTTGAGTTAGCAGTGCACCTTGCCATGGGCTGCACCCCCAGAGCTCCCACTGCTTATCTCAGTGCAGTGGAGTCCCCAGGAGAGAAGGACACAAATCCCACAGTGAGACCGGGGTTCTGCAGAGAAATCTCTGCACACAGTCCTTATAACTGGAAGCCTCTTGTTTAGAGTCAACAAGACCTGAGGGAGGGCCTTTGTATTTAAAAGTCAGTTGTTAATATCTTTTGGAGGAGCATTCTTCTAAGTGGTACAGCACTCTTCTGTCAACTTGCTCTAGTGAGGAAACCTCTGTTTGCTGTGATGCTGAAATCTTGTGCCACTGGGCTGTCAAATGCCATAACTGTTACCCATGGTCGACAGTGTTTGGTGGAGCTCCCAATTTAAGACAGATTTGGAAGCAGGCGTGGCATCCACTTCCTAAACAGCATTCCTCCGGAAAAATCTATGAACTTTAAGAAATGATGATAGTTATAGAAAGGCTTCAGGTCTTTTTTTTT